>NC_060115.1:13002742-13609617 GCF_021155765.1 Diprion similis | reverse complement strand
AAAATTGGACAGCATTATTTTTGCGTCATTTGGAACAATATCTTCAACTTGAATTTTGTAAAGAAGTCGTTTTTTTATACAGTGTAATATACATTAAACTGACCGTTATAAAAAATTGTTTATGCTTTAAGCTGAAAAATCTCAAGTTAACCTTGAAAAAAGAAGATCCTTAAAGTTCCAATGCTCCGTCTCTCTAATCAGGAGTGTCGATAATTTTTTTTCCAATTTTTTATAGGTCAACCCTAGGTTATATTTTTTTGGACGCCATGTTGAATATTTAATCCTAAACAAAACATTTTCAATTTTTTCGTGATTGAATATTCAACATCGCGTCCACAAAAAATATAGCCTAGAATCTGGGCTATAAAAAATAAAAAATAACAAAATGACCGGCACCTCTCATTAGTGAAATAGAGCCTTGAAAGTTTACGGATCTTCTTTTTTCAAGGTTAACTTGAGATTCTCCAACTTGGATCATATACATGGTATTGAACAAAAAAAACGACTATTTTTTCTTATGGTACTCCGAAAATATCATTTAGGATGACAAAATAAAGTTAACGTTTAAATTTGAGCCCCTAATTTCAATCGTAAGAAGTCAATCATCGTGAATTTCAATTTTTCTACTACACACCCATATTCCACTCAAATATTCTGAACAATATATCTGAAAATAATGAATGATACACGTGTTTGAAGGAAATTTAATTCTCTACATAAAAGGTCTGATGGAAAATTTTCGTCCGACAAGCCGTTTTCACGTCATCATGCCTTGAACATTCATCTGTGTTCACGATTGAAATTTTCAACTTTGGAATTTTGTAACTGATGAACCAATCCGTTTTTTAAGAGAAAACGATACATGTTTTCCAAGGAAATTAGACGCTCTAAAAAAAAGGGCTTATTACATTTTTTATTAAATTCACTTTTCCAAAAGTTATTCAAGGTCAAAAGGTATTTAAGAACCCTCAATAACTTTTGAAAGAATGAATTTTACAAAAAATGCGATGGAGACCTTTTTCGTAGAGCGTCTAATTTCCCTCAAGAACTATCGTTCTATCTTAGAAACAGATTGGTATATCAGTTACAAAATTCCAAAGTTGAAAAATTAATTCGTAAACACAGATCGATGTCTAAGGATTACGTAAGAACGACTTGTCGGACGAAAATTTTCAATCAGACCTTGTTTGTGGGGAATCAAATTTCCTTCAAAAATGTGTATTGTTCGTAATTTTCAAATATATTGTTCAGAATATTTGAGTGAAATATGGGTGTGCAGTAAAAAAATCAAAATTCACGATGATGGACTTCTTACGATGAAAATTAGGGGCTCAAATTTGAACGTCAAGTTTATTTTGTCATCCTCAATGATATTCTCGGACTACCATTTGAAAAAAGTCCTTTTTTTGGCCCAGTCTATTATATATATAAAGGTCCTTAAATATCTTTGGATCATAAATAACTTTTGAAAGAGGAGTCATCAAAAAATGACAAGAGACCTTTTTTTGTAGAGCGTTCAATTTCCTATAACGACGTGTCTGTGAATTTTCAGTATGACGCATCCCCAGCCAGTTATAAAAATCAGAAAGAACAAAATCGATTTTTTCCGTGTTATTCTTAGGGAATATCGAAAAGTGCGATTCAACACCTCTTAATATTAATATTAAGAGCTGCAACTCTCACAGGATATCTTTTTCGTCATTTCCAACAATATTTTTCTATCCATTCAAGAAAAAAAATAGTCGATTTTTTTGAAACAGTCTAATATACTGTGACATGGTATTTTATACCCCGTCACATGGTTTGAATATTGCACTCCTTATTTTCAGAATGTCGTAAAAAGTAACGAAAACACGTCTGAGGCCAATACTCCAAAAAGAACAACTAATTAATTTCTAAGTGAGACCTATTTATTAAGCTAATTCCCGTATTTTTTTATCTTTGTATCGCACTACGAGAACTATCTTCACCGACACCGCTTCGAGGGAACCGAGTATCGCCAAGCAGAGGTCACGTACCGGGTCAACAGCCAACTATCGTCAACTGCAACAGATCGGATACCGCAAAGTCAACTTCAGATGGATGCCTACCTAGATTGCGTATAGGGTCGTGCGCGAAGCACAACGAAGCCCTCCGATCATTTAGAATTATCGGCCAGGAGCCGAACCATCGCACAGTGGGACAGAATCCAAAATCTCTGGCCAAAAGTCCAAAACAGATGTAATTGGGGTGAAAGTGTGTATTCGGGGGTTTTCGGGGTCGCTGATAACGAATCTGAAGTCAAAATTTGAAAAAACAAAATGGTGACTCAATATGAAAGACTTGTACAGAAAAATATTTTATTCAGACCAAAATGACAATAATTCACTTGAAAGTAGGTTACTATAGAAATCTTAAAATTATGATAATACAGAGTGATTACGAAAATATTTAAACTATATTGATTTCTATACACTAAATAGAATGCTACTACATTTTCAAGTAAATATAGGGCAATATCAGAAAATTATAATATTTATTCGTTAGTTAATCTACTCAGCAATCTGGAACTTCAGTAGTCTTCGTCGGACGAATCGCTGGAGTCGCAGTCAGTAAACTCAACTGGAAAAGAGCTTGAGCTACCCTCACTTATTACTTCCACTTCTTATTGAATCTTGACAACAATCTGCGTATGGTAAGTTTGAGATCATCCGATAGCGTAAAAGGACGTTGTAATTTTGCTTACATGGCCTTCTCAATTTCCTCATACGCTGCATCCTTCCTGGTCGAACCAGGTACCGCAGGTGCAGGACCATCTGCATCGGCAGAAGATTCTGAAAAATCGAAGTGTACATATAAATAGGCCATTACATATTCAACCTCACTTGCTATTATTTGATTCGCAATATTGTTCATCAATTGTCATTAATCATTCAGAACAGAGGAACAAGCTAATGTTTTGGGGGAAGGGAGAGGGGGAGGGGTACCTGGGGCACCGGACCCATAATGTGAGTACACCTCTGGGTAGATATTTCGAAACTATACAATTTTTGTCGAAACCATCTCTGTATACTTCAGATTTCCTTGTTCGAAATTGAGAAAAATGCACTTTTCAATACAAAAAATTGCACCAACAGCGGTGGCGCAAAAAGGCGCAACTTTTTATTTTTGTTTTCACTAAACAATACATCCAGCTACAAGCTAAAATAAAAAAAACCGCTGGACAATGCCGGACAAGTCAACTTTTCTCTGAGAGTTTACCATTTTTCGTTGCAATTTTACGGTAATTTTAGCAAGAATCATTCTTTTTTTGATATCACATGCATCAATATTATGAAATAAGAATTTCATGATGATATTGTACTCATCTTTCCTTTTCGAATCCATTTTTTTGATATTTTTTCCGTTGATTATTGTGGCCTTCAGCACGTTCGAAATATAACACTGAGAATTGCACTCAGAGCGCGATGCGTCTAGCTCGAGCGAGGGTCACTTTAGAACTGGAATACAACAGCAGGTATAAGGGATGAACCCCTCCCAAGACTGGAATCTGACGCTCGGACTATTACTCTACCTGACCCCCCACTTCAAAACCCCGAAAATAAAACTTCATTTTTGACCTTTTGGCCAGAGATTTGCGATTCTGCCCCACTGTGCATCGCTACAACGCCACTGCCGCATGGATGCATCGTAGACGGCGTACAGGGCTGTGCGTCAAAAACACAACAAAGCCTCCCGTCGCGATACTTATCAGCCTGAAGCTGAACCAGCATGATATCTACTGTGTCGTCTACTATTCCGCAGAATCGTAGCTGTCTAAAAACCTACGATTATCGAAGGATTGCATCGTGAGGACAAGCCCCAGAAACGAGTGGTGGACCACGCCGGACTGATGGTCTTAAGGATGGGAACCTCGTGTGTAAATCATCACCATCAGAAAGGCTCGGTGCAACAGTGCCGTAGGGCCCGCACCGAGTTGCAGTACCGGAGAGATAGTCAGCGCGGGGAGTACTAGCACTGCACAAGTTGACGACGGATCAATCTCGAATTCTACCAAGTATCGATATCGCAACAGTGTGAGTAGGATCATTCTTCTCGTCGTCGTTCCTAGATCGTCTCGCACACATCGATACCGCAATACCGTGAGGGGTAGACCTTCCCCTCTCGCGAGTATCGCAAGCAGCTGACCATAGCCCTCCCACATATCGCTCGACGGATCGATAATTCTTCATATGTCAACGTGGGAGGAGAAGACACCCAGAAATGGACTATCGCCCGTCTACACCTGTTGACCCGTACCACGTGACCCTCTGGCCCAATTATCGATCACCGAACACAGGAAAAGGATCACGTGACGAAATCTCGCCAAAAATCGACCGGGATCGTTAGGATCGTCGCTCGTCTTTTCACATTCTACGTTCAGCCAATTCCGCTCACGGACGTGTTTTCGCTATTGTATTTACTTTTCTCTCGCACATTTCAACTCAGTGCTTTCGCTTTCGACTCTACCTGCTTCTCCGCCTATCTCTGTTCTTTCTTCTATTTTCGTAAGTGAGGTTTTTCTATCTATTTTGTGAAGCCACGAATTTACTTGCTTTATATCTTTTTTTCTCTTTTCTTACCTATTATTGATTTTCTCTTTTATCTCGCAGTTTGCTCTGCGTGAGGCACGTGGGCTCGTATCGTATTCTCGTATTATCTCTTATCTTATTCTTTCCCTTATTATCGAATATTGCAAGTAATTTCGCGACTGGTTAGTTTACTATTATTTGTAGTGGCTATCATCTATTTCCTTGATTTTATCTCGTTTGAATGATTTTCTGATATCGCTGAATAGCAGCGCCTTACTTTTGCTTGATTAGAATATCTTTGATTATCTTGTCTAATTTGAATTTCTTATTTATTGTTCTCAGTAGTGATTGTTAAATCAATTAGCTTATAAAGTCTCTAATTTTGTCTCTCATTCCGTTTCTTGCTACCTAATATCTATTTTCTCTTTACCTCTTTTCTAATTTCTCAAACATCGTTTCTTCGATTTCTTAATATTTTGCTGATTTGAATATTATCGAATATCTTTCTGATTTAATTATTATCGAATATCTTGGAGGAATTATATCGTAAGCGTATCGCGTGCGCGATCTTATATCGCTGCGCGGTATAGCCGTTGTTCTCTTTTGACATTGGAGTATTGTGTCGTACCGAATAATACCCTTTTCATCGCTTTCTTTGCTAATACCGCTGTTACGTAGTTTGTCCGTAGATCTCTAGTTTGTAATATATCGCAGTATAATATTTTCTCTCTATAATATCTGTTCTTGACACGTCAAGATTTCTATTTCTCGTTTATCGTAAATATAATATTCCGTCGTATCGCATATATCGCAAGCTAGAACCTACGTATTTCTTTAATTTCTATCGTAATTTCTCTTGTAATTTCTTTCATACCTGTTCTGTAATATTTCGCTATACCTGATTATTTCTGACTTCGCTTCAACTATCGAATTATCTAACTGACTTGTAATCCTTGCCTTTCGATTAATTGTAATATCTCTTGTTTCTCGAATAACTGTAATATTGCTCGCTTTTTGATTAACTACAATATCTCTTGCTTTCTCTCACCAATTGTAGTATTCTCGTATCTTCTAGCTCGTATCGTGCCTTATTGTTTAACTACACATTGCTGCGACTATTCTGTATTTCTGTGATCATATTTTTATCGCTATACTATGCTATTTGATTTGATTTGTAACAATTAGTTTAAGAACCTTAGATTGTGCATTGCATGCTAGCCTATTTTTATCTGCTTTGTAAACTTGCTGATTGTTATAACGAATAATAGTATCGCGATTACACTCGCTTCATACCGCTAAGTCACCCAAATAATTGTATCGCTCACATGTTATCTCTGAATTCTACTTTCTCTCTGGCTGTACTTGAATTTCTCTACCTATCTTTTCAATACACTTGATACTATTACCATTTTCTTTAATATTGTGTTTTATCGAGTTGGATACGACCCATCCCCTCGACCATTATCTTTACCTACTGAGTGAGCTGTGCAAAACCGTCGTAGAATCTGATCTATTTCGTCCATTACATATTTCGTAATTATCGTATCTCTGACGCTACTGCGTCTGGCGCCCAACAATCCTATCTTTTTCTAATTATCGTTTTTACCTAGTGATCAGGTCAGTAACTGCGACGTAGGGTAGCGTGATTATCCCTCCCTCAAGAATTATCTCTCTTTTCCTTTTTAAATAATAATCACGTTGCAATATGTATATGAGGTATTCCATCCCAAGTGTGTAAACCCGTGACCCTCACCCTCTCGGATTAAAAAATTTTTTTATTAAATGATCGCATTGAGCCTAAAAGACACCCTCATATTTTTTTTAGATTTTTTCAAACATCCCTTATTTCGAAAAAAACGCCATTTTTTTTTAAATCTGAAAAAATTCACAAAAAACCGTGATAACATATAAAAATTTTCAAGCTATCACCCGTAGTGGGCAGATTTTTTTTCATGTGTTTTGCAAGCTATTAACGTTCACAAAATTCCAAAAAATTCTCGAACAGCTCACCTTGAGCAGATATTGAATTATTTCGGTACTCAAAATGAATTTTATATTATCGATTATGAATTTTGTATTTATTTTGAGTACCGAAATAATTCAATACCTGCTCAAGGTGAGCTATTTGAGATTTTTTTTGCAATTTTTTGAAGGTTTATAGCTCGTAAAATGCATTTAAAAAAATCTGCCCACTACGGGTGATAGCTTGAAAATTTTTATATGTTATCACGGTTTTTTGAGAATTTTTTCAGATTTAAAAAAAATGGCGTTTTTTTTTTAAAAAAACTTTTTTTTTTTGAGATAAGGGATGTTTGAAAAAATCTAAAAAAAATATGAGGGTGTCTTTTAGACTCAATGCGTTCATATAAAAAAAAATAAAAAAAATCCGAGAGGGTGAGGGTCACGGGTTTACACACTTGGGATGGAATACCTCATATATTAGACATATTAAATCAACCTATTTTTATGCGAGATCAAAAAAAATATTCGTTCTTTTGGGCCACTCTAATATACGCTGTTGATCCAATTAGTTAAAAAGGGTCATATAAATGCATGCCGAGACATATTGGGCTGGTTTTTATTTTGGTCATATTCGAATTTTGTTCTGCTCACCCCCCAAAATTAATCAACGAATATAGAAAAAATGTGGCCAAATTCCCTATTTTTGCCGATAACTCTCACACGCCTGGCCAAGCAGTCAAATTTTTATAAGGAAAAATGCATTCACTTGAAAAAGGTATAGTCGAATAAGAATGCCAAAAGTGCCCTCTCGCCAAGCGGATTCTGCCGATGACTAACTGTTGTTGATCCATTAGGATCTGTTTCTCTGAATCGAAACAAGAGGCCGAAGTTTCGTCAGATCTACTCTAAATGAAGGCTGCTAATTTGCAGGTGCTAATGAACGGCAGTTAATGAAGATATAAAAAAATTAGTCACTCGAATAGCGAATATAAAATCATTTTCAAAAATACGAAACTTCATCAATAGTGATGAAAAAATGAATTTTAACCTGACCGCACTAATATTCACGAATATTTTTTCGCACATATACGGAACCACAGGATAAATCGCGAAGTGCAGGATGGATACCCACTTATTCTCATTAGAATACAGAATTATACAGGCGTATGCAACAAGGGTAAGAAATTAAGATGCATATTATCTTTATGAAGTCTGCGGATTATGAATTGCTTATTGCTAATACGAACATATATATAAATGTTTTAGTTATAACAGTACGGAGCATTGCACAAGTAGAACATGAATAAACTAAACATGAAATATCATCAACGAAAAAAGAATACTGCATACAAAATAAAGAACACAGAAGACCTAAAGTAAAAAAGCTAAATCATCGCAAAACGTAACCGTGCACTCATGCGCATACAATATGAGAGAAAAACGAAGACTCTTCTTAAAGCTAACAGGTACAATGTTTGTCTAATTTAAGAAATTTTTTTACACGCTGTATACTATTAAGTGCACTCTTGCAGGGTAATTGTTCGATACGTTTTTGCCATTTTTTTTCCAATCCGTCGTACCGTACCCACGTTTCATCCAGTCGAAAACAAATCGGCGAGTAATGCCCTATGGCCTTGTATTCGGGATCTGACGTTCGTGTGCGTGCCCCGGGTGGTTTCCAGTCGACGACACCCCTCAATCGCAACGGCTGTGACGTAAACGATAACTGCATTACCCTCGGAATCTTACAAAGCTGAGTGGTGACTGCGTTGTCTTCCAGATCGTATACATCGCAAATGAGGAAGCTTTCTGTAAACAATATTTACGTATCGATTATTTGAAAATTATTGTTTTTATTCAATGTTTAATTTGGCCATTCATGCATATGAGATATTCTATGCAACCCCACAAATAATTACCACTTTTGATTTCGTTTGTAATTTTTTTTACAACGATTGTCCTGATTCTCAATAACATTCATAAATTATTTTATATTATTTTCACCAACCAATATTTCTTTATTAATTTTTGAAGGTCAAAACTGAACGCCATTTTTGAAAATTTTGAAAACATTCTTAAAAATTCTTCGATAAACGACGATCAATTTAGATCAAAATCGAAAGTAGAAATTATTTAAAAAAAATATTATTCGACTGATTAAAAAAAAAATTCTAAATTTGCCAAATATGGTATTCTTTCTGGTAATTATTCATTTCCGTACATGTATTTCGTCATTATGCTTGGTGCATGAAAAACAATAATTGCCAATGAAATTGTCAAATTAAGCAAATTTAGATATGATTATGTTTTGAAAATAGTCGAATAAATATGAAAAAATATTTTTCGCTTCCAGGTTTAGCATAAAATCGTCGGCTTTGATCGAAGAATTTTTAAGAATTTTTTTGTGATTTTCAAACATAGTGTTCCGTTTTGAGATTGAAAAAGTTATGAGAAAATAACGGTTGGCGAGAAGAATGTAAAATAATTCAGAAAAGTTATTCAAATCAGGACAATCGTATAAAATATTGTTACAAAGGGTAAAATCACCCGTTTTACCCCCCTTTCAAATGATCTAGTAGTCAGCTTGTGACGCAAGAAGTATAAACGTTCTCATGTTATCAAATGAAGAAGGTTGCTGCGTCAACCGATATTATTGTAAAAACAGTCCTGTTTCAGACTTAAAACGAGAAACACCTATGGCCATTAAAGCAATTTTCCTCCAAATATTTTACATAACGCCTTTTATTGATTCCGTTAACTAAGCTCACGTACCCATATTTTATTTGAAACACAAAACAGTTTCAATATTATGAACGAAATCAGAAATGGTGAGGGAAAATCATTTGTTCAGTTATTAGAATACCTCATACATTTATTTTCCAATAGAATTATTGATTCATGTCTGCTAACTTACACATTTGTAATTTTACACATTTCGTTAAATACGGAGTATTGAATTTATCTTCATGATTATCATATGTGTCTTTCAAGAATCCGTTCGTATGTTTCATTTCAGAACAACTGACAACTCGAAATCGTGTGGACTGCAAAACATGCGAATTAAATAATTGGTTGCCGAGATTTCATTTCCAAAATTCAAGCACATTGTCAGTCGTCGACTTGTATATTATGTATAATCTATATCCTCTCAAGGTAGAGTTTTTAACAATAATACCTGTATTGACAGTATTAGAACTAGTATCTGGGAATATGTATTGAATGTATTTCAGTTTGATAGAAAGGAGAAAGTGTTTTAAAGAACGTTCTTTGTTATAATGTGTAAATTGCGTGCTTTTAATGAATTTTCTTATAATTTCAGCAACGTGTTTCTTCCCATGCACCGAAAGTAATTCAGATGTTCAAATATGAAGAAAATTATGTCAGTGAAAATTATTTCCTTACCACCTGTTGGCGGGCCGGTGAATTAAATTCCAGGGCAGTTTTTTTGGCAACAGTGGATGAGACCCGGCAGTAAGAAATTGTCCTCGACGATTTTATTGAAGTCGTCTTCGAGAAAATACTTCGGATGAACAGGCACCGTAGCGAACCCTTTAATCCTGGGTGGACATTTCTCGTCGCAGGATGATATTTCCGTGACACACGGTGTACTTCTGAATAATTGGGAACATAAGTACCCTACAGTCACCTCGCACATTACACTCCAGGTATTGTGAAATCCAGGTTCCGCCGGGAATATGGCAACCAGCGTTTCGGTCCTCAAGTGGTAGGTATTTTTTGTGATACCTCTTTCTGCCGTGGTCTTAATCATTTTAAAGAATATATTCTTGTCTGCTAACCTACTACACTGAGCTCGGAAGTCAACACTATCAAAAATTGCCGTTAGAAAAATTTCAAAAATGCTATCAAGAGCACAAGTATTTGATAAGGTAACCCTTTTTCCTTTTAAGTTCGTCGCTTTTAGGGTCAACGAACCAACATTTTTCAATATAGGTACCTGCTTTATTTTATCATTTAAGAGAAACTGATTTTGGGTGAAATTCTTTTGCAGGTATCTAGATTTTTGTTTTTGAGGCTGCACCGCCAGTCCACCCCACTTTTCCACCTCGCCAGAATCGATCATGTGACTCGCTGTCTTCTCGGGAATGACGGAGCACACACGACACAGCCGCCTTTGACCAAAGCCTTCGTCCTCGTGGGGTAAACTTTTCGAACATGCATCTATTGCGTGAACAAATGCACCACAAATGATGCATGAATGTGCTCCAGAGGAAGCATTGCCTATTGCACAGACCGGACATTCGGTGTCAGTTTGCTGATTAACCGACTCACTGACTTCGACGTCGTCTGTTGCAGCAGCAAAATTTCTATCTGCTTTCGCACTTGTTATTTTCATCCGACCCCTGATGTATTCAGCGTGTTTTTTCAGAAAAATGTCGGGTCGCATCGGTAACGTCTCATTCGAAAGGAGTCTTGTTTTGACGTTATTGAATTCCGACTCAACGGCTGCACTAGATGCCGGAACTCTGCCGTAACCGAACTGATCGCGGCAGATGCAGGGCCACAACGAAAACCACTTCATGTCTCTTAGCAAGCGATCTGCGAATTGTGGAAGGTAGTGCGCGTTTACCCTATCTCCCGCGTCGAGACATTCGGCGAAGACCTTTTCGGAAATTTTTAAGGCCCAATTACTCCAAATATTATTCATATTGTCTGTATCCTCGATTTCAGGTTCTCTGATGATATCATGGGTGATTTCTTCAGAAATGCTGATATCAGGATTATTATCAAGCAGGAGGTCATTTAACATGTTCTTCTGTACTTCGCAAGGTGATGGCTGCCCAATTTCGAGAAGACCTTCCGTCTTGCTCCGAGCTATCAATAGCAAGGCGAACAAAATATTTTCCGCATCGTGGATTGTGCGCGTAAGTATTAATTGCCCAATTGATGCCAAGTAAAATGTTTTGATTTTAGGGTTGATGGCTACTTTCAAAAAATTCGCATAAACCTTAATGAAGTGTGCTACATCCATGCGGATATAGCACACGGGCATATCAGATGGTCTCCAGCACCTGTCGGCATATTCATCCACGGAGTTGCAGTTGGTGAACGCTCTCGTCACGGCCAACAACAACGCTTTCGACGCGTCACATGTAACCTCTCTTGGAGGCGGAGCTCCGATTCTTATCCACTCTACTAGCCAATACAATATTGAATTTGTGTTATGTGATTCGCTGAGCATCTGTGTAATAGGGAGTTTTTCTGCATCAGGCGAATTGATAACACATGTATACAAAAAAATCTGTTTCGATTTCGATCCATCAGCGCGAATGCTTTTTCGGACAATGCTCCCCGTAGCATCTATTGCTATAGAAGAAATGTCAGAGAGCGAATATTGCTTGTAAACATTTGTTTGCAAGTTTGACCAATAATGGACAAAAAACGGATTCGAACCGACACTATGAATGAAAAACTTGAGTGTTGACAACTGCGCGAGTAGAATTGATGTGACCGGATTTTTGTGCAACGTGAGTGACGACTGATACGCTTCTTTTGCCTTTCTTAATGCCTCGACCTTATATAAGTGTGAAGGTTCTGGATCATCAGGAGACATTATTCGGTCGGCTTCCTCTGCTCGATAAATTTCTGCAGTTTTGTTTGTCTCGTACAACATTTTTCCCACATCAGACCTGATTGGATCTCGCAAGTATCGCTTCCCGCACTTACCCTCGCCAGTACTTATCATGCACGTCATTGTATTTGTTGCAGAATTTGGATTTAAGCGTTCGATCGATCCTTTTATGACAGAACCACAATTACACTTACCCATTACTTCAAGTTTATCATTATAAATTTTATTACGCTTGAATTGAAAACCACATTTGTTTTTGCAGATCACCCAGAGTTTTTTTGTGATCGCCTCTTGCCACTTGCCAGGCTGGAGAAATAAATATTCCCGGAAGGAAATCTTTGGCCTCTTCTTTTCCGATCTACTATATTGTTTTTTTAGCAGCAACGCTTCCAGTTCTGCTCTGTCAAACGTAATATCAACAATTTGCTGATCGTTTACATCGGTTGCAGATGCTGCTGATGTATCTAATGTAGAATGGGCGTCGGGAATTGATGTTTCGAAAACTTCTATTGCTGTCACTTTCGTAGCTGGTATCAGAAGATCTTTAACACTGTGTCTGTTATTTACTACAAAGGTGAACAGGGCACGTGGTCGTATCGTATTGTCAAGTTTTTCTGATAGCACTCGCCACACTTTGTCTTGTTTAGAAACTATTTTATTTAAATCTGAGACTACATCCGATTTGTGCGCCAATACTGTCGAAATAATACGCTGGGCGTCCAACTTACAAGGTCGTCCGGGTTTCATTGTGAAACCAATTCAACGACACACTGCACATAAAAGTACACGCGTTCTCGAAAAAATTCACGTGAATATCCGTTAATATTATCGCAAGATCACCCTTCGCAAATTGATAAACTGACCGAAGTACAATTAATTATGGAACTGATTTTCACTTGACGTAGATGTTCTCGCTGTGAAAACCCGGAGGTGACTGAATTTTTGACGCTATTCTTCAACCGCTTTTTCTTACTTCGGATATATCAAAAGCTGGGAATAGTAATCAGAAATAAAAGGGCGTATCACACACCTTTGGTGTACCGCGTCAAATGCAACAATGTAGTATGCAACTCTGGTGTTCGGAGTATCCATATGGTAATTAGATTGGTTACGGAATGGCTTACATTTTATTTGCAACTTGATACAAAAATGAGAAGAAAAAAAAACTCATAAAATTAATCGAAATATTCTTGTAGCACAAGCCTCGGTAACGAAATCATTTTTATGCACAACGAATATTCAATGATTTTGAATTATCACTGTACTAATGAAGCTGAAAATAGCAGCCAGAGTTAGCAGCCGAACTTGTGAAACTTTTTGAAAATCCAAAAATGTTGATCAGTTTTATCCTCATAATTTTCTAAAAGTATTCAGAGGTTTGAGGTATTTACCAAAAATTTGAGTTTCGATCATCACCACCTTATTCGAATGAATATAAGAACGTTTAGCTGCTAATTCTGGCTGCTAGCTTCAGTCTCGTACTGTACTAACGAAAAAAAATTAGCATACATGAAACACTCATGATTTAGTGATTTTTCAATTATTTCTCGTGTATGTATCATACTAATTTTTGTTGGTAGTATACATTGTGACGTGGCGGGTCTACCAGCCCGTCGCCGACCCACACCTCCACTCCCAGGCGGCCGCGTCAAGCGCTCTTAAAGAGCAAGGGAGAGTCCTGCCGTGCCGCCAATGAACAACCAGAGTTAGCTTTAAGATTCATGTATTGTTGCTAATGCTTTTTGTTACTCCCCCAACCCATTCTCTGAGGTGACCGCCACTGCCGCCGCCACTGCCGCCGCCAATGCCGACGCCATCCAACGACCACCCTGCGCTGCCGTCGCGGGAAACGCGGAGGGACCACAGGACGACCGGCGCGGAGTTCGAAGCCCCGGACCCAGTAGTCGCGCTGTTGCTTGCTCGGACCTCGATGCCGCCAAGGACATACTGCCGCTGCCGCCCAGGGGTCGAGTTGCCTCCACCTGAGCCTCCGATAAGACCGGCCTTGCCACCCGGCACCCACAAATAACCGGACTCAGTCTCCCCCTGGGCTCGCCGATGCCGACAGGACATTTCCGCCTTCGCCAGACCACCCTCGCAACACGCAGCACAGCGCGGCGAACAGACCGGCTGCCGAGGCTCCCGCCGGTCTCTCGCCAATCTACCTATCATCCCCTCCCGTAGCGTCACCGCGGGATCGCGATCGCCGAGGGCCGGCGGCCACCTCACTCTCCCTTGCGCCTCGCTACTCGTAGCAGTGCATCGTATTGTAACCTTTCCAAGCTTTTACTGCCGTGTTGGAATTAGCTGCTATTGTATTGGAAACTGTGAAAGTAAATCGTGCCCACCTTTCCGCTGTCCGTAAGATCGAGTAACTGCCGTATCTGGAAAGACGCTGTGTGCCGAGATAAGGTAGGCTAACGTTACCCCGGGCCTCGCTGGCTATAGATTCTCAACGGCCTCAGGCCATTTTTCCTTTTGTAACAGGTTGCCGGCCGGCTTTGATCGGCCATTTTGTGTGAAAGCCCGCGAGCCTCGTGGTAGCTAAGCTTTTCTATTCAATTGTGTTTCTGATTTTAATTGCTACCTTGATCTGTTATAATTACGATAAGATATTCTGGTTGTTCATTCGGTAATCTTTTGCCGCTTTATTGTAGCGTATACTCTGTAATAGATCGTGTACCGTGCCGCTTCCCGGCCGCGTACCGAGTACGTGAGTGTGAGAGAGAGAGAGAATCTGTTAGTGAGTGTGTGCGCCCGTGCCGTCGTTGCCGAGCGTAACTACCACCGTCAAGCAGCGACAGGCGACCGTGCCGACATATAGAGAAAGCGGAGAAGGATTATCTCGTACTTGTGAAACTGTTAGATTGTTAGCAAGCTTGTTTTTAGAATTGTTCTGCCCTGTTTTGAGTTTTGAAATTGTTAACGAACTTGCTTCACCACGAGTCTGTAGTCGCATGAGTTATTGAATTGTTACTAATTTTACGCCGCTCATTATTCGCTTATCTTGGTCGCTTGCCGCTCGTCGCTTCTAGCTTATACTGCTTGATTTTGCCGTGTTCTATTGACTTGTTTAATTTTGTTGCTGTGTTATATTTTATGCTATTTTGTTTTATTTTTATTTATTTTTGAATTGTATCGAAGCGTACCGCCACCGATAAGACCGCTTGCCGTGTAAATATTTTATTGCCTGTTGCCTTCTGCCTTGCCGTAACGGCGCTGATTGTTAATAAACGCTGGTAATTACATCTATAATCATTCGATTATCATCTATACTATTTCACCTTCGCGCCCACGTTCCCCTCACCGCTAGCTAGTCGGCTGTTTTTGTGTGTGCTTGCCCCTGCTATAGTTTCGCTTTGAGATTTGGTGGTGTGAGTTTGGTTCGCCGTTCGAGTCGGCGAACGGATGCTATTGGACGGTAAATTTCGAATCTGGTAAGAGTGTATTCTCTTACGGCTCTCTCGAGCCTGGCGCCCAACACCTGTTCTGCAGTGCCGTCAATCTTTATTTTTTCATCTTTCTATTGCCGTGTTGGTCAACGCCATTTTTGTAAACGAGCCTCTGTGCCGACCCCGCTTTCCCCCGGGTGAAGTAAAAAGCTCGTTACAACATATGATATTTATATTCAGTGAAGACAAGGCTTTAATTAAAAAATTCATTTGTATCTGGAAAAGTTTTTATTTTTTGAACAAGATAATTATTTTACGATTGAAATGTATTTCTTCAAATCTTGTTTAAAATCTAAGTTTAAGATACGCAAATATGTATAAAATATGGGGCATTCCACGCCAAGTCGGACACCATTCTGCTTTTGCATCTCCGATTTTTTCAATAATTTTCTATGTTATAGTATCCATTGACAGAGGCCTTCATGATTTTTTTCAATTTTTTTCGTTGAGCCGTTTTTGGGTCATCGATTTTTGAAAAAAATCGTTGTTTTTTTTTCAAATGCTCGCACTTTGTGAAAAATGGGCCGATTAAGACGTCTTTTTCTTCAAAAGTTTCGTTTTTAACAGCACTTTTGGAATATGAAATCGAAAAAAAGTTCAAATCGTACTTCTGTAAAATTTTCAAATTTTGAGTATAAAATGTTGATTTCCAAAAAACACGTAGCGATGGATTTTCTTTAAATTTTTTCCCAAAGAACTGTCACTCATCCCGCAACTTTTAAGCCTAATTTCATAATGGGCAAATGATGAGATCCATTTTTTTTCGAATTTTAAAAATTTCATATTTTAGCTAAAAGTAAATAATAATCATTTTTTAGGTCCATTAGCGACAGTTTTTGTCATCTATGAAATGTTACAGATATGAAGAAGTTTTAATAATATAATAGATTACGACCGTATATTTTTTAGTCAAGTATATAACAACATAAGGTTTTTGTATTAATTCTTATTCAATTTTATGTGCATGGAAAGTATCGTTACATAAAATCCTGATTATGTAATAGTATATTGTGTTACAAGGAACGAAAGTTGATGATCGCAACTCGCGTTATTGCCGCCCTCGCTATAAACTTCACGTTCGTTGCAATCGCCAACTTTCGTCCCTTGTAAGACAATATACTATCACATAATTAGGATTTTATGTACCACTACTCTCCATGCACATAAAATACTAAATGAATATAAAATTAAATAAGAATTAATACAAAAAACCTTATGTTGTTATATACTGAACTCAAAAATATACGGTCGTAATCTATTATATTATTAAAACTTCTTCATATCTCTAACATTTCATAGATAGCAAAAACTGTTGCTAATGGACCTGAAAAAATGATTATTATTCAGTTTTAGTATAGATAGCTAAAACATGACATTTTAAAAATTCGAAAAAGAAAGAAATCCCATCATTTTTCTATTATGAAATTAGGTTTAAAAGTTGCGGGATAAGTGACAGTTTTTTGGAAAAAAAATTCAAAAAAATCCATCGTTACGTGTTTTTTGGAAATCAACATTTTATACTCAAATTTTGAAAATTTTACAGAGATACTATTTGAACTTTTTTTTTGATTTTATATTCCAAAAGTGATGTTAAAAACGAAACTTTTGAAAAAAAACATCTCAATCAGCCCATTTTTCACAAAGTTACGAGCATTTGAAAAAAAAGAACGATTTTTTTCAAAAAACGATAACTCAAACGCGGCTAAACGAAAAAAATTGAAAAAAATCATGGAGGCCTCTGTCAATGGATATTATAATATAGAGAATTATCGAAAAAATCGGATGCAAAAGCAGAATAGTGTCTGACTTGGCGTGGAACGCCCCATATACAAACCAACGAGAGAACGTACCGTTATTAACCATAAGATGAAAATTTTGCATTACATAAAACCTATTTTCGCATGACACTCATATTCACCAAAGAAACTGTTTTTAATTTACTTATGTGAAAAAATTATATTACAATATAATGAACTTATTTCATTTTTGCGATCGGTGATTATCCAGTTCAACCCTTCGTGGTTACACGGGGTCAAAATGATCCACACGCAAGTTCAAGTTAGGATTACTATTTTGTCATTGGCGAAGGTGGCTGGCCAACTCTATAGCAGTTCTTTAATTCCTAGAATGTTTAAACTAATATCGTGAATTTTTAAGCGTTTTAGAACCACTTGTTACAAGGAAACACAATTTACGAAAATCTCGAAAAACGCGTTCCTGGCATACTCCAAGCGAACTCGATACAAATTAGACTTCAAGCAACTGGTTACTGATTCTTTTTTGTGAACTCTAATCTGCGCTTCAGTGCAAGCAAACAACGTACAAAGAACCACGACGATCCTAACCACCTGGGAGCCATCATTTACCCTGATGACTATGAATTGTCCTCCCGATGACCTACCGATCTACCGGCTATCTGACGTGCACGTTCTGTTGTGCCTTAGAAAAACACCTGAAGTACCTGAACCACGGTTTACCGTACTCCAGAACCTCATGTACCGCCTTGACTGCTGGTTTACAAGGAGGTGCGAGAATCACGAGTAAAATCTCCCGACAGCCGAGCGACAACTTTCCTCGAAGAAACTAGTCGCCCGCTTTTCCAGATGCCGCGGAGACGGCGTAAGTCGCGCGAGGAACGCAACCACGCCCTTCCATCCGGAGTGCTAACTGGGTGTTCCGTCAAGCAAGTCACGTCAACGTACATACCGTTCGATCATCGACAAAAAGAAGCCGTGGTCATTTTTGAATTTTCATATCTAAAATAAATATCAAGTGAGAGTTATAATCGGCTGGTTGAAATTCCTAGTCTATCTCGCTAGTTTCAATCACCACGAGACGGCTTTAACAATCGTTAAGTTACACACATCCAGTTCAACATGAAGCCTACTAAACAAGGTCTGATGTGAAGCGACTGAGTTTAAAAATGATCAAAAACGAAGTTACAAAATTAAATCATTACAATTATAAATCAAAACGATCACAGCAACATCGAAATTATAATAAATACAAATACTACTTCAGCATATCAGATTAGAGAAGATGGCCATTAAAATGAAAGAGGAGCGAATTTAAATAATTTATTTCAAAATTAAAAAATACAAATATAATTATAAAAATAAAGAAGGCTAAATGGTGAAGATAATTCTTTATCTTGAACACAAAACTTTAACCGACGCGGCGCCGTAAAGTGTACTCGGGACTTATTACCCGGTGATAGCTATGATATGTCACGCGTTGTATCGAAAGAGGAAAAAGAAAAAGACCTCCTATACCACAGACTTCGCGGCCAGACGTTGGATTGATTCAGAAAACTACCATTCCAGCAGTTCTTGTCATCGTCGCGAGTATCCAAGGGACTCAATGCCGTGTTCCTGTAGGCAAGGATACTGATTATATCGTAAGCAAGAAGCGCAATGCACAGCTTGACGTCAACGGTGGAGACAACTCCAAGTTGCGTTGATGCTGTCGTTCTTCAGCCGGGAAAAACCTTTAGTCTGAAGGCATCATAATTCTTCGCCACGAAGACCTCAATAGTCGGCGACCAATTGGCTAGTAAGACGCTGCGACTGTACATCCGGTACGAGTAGGTGCTAACGACGAAGTCAACGGACAAACATCATACCAATCATACCATCATTCAAAAAATCGAGTTGCTTGAAGTACATCTGACTGTACGTCAAGTCGCAACTTGTCTGAATGGAACCGCATCTTTTTTCATTTTATTGTAAGCATTCTTATATTAGTTGGTAATCGCTGTATTTTTCGTATTTCTTTGTATTACCGAAACTTTTGTTGGTTTGAGTCTCGTTTATTACCTTTAATTTTGGCGTAAGAAGGTATATTCGGTGTGTTCTCTAATATCTCAAAACCTATCAAACATCTCTCACAATCTCTTGCAGTTTATTATAACCACTCGTAATTTTTGTTTAAGGGGGACTACAGTGAAATTTTGATGACATCGAGTTTTTGATTTTTGAAACGACGAAAAAAGATGTGATCAAAAATTCCTCCCAACAAAATTTATATCATGGTAGTATGTATCCTGAGAAAAAAATGTCAATCTCCTGCGATGAAAGTGCACGCGCAAGGTCTTGAGGAAAAAAATTTTCAGCGTACCGCCCCCAAAAGTTCCTTGCGCATACACTTTCATCGCAGAAGATTGACTTTTTTTTCAGGATACATACTACCATAATATAAATTTTGTTTGGAGGAATTTTTGATCACATCTTCTTTAGTCAATTGTTTCTCGAATTCAAGCATCGTAGTTTATTACATTAAAATTCTCTTCTAAATAAGTTACGCAATTTACCGTATTTAATATTTTATCGTCTAAGCTGCGGATCTTTGTGATTTGTTGATGAATATTTCTACAATGATTAATATACTGATGGGAGAAATAAGTGAAGATCAAATGCCTCTATTTGTTGGAGGACTAATTTTATTATTACAAAAAATTTTAATTTCTATTACATTAGGAATGATAACATTAAGATTCTAATGTTCATTTTGACGTGCATTTCTTATTCTTGTATACTTTTCTTTGTTTTCTTGGAAAGATTACTAATTGTAAATCTTTTTTAATGTACATCGATTTTTAAATTTTTATGTAAATCTTTCTTAATGTTACTCGATTTAGACTTTTTTATGTGTATCTCTTTTAATGTAAGCCGATTTTAAGATTTTAATATGAATCTCTTTTATTGAAGTCTTTTATGATGTAAGTTTCTATCAAGTTAAATCGATTAAAATTTTTTATGGAATCGATTTAGAAATTTGAACGTGAATTCCGATTTTATCGTAAACTGGACTTTGACGTGATTTAGAAATTTTAATGCAAATATTGATTTTAACGTGATTTGAAAGTTTTAATGAAAATATTGATTTTAACATGATTTTGAAATTTTAACGTGAATATTGATTTTAATGTAAATTTAATTTTAGCAGTACTGTACTTAATAAGCAATTTTTATACTTTGATTTAGAATATTTGATCGGAATTCCTTTGAATTTTAATGGATTTAAAAATTTTTACGTAAATTTGATTTTCAAGTGATTTTGAAATTTTTATGTAAATTTTGATTTGAATGTATATTTAATTTTAGCAGCAGGATACTGAATGCGCAATTTTTATACTTTGATTGATTTAGAATTTTGAATGTAGATCCCGTTCAATTTTAATCGACTTGCAAATTTTAACGTGAATCGTGAATTTGATGTAAGCTCGATTTCAACGCAATTTTAAAATTTTCATGTAAATCTTGATTTCAACGTGATTTTAGAATTCTTATATGAATCTTAATTTTCGCGCAAACTTGATTTTAGCGGTATTGAATTTAATAAGCGATTTTTATAATTTTAATTTTTTCGATTTTAAAACTTCAACGTAAATCCTGACTTTAATGTTAGATTGAATTAAATATGATTTTGAGATCTTGTTGTGAATAAAAATTCAAACATTTTGATGGAAATTTTAATTTAATTGTTAATCTAATTTGAGCAGTAATTTATTTAATAAGCAATATTTATACCCTAATTTATTTCGAATTTTTAATGTGAATTTCTTTTCATTTGAATAGACTTCGAAATTTTTATGTGAACTTATTTTAATAAAAATTAGATTTTGACATAATTTAAGACTTTTAATGTAAATCTTAACTTTATTGTAAATTCTTTTTATCCGAGGTGGTCCGACGTTGGGCGACAAATTTATAATGAAAATATAATTGTGTGAATTATTTATGAAACGAAATTTTATTATTCAATTCATATTCCTGAATGACCTTTTTCTCACTTGACTTATTGCTATGAAAATTTCAAATATTAATTTGGATGGTCACGAAAAACTGACAGCCTCCAAATATTACTCATGAATCAATGCGCCGATTGCAAAGTGAGGCCAATTTTCCACAACCGAATTCAACCCACTTGATTCATTAAATATTTTGCTATTATAGATGTTTCGAATCCGTTTATTTCAAGCCAAGTTCTCTATTGGAGCCGAAGGGGGTTTCGAGAGGTGGGTGCTCAGGGGTTGCAGCTCAAAATTCGAAAACACGATATCCTGTCAGCTCATAAGTCACTGAACATTTATCTATGAAAGATTTTTCGAATCCGTTCATTTAAAGCCAAGTTCTCTCTTGAAGCCAAAGGGGATTTCGAGGGGTGGGTGCTCAGGGGTTGCAGCTTAAAATTCGAAAACACGATATTCTGTCAGCTCATAAATCACTGAACATTTTGCTATGAAAGATTTTTCGAATCCGTTCATTTAAAGCCAAGTTCTTTCTTGGAGCCAGAGGGGTTTTCGAGGGGTGAGTACTCGGGGGTTGCAGCTCAAAATTTCAAAACGCGATATCCCGTCAGTTTATAAATCACTGAATATTTCGCTACGAAGATTTCCTAAATATGTTGTTATTTAGACTAATTTTCTCAAACGGAAAATCAGATTTTTAGGGGCTGGTCGCGGGGGTCTTACCTATGGATATAATATAAGTATATCCAGAAAGCTCATAAATAGCTCATAATTCTCAAATTTTTTTGAGAATTTTTTCCCCACTTCCTTTGTTGTGGGGGGGCTGCGTGCGCACGTTCTCAGCCCCCCCAACTAAAAATATGAAATTTTCGCTCAATTTTTCCAGCTCAAAATTTGAAGTTTTGTTATTTCGAAAGCTCACAAATAGCTCATAATTGTGGTATATTGAATTTTTCCCCAACACTTATTTTTTTGCAGTGGGGGGGCTGGCTACTTACGTATCTGGCCCCCCCCCACTCAAAATCGCTAATTCCTGCTCAACCGGTTGAGCTCAAAAATCGAAACTTGGATATTCTGAGAGCTCATAAATAGCTTGTAATTTTCCATATTTTGATTTATTTTTTCCTTAAAGTGGGGGGGCTAGCTACTTAGAGGTCGGAAGGACTCAAGCAGCAGAATACCGGCGTACGCCGTCTGACTCACGATATTTTGAGGGATGTCACTCGTCTAAAGGGCACTACCTAACTTAGATTCAATTTGCGAACATTTATTAGAAAGATAGAAAGTTAGGAGAAAACCGTAGAATTTGAGCAACAAAAGTAACGCAGGAGCTGAACCGATGAATTCAAGCATTATTATTTTATATTTTTCTTTTGTTTGCTATATTTTTTGATTTAGTTGATAAGGTTTTTGTATTTTTTTTGTAATATGAGATCAGTTGAATTTGATAAAAATCTAGAAAATCAAGTGGTATTTGCAGACTCATAGTCGTTTCCTTGACAGCCACTTTCCTGAGCAATAAATTTGACAGACAGCCACGGCTATCCCTGGTCTGTACGTCACAGCTGCTACGGGTCATTCACCCAAAACATAAAACAAAGGTAGACAGCTCTTGGATAACACGAATCTGAAATTAGAAGGGCACACTGGTAATCCCGTGTTGTCGAACAGGTGTCAACGATCTAGCTGCGTGTCTCCGAGACGGTCGCATTGGCCTAAAAAGGGCTGTTGTCGACAAAAAGGGAGCACCTCAGCGAAATCCTTGTTCACAGATTGTAACGTCTCGTTTTTCTGTGGCTGTCACAGACGCGATGGACGTACTTTATCCCCTTTCCAAGGGCGGTTATGTCGATAAGTGTTGGTGTGGGCGGTCCCTGCCCAAGGGTGCTGCTCGTCCTTCGATGCGGAGGTGCAACGCTGTGCGCGGGAGTATGAGGATTTACATGGGTGAAGCGGCGGAGAATCCACCACTGCAATAGTGCGTAGACGTAGCCGGCGAGGTGGATGGGTGTGTGATTTAGCAATGCAGGGTGCGCTGCATTAGCGCACGACCGCAGCCGTGTGTGCGTGTGTAGTGGCAATGAATCCTTCACTGCAATAGTGAGAAGATGCAGCCGAGGGTGTGAGTAAATGTGTACTTTAGCAATGCAGGGTGCGCTGCAATAGCGCACGACCGCAGCCGTGTGTGTGTCGCAGCAATGAATCTTTCACTGCAATAGCGAGAAGATGCAGCCGGAGGTGTGGGTGCGTGTGTGATTTAGCAATGCAGAGTGCGCTGCAATAGCGCACGACCGCAGCCGCGTGTGGGTGTCGGCAATGAATCCTTCACTGCAATAGTGATAAGGCGCAACCGGTGTTGTGGATGGATGTATGATTTAGCAATACAGAGTGCGCTGCAATAGCGCACGACCACAGCCGTGTGTGTGTGTGTGTCAGCAATGAATCTTTCACTGCAATAGTGAGAAGACGCAGCCGGTGTTGTGGATGGATGTATGATTTAGCAATGCAGAGGGCGCTGCAATAGCGCACGACCGCAGCCGTGTGTGTGTGTCAGCAATGAGTCTCTCACTGCAATAGTGATAAGACGCAGCCGTTAATGTGGATGGATGTGTAGTTTAGCAATGCAGGGTGCGCTGCAATAGCGCACGACCGCAGCCGTGTGTGTGTGTCAGCAATGAATCCTTCACTGCAATAGTGAGAAGACGCAGCCGTTAATCTGGATGGATGTGTGAGTTAGCAATGCAGAGTGCGCTGCAATAGCGCACGACCGCAGCCGTGTGTGTGTCAGCAATGAATCCTTCACTGCAATAGTGAGAAGACGCAGCCGTTAATATGGATGGATGTGTGAATTAGCAATGCAGAGTGCGCTGCAATAGCGCACGACCGCAGCCGTGTGTGTGTGTCAGCAATGAATCCTTCACTGCAATAGTGAGAAGACGCAGCCGTTAGTATGGATGGATGTGCGAGTTAGCAATGCAGAGTGCGCTGCAATAGCGCACGACTGCAGCCGTGTGTGTGTGTCAGCAATGAATCCTTCACTGCAATAGTGAGAAGATGCAGCCTGTGGGATGAAGGGGTGGGTGATTGACAGAATCTCTCTTTGCGCGTGTTGGATAAAATAAGAATTTTAATCTATTTCGCCTGCGGCGTTTAACATTATACAAAAAAAAACAGAAGAATGAAGAATCAGCCAATGTTGGGTGATAAAATAATGATAATGATGAGTATTAGTAGTGAAATAGTACAGAAAGTTGTGTGGCCTAATATCGGCGCCAGCTACCGAATAAATTGGTTAAATGTGGGTATGGCAATTAATGACAATCGTTAAGAGTCGTTGACGTGCTGCAAAGCAGTAAATAAAGATAATATAAATTTATGTAGGTTTGCTGTTTAGAATGGTCTGAGATTTCGAAATAGAAGAATATAATACTTTAAATAGCCGTTATACGGTTAGAACACAATGTATGTAATTGGATCAACTGAGCGGTCTCAGTTGATCCTTTGTTTGCGAATTAGCTTCTCCAAAGGAGAGCTGGAAGAAGAGAGTATCCTCCTGTGTCCGAAGTGCCGGCTTATATACTATTTTGGTTCCTTCCCCCTCTTTGTCGGCGCGCGAGGCTCGGACGCCGTGCGTTATATAGATATGGGTTTTTTGCTTGCTGTGCCGGATTAGCGTGCCTCCTATAGGTATATTTCTTAGTATATACATATTATTCTATTCTCTTTGGCTTTACTCGTTTTTGAATATTATAGGACTAGCTTTAGTCTTTTATATGTTATATCCGTGCTTTGTGACGGCTAAAGTTAATTCGAGGAGTGGTTGACTCGAGGAAAGTGGGTTGCTTCCGTGGATTATAATACATAACGTCTTTTGGGCGTTACAAGATAATACGGCTTCGGTATCACTCAAGTCCGGAAAGTTAATAGATTGATTTTTAAGGCGAGTACCACTAAGCCGAAAGTTTTCCCAATACAGAGAGGAGGTCAAAAATTTATTACTAAAAATTAGAATTTAAACTCCATTCACTTCGGAAGAACCCAGACGGTGCGCTTTTCTACAGGCCAAAGGCCTAGAAAAGGCGTACACGTTCTAACGTATTTATGCAAATTATGCAAATTTCTGTCTCGCGTCTCGCATGAGTCGCGCAGACAACAATCCCCCCCTCCCGCCATTACCCGCCCATCGCTAGCGCAAGGTGCATGGCCATACAATGTATGCGTGTGTATAACGTCTGTGCTGCGTCGCTTACCCCGTGCCTCCCCTGTGCCTCACTGCCGCCAATCCACGACAATTGGAAGAGCTGTACACAATATATGTATATGTCTGCCAACGAAGAATTGTAACGCTTTCTTAATCGTAAAAATTTTATTAAAATAAATAAATATTATATTAAATAAAAACAATATATCTCTCTCATTTCCCACAGTTATTTTCAGACTACATATTTTATCAGCTCCTTCTGACTTCTTTCTAATTTCGCTTTCTAATTTTTAAATAATATTTGGTACGCAGTATGCTCAATATCGTTTAAAACAGTATATCACTTGGGATCATTTTCCTATTCTACATGGCCAAACCAGCTGTACTTTATATTGCCAAAATAATGAAACGTCGTGTGCTACATTGAATTATACTCGGCTATTTTTTTTTAGTATGTGCAGTTTGTTAAAATCCATGCAGTATTTTTTCATTTGCAATATTTTAATATTCATTATATTTTCGGCAAATCCTACCGCTGTAATACTGTAAGTAGTTATTCAGTATACTTTTGTGTAGTTATTTGCCACAAAATTTTCTCAGTGCTGGCAAGACTGTCGTGCCTCTTTGTCTCTCATCCGAGGCAATTGGAAGAGCCTTACGCCATACCGGGACAATTTCTTGATACTGTACAAGAACTGCGCATGCGCCAAATAATTCAATCTCATTGGTCAGTGAAATTGCCCCGCGGCGTAATTTTCGTCAGCTAACCAAGGGGACCAACATACACAGAATATGACAAGGCTGCTGTGAATATCTCGCGCCTCAAGTAGCGGATTTAGGTTATGTTAATATTTATTCCTATTTCGCGAGAATTGTCTAAGAATAATGTCATTCAACAATACCGTCGTCGATATTAGAAGATATTTAATCAACCTAATAAAGGCTCGAATGAAGAAACAAACATCAAAAGCTGCAGAAATTGGGTTAGTTATTTATTCAAAGAAGAAATCTGAAATAAAATGTGAAACGTCATCAACGAATGGGAGTCTAGACAAACTGAGGCAGGTAAGAGAAAATATTGTTTATCTCAAAAAGATTCTTTATTCACATAAAATTGATAATAAGTACATTGTTGAAACCCAGTAGAAGGTAGCCCCGGAGTAGATTTGTTACAGTGCAGTGCTCCGGAAGCCAATAATCCGTGCCGATAAACACGAAATAAATAAATGGAATCAGTCACGAGAAATAAAAAAAAATTGGGTATCTTGAACACAAAGCTTGGGAGTACAAAAAGTAGCAAGTCACAGTAGACGTACCTGATGCAATACCCTAAAAAATCCTCGCTGACTCCGTTGAATAGTTGACAAAGTTTATGCAACTCCAATGTACCACAGTCGATGTTTCGTTAACAAAGAAGGGTTGACCAGACATCCAAGTATGAAAACAGAAAAAGAACAGCAGTCAATTTTACAGTCCAACTCGTGTTATTGAAGGAAAAAGTAAACAAAACAATAACTTACCGGACAATCGTCCCACAACTCAAGGAGACCAATCTCAGCTTCCCTACTGATCACCCATGATCATCTGGCCACTGGTTCCCTTTTAATAGA
This sequence comes from Diprion similis, assembly GCF_021155765.1. Taxonomy (NCBI): domain Eukaryota; kingdom Metazoa; phylum Arthropoda; class Insecta; order Hymenoptera; family Diprionidae; genus Diprion; species Diprion similis. The sequence continues at coordinate 13,582,503 of NC_060115.1, read as the reverse complement.
TGCTCGAAATGCCCTCCAGCAGCTGCAGCGCAGTAACCGAGCCGATCGTAAAATGGATTTGTCATCTTCGATATAATATCTGGGGACAGGTTCTGCAGGATGTCCAAAATTCTGGCTTGCAGTGCTGCGAGGCCTTCAATTCTACCTCGTGCATAAAGAACATTTTTCAAATGGAAAAATGGAAGGGTAACGAGCTGGCCATTCCACCTCCGGGCTTCCTCTACCGATACAACGTCCAGGGAACTCTTGGTCGAGGTAATCCCGGACGGCTCGTGTCAATTGAGCCGGGGCTCCATCCTGCTGAAACCAAACAGGTTCGCCCTAAAATAAAGAAAAAGAAAATTGATTTGTATAAAAATTAAACACAGTGCATACTGACTTTTCATCGCGCTCCTGCTTTTTCCGCTGCCGATCACTTTCCGCCGTATCCGCAACGTTCTTGGCCCGGCCTTCCCCACTACCTGCTGGTTGTTATGATTCGGGTTGGTTATCCCGAAATCTAACTACAATTTATTTAAGGGGTTCGCTGAATGAATTAAGAGTTGAAACTCCGTCGTAAGAATAAGTATAAAAATATAATTTATTGAATACAATAGAGGTGCCAAATGAAATACGACACTGATTAACAAAAGGTCTAACGATGCTTCATCAAATCGGTCTGATATTCTGACTGGCGTTGCGTTCGTGTCACGCTCATTTAATACATCAAGTATGCCACCAATAAGCTGAATTGGTGCATTCCTATGTATTGCTGGTCTTTGTCATCTTTGCGACACCTCTAGGAATTCGCATCACAACATGGTGATGGCTGCTCCAGCAGCAAGATCTGCCACGGGCCTTCTTCCTTGCCTCTTTTTCCTGAATCCGTTTCTTCGTTAGGCGACACGGTCGCCTTTGCCTCGAGTTTTTTGCGCCACTCTAACAAGACCCTGGCCTGTTCGTTGAGGTCTCCCTGTTTCGCGTCTAATCTCGCCCATTCGCCCGCGATTTTTTGTTTATTCACCTCCATCTCTCCCTGCTGCTCCTCCATCCTCTTCCACTCTTCCGTCAATTATCTCCGTTCTTCCTCCATCGCATTTTTCTGCATTTTATCCATCTGTAGCCAAAAACTATTACGTACAATCTATTGACACAAGTTGAGAGTTACTAATAAATAATAACGCATCAATTGAAGAGCTTCAAAAGATTTCCGAAAATGCTAGAACAAAATTTATCACACATGAATTTACAATCAACTCACTTTCCTCGTGTACTTCGTCCTCACCCGCTGGCGTCTAGAGACTAACTGACGTCTGCACGGGACTGCGCGCTGTGCTGAAGGGATGCCAACCGCAAGCACGTGTCAGCCGGTCGGACGCATGGGCCAGTCATCGAAGGTATTAAAATCCAAGTGATTATTAGAATGCTGAAAAAATCTAAGAGGCGGTCGGCAGCGGAAATCAATTGGACGTCAATGCATGCGACTATTTTCCAAAACTTTGGCACTGCATATAGAATCAGCTTCCGACCACCTCTTAGATCTTTTCTAGAATTGTAGCATTCAAATCAGACGGTTCAGCAGTACATAATTGTTGATTGACCAAACTACAAATATCAGAGGTTAAATCAAATTTCTAAGATCTGTTAATCTGTTAAGAAATGTAGAATTTTGAATGTGTGAGAAGTACTTACGAGTAGAAATAACGACGAAACGTTCGAACAAAGTTATTTTTTTGGTGAACGTTTTGTTGACCGTAGAATTATCGATCCAGAAGATCCCGGTTTTGGTACAAAAATATCAATAAATTAGCATATTCCTATGTAAAGTTATTACCGGAATGGTCAGTTACCGATTATTTACAGCTAATTCATTTTATTTAAATTTGAAATTTATCGAACATCGGCTGATGGAGCAAATCATGATTGCTCACTAGATTAACCGGCCAAATCGGTTAACCTGTTAAACCGAGAGCTGATTAACCAGGTAAACTATTTTAATCAGTTAAACTGGCCAAATTGTACAGCACTGATCTCAATAATTTTGACATAAGTTACCATTCCAGATCCGCATCACTCAGAAAACTGATGTTGATGATTCAATTAAACACTATTGAAAAATTTCTGTTGCATTTCCGTGCACTAAAAAAAAGGGAGCATTATTTCGTCTTTTGTAAGCCACCTAGATTAAATGAATAATTATGAATTCTCACGGCATGGAATTCTCACCATCTAACATCCCTGTTATGCATACAGCGATGATTGCAAGTCTTTTATAGCAGTTGAATCTTACATTTCATGATTTATTTGGAGATTTATTTTTAATTCTACTCGCAGATGAGTGTTTCGTATCAGTGGTGTGTGACCAGCAACGCGGCCGCGGCAACAATAGCGGCTAGCAGCGCGCGAGAAGGGGTTCAGCAGCGAGAGAGGGGAAATGCCGATATTTAATGCGTAAACAAATAATAATAATTTACCCACATGAACAAAATGGCATTTTCCGTGGTGGCAAATCCAGATGAAATGCTGCACACGGATTGGCGTGAAGAAATCCTCGGTTGAATTTTAGCGAGGTATCACGCTGGCTAGTCCATGGGAGGCAATTTAGTAGCACTCTGTATAACACACAAAAAATCTATTTCGGGTCAATTGACATAGTTTAGTTATTCAATATTCTGCAAGTCGTACCAAAATCATCAAAATCTTAGACCCTCAGTTCGTCAAGAAACTCAGACTGAAAGAATAGTTTTAGGAGCTTATTTTGATCGTATCAAGGAAAAAAAAATTAGAGAAAATATTGACCTGCAAACATTTTTGAATTCTGTCCTCGACAAAAATTAATTAAAATAATGAATTGGAATTCTAAAAATAACAGAATTTGATAAGTGCTCTCAGATATTTGAAAGGCTGTTCTTGCAGCTTTCAGAAACTTACAACACATTTGAAAATCATTAATCAAGTACAAAAATATGAAAAAAAAGATTCGGAACCACTTAGCCGTGACATACGAAATTTTTCGAGTGGGAAATATATTTCTGGTGACACATCTTACACTGTAAGAAAAGTTGCGGTGTAAAACGGCTCGGTGTTCGCTGTCAAAATATTCGGTGTTGATTATGACACCGCTTCAGGGGTCAAAAAAACACCGGCCATGTGGTTAATCGGTAATCCGGTGTTACTTCAGTCCTTGAAGCACAATTTATGATAAGTAACGCCGTCTCGAATCAAAGTTACACCAAAAATGACAATTCTCAATATGTATACCGCTACGGTGGTTCATATTTAAAATCGTCACCGAGATCGGTGTGAATTTGGCACCAAACGGTGCTGCTAACAGCGTGCATCCTTATGCGGTGTCGAGTAGTGTCGACAGCTCGACGGGCCACTCATCAGTTAGTTCGTGACGTGTCAGGACGTATCTGGCGGAAGGATCATGAACGGCCAGACGGGCGAGGAAAGCATGGTGGGCGATTCGACGGGTTCCACCATCGAGCCAACGAACGTAGAACAATCAAAGAGTGCCAGCAATTTTTCATTGCGACGAATACGCTATTTTGGAGAAACAAAATGGGTAAAAGTCCCGAAACCTGAAAACGTCGGCATCGAGTACAACGATTTGATAAAAGCTGATAAGTACAGATAATTTATTCCTGTGGTTTTATTATATACACCTGAAGCTAGTTTTTATACACATTGCGGCACGTCTAATACTTTTTCAAACATCGTCAATTTCATTAGCAAAGGTGAAAGAAACGAATTATCTTTATAAATGCTACAGCAGGTAAGATCACATGCATAGCGTCCATTTTTCGCGGTAGTCTTTATTGAATGTTCTAGAAGCTCAAGTGACACTGACTGGTGTCTGCTCAGTACCCAAATGACACCGAACGGTGTCCGAATATTCTAGAGTCCTAAGTGACAACACCACAGTGGTTGAGCTCTCAGTGCGTTCATATGAGAAATGGATTCTGTACGAAAAAAAATTCGAACAATACTGTCTATCCCCTAATGCTTCACAGTCAAGAGTAAATATTGGTTTAACAATAGCTGTGATGTACTTGTTATAACCTCTTATACTTGACAGACTCCTGGTAAATATATATACTGCTAGTAAAATGGCAATGTTTGCAGTCGAAACTGATAGTAAAAAATATTCGATCTGCAAACTCGTGCCCAATTTTTCAGATTGTAGTAGTGAGTGGCTCAATTTTGATGATCAACTTCTTGCGATTAAAATTGGGACGTAAGGAGTCTTTTGAAGGAATTAGTAAAAAAACTTTTGTACAGAATCTGTTTCTCATTTATGAACACACTGTCAACTCAACGCCAAATAGGCAACCAATGACTTGTATTTTTATTTATCAAAATTGCCCTTGCATACAATATCGTGGTGATTGTATGAAATATACCACAGGGCATTGTAAATACGGATTTGCATTAAAATTACTCTTGCATGAATTTGATAATATTCATAATCTTTAATAAGCTTAGAAGGTTCTGATTTTTGTTGTAACTTTATTCAATTTCCCACCAGCAAGAACGTGCTTTAACATTGGAGATGACATAGGAATACACATCCGAGATGAAGACGGTGTTCTAATTGAAGAAGATCTGTTTACCTTGTTTGATAATATAATCTTTGTCATCACGCCAAACTCCATAGTAAACTCGTGTATTCCCAGTACCTCCCAATCATCTCATTCTACAGGTAGGTGTAGCCATATGTCTATCCGTCGCTCCCTCGTTTCTACTCTTCATGCTGTCATTTCTAGTATATTTTTGAAATAGTACCTCAGTGTGATTTTCTGTATGAATATCTCTCTGCATTTTGCCAGACACATAGGTACATTTAGTGAAGCATTCATTTATATATTTTTCTTAAAGTTCTTATGCTTCAGTCTTAGATTCTTTCTGTTTAGCAATTGTTTTGGAGTCTTTTCATATGGTGAATGTCAACTAACCTGCATCTTATGCTTTTCTTTTTGTTTGACATGTGATAGTGACTATCGACGACACATTCAACTTTTCACCTCCGCCTACTCTTTTTGACATATCATCCAGTTACATAACGCAGCCTCTTGTCTTAACTGAAGGCACAGATGATCTCATAAAGCTTAACAATAGTAAACAATTTACATCTACTATTGAGTCCGAGCATTGCAAGGATAATCCCGTTCCACCCAAGAAATGGGTACCCGTTGAATCGGTGAATATAATTTTTTACCCTAAGTCATGCTAGAATTATTAAGCTCCTACAAGAAATAAAATACTATATTGTTATAGTAATTATTAGAGATTTGCAGTTAAAAATAAAAATTCTCGTTTGATACCAACAACTTTGCGTTTCAAACACATTTATGTATACAAAATTTTCTCTAAAATGTCGCTAACAAACGCTCCGGAAAGAAGTGTTCACTTCATTGATATCATTCATATAGTTCTTTACAAAAATTACAAGGAGTTTAAGAATTAACATATGTTTCAATGCTTAGATTTAATATTGTCGCACAATACTTTAATTCCATGTGAAAGCTTAAATTTTTGTCGAATTCATTACATAAACGCTTCATTACTTACATTTTTCCATACACAGCATAAAGCCAATGCCCCACCATCCTCGAAATCAATAATCCTCGAAGTCAATAAATTGGTCAATAAAGGGGTGGTGTCGAAGTGCGAGCGATCCGAAGGGGAGTTTATATCGCCAATCTTTCTTACTCCAAAACCAGATGGTTCTAGTCGCCTTATCCTCAACTTAAAGAGTCTGAACGAATTTATTGATGTCGAGCATTTCAAATTAGAGGATTTGCGAACAGCTCGAGATTTGGTATCTGAGGGGTCGTTCATGGCTACGCTCGACTTAAAAGACGCGTATTACGTAGTTCCGATTGCTAAATCGTACAAGAAATACCTTCGATTTTTGTTCTGCGGCGAGTGTTTTGAATTCTCGTACCTGCCGTTCGGCCTCAATATAGGACCATACGTGTTCACAAAAATTATGAAGCCCGTAGTCGCCCTTTTGAGAAAACAGGGATACATATCCGTTATTTATTTAGACGATCTCTTACTGATTGGTAGTACACTCGAGGAGTGCGAAACCAACGTAGAAATAACGTGTAACGATATTTATTGTTATTGAGTTTTTTGCGTTAAAATTATAAATACGTTAAGCCAAATCAACGATAATTAACAAAATATATGTATAAATAAAAGAATAAATAAGTAGAAATAAAAAGGACAGTGACGCGATGTAAAAGGCAATAGCCAATCAATTAAATATATTGTAAAAAAGATAAAAAAATATATGTATAAATAAAAAAAAAATCATTCGCACACACACATAAAAATAATGTCGAACAAAACTGGATGAAACATAAATAATTTAAAAGGATGACACTGATTTCACAGAACAATCTCTTTTTTGTTGTGACTTATCTTTTTCGTCGAGTCGGTCCGTGGTATTTTATGAAATAATATAGAGCCCAACAGGGTCGGCGATATGTTTAAGTGTGGGTATATATTAACTGAATATTTAAAATACTGAAGATTGTAGGAGATAAGTTTGCTTGATCAAGTTCATGTGTCGTATCTTGTTTAGACCACGTCTGTGGGCCGACTGACAATAGGCAGTGAATCCCAACGTATCGCACACATACACCTCAAAACCAGTTTTATATACCACACCCAGGTTCTTATACCTTCCACTGAAATCGCGCCCAACCATCGACGAGTCTGGCGCTCTGATATTCGAATCTCACAAACGAATGCGTTACTACGCGAGCTGGGGTTTATAATCAATCGGGAAAAAATTCGAACTAAGCCATCGAGACGTTGTAAATTCTTGGGTTTTATACTAGATACAGAGAGTATGTTAATCGAGCTTCCCAAAAATAAGAAAGAAAAAATTCTCGATACGATCAAAAAATTTCGCGTGGGTCATTCGTATTCGATACGCGAATTCGCATTTCTCGTTGGTAGCCTCGGCGATTGTTGCAAAGCCTCCAGGTATGGCTGGGCGTATATGAAAGACCTAGAACGAGAAAAGATGGTTGCTCTTCGAGAAAACGGTGATAATTTCGAAGCAATTATGAGACTATCCGACAATGTCCGAGAAGACCTACTCTGGTGGAAATCTCACATTATGATAATGACAAACCCGATCAAGAATTTCGAATTCGAAATGGAGATTTTTTCAGACGCATCGCTGTCTGGCTGGGGCGTTTGTTGCAATGGCGAAAAGACCCATGGGTTTTGGAGTACAAAAGAACGCGAAAATCATATTAACTATCTCGAGCTTCTTTCGGTCTTTTTCGGGATTAAGTGTTTTGTACCTCTCTTAAAGGACTGTAATATCTTACTCCGTATTGATAATACCACAGCGATCGCTTACATCAACCGTATGGGCGGTATTCAAAAGCGGAAGTTAAGTACGCTCGCGAAAGATATATGGAAATGGTGCGAAACACCGAAATCTTCGGCTTTACGCATGATACATTCGCTCCGAAGAGAATTCGGTAGCGGACGCTGAGTCGAAAAGGTTAGAGGTCGAAACGGAGTTCGCGTTATCAGATTCTGCTCTCAATGAGATTACACGAACTTTTCGAATTCCCGAGATTGATTTGTTCGCGAGTAGAGCGAATACGAAGTGCAGGAAATACGTATCGTGGAAAAAAGATCCGGGGTCGATCGCAGTGGACGCGTTTACAATTGATTGGAAACAGCATTTTTTTTACGCGTTCCCACCCTTCTCGATTATACTAAAAGTATTGAAAAAAGTACAGCTAGAAAAGGCCAAAGGTATTATAGTTGTCCCCCAGTGGCCTTCCCAAGCCTGGTTCCCGTTATGCATGTCTATGTTCGAAGAAGAACCGATTTTTTTTGAGCCAAATATCAATCTTATACGTTCTACAAATAGGGAACCTCACCCGCTGTGGCGAAGACTTACCCTGGTGGCCGGAGTTATATCGAGCAAGCGTTTGCGAAGAGAGGAATGCCAAAGGAGGCATGGGACGTCGTGGTTTCCTCGATAACCGCATCATCGTTGCGACAATACGAAACTGGCTTGAAGCGCTGGTGGAAATTTTGTGAAGAGGAAAAAAATCGACAGTCTCACAGCGGGGATTCCCGACGTATTGGTTTTTCTGGCCAGCGAATTCGATAACGAAGCGTCGTATGGAACTATCAACAGTTTTTGGTCAGCGATAGCCTTACTGTTGGGACCCCAGGTCGAGCACGATAAAAGAATAAAACGGTTTTGTAAGGGAACCGCGAAACAACGGCCTCCTGCACCGAAGTACGAGTCTATCTGGGATCGCAAGGTCGTTCTCGATCTTTTTTCGCGCTGGCCGTCAAATAATGAGTTATCGCTAGAAAAATTGTCGTTGAAGTTAATAATATTGCTTGCACTAATAACTGGGCATAGACCTCAAACTCTATCGCTCATTGACATCCGCAATATAAATAAAAAAGAGAACATGTTCGAGATAAAGATACCTGGACGAATAAAGACTTCGAGTATAAACAGGAAGCAGCCGACGTTAATTCTGCAGTTTTACCCGGAAAACGAAAAAATATGTGAAGCGGCCGCGTTGCAAGCGTATCTAAATAGCTCTGAAAAAGTAAGAGAGTCCGAAACGACTCTATTTATCTCGTTCAAAAAGCCCTATAAGATGGTTGGAACTCAGACCCTGAGTCGTTGGATAAAATCCGTGTTAAAGATGAGCGGGGTTGACACCGAGATTTTTTTCAGCCTATAGCACTCGTCATGCGGCTACGTCGGCGGCGCGCAAAAAAGGTATAAGCATAGACACTATTAAAAAGACCGCGGGATGGGCAAAAAATTCAAAGACGTTTGCCAAATTTTATAACTTAGAAGTAACTGAGTCCAAGGACGTTTTCGCAAGAGCGATTTTAGAGTCATAAATCTTATATATTGTTATTACTCTGAAGCCTCTATTAATTACTTAGTTAAAAATAAAGAACTTTGTCAAAACGTTCACCCGCCGTAACTAACTTTCAACATCTACCATGTTGATCTCGAGGAAGAGGCGCGAAATACAATTGTACGATTAAACGAACTTACCTGTAAGTGAAGTTCTATCGTAATTGTATGGAGCGCCTCTTCCGAAGAGATCACACTCCCACCCAAAACCCGTAACTAAGCCAGGTTAGTCCCAAAAAATAGTTACGGCAGCACTGTAAAGAAATGAGTTGCGGGACGCGCGTCGCGCGTGCGGTGGTGGGTAGAAAAAACTTTGTCTTTACTATAAACTTGTGGCGACATCGGCATGAGAGGACGGGTACTACCATGTTGATCTCGGGGAAGAGGCGCTCCATACAATTACGATAGAACTTCACTTACAGGTAAGTTCGTTTAATCGTACAATTTTACATTATTGATTGATTTTACACCTGTAATGATCAAAATCATCAACAATCGAAATTATGCGTCTATGTATACAATTTTTTTTTTTCTTTCAAATTTTGATCAGCTCTTTTGAGATCCGCGTTGTTGAAAATATGTACATCATGTAATGAATGTATTGTATGATTATAGGAAGCATTTTATGAGCCATCGACTCGAAGTGGATTCATTGCTTGGAGATTAAGAAGTCTTTGGCGCCGAAGAACAGATAAGGAAAATTCTGCATCTGTAAAGAAACCGATTGGAAGCTAACCTATAAGGCCAACTGAGATTGAAAAAGTTGATGAAATAACTGAACCAGAACAATTGGAATTCCTAAAACATGCATGCCCAAAAATGCAAAGGGACGCGATAGCGTTTGCTATGAAAGACACATATCATCTTAGAAGATCTGAACCACGTAGAATATTAGAAAAATTCCCACGATTTCTGGACATACCCTACTTGGTTGGTAATATTATTATCATACTGAAACTGAAGAAGTATACTATTATTATCCAACAGACATATACATTTTTTGAATTTTTTTTTTTCGGATTGAGATAGATTTTACCTTGATGGATCCAAATGTACACATAAGTGATTTCTGTGAAGAGACAATACTAGAAGTAGCTGAAAGAAATTTTTTATACCGTGAAGAATCTACAGGTCTGTCTCTTATACCACTTTTGGAACTGTAAAATAATCGAATTAAGATATTCTGTTTCTTATTTTCTTTTTTTTTTCAATAGAATAGGATAAAATTACTACCGCTTATCTATGTCTCCTGAAGCTGCTACCACCAACAGCTAAGGGCAAAAAAAGGCTGAGCGAGAAGGTATTAACACTGCAGCAGAACGGTTACTTGTATTTCAAAAGGTAAATACAATTGCATATCGTGTCTTTTGCGACCGTAACGTCATAGCTGATTTGACATGATCACTGTTATCTAATAAATGAATTAACTTATGTTGTGAGTTAACATACACTTTTTCAATGATTTGTCAAATCGAATTGAAATCTGATTTCTTCGACTACATTAAGTTTTCTGTATCACTATTTTCAGCTTGGAAATCCACTGGAGAATGTGGTGAGGAAAACAAACTAGCCGTGTTTAGTAGCATTGGGACCTAATACGAAGGCCATATCCTCATATTTTATATCAGTTGAGGATAAAATCATTCCAATTGATGCTCGCACCTCAACTGAAGCCTTTGACTTACTCTTCAAGTCCCATTTTGTCTTCGACATGGAATATGATTCGAACCTGAAATCATTTTTCACCTTTATTCAAGAATTCTTCTACAAGATGCATTCACCTGACAAGTTCACTGCAAGAATGCGTGAGGTTCGCACATGGCTATCACAGCCCAGTACGGAATTGTAACTATACGAATGCCGTTATTTTTATAATCTATATTCTTCTTGAAGTAGCGTTCCTAGTCTTACTTCTCTTCTGTTTTTAACGATAAGTGTATCTTATACTTCATTTTGGATACATGTGCCTTAAGCACGTTTGACTCAGAAATTCCTAACCAATAAATCACGTTTCATAATAATTTTAGTAATGATAACTTCATTCTTAACTGTACACTTCCACTGGTCTGTGGATACCTACTAATCGATATTTTTAATCATTGCTACATATCTATCTATGTTTTTACTAACTCATTTTCGCTAGTGACTACCAACCACTGGAACTTAATTCCCTAGTAATATAATATTATAGAATAGTATATTTTTATTGGACAAGCAGTACGATGGTTTTTACATGCTCTATCCGTTTCAAAAAACTGGTAGCAGTTGTCAATGTTACTAGACATCTATGCACTGACCATGGGTTATTTCAACATACACGCTTAACGTTAAGGTGCTGCTACGATCAGTGTTTTTGTTCATTCAAAACCTATAGTGGTCTTAGGCGACATATGCTTAATCATGTCACTTATAACTCTCAATCCCATGTAAGTCGCAGTAGTAATTTAAAGCAAGGTCATAATTCCGATTCGAACATAGATGAATCTGTTGTGAACGGTATTGCATTACACGACACTTTGCAGAATCTTGACCACTCAGATGAAGAAGCAAACTTAGAACTTGAATCAGACTTGGAATCAGATAGCATGGAATCGAGTGAAATACAACCAGATCGTATGTCTCATCCTCTACATAAAAGTGTTGAAGTATCACAAACTTTTCCGCACGAGGTCCTGTATGCATTAAAGCTAGATTCGATTACAATACCAAAAACAACAATGCAGTTTGTTCTTGAAGGTACAGACGGTTTATTAACAGGTATCCTCGATGAAATATCCAATCTTATTGAAAGTACAAACACACCTACAGCTGCAGTACTCTATGATTATTTGAATAAGAAGAGAAATCTTTTCAAATCCTTGAACACAGTACACAAAGTTAAAAAAATATATTCTACCCTGCCTGATTTCAGACTTCCTAGCGAAATTCAAATCGGTATTGGTTACGACCAAGTCTTTGATAAATTTACCAACAGCTACAAATCCATGCAATGCAAATTCGATTTTTTCGCATTTTTCAGGATTCAATATATTTTCCTATATAATCTATATAATCAATAAAATATATTGAATCCTGAAAAATGCGAAAAAAATCGCAATTATTGAAAAAAAAATTATTCAGTAAAAATGTTGAAAAAAAATTACCGTTTTGCCTGTCCACTTCGATTTTGGTTGGGATATTTTTCTTTTTGCCTACAGAATTTATGTAATTTTTTCATAATTTTCAAAAATGTCCGATTGACCGTTTTCGAAAATATCATCTGAAGGGATCGGGAGGCGTCAGCGGGCTTGGTAAAAATCTGAGAAAAATTTGGTGATGTTATTTTAGGCTAACGAAACACCTCCGGTCATTGAGACTCAGATTGAAGAGGGTGAGGGTCAGACCCTTGTCGAATTGACCTGGAATGCCCCATATATATATATATATGTATGTATATATATATATATTGTACCGTGGCATTTTTTTTTATGCTCGTTACAAGTGGCTCCCCGAACCTTAGGCGGGACTCTAACAAGGGATTTCGCGACAAGAATGATTATCTAATTCGTAAAGAGCGCCAGGACAAGGGTCACGCATCCGAAACACTGAGAGGGGACCCTTTACAGGCTAGCGAATGGAGTATTACGGGGTCTTTTTGTTTACTTTTGTTTTGAGTATTTGCGACACCAACCAGGGAGATAGACGACGAATTCGAGAGTGTGGAACCGGCCGTAAAGAGAGACCTCAACGGAGGATACACCGCGAGCGAAGAGTTTCACACGAGGCTACGGAGGGAGCGCCAACGCCGAGCTCTGCCGCGAGGGAAACCTAGGCGGACGAGATTCCCGCTGTTGGCCAGCGAACCGTAGCCTGCATTCCTCGCGATACACCATCATGCCAACGATCGTGCTGCCTCTACGCTAGTGACGAGGACTGAACACCGGAGAGTCCAACGACCAACCTGCGAGCCGCGACAGCGGAAACCGACGTTAGCAATAAGCTAGAATTTAAGAGTCGCGTAATTCGATACCCAATAAGATTCGTCAAATTTCGGAAACGACAACGCCTCGGTTTGAATTTTTGGCTCGGCGTGACGGAGCAGGACACTTGCGTCCTGGTGCTGAATCTAGCGAAGGCTGCGAAAATTTTGTAAAGATAGTTTTTTGGGTTATTGAGAGAGTTGAGCGATTGGTGTTAAAATTTTGGGATTCGCGGAAGACGGGACTATTGTCCAATTATCTTGACGGAGATTTTTCTGGTCTGGATTCATTGCGGTAAGCGCTATTGCTTCTTTGCGGACAAATTTCGAGAACGGTTTAGGTCGGCGCACCAGGTAACGGTTGGCCATGTTGAATTGCGTCAAACGATACTCGAAATTCGTTTGCCGATTTCCTTGGTTGGTGGCCGGAGCTTGATTTTTTTTTGCGATAACGTATCGAGTCAATTTTGGCTATTGTACATGTTGAGTAGAGTCATTCGTTTCGTTATTTGCGAGCAGCCCAAATTCCGCTGCACAGGGTCAAGTCGCGTTCGCGTGTTCAGAAAGTGTCACCTCTCGTGTAGGTCGCGTATCGCTAAGCGTGAGCGCTCTGTTTGGCTGGGTTATTATTTTTAGTTTCCTTGTTTGATTTGTTTCGGAAGATAGTGAAGTTTCGGATGCGTCGCGATTAATCGCTTCGATTTAAGTTGTTAAGTAAGAATTACTGTCGAGTACTTGTAGGGTATGTTTTGCGATTGGCGCGATAATTCTGTTAGTGTTTGGCGAATAGCGCCGATATTTATAATTAAGGGAAGGACGATCACGAGTAGCGTGTTCGTATCGTTGTCGATTTTCTGTATTTTGATTTTTGTTTTGTTGATCTCGTTGAGACGAGGAACGCGACTAGCGCACGTAGATTTAAGGTCTAGTTAAGATTTGATTTTCTTTCTATTTTGTTTGTGGAATCGCGGGAGGCGAATTGAGTATCTGTTTCTTTTGCCTTTTGTTTTGTACCGCTTAGAATTTTTTTTTGAATATATTATTTTATTTTGTTAAATTCTGTATCGTGTCGAGTGTCCGTTCTTTCTCTCCGCAAAACTACCTACCCCCTCTCCGCGGTACTGAGCTACCTGGCATAGAGAAGGACAGCCGAGGAATTGCGAAAGTAAAGATTCAAGGCGTGTTTATCACGCCAGGCGCCCGACGAAATTTCGCGATAGCTTTGGTAAGCGGCAGATTGCATCGCGGGTTGCCGAATCATTGTGCACCAGGTTAACTCTTGGGAACTTCTCCGGGTGAACAAGAGCGGCGAAAAACCTCGTCACAATATACATATATATATCACCAAAGATACATGATTATATCACTGTTATATTAATAAACAAAATTTATATATATGTATAAATATCCTGACTTATTCATTCCCAATTGTGGCAATCCCATAATTTCTTTTCGTACAAGTATGATACACGTACACTTTAACGTACGTGTATATACGTGTATAAAAATAAACACATGCATGCATGCATGCGCATATATTATACAATAATCAGTATGGTGTACTCTCGTAACACTGTTTGGTGCACGTGTCGTGCCGGTGTACCTATTCAGTCAACACCGTTTGGTGCACAGTATAGGGCCGATGTATTCTGTTAACACCATTTGGTGCACAGCAAGTTACATTCTTATAACACCGTTTGGTGTACATTAACAACGCAGTTTTGTCACCGCTGTATTTGTACTATTGCTGAATGTTATCGGTGTCGATTACAATCAACACTTTTCGGTGTTAATGCACACCAACTATCTTGGTGTTGAGCCACAGTGTCGTTTGATTACACCGGGACTTTGACAACGTGCGTTGACACCAAAATCGGTGTGGACTTCTATAGAACCCGGAGCGGTGTTGAAACGGTGTCGTTTTTGACATCGGTTTTCTCACAGTGTAATAATACATATTGAGCACACTTTTTTCTTGAATCTTTGAATCTTGTGGCGCGCGAAGCGCTTCAGTGACCATTTTCGGGTCGCGTACTCCTGAAGGGCTGGGGCCCGGGGGGGGGGGGGGGGGGGGGGGCAGGGCTGCGAGCCACCTCTGACCGGCAGTCAGCTAAGTACTGCGATACTCGACGTCACGCTAGAGCCAAGCGTCCCCCTAGTGAGTAAAGTGTGAGAGCGTGTGAGCGCCTTCGAGCGAAATATTTGTGGAGGATACAATTTACTCAGGTAATAAATGTCATTTTGTTCAACCAAATATCAGTTGCGTCCCATAATTATTTGATGGCTCTCTCCTGTGCCCGACTTTCTTGAGATTATCGCAAAAACTCGCTGCGGTGGCCGTGCTTCAGTCCGCGGACACACGACCCTCGGGCCGAGAGTCTCCGGGGGTTAGCCGGTATCTCCCAGTTTGATTCGAGGCTGGGTAAGTAAAATCGCACTCGACCTGGTGCCCAGAAGAAGGACGGTGGAAATAGCTTCGTGCCAGCGGGTCGTGGAACGCCGGCGCACACTAAAAATTAGGTCTTTAGGCCTGACTTGTGCCCCTTGTCGCTTTCATGGATTCGCCACACGACTGCGGGGAGGGTGTTTTGCCACAATCTTTATAAATTATTGAGAAACAAAATTCTGGTTGTCACGGAAGGAAAGGTTGCATTCGCCTATACAATATCAAGATTCGCTACCGCCAATCGTCGCCAAATTATAGAACTATTGTACATTGTAACGTTCGCGCTGTAGGTACCGCTACCTGCAGTCCCGACGGTGCGCCGGTGAGTAGTCTTTGTCCTTCTCTTTGATAATTATACTTTGACTATATTGAATATTAAGGACATCCACATGTCAGTCAGTGCAAGGGTATAGGAGTTTGAGTGTCGTATGTCCTACCTCCGCTCGGGTTTTATCCGTTGCTATGGTTGTGAGCGCGGATTTGACTCGTTGCTTCTATCTACGTTACTTTGTTAGTTCCTACGCTATGGCGCGGCTTTTATCCGTTGCCAAATGAGCGCGGATTTTACTCGTTGCTCCTATCTCTAAATTGGATTAGTTATGTGCCGACGAATGAGTTCAAGTTGCAATGAATTTAATTGATTTGATTTTTTGTACCGAAAAGCTATATTATTTCATCTAATATTTACAGGAACTTGACCTATATTTACAGATGAGTGCCTACCGTGATGCCTTAGCCTATTCTCTAACACAATGTAGATTTCTAAAGTTGAAGAGATTTTATCTCGCCGAAAAATTGATAAAGAAAAAATAAACAAAAAATAATTGATAATAAAAAAACCAAAAATAACTCAAAACTATGATGTGAGATCGACGGGTCTCTTGCCTCGTATCTTCTCGATTTTCAAAAGAAAACTTAAATTGTTTACAAAAAGTGGTTTTGTATTATAACGCTGTGAATTGATTTAAATCGGATCGCAGTTTGTACTGAATATGAACCCTCATAAGAAATAGCCGGGTTTCTATACCTCGGGTCTGTTCTGCTCCATAAAAATGATCATGAGACAGCCGGGTTCGTTGCCTCAGGTTTGCACTTCGAAAATGATATTGAGACAGCCGGGCTTCCGTCCCTTGGATCTGCTGTCAGTGTTGCCAAGTCGACATCACAGGTCATTGGTGTCACCAGACGTGAATCCAAAAAGACACCTTTCAAGAATAAAAGTCACCAGATTTTTGAAATATCAGATTTTTATCAAAAAACGCTAATATCTCTTTTTTTATTAACTTATACTGACGAGAACTTAGATTATTCATTGCATAGGGCATATATCTTAGTATGTACGGTGCTTTCACGGCGCAGAGTACCCGTCGATCGCACAGCCAAAAATAATAAAAATATATTGTCAGCTATAATCCTAAGCTGATTTGAAAAAAAAATACATTTTTCGAAAACTCCCGACTGCACAATAAATTGGAAAGGGGCGGAATAATTCATATGCGCTACTATTCTCCAGACAGAAGTACAGCCATGCTAGATAAATCATTGTCTAATCCCGAATTTTCGACAGGCATGATCGAAGATGTCGAAACTACGTCGTTTGCAGAGTCTTTTATCCCATAAGCTTGGAAGGTCCCTATTTACTCAGGACATCTTTTGGAAGCTCGTATCTAAAACAGCATTTCCCCGAGCGCTTCAAGCCATACCGTACGTGGAGGATCGCGTTAGTTGTATCAGGAGCTAATCTGTTACGCGTTCAATATCAGCGTTAGAGTATGGCAAGCTCAGTAGTTGTAACGCGAAATCTGAGAGTTCTCTATAAGAGTTCCCCCCGCAGGCATCTCTGTACTTTGAAACGTTGTTCCACAAATCTGTTGACGATGAAACGTTACTCCATTGAATATTCGTCAAATTGACCCATTGCGTCTCGATTCTCTTGATTTGCTTGGGTTGACTTATGAACTGTTTCGCCAAATTCGTGATCGGAATCTTATGAGCTCTTGGCTTCAAGCTCTCAGTTGGATGTAACAGTTTCATTTCCTCGAGTAAAACGAGATTCGTCGGTAGTCGGTTTCGCAGCTCCGTACAAAGTTTTGTCGTAAACGCAATGCATCGATCTTTTAGTATTTTCTTATTCTGCGAACTGCTATCTATCTCCGCGAGAGCTTTTTCAAGGCATACCCCAGATATGGATTCGGATCGAGTGATCTGTTGATATTATCCGTAAAGATATTGATTCGAGCTGTTGGAATTAAAATTTTTTATGAGACTGCCTGAAGCAAATTTTTCAGATCCTCGAGAAGCTTCGACGGATCCGCAGACGCCGATTAAAACGATTTATTCGTGCGCTGTACGTCGATGAGTATTGAATGGATGCATGTCAGATAAACTTTGTTTGTAGCGTCTTTGTCGTTATTGTACAACATTTCAGCTGTATAACAAGCTTCCTTTCTCTTGACGGTCTCGAAATGCGTCTTGAGCTCATCCCATTGATTTAGAATCCGATCAATCGCTGGTTCAATAGAAATCCAACGCGTTCCACTTAGTTGAAGTATTTTCAGTGGTGCAGCACCCTCGTTGATAAGTTTGTACGCGTATTTCTTTGTACGCGATTTGTCGGAGACTAGAATGAGCGAACCAATTATATGTCTCGCGGATTAGGAACTCGAGATTCCGTGGTAAAGTTTCTGTCGTCGCGTGCGAGACGGCTAATTGAAGAGAGTGGCATATGCATCTGATCAAAACTAGATGTGGCAAGTTGTACTTGTTTTTGAGCAAAACGAACAATCCATTGTTGACACCGACCATAACGGAAGCATTATCGGTTCCGATGCCTATGAGGTTATAGAGATCCAACGTAAATGAGTTTGCTACTCGTCCAATTGCCTCGAGAACGGCTCCTGCAGTTCCAGAGGTGAGTTCCTCAAGAGATAAGAAAGTCGAAAAAATTGTTCCTCCCTTTTCCATTGTAATACCTGGACAACATTTTTTTTTTTTAACGGTGGAAATCCAGCAGAGACCCTATAGGATTAGTGATTATGAAACAAACCTTATTACTATTCCGAGAAATTTAGTTACAGATACATCGGTGGACTCGTCGAGAAGCAAGCTGAATTTTCTGTCACCAATGTCATCGCATCGACAGTCTTGAAAGTGCGGGCTTAATACATTCCTTATTATTTGTGTGCATTTAGTCCGGTGGAGTTGAACTTTCGCTGCATTGCTTACCGAGAACTTGAGTGTACAGTAATGTTCATCGATCCATGCACTGTGGCTAACTTTATTTTTTCAACTTTTGTTTCTTTTCTACTCGTATTTTATGTGCTTATGGCCGGTGAAGCAGTCGACAGGAGAAGTGGGAGAAACCACGACGACAGCCTCTTGGCGCTGTCACCCCTATAACCTCTAAGATCGCGAGGGCACGAATAACCTCTTTCACAAAATGCATAAGCCGTCAATTGAAGACTCGACGGATGTTAAATATTTTTACAGGTTAGCATATCACGGATGTCCTAATGCCCGGAACTTTTCATAACCAATAAATAAAATGTCGGGGAAAAAGACGCCGCTCCTGTGCAGTGATTTTAACTGTTTTTCGATTCACTGTAACGAAGCGATAATATTATAAGCGTATTACGTATGGAATTTTAACAATAACACGTAGTAAAAAAGGGTTAATAATTTGGAAATTTATTCTGATTCTCATTGTCAACAAATTCATATCAGTCTAATTTTACTATTCATGTTCTCATCATCCATCCATCTGGTATTTGTGTCGATTGGGTTCATTCGGACCCCTCGACGATATGTAACGCTAACAAATCGAATCCATACAATTTATTATACAGAAGTTAATACGCAATTTCAATTGAGTCAATCGTGTTACACCAGTGTAGTGGTCTAACATGAAACAAACACTCCTTTTATGAATGTAATATTGGATGTTAAATTTGAGCAATTCGAACTCAGAGAATGCCAATAAATACAATAAGGTTTATTCTACGCTTGGGGCGAAGCTCTTGAGAATCGACGCACAGTTCTGGTCGTCGAACTAGACTTTAACTGTCAATGGGCCTCAGAAATTACTTAAATTGAGTTAAGTTGAAGTTATAAATAATATATTTATATAAAATAAATTTAATTTCCTACAAATCGTTCTTTGACAATTTTTTTATAACTTCAACTGTTTTGTTGATAAGTACGAAAATATGTAACGCAGGCGGCGGGGGGGTCAAACCCCCCGTTCAGAATGTGACGAACCCGCGTACATCGAGTAAGTCAAGGGGGACTGAAGTCGGCACAGGCCCGATGGATGGCCCCCGAGACGACCTCAGGGGCCGTGCTTTTGTTCCGGCACGGTACGGGGAGTCGCGCCCCCGAGAGACCCTTAGCATCCAGGAACGTTTATGAAGATGCACAAGGGTAACAACGTTTTACCTCAGGTGGTAGCCCCTGCACAGGGGAAATCCACCCTGGGTTCCGATCGGGTGAAACCCCGGTGGCCCATGACAGCGGCATGGATTTTGGGGGCCGCAAATTGTGCAAAGACCTGGTGACAAACACTGCGACGAAGACGACTGACACGAAAACAGTAAAAGCGGACAGGACGACACTGGAACAACCACGACGAGACAGGACGGACAGCGTGTCGAGCACAGGCAGCGGAGTGAGTTGCGCTTCCGCTGCATCCACAGTCGGCACGGAAACACGAATCACGGACGATATGGACCTGACGGACATAATGTTTTTGATTCACAGGACAGCGACAGGGATGGCCGAGGCAGCGGCCATCCAAAAAAACATGAATATGTCCGTGAAACGCGGCATAAAGACGATCCTCGAGGCTGCCAATGTTGCGCTGAATAGGCGCAACAGAGCAGTCTCGACGGAAAACAAGACGGACAACGAGATGACGGAAACGGACGCTCAGACGGAACAGCGGACGCAAAACACTCCACGGACAAAACGAAAACGGGAAGCGACTGGAACCACTCCGGAGACCTCCCAAAAGAGGCCAACGGCCGTGGAACCAGCCGCCGACTGGCAAACAGTGGCAAAAAAACAGACCAAGACGAAACGGAAGACGCGGACGGATGGAACGAACCCGACGATGGACACGTCAACCGGGGCTGAAGGGCGCAGAGCGGCTCCCCAGCAATGGGGGACGGCTGTGCTCGTCAAACCCGGAATAGACAAGACGTACTCCGACATCGTGAGGAGGATACGGGCCACGGTAGATCCTGCGAAGAGTCACGTTAAAGTGACGACTCTCAGAAAGACGAAGAATGGTCTGTGTCTTCTGAAGATAAAGACAGACGCCAACGGACGAGACGATATCGGACGCGCCCTACAAGACGCGGTCGGCGACGCAGGCAACGTCAGGGCCGGGGTCTCCAGAGTACAACTGGAGATCGTGGACCTTGACTGTGTCACGACCAGAGACGACGTGATACAGGCACTGCGACGAGAGACGGGACCAGACGCGGACTTCGGGGTCCACATCTTTGGTCCGAACCGAGCCGAGCAGTATATGGCTGTCTGCGACCTTGAATCGCACGAAGCCAAGGCGCTGGTTGGCAAGGGACGGATCGGGATTGGATGGGTAGGTTGCCGCGTCCGACAAAGACTGAACGTGACGAAATGCCACTAGTGCCTTGGCTACGGCCACACGAAGGCAAACTGCACGGACGAGGACCGGACCAGGTGCTGCAGAAAGGGCGGCCAGACGGGACACTTCGCGACGGACTGTAAGAACAGACCAAACTGCCCACTGTGCTCCAAGGCGGGACACGGGGATGCGGCGCACTTTTCAGGCTCTGGAAGGTGCGCTGTATACCGAGTTGCGCTGGAGGAGTGCAGAAAGCAGGCCGGACGATGGACAGGATAGTTCAGGGCAACCTGAACCGCAGTAGGACAGCAGACGTGCTACTACCACAGATAGCGGACGAACATGACGCCGACATTCTGATCCTGTGCGAGCCGTACAGGGTGCGACGAACACAGGATTGGATTACGAACGAGACTGAGACAGCGGCTATCTGGGTGAGGGGCGCCGCCCGAGCCCGGACAGCCGCTCGTGGAGTAGGAGACGACTACGTCTGGGCTAGGGTGGGCGCTGTCACTTACGTCAGCGTCTACCTAACCCCAAATTGCGCTGCGGCGGAGTTCTTGGCGAAGGTTGCGCTCCTTGAAGACGGACTCAGGGACCTGCCCGGGGACCTGCCCGGGGACCTGCCCGGGGACCTCGTGGTCGCGGGGGACTCTAACGCGAGGGCGATCGAGTGGGGCATGACTGAGACGAACAGACGCGGACGGCTGCTGCTGGAGATGGCCGCAAGGCTGGACCTGGTAGTGGCAAACACGGGAAACGTACCGACGTACAGACGGCCGGGATTTGGAGACTCCATCCCGGACGTAACGATGACGACGGACAGGATGCTGCCACGGGTAGGGCGGTGGCGGGTGCTCGAGGGCTACACGGCCAGCGATCATCAGTACATCGTCTTCGAAGTGGCAGGAGAGACGACGACGACACGGACAAGGATCCAGCACCCCCCGCGGTGGAACATAGACAAACTCGGTGCGCACAAGTTTTCGGTGGAACTGGCGAGAGCGCCGGCCCCGATTACCGACGTTCCCCCGGAGCTGACTGGCCGGCAAAGGGCGGAAAGACTGGCAGCCGAGACGGCCAAACTGACGACACGACTGTGCAATAGCACAATGCCGAAACGACGGTACGGACGTAACAGATAGCCACAGATCGTCCACAGTACTGGTGGACCGACGAAATAGCCGAGTTGCGGAAGAGCTGCTTGGCGAAACGAAGACGGGTGACTAGGGCTGGCGGGAGACCCGGAAGGGAAACCCGCCAGGCCGAGTACAAGACGGCACGGAAACAACTGACGGACGCCATCAGGGACGGTAAGACGCGATGCTGGAAGAAGCTCTGCAAGGAGGTGGACCGCGACTCCTGGGGTGCCGGTTACAAGATTGTGACTGGTAGGCTGGGGGCCCGGATCCTGCCAGAACTCAAGGACGCTGAAACCGCACGACGGATCGTAGACGGACTGTTTCCGACGCACCCGACGCGGACAGACGCGACGAACGACGACGAGATGGCGCCGTCCCCCGTCTTTACTGCTGAGGAGCTCGTCGGAGCGGCCAAGGCAATGAGGATGGGTAAGGCGCCAGGACCGGACGGGGTACCGGCGGAGGTTCTTCGGCTGATGGCAAGCCTGAGGCCGGAGATACTTCTCGACCTTTACAACACATGCCTCACGACAGGGACTTTCAGCGACCGGTGGAAGACGGCAAAGCTGGTCCTTATCCCTAATGGTAAGGGCGACCCCAGCGCACCGTCGGCCTACCGGCCGTTGAGCTTACTAGACACGACGGGGAAACTTTTTGAACTGCGACCACGACTAACGGACGCAATACAAAAAGGAGGAGGACTGTCAGACCGACAGTTTGGCTTCCGGAGGGGTCGATCGACGATCGGAGCGATCCAGGAGATGGTCGACTCCTTCCGGGAGACAGACAGACACTGCCACGTAGCGCGACCTATCGTGCTGCTGGCGACACTGGACGTCAGGAACGCCTTCAACTCGGCCAGGTGGGTGGACATCCTGGAGTCGCTGAGAGGCGACTTCGGGGTCCCGCCTTACCTGCTCCGGGTTGTGGAAGACTACCTTCGGAACAGACGACTGACGTACGGAACGACCGAAGGTCAAGTGACGCGACAGATCACCGCGGGGGTCGCCCAAGGATCCATACTGGGACCTGACTTTTGGAACGGGATCTACGACAGCTTGCTGAGACTGGAGCTCCCGCTCAGCGTTCGCCTAGTCGCTTACGCTGACGACGTGGCGGCGGTGATAGTCGAGCGCACTCCAGACTTGGCACAATACGTACTAAAACAGACGATGAGACGAGTCGGACGGTGGATGACTGACCACAGACTGCAACTCGCGACGGAAAAGACAAAACTGGTGCTTCTCACCAGAAGATGCATACCGACCACACTACGCATGACGGTCGGAACGGACAAGATCGAGACCAGAGGGGAAGTCAAGTACCTGGGGGTGACCCTGGATACGAAGATGACCTTCTAGCCTCACATACAACGGACAGTTCAGAAGGCGGCCGAAAGGATAGCATCCCTAAGCCGCTTGATGGCAAACACGAGCGGACCGAGACCGGGGAAACGGAGACTTTTAATGTCCACCACACACTCGATTCTGCTTTACGGAGCGGAGATCTGGGCAGATTCCCTAAAGACTACGAAATACTGTCACGCAATGACGACGGTACAGAGACGGAGCGCGTTGAGGATCGCTTGCTCCTATCGGACGGTCTCAGCAGAGGCTGTTCTGGCGGTGGCGGGCGTGATGCCCATAGACCTTCTTGCGTTCGAGCGTAGGAGGGTTTACGGAAAAGACGCGGAGGTGACCCGACGGGACGCGGCAACGACGGAAAGATACGCGACGATACAGACGTGGCAAGAACGTTGGACGGAAGAAACGACGGGAAACTGAACGAGACGACTTATTAAGGACCTCAGACCGTGGATCCAGAGGGGGTTCAGGGATGTAAACTTTTACGTCACCCAGCTTCTGACGGGCCACGGTTACTTCAGACGGTACTTACATAACATGAACCGAGTACGGACGCCCAACTGTACGTACTGCGGACCCGGACGAGACGACGCGGAACACACGTTCTTTGAATGTGACCGCTGGATAGAACAGCGACAGAGACTTGAGACGGTCGTGGGAGGTATTACTCCCGATAACATTGTCGGGGTGATGCTCCACAGTACGGAAAGGTGGCAACTCGTTGCCACCTACACAGAGACAATCTTACGACGTAAGAACGCGGACGGCTGCCTGACGTAACATGACTGACGGACGGCCCGCACTGAACGGACGGACAGACTGACAAGACATACACAGACAGAGCCCCCAGCTAGAAGTAATATCACCATAGTTCCTGGCTGGGGGCATTGCACAGGAGGTGGCGGTTTAGTGGGGAGGCCACCCTGGAATCCCACATCCGCACTAGCCCGTATGACTGGCGTGAATCCGTAACTTGGATTCCGCAACTCCTCGAAAAAAAAAAAAATTATGAAAATATAACAATTTTCAAGAAAATTGGGCTTCTGAGACCGACGCCGATGAGACGGGTTCAGGTACAAAAAAATGTTAGTGGGTACTTTCAAAGAGTTACTAATATGCTACAAATTCTGACTAATCGCAATAAAATACCATTAAATAAAACGGAGCTATGTTAATTAAAATTTAAAAAATCATGAATTACATGTTATTTAAACGGGAAATATACATCGACGTAGGGTACGATAAACCGAATAGACAAATTGTAGCTGAGTTTATATGGGGAATATGTTACATAAGGTAGTCTCAGCGAAATATCCGAGGGTCCATAGTTACGGCATGACGGATTGATAAAGCGCCATGGGCCCGCACGAAGAGCACCCAATAAGACGGGGAGAAGAGTCAAAGACGCGTCACGTGGTGTGTCACTGCAAGTACCACGGTCTTACATACAGGTCCTGCAACGAACTGAAATTTGAGTGTTAGGGGTAGCCGGGTTAGTGTTCAAGTTTTTTGTGCCACTACTGGCCACTACGCGGCGCTGTCAGTTATTCATAGGCACGGTCTGACTTCATAGCAAAGTAAGGTTATCTTCGAATAGCGTATGACTGTGATTAAAATTAATAACACGAGAGATGAGTGCAATGACGACTAATTCCTGTGCGGTTCCGACCTGCAACACGGGTCGAAAATTAGCGAAAGAAAAGAGCTCCGCGTTCAAAGTTCCATCGAATCGTGAACTGCGTGAAAAATGGATTGCTACAATTCCTGGAATTTTTTACCTAAATTCGTCATAATTTGTTTGTGAAAAACATTTTCCGGAGCGATTCATCAGAAGGAAGTGGATAAAATATGACGCAAACGGTCGCATTATCGCAGAAGTAAGTTTATTCGTTGCATTTTTCCCACAGTTTTAATCGGTATGAGTTTTAATAATAACTAGCTGCTCATATTTCGTCGTTCGCTAAAGCTCGTTCGGATTAGCTGATTTTTGTGCTCGTGCGCTCGCTTACTCGTTGTCAGTGACACGAAATGAAACGAAATTTATGAGTTACCTCACGCTCATACTGCTTGAGGATTGTTCAATGGTTAATGAATGTTAATCAATACACACCACTGACTTACATAATAAAATAGCAGCCAAAGTTTTCAGCGCACACATCTCCACATAGGGCAGTGACAGCTGATTTGCGAAGTTCTATTATCCACAAAGGAGAATAGCTGCTGATTTTTCTAGTGTATGTAGTTTTTTTAGTGTCTAGCTGGTAATACGCTAGGGTACGCTAGGCTACGCTAGGTAATAGGCTAGGATTTTTGTGCACGTGCGCTCGCTGCGCTCGCTTACTCGTTGACATTGTTTCACCAGATTATACGAGATTTATAAGATACCTCACGCCCTTGCTGCTTGAGGATTTCTTAAGGGGTAATAAACGATGATCAAAATATTATCACAACATGTGTGCAAATACAAAATTCAAGTATTTATGCGTGATTTACATATAACATGTTTGATGTTATTATCTGCTTTGTTTATACAATATACATCGTTCCGTTATATAGTTATCCCCACAAAAGCTCCGGGATTTCAGCCTTTGCCAATATTTCTATAAACATACATGAATACATAATAAGAATAGATCATTTTATCCATTTATTTCAGTATTTTGAGAGACCCAGCTTGAGAAGTAATGGGGTAAGATGCATGAACACCACTACACTATTATACACCATAATTAACGCTCTTCTAACGTCCGACGCGTCGGACTGGTGCACGGAGTAATGGGGTGGCTAGGTTTCAATCGACTCTAATGCGATGAATACAATTGGTAATCATAAAATCAGTGGCGAAATTGAGCCACGATTCTTCGTCATTAAATTATTCGTCAAACAATATACACTAAATCAGTGAGTTTTACAATATGTATAAAGTTCAAAGTCTAAGAAACTATGTAGACGGCCGGCTTAAAGAACAACCGCGTAAGATGCATAAACACTACTACATTATGACACGATATACATAAGTGGCAGTTAACGTTAAGTTAAAAAGATCTCAGCCTGTCCTCTTTCTAAACGAACCACAACTTTCACGTTTGTGTTATGCTCTACGTTATCGACGATACATCGCAGACCAGAGTCTGTCGAATTTGAGGTAATTGAGTTGACCGACATAAGACTATACCAGTTGGACTTGTCAAATTACCATCTAATCATATATGTATGTATGCATCGGTATTACAATCACATAACATATAAATAAACATGATGCACCTTTTATATTGAGCATTTGTAAGTGTTTTGTTTTTTGTATTTCATTAGCTACGCAATCTTAACAAAGTACAGTCGATCTGATGGGCTTGTAGTACCAAACTCAACATACGTTCGGCGTTTTGAAATTAATCTGTCAAAACAGGCGAGGAAAAAATGAAGATTGAATTTCTAAATTCACTGTTCAATTATCATGACATTGTACGTTGGCTACGATAACATCACAAATGAAAATACGTATGTAAGTTTTGAATTATTCTTATCGAAGCATTACGTTATTGTATCCAATCAACGTCTACGACTAAATATAACTGCTATCTTATATTCTAAAAGTTTTAATTACTATTCTAGACTTCTCTCCGCTGATATTTGGAGTGCTCAGGAATTACATAAGGCAACAATTATTCCGTATAACACTCATAAGGACGTTATAAAGTACTGATTGGATTTGACCTATTACCGTTCAATTTTATCTGTATATACGCATCATCGAAATCACAATCGCATATCACATGAATATACTTAATGCTCTCTTCATATTAAATATCTGTCATAAATGCTTTATTTTTCATATTTCCGTTTGCCTCAGTATTTCATATTGCATTTGCATTGACTACGCGATGTCAACAAATTACAGTCGATCTGATGAATATTTGGTACTAAATTCTACATACGTTCGACCTCTCAGAATTATTCCAACAAAACATTCAAGTACAGGATAAGAATTAAATCACTACGTTTACTTCTTCACTATCATTACATTGTTCATTGGCTACAACAACATCGCGGATAATACATATGTAAGTTTTGGAATAACGAATACTAAAAGATTTAATGTGTTTTCGTAACGTTTTTCGCAGATACCGAGATAAATCTTTATCGTATCTTTATTTTCGAATTTTTGTTGAAGCATTACGTTACCATAGCCAATCAACGTCTACACCTAAATATAACTGCTTTCTTATATTCTAAACGTTTGTCTTCGCTGATATTTGGAGTGCTCAGGAATTACATAAGGCAACAACTATTTCGTATAATACTCATACTGACGTTATAGAGTATCAATTAGATTTGACCTATTACCGTTCAATCTTATCTGTATGTACGTATCATCGGTATTACAATCGCATAATATTTAAATACGCATAATGCACTTTTTATATTGAGCATCTATGAATATTTTCTTCTTCGTATTTCCGTTCGCGTTAGTATTTTATTTTACATTTGTATCAACCACGCGATCGAGATAAAATACAGCCGGATTGATTTTTGGTAACAAACTTGACCTGCGTTATGTGGTAAACAATTATTCTATCAAAATGAGCGAGTACAAAATAAAGATCAAATCACTACATACAATTTTCCGCTATCATTACGTTGTACATTGGGTAGGACAACATAATAAATCTAAATATGTATGTAAGTTTTGAATTAACGAATATTCTAAAAATTGATGTGTTGACTGAACGTATTCCGCAGACGCAAAAGAAATCCATGTTCTTTTCGAAACGTCAACTTATCGTCGCAGTTGAACTTGAAAGTACATATACCTTTACACCATCACTGTCAAATTCGCTATCAAAGAATCGGCCGCTTCTTTCTTCTTGTATCGCTGTATCTTTAACCTCTGCCTCATCTTGATCTACTACCGATTGACATCCATATGCGGCTTTCTAAAGCAACTACGGAGATACCCATTTATTTTGGTTGATCTACCTCGTTTGACTTTTTGTAGTACCTACACGCTAGCTTTACGTTTCCTCAATCGTTACTTGTAAGTCAAAAGGATAGTTATCCCGCAAACGTTACCAATATCCTTTACTATCCTATGTTCCACGTAATAATTTTCACCTCAAATGCACTTTGCACTACTCATATACATAAATTCACCCGGATGCAGCAATATTCACCTTGCAATAGTCACCTCATCGACCTTCATGGAGCTGTGCGCCGTTGTTCCCGCGCCCTGAGCCTGACTAACCATGTGGCGGTACATGACCTTTCGGGCCAACAACGGAATTATCCATTGATTTCGTTAACAAAGAATCAAACGTTCCGGAATTTCGTAATATATTTTGTGGTATCCCCATGCCACCTCAACATTTTTTCACCCATTACCTATAAAACACGACGTTATGATCGTTATAGTGCAGACTTTAAAAGATTTTTGTACGCTCTATGCAGTGATTTTCATTACGAATGCGCTTTGGACGCATCGTATGCGATAATCTTCTTGTATACAGCGATGTTTTACCTGATGAATTTCGACCTCCGAGACTCGCGATAGATTTTTTCCGCATGCAAGTCATTGACCTGATGAATCTTTAATTCTAGAAATAGCGCTCCACGGCTCCTACACTCAAAATCGTCCACCTAATGGATCTCACCCTTCATGACTCGTGCTCCATTGTCCTCGCATCGCTCACGACCCATCCAGTCTTCACATTCAGATTTTTCTTTCATTTACTTATTGCATCTAAAACATACGTGTTAATTTATCAATACACTAAACTTGAAATATAACTAAATTGATTGAAATAATATTCATAGTATCTTACCGAGAATAATCGCGAAGAAGTTTTAATTTCTACTAATACAGATATCTCGACCTTGGGGACTCGCACGCCGTTGCTCCAGTACTGTAGATTCGCTAGGCACTTCATAGTTGCCGTCATCCAGGCCTTTCACTTAGTGAATCTTCAATTTCAGGAATAGCGATCCGGGCCGTCCACTTGGTAAAATTCGACTTCCGGGACGCGCGCTCCATTGCCTCCGCGCCCTTATCGTGCCAGACCATATGACGGTATGCGACCTCGTGAAACGATCGTACCTCAACCTTCCATATTATCTGTAAAAACATTTTTTATAGACGTTTATATCGGTTAACATCTATTGACGTATTACGTGGAGAATCTCGAACTACAGAAACCAAGGTTCGTAATAAGCCGGGATCACGATGAACATAGCATAGCATAACATAACACGACATACAACATAGAACGACATAGACTGACATAGACCGACATAGACCGACATAGACCGACATGGACCGACATAGACCGACATACACCGACATAGACCGACATAGAACGGCATGGCCGTAGTGAAGAGGGAAGTAGCAATGACGCGTTGTTTGGAAATGACAGTGGTACGTAACTCATGACGACTGTCATTTGAAAACAACGCGTCATTGATACTTCCCTTTCACTACGGCCATGCCGTTCTATGTCGGTCTATGTCAGTCTATGTCAGTCTATGTCGTTCTATGTTGTATGTCATGTTATGTTATGCTATTCTATGTTCATCGTGATCTAACTCCTGCACACTATAAAATTCAACTTTCAGGACCCACTCACTCCTAACATTCAAGCTTTGCTTTCATCATTTGATTTTATCTGAGACGGACATGCATGTGTGGTGATACAACCAGGGGCGGATTTGATACCTTGGCTGCCTTAGGCCTACAGAAGATTGCCGCCCCCCTACTCCCTGCAAAGCGCGAAAAATTAAATGAGGTATAAGAATTAAACGGAAATAAAAAACCACGAAAGTCTGCAAATGATCAAATTTAATGAATCAGTGTCAATTAATCAAAATATACTGTTGGAATGACACAATTTTAATTGATGTCCAAAAACTATTTAGTTGCTTGTATTCGACCGTATATTTAGTAATTTCAACAATTTTTTTCATTAGTGTATTTTAACATTTTGGTAATTGGAAAAAAACGAGAAAATTTCACCTAATTTTGCCGTTCCCTGAATTTTGCCGCCTTAGGCTCCGGCCTACTCGGCCTTTAGGTGAATCCACCCCTGGATACAACACATTTGCAGTATAACATAGTTAATTGAAAGAATATTAAGACTATCTTACCGTGAGTAATTGGCAGAAGGTGTTGGTGACTATACCGTGAGTAATTAGCAAAAGGTGTTGTCGACTACCAAGATGGACACCAGCGATATTCAAAGACTATGATACAATGTAATAACAAACAGATCTCCGATAATATATCACGTATACAACAAATTATTACACCTCTAGACGATAGGCACACTCGAGTGCAAGGACGTATGCAGACACTTCCAATAATAATATTGAAAGTGAGATGTACTTGAAGGCGAACGAATAACGCACTGTTGATTTCAATTGATATTCAATCATCCCTGTAAATACATGAGTCTAAGCATAGACCATTCGGCGAGCCGTTGGTAACGTGACTGATAACACCGTAGCCCTCGCTGTCCTACGTCAACAGCACGCTCATGCATACTCACACGTACACACAACTCCATACGCTGTGCACCCTGACACGTGCCCTCGCATCAGACATCAAAATTCTTCGGCCTGTTGAAGTGAAATTTAATCTCGAAGAGCGGCGTAATTTTATACCAGCAGCCACGCTTTTTATAATCTGCTCTTCACGACGCGTGTGTAATTAGTTATTGGCATCTCGTACAATGAATGTGGATGGTGCGGTTTGTTGAACGTCCTCCTTAATAATTATGATCATAGATGACTAAATGCT
The DNA here is from genome assembly GCF_021155765.1 of Diprion similis. NCBI lineage: Eukaryota > Metazoa > Arthropoda > Insecta > Hymenoptera > Diprionidae > Diprion > Diprion similis. The sequence goes on along the minus strand of NC_060115.1, from coordinate 13,551,285 downwards.
TGTTGTATTACTTGTTTGATAACTAACATTACACTATACGTTGGATAGGATAACATCGAGAATCCCGATACACATATACGTGAATTTGAAATTAACGAATACTGAAAAATTTTAGGTGTTAACTTGACGTTTTTCGCGAATATTAGGAAAGTTCTTTTCGAGTTCTTCTCGAATTCTTTCCAAAGCTTCACGTTTTCATAGCCAATCAACGTCTACAGTTAAACATCACTACTTTCTTATATTCAAAGGGTTTTAATTGTTACTCCATTCTATTCTGGCTGATATTTGAAGTGCTCGCGCATTACATAAAGCAACAAATCATCTATGTAACGCTCATACCTATGTAGTAAAGTACCAGTTAGATTTAACCTATTACCGTTCGATATTATTTGTATGTACGCATGATCAGTATGACAATGGCATAATATGCACATAATGCACTTCTTATATTGAGCATCAATGTATCTTTTGTTCGTAAGATTTCTATCATCCTATCAAAATACGTGAATTCAAAATGAAGACTAAATCACTACCTTCATTTTTCTCGATATCATTATACATTATACATTATACATCCTATGATAACAACTACATATAACTATTTCCTTATTTTCTAGACATTGGAATTATCACTCCAAACTTTTGTCGGTTAATATTTTTAGCGCTTGAATCACCACGTAAGGTGGTAGCAGCTGATTTTTATAGCGCTTATTCCCCGTTAGTGGTGTAACGAATGTCTAGGTGTACACGAACGCAATTCCGAATGCGAATATTCGTCATCGATGGTCACGAATGCATATGCAAATGCAAATGCAGCTATACATTTTCAAATCTAAGACCATTTCTCTATGGCTAGAATGGACAATTGGTAGACTTACAGATATACAATTCAAGTCGTACGCGCACATTAGCGCCGTTTGTATCTCAGTTTCTAATTCGCCAAACCAATCCAAATGAAGCCTTTTGGTTATTGATCTGTTTTTATTTTGGTTATGTAACGACAAATTGATAACAGTGTTTGATTATTGAACGACAAATTCATAATAGGAATAAATTAAGTTCAGGTTCGGAGTGTAGTTCAAACATACGAACTTTTATAATTGAAAATCATTATTAAACGAATCCTTTTGATTTTCCTCCACATAATTTTTGCAATTTCCGTAATTAAACTAAAAAACGTTTGAGACAGTCGCATTCACAAAATATTTCCACAATTTTTAAAAATGCGAATGTGAGTATGGAGAAGTATGCAAATGTGAATATTCGTAACATCACTAACTCACATAAAGGGGTAGTAGCTGAAGTTTTTACCGCACACATCTCTACACAGGGCAGTGGCAGCTGATTTGCGAAGCGCTTTTACCCACAAATGAGCATAGCTGCTAATTTTTATAGTGTATTCTGAATTTGAACAAAAATATCCCAGTAGACTGGAACTATTACTACTTTTGAAATCAATGTCACCATTCTTAAATGTATGACTGTGTCAAAAAAAAAATCATAATTTAAACGTCCATGAAGTGTCGACGTCATGTTTAATAATAGATAGACCTACTGGGACATCATATTCGATTCAATTTCCCTATCGGTATATACCAACCTACTCTGAGAGAGCATTAACAATTTGTGATAGAACATGAAAACTCACGCAACTACTGACAAACAACAATTGTAGCCAAAATTTTTTATGGCAGGCATCAGCTGCTGCATTCATAATGGCACACTAACATTCTGAACAACTGACATTGAACACACTCGGCTCTCCCATTAGTGTTCAGCAGGGATAAAAGGTAATTTTCACGGAAATCAACATTCTGCACCTTTGATCTCTGTACGCACCAATTAATTTTCTGTCCGCTTCTTTAATTACAGCAAAGCACTCGCTTGAATCTAACATCTTACCAAGAACTAATAAACAGGCAAAAAAAACTTTTAGTTGAGGGCTCTATCATAGCTTGCGATAATTGTATGATGAGTGGAAAAAATGATACACGTACAAAGCTGAGAACGGGGCGGTATTTGGGGCGGCACTAATAGAAGGCCAGCTTTAATGACATATTTTTTCTACTACCAATATGAATATAAATATTACAATGATCACAGAATCAATTGTTCACCAGTATGAATCAGTCATTTGATTTACAAGGCACCTAAAATGTCCTTGTAAACGATATTTCTAGTACACGATTTGACGTCACCTGAATTTTGATTATGAATTATAACAGATTTTTCTGTTAGTAACACTTTGAGGTTGTTCTTAGACTTGACTCTAGACAGAGCAACATACAACTGACCATGACTGAAGACTGGATTTGGTAAATATACTCCAACTTTATCAAAAGATTGTCCTTGTGACTTATTGATAGTCATTGCACAACCTAACCTAACAGGAAACTGTCTTCTCACCATCTTGAACGGAACCTCCTCTTCGGATGGTGATAAATCTATGCGCGGTATTAATACTATTTCTCCAGCAAAAGTTCCACCGATGATCTCAGTACAAATGAGATGCTGATTCTGCTTTTTGACAACTAGTCTAGTGCCATTACATAATCCTTATAATAAATTAAGATTACGCAACAGAATCACAATACTTCGACTTATTTTAACGATAACTTATATGGTGGAAGACCATTTGGCGCCAATGAATTCATAAACTCAATCGGAAGAACATTTGCAATATCTGTATTGTCTGCATCCTCAACTGAATCTACACTCAGATAATCAACGCTGGAACCTTTGATTTTTGACAATGTTTCATGATTAATAGCAATAACGTCGGTATTTGTCGGAGCTAGAATAACTTTACTAAAAGTTGATAAATCTTGTGGATCAATACTTTCCCCAAAAATTTCTTTCACAATATTCCCTTTCGACAGTATATCAGTCGGAATGGTAGCAACCCCATTGTTAAATTCAAATGAATTGAAAAATACTCCATCACCGATTTTCAAAAGCCATTGCTTGAAATCCGTTTGTCCATCGCACACGCGAATGTTAGCTTTCAATGACATATATACAAAATGACACCATAAACTGCTTCTTTTAACGCACGCTTCTATAATTTGTGTTCTGCTACCATGTCGTACGACAGGTAAAGTTTGCCGAAAATCACCGGAAACTACGACTACTTTACCCCTGAATGGTTCCTTGCAGCAGCATACGTCTCTTAACATACGATCAACGGCTTCTAATGCGTATTTTGATGCCATTGTTATTTCGTCCCAAATTACAACTTGCATCACAAATATATAGACCATGTTTGGAATTAGGTTTTATATTACACGTTGATTGTTCATTCAAAAGAAATGGTAATTTAAACGTTGAGTGAGCCGTCTTGCCCCCTTTTAATAAGTTTGCTGCAATTCCTGTCTATGCCACAGGCAATACTATTGCATTCTCACTATTCAATGTAGAAATGATCGTGTTATGTAAGTAACTCTTCCCGCTGCCTCCGGGACCGTCCGAATAAATACACTTATCAGAAGATAGACCACGAACTGCCGCCGGAACCGCATTGGATACGACACGTTAATTTTTGGTTAAACTATTCACGAAAACTTTGACTGCCTGTTTCAACGCGATCACGCAATCAGTATTCTCGTTATCATTACTATTATGAAAAACCATTGAAAAATTTTCTTCAATATCGGGTAGATTAAAAATGTTTAATGTAAATCCATGGAATATCAGCATTTCGTTTATCACTGTCGAAGCCTTTTGTTCGTTTTGTTCGTTATACTCGTTATGATTGACAAAATCAGATTTGTACTTTTCATATAATTGGCGAGCATTGATCGGCATGCCAAATACACATATGTACGCAAATAATCGACACATTTCGGTCGGAAATTTTAAACTTGACGCTTCAGAAAGACATTTGTCCCATTCTTCGTCATCAGTAACTAATTTGCGCGCAACTGCCGCTTCAAAATAAGTTGGATAAATTTTACTACCATATGTGCGCATATCTTGAAATGACTGAGCTCCATGAACGTGTAATAACAACACTCTAAGATAATAACGCTCAGTTTTCTCAGGACTCACAAAGTACATTCTACTCAAAACAGGTTCTACAAATCTCTTTCGTTTCGACCACTTCGTATATTTTGATCGAAAACGTAATAATTTGGAATTTCACAATACGAATATTGACGTGCTTCGACATCAGTGGTGTTTGAAGTGAACCATGCGAGCAATGTAGATTCCTTGCTTTTATCTATAGCTACTTTTTCGTTACCCTCTTCAAAATATACCACTTGTTCGTCTTCTACATGAACTGCTAATCTGTATATAGCATGGGACTGTTCATTTATCGCATATTCGTACAGACGATGCATTGCTCCAGGTGGACAAACATATCGCGTCGATATATATTCATCCTCCTCATTGTATATGATGTTATGATCTTCTTGCACGTTCTCCATTCCAACAATCGCACAATCATGACCTTTATAGCAGTATTTGAATAAATATTTTATACACTGCACCGTCGAACATATCTCCACGTTGATGTGACTATTAAATTTCAATAACAAATATGCGTTACACGGCACAACGTCCTTATTGTTAGCAGTTCTGCTTGTCCTATCTTTCTTTACATCAAAAACAATAAGGTTTCCATCATCTCGCCTACGATAATGGGATAACCCTTCGAATGATAATTTGATTCCAACACATAATCTTTCGGAAATCGTTTTTTACATCTGTTTGTTTTCAGATCCATGTAAGGTGAATTGACATTTTGTTGACCACAAGGGCCGTGAATCATACATTGTTTGACGATGTCGTGTAGTAACGGATATCTTGCCTTATCGGGTATCTCGGCCGAAACAATTTTGTCAACGTCAACTGCATCCCGAATTTTGCTGTCTTCCTCTAGCCAAAACAACATATGAACATGTGGTAATCCTCGTTTTTGAAATTCGATAACATAAACATAAGCAGCACACTTTCCAAATACTGCTTTGTCGATTAATTCTGCTTTCAGCTCCTTGACTTTTGGATAAAATACTCTGGCTATAAGGTCCGGTCAATCCGTTGCAGTTTGACCAGGACTTAGATTTTCAACGATTCCCTTCCATTTAGGATTACAGGTCATAGTAATGAATAAATCGGGTTTGCCATATTTTTGCAATATTGCCATTGTATCGATGAAACTTTGCTGCAAAGCTCGTGGACTCCCACTAAACGAAGACGGTAATATAACCATTTTCCCTATCCTTGCATTATCCCGTCCGGCTTTGTTGTGTAGATAATCAATTACTCCTTTATACATTTCTGCTCGTAATTGACTTAGTTGATTTCTTATGAAATACAAACGATGACTTACAACTTTCGTCCACATATCGACAATATATTGCTGGGATGAACTCCCCATACTCACACATGGATTAAATCCGCCTCTGTCGCTCAACATCAAGCTGTAATATTGCAACGCTGTTATATCACGTTTTCCCCCCGTTTGCTTCATCTTCAGCGTCCATCCGGACTGACCGGATGGAAAGATGAGAGGATATGTCATAGGGTTAACATGTTGAGTCAGAGATGATGTACTTATAGGACCCTCACTTTAAGAATATACACATATGTCTCTTTGTAACGGAGGATCGCCATCTTCAGCAACGAACACCACTGCCACTTCATTGCACGTTAGTATGTTGAAACGATTTTTATCAACTGTTTCATCTCTCTTCAACCACATTCTAACTTCACGGGCTGGACAACCGGTTGCATCGGACAACAATTTTTCGTTTTCTTCCACCTCATACATCATATTGAACGCCTTCGCATATGGATTAACCCTGCGTATAACGTTATCCAATACGCTCAATACCTCTGCTAAGCAGCCGCTATTGCCGGGATATTGCATACGTACTGTAGTAGCGATCTCATTATCAACAATATATAGTTGTCCATATTTACGGGATTCATTGACATCTGGATGTAGCGCATATGTATTGTGACGTGGCGGGTCTACCAGCCCGTGACCGACCCGCACCTCCACTCCCAGGCGGCCGCGTCAAGCGCTTTTAAAGGGCAAGGGAGAGTCCTGCCGTGCCGCCGTTGAACAACCAGAGTTAGTTTTAAGATTTATGTATTGTTGCTAATGCTTTTTGTTACTCCCCCAACCCATTCTCTGAGGTGACCGCCACTGCCGCCGCCACTGCCGCCGCCAAGGCCAACGCCATCCAACGACCACCCTGCGCTGCCGTCGCGGGAAACGCGGAGAGACCACCGGACGACCGGCGTGGAGTTCGAAGCCCCGGACCGAGTAGTCGCGCTGTTGCTTGCTCGGACCTTGATGCCGCCAAGGACATGCTGCCGCTGCCGCCCAGGGGTCGAGTTGCCACCACCTGAGCCTCCGATAAGACCGGCCTTGCCACCCGACACCCACAAACAACCGGACTCAGCCTCCCCCTGGGCTCGCCGATGCCGACAGGACATTTCCGCCTTCGCCAGACCACTGCCAGACCGCTGCCTAGGCTCCCGCCGGTCTCTCGCCAATCTACCTATCATCCCCTCCCGTAGCGCCACCGCGGGATCGCGATCGCCGAGGGCCGGCGGCCACCTCACTCTCCCATGCACTGTGAATCAGTCACCTGTTAATCGCTTCGCTCTGAGTTTTCTTCTGCTTATCACTAGCTGTGTCATTTTGCTTCAGTGCGTATTTGGTATCTGTGCCGACGTTAAGCTCCCTGTAAGATCGAGTAACTGCCGTTCTCAAGGAAAGACGCCGTGTGTGCCGTAAAAAGGTAGGCTGCCGCTATCCCGAATCTCGCTGGCTGTAGATTCTCAATGGCCTCAGGCCATTTTTCACTTGTAACAGGTTGCCGGCCGGCTTTGGTCGGCCATTTTGTATAAAAGCCCGCGAGCCTCGTGGTAGCTAAGCTTTTCTATTTGATTCTATTGTTGATTGTACTTGCTATTCTTAACGTATATTTAATAGTAAATGCTCTGGTTGTTCATTCGATAATTTTTTGCCGCTTTATTGTAACGTATAACTTGTAATAGATCGGGTACCGTGCCGCTTCCCGGCCGCGTACCAAGTACGTGAGTGTGAGAGAGAGAGAGAGAATCTGTGAGTGAGTGTGTGCGCCCATGCCGTCGTTGCCGAGCGTAACTACCACCGTCAAGCAGCGACAGGCGACCGTGCCGATAATATAGAAAAAGCGAAGACGGATTATCTCGTATTTGGGACACTGTTAGAGTGTTAGCAAGTTGGTTCTTGGAATTGTTCTGCCTTGTTTTGCGTTTTGAAATTGTTAACGAATTTACTCCACAACGATTCTGTAGTCGCATGAGTTATTGCACTGTTGCTGATTTTTCGCCGCTTATTATTCGCTTATCTTGGTCGCTTCTAGCTTATACTGCTTGATTTCTGCCGTGTTATATTGAATTGTTTAATTTTGTTGCTGTATTACATTTTATGCTATTTTGTTTTATTTCTATTTATTTTTGAATTGTATCGAAGCGTACCGCCACCGATAAGACCGCTTGCCGTGTAAATATTTTATTGCCTGTTGCCTTCTGCCTTGCCGTAACGGCGTTGCCTGTTAATAAATGCTGGTAATTACATCTATAATCATTCGATTTTCATCTATACTATTTCACCTTCGCGCCCACGTTCCCCTCACCGCTAGCTAGTCGGCTGTTCTTGTTTGTGCTTGCCCCTGATATAGTTTCGCTTTGGGATTTGGTTGTGTGAGTTTGGTTCGCCGTTCGAGTCGGCGAACGAATGCTATAGGACGTTAAATTTCGAATCTGGTAAGAGTATAGTCTCTTACGGCTCTCTCGAGCCTGGCGCCCAACACCTGTTCTGCAGTGCCGTCAATCTTTATTCTTCCATCTTTCTATTGCCGTGTTGGTCAACGCCATTTTTGTAAACGAGCCTCTGTGCCGACCCCGCCTTTCCCCAGGTGAGGTAAAAAGCCCGTTACAGTATTATGATAGGTTTGTCCACATATACGGAATACAAATGGACCTCGACCTTTGAAGGCATCTAATTTGGCACCAAAACTTGCAAATGCCAAGGAATTGTTGTAACTTCTCGAATTTTTCCTGAAATTTCTACTATACGCATCATTACCGTTGATCAATGCTTGAATCTCATTCGGATAGGAGCTACCTTCCAAAATACGTACTTTACCTTTGTGACAGCAAGTACTATACTTTTTATCACCGGGCAATTCAGAAATGAAATGTTTAGCATGACAAAACCGACACAAATGATTCATTTTTTCCAAATCATGTAATTCTACTTCATCTTCTATAAAATCTGGACTTTCCAATGACAACCTTTCTATGGAAATCACGGAAGGATTAGTTCTCCTTCTTTTTGCCGCAGGTGACGCCAAACCTTCTGTCCTATTACATTTTCTTTTCGTCACACTTTCCTCCCGAACTGACTCTTTCGTCTTTTCCAAATTTTTCTTGGTTTCCCTTCTTTGCTTCTGACGTGTTGCATCAGCCTTGAGTCTGTTGGCCCGTTGTTTCTCAGATTCTTTCGCGCGACAATTTTTCATTCTATCCGCATCGCTTTTACAGACCACGGACTCCTTCGTGTTTTCCAGATTGTTGTTGGTTTCCCTTCTTTGCTTCTGACGTATCGCATCGGTATTAAGCCTGTTGGCCCGCTGCTCCGCAGATTCGTTTGCACGACTTGCTTTTTTTCTACGTGCATCTTTGTAGCGTGATGCAGCCGCCCGTATGTCATCAACCTTTCCTCAAAATTCTGTAATTTTCTTCGCATTTGGTTCAGTACATTTGAAATCAACTCCAGTATTGATATTGAGGGGTCGATTCTTATGTTGCAGCTCTCTATTGTACATGAAGACGTTTTTTTTAGATAAACCTTTTTGTGGCATTGATTTACTTGCTTTGATATTTACCTCATCGACTCCTTATCAGAAGATGAGTTCTCCTTTTTTTTGTCGCAGGTGACATCAAACCTTCTTTCCCATAACATTTTCTTTTCCTTGAACTTTTCTGCCGAATAGACTCCCTAATTTTCATTTTATACGTTGCAGCAGCATTGAGTCTGTTGACCCGTTGTTCCTGAGATTCTCTTGCACGACTTCCTTTTTTTCTATCTGCATCTTTGCAGCGTAATATAGCCGCTCGTATGTCATCTACCTTTTCTAGATCTGATATGATTTTCGTGGCATTTGGAGCTGTACGTTTGAAATCAACTCCAGTTTTGGTATTAAGGGGTCGATTCGGATGTTTCTGCTCCCTATTGTACATAACAAAGTCGTACTCGGACAAACCTTTTTGTGCGATCGATTCACTTACTTGAATATTCACCTTATCGACTTCTTCCACAACCTTACCTTCATTATGTTTTCTACAAACACCTGTGGAAAACGTTTTACGCGGCGTATCGCTATGCGAGGTTATTTGTATAAATGGAAAGTGTATTAGGTGATTCGAATTAAACATACTGAATAAATGTGGTCTCATCCGTGATATATCATATTGTACCTCACACGGATTCAAACAAAAAACAATCGAAGTTGCAAAAGCTATGGAAAACACCCCGCAATCCCAGTAATTACTTTGTTGCTGTACTTTTTCAAACACAACACGTATATTGTCGATAGATAGCAATTTGCTTAAAAATATCTGATGATCATCGTGCAATACTCTTTTGTTAGCGCTATCATATACATGTAATACTTCAGTATCGTAGTAGACACAAATCCAATGTCCCAAATGTCTCGGACCATGGAACAATATTTGTATGTATGCTTCATCCTCTAAAACACTTTGAATTGATCCTGGTATTTGTACCAATAAAGTACTCTGCATGCGATAAGTTGTTTGTTTCTCCAATAGATCGCTAAATTTGTTTATATGCGTATCCAACAACATACCTGATTGTCCAGCTTTCTGCAAGACCGCCAAATCATCCAGGGATAATTCCACATACCTGCGACGATTCATGGTAATATCACTTTATACCTTCTTCTCTTCTCTACTTAGTTTTACAATCACTCACGAATCAGACACAAAATTGTCCAATTATACTTTGGACGCCGATGTGACTGAATTTATCACGTATCACTTGTAAACTCGTGGAACTGAATTGCAAGTGCAAGTCGAAATTCACCAAGTAATGTACTTGGAGCGCAGGTGCTATAAGTGGGTATTCTCCAGGTTATGGACCTGGAGCGCCGGAACCCCGGAGCGCTGGTCCTGGAGGTCAGAATTCACCAGGTACAGAACCCGGATCGCGGGAACTACGGAGCGCTGATCCTGCAAGTCGGAATTCACCAGGTAATTGACCTGAAGCGCAGAAATTACAATATGTCAGTCCTGGAGGTCAAAAGTCACCGGGTAGATGACCGGGGGTGCAAAAAATACGGTGCACTTCTCGGAGAAGTCGAAATTCACCAGGTAACAGACCTGGTGCTCGGAAACTACGAAGCGCTAGTTCTGAAAATCGTAATTTACCAGGTAATAGACCTGGAGCGCAGGAACTACGAAGCGCTGGTGCTGGAAGTGGGTATTCTCCAGGTAATGAACCTGGAGCGCAGGAACTACAGAGCGATAGTTCTGAGAATCGTAATTTACCAGGTAAAGGACCTTGAGTGCAGGAACTACGGAGCATTGGTCCTGCAAATCGGAATTCACCAGGTAATGGACCTGGAGTGCAGAAACTACAGAGCGCTGGTGCTGGAAGTGGGTATTCTCCAGATAACGGACCTGTAGCGCGGGAACTACGGAGTGCTGGTGCTGGAAGTGGATATTCTCCAGGTAACGGACCTGGAGCGCAGAAATTGCAATATGTCAGTCCTGAAGGTCATAAGTCACCGGGCAAAAGATCTGAAGTGAGGGAATTTCTCCCGCAGGTCGCAGGTCACCAGGCAGACGATTTGGAGCGCAGAAAGTAAGATGCGCATGTGCGTGAACTTAGCTGAGCAATGTTTAAATTGTTTGGAAAGGATTACTGTGCTGAGTTGTGCTATGCGTGTGCTGCCTTGTGCCGTAAATCAATGGTCAATATCTCAAAAAACCAACGAGATATCGTCAAAAAATGTTTTTTCGACTAGCTGAGCCATTAACGACAAGTTTAAATATTATGATTGTGCTGAGTAGATAAACGTGCACTGATTGTTGTGCCGCCAGAAAATTTTCTGTAAGTGCAGAGAATTTTGATATATTCGAATTTGAAAAAATGGCATCAGCTTCGCCTTGTGAAATTTGTTTAAAACAGATGATTGTGCCAGGTTAAGCTCCGTTTCTAAGACTTTGTGCCGAAAACAAGGGGTCAATAACTCGAACCGCCTTCAAAAAATTAACAAAAACAGTTTTGTGGCGCTTCGTCAATGAGAAAATTGAAAAATTTAGGAAAGTCTAACTTTCACAACTGTGCAGAATTGTGCTGGCAACGCTGAGCAACTTTGTCTTCTAAACATTTTTTGTCAGAACTCCGTTTTCCAATGTGACGTTGCACCCCGCGTGCACGTCACAATAAGCCCCAAACCCGCGGAGCGGGGCCGAACAATGCCGAACCGGCCCGGGCGCACCCGAAGACGCGCCGGGCCGGCCGGAGAAGGCACTCTTGTGCCAACCACGTACGACGCCGGACGCCCAGGAGTTCCAGTTACGAGCGAAAAGGTCAGCTGAAATACATCCATTCTACCGTGCACCAACCACGCACCGCACCGCCACTGCCAATCACTGCATCCACCCCCTGCATACCCATCCGATCCACACCCACACGCCTCCCCAGTCCCCCTACACATCCACACGCTCACACACACATCCACCCCCCTTTCACTCACACGTTCATTAGCACTAATTCATTAGTTTTTAAGGATTTAGATTTAAGAAACACGCTAACCGGCTGGGGCGTGGCCAGCCGCCACGTGGGACCGACCCCCTTTGTTAAGTAGCTCGTAAGATCAATGCCATATTAAAGACACGATATACCTTATTTTTCACAACGTCGGCACGTGCAGTTTCTCTTCCCCGTCTCTCGTCTCCCTCCTCTCTCCCCCCAAACTAAGTGCGGGATTCACCTCCCGTCACAAATTGGCGCCCAACGCAAATCACCCACATTAAGTCCCAAAAATCGAGACGAGAAACGAGACAATACACAAATTAATCAGTCTAACAAAGTAGAATCACGACGAGAATATTCGAGATATTTGAAAAGGAACGGTTAAAATCACACATATACACGAACACACAGAATCAAAACAAAATAATGTCAAATAGAAGACACAGCATGCCGCACGGCTCGGCACTCGACGACACAGACACACACACCCGGGCGCGGAACCAAAACAATACGGTACACGGCGACGCGCGCGAAACCCACAACACAGGCGAGGGGACGCACACACAATACCCATACTATCAGCGGATGCAAGTTCACGAACCATTCCGAGACGACGGAAACATAATGAACCACGAGTTAAGCCTATTAGATGCACCTATAAACGAACCGATTAGCGAATCACTGCACAGCACACAGATACAACCGAGACGAATCGAACCAATAGACCTCACACAAACACTGAGAATCTCACCACTACACGATCTCAGTAACAGAACCATCCAGCCACAAAACAGACTAACACACCCAACAATAGGCGCGGATACATTTATGGGCACAAACAACCTCAACTTAGCAGGAATTCGCAACCTGATAGACTTTGACGAACCACGACGACACGACACACAAACAACACACCACACGCATAACCAACCAGTAAACACATACAACACGAGCATGAATAACACACAGCAGGCAACAATACCAATGCGAACCATACAAACGTGGAAAATATCATACGCAGGGCGAACAAACGAAAACGCATACGAATTCATAGAAAACCTAAGAGAATTACAGACAGGATACGACATGACGGACAAACAACTAATAGACAATTTAACCCCGATCTTAGACGGAGATGCGAAAAACTGGTACCGCTTAAACCGCGGAAAATGGCAAACACGCGCGCAATTCGAGATCGACCTACTATACACATTCCAGGACTCACAATACAGAGACAGACTAGAACACAAAATAAGAAATTACATGCAGGGACAATTCCAAAAAATCACACCATATCTCATCGCAATAAGAACACTATTTACACAACTCATACCCCCATACCCAATACACAAGCAACTAGACATAGCATACCGAAACATGAGAATAGAATACAAAACGTATATAAAACCATACGACTTCGCAAACTTCGACCAACTAGAAAACGCGGCGAAAATGTGGGAATCAAACGTAGAATGGGAAAACACCAGACAACAAACGATTAGATCGCAAACACCAAACTCCCGCCAACAAAACTACACAGCAGCATACCAAAACACAAACACATTCACACCACGGATAGCAACACACATACAAACACGAGCAGCATTATTACCCACACCAAACATACCACCAGCGTTAACCTACAACCTGCCAACGAACCGCCAAACACAGTACAGACCACCGTATCAACACATTCAACCACAGACAAATACAAACACAGCAATAAGCAGATGCTTTAACTGCAACCAAACAGGACATTTCAGACGAGAATGCCCCCACACTCAAAACCAGGGAAACGAATAAGGGAACACCTAAACAGGGTGGAGGTAGCTCCCGAAAACAACAACACCAACACACCCGATTACACAACATACACATTACACAATGACACACAGGACCCAAGATTTCACGTGCGAGTGGATATGATAGGCTTCGAATTTAACGCGTTAATAGACACAGGCTCATCTCACTCATATGCAGGCGCGGAAACCATCAAACTAATACACAAAGCACAAATAGACATATACGACACACCGAACAGAACACTGAGCACAGCGAACGGCTCCAAAACACCTATAAGCGGAGCTACAATGCTGCCATTGCGAATCGGCAAGGTCACAAAACTCATACATTTCGGCACCGTAACGACACTCGCAGAACCATGCATTCTCGGCGTAGACGCGTTAACAGAGTTCGGCATGATAATTAATTACGAAAAAAATACATGGTCAATAGCGGAGCAACCAGAATTAAAATACAACATCACACACAACCCACAGAAATTACCAACACCAATCGAAGCAACCACACGAGAACAGGCAACACAAACACAAACCCCACAACCAATCACCCACGACCAAGCATCACAAACACACACAAAACAAGCGAAAGCCGCGGAAAAATTACAACAGGCGGAAGCAAAAGAAAAAAAGATACAAACAGAACCAAGAAAAATACTAACCGTACGGAGATCGCAAACAAACTCAGCACAAACCCACACGCAGGGAAAACCGGAAGGGAAAATTACAACCAGAAAAGCATTATTACCCACACCGAATTTCCCGCCGAATCCAAATCTATACACGCAATCGCACCCAACACAAATCCACATGCAGGGAAAACCGGAGAAAAAAAATAAAACTAGAAAAACACGATTACCCACACCAGACTTCCGACCAGACCCGAACCGGTGCACACAAACACACTCAACACAAAGTCACACACAAACACACTCAACACAAAGTCACACACAACCACTACAAACACAAGCGTGCGCCGGCATACAGGAGCTCACACAAACACAACACACACAACTACAATCAATAATACACGAGAAAATCATCACACCGCCGGGACAACTAGGCCTCACACACTTAATCAAACACAAAATAGACACACAAGGACACGCACCAATAAAACAACGATATTACATGGTATCACCGAAAATACGGGAAGCAATTTACGAGGAGGTAGAAAAAATGCTGAGATAGGACGTAATAGAGCCCTCGAACAGCGAATGGTCAAGTCCAATAGTCATGATAAAAAAACCGAACAATACATACAGATTTTGCCTAGACTTCAGAAAAGTGAACTTAGTATCTCGGAAAGATGCATACCCGTTACCATACATGACAGCAATACTAGACAAATTACGACAAGCACAATACATCTCAAAAATAGACTTGAGCCAAGCATACTTCCAAATACCATTAGACGAGAACAGCAAACACATAACAGCATTCACAGTACCGGGAAAAGGGTTATTCCAATTTAAACGAATGCCATACGGCCTATCAGGCGCACCCGCGACATTCCAAAGACTACTCGATAAACTAATAGGCGCAGACGCGGAACCATATGCATTCGCATACCTAGACGACATCATTATAGTCACACAAACATACGAGGAACACATACACAGACTCGCACACATACTGGACAGAATAACAAAAGCAGGATTAACAATAAACCCAGGAAAGTGTGAATTCGGGTGCTCACAAGTTAAATATCTGGGATACATCATAGACAAGCACGGCCTGCACGTAGACCCAGACAAAACACAACCAATAACAGACTACCCACAACCAAAAACAATCAAACAAATACGGAGAATCATAGGCATGGCCTCGTGGTACAGACGCTTCATCCCAAACTTCGCGGAAATAATCGAGCCACTAACCCGATTACTGAAGAAAGAACAGAAATGGGAATGGGGAAAAGAACAACAACACGCATTAGACACAATCAAACATAAACTCAGCACGCCACCCACACTCACATGTCCAGATTACACACAAACATTCACACTACAAACAGACGCAAGCGGTACAGGCCTCGGCGCCGTGCTAACGCAAACCCTCGATGACGAAGAACACGTCATCGCATAAGCCAGCCGAGCGTTAAGCGAGGCGGAGCGCAAATACTCGACAACGGAGAGGGAATGCCTAGCCGTCGTATGGGCCATCAAAAAATTTAGACCGTACGTAGAAGGGTACAAATTCCGGGTCATCACGGACCACGCGGCGCTAAAATGGCTCAGGGAATTAAAAAACCCAACCGGACGACTAGCGAGATGGGCACTAGAGCTTTTAGAATACGACTTCGAGCCAGAACATAGAAAAGGAGCTATGCACCACGTACCAGACGCACTATCACGACTACACGAACACGAAGAAATCACACACGCAATAACAGACAGCACAGACAAATGGTACACATACAAAAAAGCACAAGTACAAACACGACCAGAGAAAAACGAAGCATGGCAAATCCGCGACAACAACCTATATTTCCATAGACCAGACCCACTACACTCAAACCTTTTACCCGACACAAACCCATGGAAACTAGTAATACCAAAAAACAACATCACACAAATATTACACGAAAACCACAATACACCACAAGCAGGACATTTAGGGATAGAAAAGACATACCAACGCGTAGCAAAAGAATACTACTGGCCCGGCATGTACCGCGACATAGTCAACCATGTACGCAAATGCGGAACTTGCCAACGGACAAAAATAATACAAGCAAAACCGGCAGGACTCATGGGACTAAGAATAATCGAGGAACCATGGACAGTGGTAGCATCGGACATTATGGGACCACTACCACTCTCAAAAAACAAAAACCAATACATAATAGTATTTCAGGACTTGTATACAAAATGGGTAGAGATGACGCCAATGAAAAAAGCAAATGCACAAACGGTAGAACGCGCACTCCACTCTCACGTAATATCACGCTGGGGAACGCCACGCATCCTATTAACAGACAACGGTACACCATACATTAACAAACTAATCCGCGAACTCACACAAAAATTCAACATCAGACACACCACAATACCCCCATATCACGCTCAAGCAAACCCGGTAGAACGAGTAAATCGTACAATCAAAACAATGATTCAGGCATACATAGACAATGACCACCGGGAATGGGACGCACACCTGCAAGACCTACAATTCGCACTAAACACATGTACACACACATCAACCAAACACACACCAGCATTCCTCAATCTAGGCAGGGAATTAAACCCAACGCAATGTATGAAAAAACAGCTAGAAGATGACAGGGAAATAGAAACACAGGACACAGACAAGTGGACAGATCATTTAAGACGATTACAGACGCTCCGCGAGGAAGTACAAAGACACCTGGTGGAAGCAAACGAAAAACAAGCACACTATTACAACTTACGTAGACGTAATGTCGAATTTAAGGTAGGAGATAGAGTACTAAAAAAAAATCACACGCTCTCATCCGGAGCAGATAGAGTTGCAGCTAAACTAACCAAACGATTTACAGGTCCATTTATAATCACAAATAAAATTTCACCAACAATATACGAACTAAAATCAGAAAGCGGCAAAAGTGCAGGAAAATGGCACATAGACAATTTAAAACTATACACATAACCAAGCTAAACAAAAACCTAACACACACATTACGATCCAACAGGTAAAACAAGAAAATGCAAAGAGGAAACGAGGAAGCAGGGCCATCGGGAATCACCCCCCGGATGGCATACCCCCCCGACAGACGAACACGACAGACACCACATATACCGCTACTACAGACACCAGGAAAACCACCACACCTACACAGATACGGACCAGACGGAATAGACAGCGCAGACACACAAACACCCCCCACCACCACCACCACAACACGACGTACACTACTACCCACCCCGGCCGAATACACGCAACCACCCACAACCATACACACACCACCCACCACCACCACAACACGACGCACACTACTACCCACCCCGGCCGAATACTCGCAACCACCCACAACCACACACACACCACTCATCACCACCACACGACGCACACTACTGCCCACCCCGGCCAAACACACCCAAACACACACGAACACACACGCATCATCCACACGCACATACGCACAAACACTCACAAGCAAACCTACACACACCACACAAGTAACAAAAACAACAACAGAACACACACACAAAACAAATCCCAGCGGCGCAGCCACCTGCAACAAATGCGGCGGACTGGTCCGCAAAGACAAACTACACGCACACGAAAACTCATGTAAGGACACAGACACCACCATGAAACGCAACACAAACATAGCACACAACACAAGTACACGCACACGAACACCATCACCAACAGAAAAACTCAGGGACCGCGTAGAAAGAGCGCTGGAAGAGGCGGAAAAACTAGACGCGTGGGTGAAACAGACACGAACACACCACCAAACACCCACACACCAAACACAAAGACCAACGGACGACACAGCCATGACGATTTACGGACTACAACCAGCACACACCAACGAACGACCACTACACATCGAATACAACCCCAAAAACACACAAACCACCGGAACAAAAACACAACACCATACACGATACGCCGCCACACCAAAAACCTTACAGATGACACACACGAGACAAAGGACAAGGGACTACCCACCCTTCCCAAAAACACAAAAAATCAAGACACACGACACACGACAGGCTAAACGCACATTACAAACCACAAACGCATACGACCCAGCCCACCCTACGACCACAGACACAGAAAGGGACACAGAAACGGAGACGACAAACACGGACTCCGACACAGGGACGGTAATAGAAGTTAGGACACACACAGACAACGCGACAAAACGACCAAACACACCAAAACGAAAAAGACAAATGAAAAAGAAACAGTTACAAAAAAAGAAACAGGACCGGAAACGCGGAAAACGATAAGACAAAAACTTGAACGACACACACATAGAGCCGCACACACACACACACACACAGCCATACACACAACACAAGGACCGCCTTTTTTTTTCTTTGCTTTGTTAAGAACAGTACGTAGACAGACCAAAAGACAGACCGGAGACGAGACGACAGACGGGGTGAGAGAAAGAGAACACAAGCCAGCCACCAAACGCAACAAACCACACACCGGGTGCAGCGCAACACAACAAGTCAACACAGAGAAGAAACACAGACGAAGGAAACACGCAGACGCAACCCAGAAAACGCAGAGAACGACGCCACAAACCGGGGAACCAACACGAAAATTTAAGTACACATTTACGTAACAATAAGTAAACAGAAAACACACAACAAAACAAAAAGTAACAAAAATGTGATAAGACAGAAATCGAAAGTACAAAGTAAAAATAGAATAAGAACACTCAGAATAGAAAAACAAGTATTAGTAGATCTAGCACGACACAAATTAGGATTAAGACAGGACAAATTAGATTTAAGAAAACACCAAGTAGATTTAAGGCAAACAGTAGAATTAAGAGAAAGAATAATAGTTATAGAATAAAACTAACTAGAATAAGAACACACACACACACATCAAACACACACACAAACACACCAAGTAACACACTACTCATCATCCCTTAACCCCTCCCACAGATTGGCAGAACGACAGACAAACGGAACAACACCCAAAAAGGCACGAGGAGAAACGGCAAACATTCAACCAACAACGACATCCAGAACAAACACACGAAAAGGCATGAGGAGAAACAACAGACATTCAACCAACAACGACATCCAGAACAAACACACAAAAAGGCACGAGGAGAAACAACAGACATTCAACCAACAACGACATCCAGAACAAACACACAAATTGGCGAAACCCAACAAGAAAACCAAAACCAAAAAACACCCACACGACCACACCACCCTTCCCGCTCACCCTATAGGCCTCGCCCCGTGTGGGGAGGGGGGAGTTGTGACGTTGCACCCCGCGTGCACGTCACAATAAGCCCCAAACCCGCGGAGCGGGGCCGAACAATGCCGAACCGGCCCGGGCGCACCCGAAGACGCGCCGGGCCGGCCGGAGAAGGCACTCTTGTGCCAACCACGTACGACGCCGGACGCCCAGGAGTTCCAGTTACGAGCGAAAAGGTCAGCTGAAATACATCCATTCTACCGTGCACCAACCACGCACCGCACCGCCACTGCCAATCACTGCATCCACCCCCTGCATACCCATCCGATCCACACCCACACGCCCCCCCAGTCCCCCTACACATCCACACGCTCACACACACATCCACCCCCCTTTCACTCACACGTTCATTAGCACTAATTCATTAGTTTTTAAGGATTTAGATTTAAGAAACACGCTAACCGGCTGGGGCGTGGCCAGCCGCCACGTGGGACCGACCCCCTTTGTTAAGTAGCTCGTAAGATCAATGCCATATTAAAGACACGATATACCTTATTTTTCACAACGTCGGCACGTGCAGTTTCTCTTCCCCGTCTCTCGTCTCCCTCCTCTCTCCCCCCAAACTAAGTGCGGGATTCACCTCCCGTCACACCAAAATACAAAAAAGTAAAAAATTATAAAATTTCTTGAAGCGCAAAAAGTTAAAATTATTCGACTGTGCTCGATTTTGCCGGCGATGTTGAGCAAATTTACTTCCGGAACGTTTTCTGTCGGAACCACACTTTCCAAAATACAAGAAAGTAAAAAATTATAAAGTTTCTCGAAACGTAACAAGTTCAGTTTTAACGATTGTGCTCGATTTTGCCGGCGATGTTAAGCAACTTTACTTCCGGAACGTTTTCTGTCGGAACCACGCTTTCCAAAATACAAGAAAGTCAAAGATTACTAAATTTCTCGAAACGTAACCAGCTTAGTTTCAACGATTGTGCTCGATTTTTCCGGCGATGCTGAGCTACTTTGCTTCCGGAACATTTTCTGTCGGAACCACGCTTTCCAAAATACAAGAAAGTCAAAACTTATAAAATTTCTCGAAACGCAAAAAGTTCAAATTAAACGATTGTGCTATATTGTGCCGGCGATGCTGAGCTACTTTGCTTTCGGAACATTTTCTGCCGGAACCACGCTTTCCAAAATACAAGAAAGTCAAAGATTATAAAGTTTCTCGAAACGTAACAAGTTCAGTTTTAACGATTGTGCTCGATTTTGCCGGCGATGTTAAGCAACTTTACTTCCGGAACGTTTTCTGTCGGAACCACGCTTTCCAAAATACAAGAAAGTCAAAAATTATAAAATTTCTCGAAACGTAACAAGTTTAGTTTTAACGATTGTGCTCGATTTTACCGGCGATGTTGAGCAACTTTACTTCCGGAACGTTTTCTGTCGGAACCACGCTTTCCAAAATACAAGAAAGTCAAAGATTATAAAATTTCTCGAAACGTAACAAGTTTAGTTTCAACAATTGTGCTCGATTTTTCCGGCGATGCTGAGCTACTTTGCTTCCGGAACATTTTCTGTCGGAACCACGCTTTCCAAAATACCAGAAAGTCAAAACTAATAAAATTTCTCGGAACGCAAAAAGTTTGAATTGAACGATTGTGCTCGATTGTGCCGGTGATACTGAGCTTCTTTGCTTCCGGAACATTTTCTGTCGGAACCACGCTTTCCAAAATACAAGAAAGTCAAAAATTATAAAATTTCTAGAAACGTAACAAGTTCAGTTTTAACGATTGTGCTTGATTTTACCGGCGATGTTAAGCAACTTTACTTCCGGAACGTTTTCTGTCGGAACCACGCTTTCCAAAATACAAGAAAGTCAAAGATTATAAAATTTCTCGAAACGTAACAAGTTTAGTTTCAACGATTGTGATCGATTTTTCCGGCGATGCTGAGCTACTTTGCTTCCGGAACATTTTCTGTCGGAACCACGCTTTCCAAAATACAAGAAAGTCAAACTTATAAAATTTCTCGAAACGTGACAAGTTTAGTTTTAACGATTGTGCTCGATTGTGCCGGCGATGCTGAGCTACTTTGCTCCCGGAACATTTTCTGTCGGAACCATGCTTTACAAAATACAAGAAAGTCAAAACTTATAAAATTTCTCGGAACGCAAAAAGTTTGAATTGAACGATTGTGCTCGAATGTGCTGGTGATACTGAGCTACTTTGCTTCCGGAACATTTTCTGTCGGAACCACGCTTTCCAAAATACAAGAAAGTCAAAACTTATAAAATTTCTCGGAATGCAAAAAGTTTAAATCGAACGATTCTGCTCGATTGTGCCGGTGATACTGAGCTACTTTGCTCACGGAACATTTTCTGTCGGAACCACGCTTTCCAAAATACAAGAAAGTCAAAAATTAGAAAATTCCTAGAAACTAACAAGTTTAGTTTCAACGATTGTGCTCGATTTTACCGGCGATGTTAAGCAACTTTACTTCCGGAACGTTTTCTGTCGGAACCACGCTTTCCAAAATACAAGAAAGTCAAAAATTATAAAATTTCTCGAAACGCTAAAAGTTTGAATTATTTGATTGTGCTCGATTGTGCCGGCGATGCTGAGCAACTTTACCCCCAGAACATCTTCTGTCAAATCCACGCTCTTCAAAATACAACAGAGTCCTAAAATCATAAAATTCCAAAAATCCCCAAACATTGAAATTTTTGAATATGTATTGTCAATTGCAATTACAAATGATGATTCTTTTCCAGACTGATTATTTCAGGTATAATACATAACCTACTGTTGGAAGCCTCCACAGTCATTTAAGTTTACTCATCGTCATATAGTTATCGTCTATCTACACGTCGTAGAGACTTCGATAATCAGTACAATACTTTGCAATATTTTCTGCTTGGAGCATATCACACTGGTATCTATAATGGTATATCAATCAAAATTTAACGTTGAAAATAATTTCCACTATGGGATTGACCATCCTTATCATATTTGGATTTACCCATTATTGTTATTTCCGTTAAAGCTATGCTGCTTGATACTATCATTTCATAACCACGTGAAAATGGTCACACAACAACTAACAAAAAGGAACAATGTTTTCCAAAACGTTGCTGGATATCTTTGTAGCGTACAGAGCTTCATTTCAAAATCCGAGAGAAATCTTGAAGAAAAGTCACGCACGTAAAATACTTGCGAATTGATACCAAATATAAACTAACTAACTAACTGCTGACTATCAAATGAAACCTGTTGAAATATTTGTCGGTGTAATGAATAATAATGAATATTGTTAACCATGCTTAGTTGACTGGAATCAACCGAGCTTAAGCCTTCACACCATCGACAAGGTGATGGCTATCGTAGAGGTTTTTTTTTTTTTTTAAAGTTTTTTTTAGTTTTTTTTTTTTTTTCGTTTTTTCATTTTTTGGTCATTTTGGAAACACTTCAACACATGCTGTGATATACGTATAATCAATTCAAGTTCTATATTTTCTATTTTACGAGTAGAGCTACATTATTTTAAACGTACTTTATTTATTTATATTTTGAATTTTTTTTACTTTTTTTCGGTTGATTATTTTTCAATATTGCAACACGTACTGTGGCATATTTATATAATTAATGAAAGTTTTATATTTATATTATTTTGCTGTGGGAGAATTCTACGAGTAGAGCTACATTATTTTGACGTTTCTTCCAATTATTTTCATTTTTTTTCGGTTCAATATTTTTCAACATTTAGGTAATCAATACAAGTTGTATATTTGTCGTGGTTATTAGATATACATATATAATTATATCATTATGCTGTGGAAGAATTCCACGAGTAAAGCTACATCATTCTAACCTTTCTTTCTCTTTTTTCACTTTTTTTTTTAATATTGCTCAGTTTTCAATAAATGTCTGGATACTTGACCACAGGTCATATACATATATGCCCGTGCCTCCATACTCTAGGTTATGACGTATACACAAATGTGGGCATCTACTTGTGTATCATAATCCACTATCTCCGAGTGCTTTACGTTGTCGTTATAAATCAACCAATTATCTTCGGTTTTGAGATATGCAATATAATGCCCTGTTGATGTAACTCTTCTCGATCCTGTGTATGCAATCACGCCAGCGAGGCGATACGTGCGTGCTTTAGCAGGTGTAATCTGATTGGGAAACTCAGCTAGGGCAGTTTTTGTTAATTTACCACAGTCTACCTCGCATACAATATGTGGACCATAAGTGACTTCAATGCTCGGACCTTTTCCGCAGCACGATTGAGGAGCATTTCGACTCTCGTCTATAGCCTGCGATAAGTGACTGACCCCTTCATTGCATAAGATGTCGAAGTTCGTGGTTTGCACGGGATACTTACGTTCGTTTTTTGTACCACAAATTAAACACTTCGTACGTTGCACACAACTTGGGTCATTTTCAAGTAGGTAAGTGGCTAAATTGTAGAGAGTCGAGTCAGCGTTTACTTTAATTACGCCATTGCGGCCCGTTGTATGTTTGAGCTGAGATAAACCCCTTAACACCCTTGCACGTTCTTTACAGAGTTTAACACACAATCCGTTCGATATTAATATGTTCACGCATGAAAATATCCCAGACTGCATGTTTGTCATGGCGTCACGATAAATGACGTTATCCACCGACGCCTTAGCAAAGATTTGACACAAACTGTTGAAACCGCAGGTGTTTATCACAATAACTGTTGTGTTCAAATCATCGCGTACGTACGGGCAAAGATTACCATTTGCCATGAGTGGTAACTTTGTGTACTTTGCGTGGGAGGATACAAATCCAGAAAACGGCTCAGTGTATGGGACCCTTTTGTTTGATTTTTTATTTTTTTTCATGCCAGGCTGTTTAGTTTCTACGTCTGATACTGCATACGTTACAGTCACATCGTCACATGTCTGTTCCATCAGATTTTGTTCTACAGTACGCGAAGGGTCCTCTGAATTATGAGGGTCAGGGTCGGTGTCTTTTAATATTTTGTGCGGTTTGTCATTTTTGTTCCGCCAATTTTGTTCCTCGTTAAGTTCATTTATCGCGTCCATCTGAATGTCATCATCGTTTGATACATTTGACGCTTTTCGCTGAGCAGCGTGCGTTAAAGGGACAGGGTACAGTTCATCCGTGGGCTCACCGTGTGGTACGTCATCTTTCGGAGCAGACAACGCATCAAGATTGATTTGCTCATATTGGCCTGCCATTGCCAGTTTTAGATTTCCCGGAATAGATGCCAAGTGCCGTGCAACAAACTTATCGACCCTTAATGGCAGCCCAATGTTACGAAATACGCGATTTTTTAAATCATTGAATTCGGATTCAACAGCCGCTGAGGTCGCATTTGTAGATCCGTATCCAAAAATATCAGGCATCACTTCACTGAACAACGGGAAGTAAGGTAGCAAATTCTTCAGTTTTTTAGCAAACCCGGGACAATGAAAACCATTTACGTCGTGAGACTCGGTTTCATTTTGCAATTCCGAAAGGCAGTTCTTATATAATTGATCAGCCCATTTCCAGGTATTTGTTGCAGTCAAGTAATCGTCGTCCATACTTCTTTCAGGTGGTACTTCTTCCTCGGACGCTGAAGTCTCCGGTATATCAACCTGGTCCGAAACATTTTTACCCGTGATGCAGTCTGTTAACTCGGACCTCGCTATATCCGCTAAGGTCCCACAGCCTTGATTTTGACTCAAGGACAGCGTCAGGATTGCCTTAGCAATTTTTTCAAATTCATCGAAAGTATTCTGCCTTCGTAACATTCCGACCGAACGCAGGAACATTTTTCTCACTCTCGACGGCTTACCAGTGAAGCATTTCCATCTCGGAACGATATTCATAAAATGGCAAATATCCAGCCGTAGTAGACAACGCGGAATAGTGGTATTTTTTCCGCATACAAGGTCCCAACATGTATTTAAATACATTTTCAATGACGGTTGCAAAGCACAGGCCCTACTAACCGCGCCGAGCAAAGCCTTATCAAAGTCGGTGACTACTTCTTTGGGACCTGGAAATGAAGGTCTGTGTAATGCTCCCTGGCGCAGAAACTCATTAATCAAAAATAATATCGCGTTCGAATTTTGAACAGAGGATAGGCCTTGGAACAGGGGCACCGTCTTATTGCCAACTTGCCCAACGGCTAGATATAAATATAAATGAGGGCATAATTTCCCATTCGGTAACTCAATCTTCTTGATGACAGATCCAGTTGCGTCTATGTATAAAATATCTG
The DNA here is from genome assembly GCF_021155765.1 of Diprion similis. Lineage (NCBI taxonomy): Eukaryota > Metazoa > Arthropoda > Insecta > Hymenoptera > Diprionidae > Diprion > Diprion similis. The sequence continues at coordinate 13,525,548 of NC_060115.1, read as the reverse complement.
AAAATTTGTCAAAAATTGCCATCTGGTCTGTGGTCCAGTAGTGAACAAAGATGGGGTCCAACCCAATCGATCGGATAGCACCTTCGAACTTAGAATCATACTTCATAGCTCTAAGATTCATGAATATATCGTTTGTAGGAAGACCAAGTTCTTTGTCCATCTGTTGCTGCTTCAACTTCTTTATCGTATTATTACGGGATAAATGTGCAGGTTCGGGATCTCCTACGTTTTTTATTAGTTCGTTGGCTCTTTTACGCCGCCACATGCATACTTGCATATTCCCTTCGACTATTTGATTTCCAACTTCTTCTCTCAACTCGCCGTTTAATTGTCGTTTTTTGGTATGTCGTACGTCCAGATCGAAATTATAAACCATGCACTCCATGATTATCTTTCCACTTTCTGTCGGAGCGTGAATAATCTTCCCTTCAAATGTACAACCGCATTCAGAACATCCAGCGGATACTGTAGCAAAGAAACCGCTGACTGTCATGTTGACTGACTTTGAAAGCTAACGCACACGGTATTTCAGTTTTTTTATACATTGCGGCGGATAAGAGATTCGTCCAAGAACGTCGTTTTAATTTATATACTATGCGCTGTCGACGATCTTTCAATCTGTAGTGCACCTCTTCGGGAGCCATCTTGTCCCACACGTCAGTCACGTCAATAGTAAATTCGGTCTTGGTAGCATTATTGACAGAATCATCAGCGCTGCAGTTCGCCAGAGAAGCATTCAGCTCTACATCTATGTTGCGCTCGCGTAGTAGGTCCGCATAGATACTGTAGCGATTTAATTTCAGTACCGTATATATATTTTTGGGTGTCATTTTGAGGACAGGATCAGGACCAATCGCCTCTGAAATTTGATCAAAGATTTTTGTTGTCGGAATAACAACCTTTCCATCAGATGTTATTACATCTCGGAATTCCGGGAGCTGTAAAAGGATCTTTAGGTAAGCGATTTTTGGTGGATCAGGTGGAGTCGGTGGTTTGTGTGAACTTTTCGGGACCATAATACTGCTGTTTTGGCAACGCTCGCGAAGGAAATGTGTCGTATGATATCTGTCTATTTCATGAGAGACCAGTGTCGCTCACGAGACGCGCTACCTCGATGAGTCCCCCCACTACGACCGCTCTCCCACTACGACTACCTATCGAGGGAACGCATCCCCACCACAGGCCGAAAAAATGTTTTTTGCTATATCCGAGCAACGCTTTGCACAGCGGGGAGGATGGAGGAAGCACTGTTGATAATTCTCGTAAAACAATAATATCGTGTTCTAACCTTTGAATATTATTAATACTGGAATTTTGTATTTATAATAAGATGTGATTATTTTATCCAATTTAGACTACAGGAATTGAAAAAAAAGATCAATCCCGTTGAACGAAACGTGGAACGCTTCAATCAAAATCTATAAATTTCTATAGTGGACATTTATTTTTTATTTTTATCATCCTCAATAATCCGCTTTTTTTTTACTACAATTAAACTCAAATAAGAGTTTTAAATTGAATTTGAATGATGGGATGTTCTCTGAATTTGTATTGATCAATACGCCATCGAACGTTGTATTATCGACACGCGATTAATCCGACCATTATCATTATCTGATATCTGTGCAATCAGATACGCAAGGATATAGGTTTGAAAAAAGTACATTTAACCTGGAAGTTGGAGCTGATACTACATAGTTTACTCGACATACCGAGTAGCCTACGACTCATGTAAAAATGTATACACATGAATAGAGTAAATTCTACTGACTACACAATGTAATGGAATAAGAGCCCATACTACATTATGTCTAAAAAATCGCCCTGATATAACACTAATTCCATCGTCGTTCTTTCTTGTTTTTACTGTTGCGGGGGGGGGGGGGGGGGGGCCGTCTCAATTTCGAATGGCAACCAAATCTAGCTTATGCTTATGTCCGCTATTTTGAATTTACGTTTTTTCTTGAATAACTCAGCCATTTCCAATTGTAACGAAAATTCTATAGACAATACTTGTTGAAAAGTCGATTTTCCACAACTTTGGTCTTCACTATTTTTTTTTTAAAAGATCAATATTCTTCAAATTGAACCTGAAAAAAGCGACGAAGTGAAACTATTGCATTATCTTGTTTATTTTTAACTCCAGGGCATGAATGAAGTGTAGGAAATTGAATTTCCGACAGTTTTGGTCATTAAAAAAGAATTGATTAAATATTACTAAGTTAGTACTCATTAAATTAATTATATGATGAATTTCTATTTAAAGACCATAATTGACAAAAATTTGCTTCCCTATAAGTTTGTTCATTTCCTTTTGAGCTCTAAAGTTCAAAATAAACATTTTATAATTTTTTACTATCTTGTATTTTGGAAAGCGTGGTTCCGACAGAAAATGTTCTGGAAGCAAAGTAGCTCAGCATCACCGGCACAATTGAGGACAATTGAATAATTTAAACTTTTTGCCTTTCGAGAAATTTTATAATTTTTGACTTTCTTGTATTTTGGAGAGCGTGGTTCCGACAGAAAATGTTCCGGAAGCAAAGTAGCTCAGCATCACCGGCACAATCGAGCACAATCGTTCAATTTAAACTTTCTGCGTTCCGAGAAATTTTATAATTTTTGACTTTCTTGTATTTTGGAAAAAGGGGTTCTGACAAAAAATGTTTAGAAGACAAAGTTGCTCAGCGTTGCCAGCACAATCCTGCACAGTTGTGAAAGTTAGACTTTTCTAAATTTTTCAATTTTCTTATTAACGAAGTGCCACAAAACTGTTTTTGTTAATTTTTTGAAGGCGGTTCGAGTTATCGACCCCTGGTTTTCGGCACAAAGTCCTAGAAACGGAGCTCAACCTGGCACCATCATCTGTTTTAAACAATTTTCACAAGGCGAAGCTGATGCCATTTTTTCAAATTCGAATATATCAAAATTCTCTGCACTTACAGAAAATTTTCTGGCGGCACAACAATCAGTGCACGTTTATCTACTCAGCACAATCATAATATTTAAACTTGTCGTTAATGGCTCAGCTAGTCGAAAAAACATTTTTTGACGATATCTCGTTGGTTTTTTGAGATATTGACCATTGATTTACGGCACAAGGCAGCACACGCATAGCACGACTCAGCACAGTAATCCTTTTTAAACAATTCAAACATTGCTCAGCTAAGTTCACGCACATAAGATGCGCTCCTCCTAGGAGGTGGAGGACCTGGCGCTCGAATTCCGTGGAGCACGATTTTCGTACGTCCGCTCTACCGCGCGTTCAGTACGGTTCAGTTCATTGATTTTTTTAAATTGAATATGACAATGACTGCTTTTTAAGGCGCCGTATTCCCGTGTTCGTCTCGACTCTTCGGCAGTGCTTTCTGAATTTGACAACATCAATGAATTGGGCAATGTCAATGTTGCCGATGGCTTCATCGCACAACACAATAGGAAGGGGCACGATTATTGTGTCACGAAAGAGACTCCAACAGTTGAAGCGGAGAGTACACCGGTTGCCGTAGCAATTGAAACTCTGTCATCTTCTGATCACGACCCCATTGAAAGATCTTCCATACAAGGTATACATATATTATATATAATATTCTTATGAAAATGTGCTCTCATATTTATAATTATATAAAATACCATGACACGAAAACTTTAAGGACGTGGTTATACTCAGCGATGATGCCTGTGTTAAAAGCGCAGGAACTTTTAAAAAGCTTGGAATTTAATAAAAAAATGATGTCTCCATAATTGATGCTAAAGAATGTTATCGCCAAATTTTATTAACTTTCTACAAAATTCCTAACAGAAAGAAATGGTTCAAATGCGAATGAACTCGCAATAATATGATTATCAACTCTAATAGATATAAAGGTGGGTGAGTATATAAACGTTTGTTTTATTTTCACAGATGTTTCAACCAACGAAATGGCATTGGATCCCGTAATGAATGATTCAGCTGAGCCGATGCAGAATGAACCAATACAAGATGTTCGCACCCCCCAAACGAGTGGCTGCAAATTTAACTTTTCAGAAGTTACTTTAAGCTGTAAGTGTTTCCAGTTAATTGAACTGTAAAATAAATAAGTTGATTAAGTCCAGTGGATATTGTGTGCGTTCTAATGTGCTATGAAAGAGCCCCGTTAACGATGTGTGAGTCGAACCGTTTCAATAAAAAATTCGCCATACTATGAACATCAGTGACCAACAATAATATCGTCTAATACTTTTTGACAAATTATTTAAACATATAATTACTCAACAATTAATCTGTTAATTTTTCTATACTATAATTGAGTGTAATGATTTTTTAGAAAGCTAATGAGTTTGAAAAAAACATCATAAGCATTGGAAAAAATTACCATACTCGACTAGTGTAATACGGACAAGAAAAACTAACAGATTAATTGTTGAGTAATTTATAATTTCAATAATTCATCAAAACCATTGAACCATATTATTGTTGATTATTATTCGAAGCATGCCTAATGTTACTGATTTTCATCAGATTTTTAGTGAATCGCTGTATTACGATATTATTCCAATTAGATACAATTTTTGGCTGGAACTATTCAACTCGTACATCCTCAACCCTAGACTGGTCACCCTGTGAGCGTGGCGTCGCATTTCGCTGTTTTTTTCAATGAACAATCGGTTAATTGGAAAATCTTGAAAAAAATTTTACTTTTGTCGTTGAGATGTTTAAGAAACTATTATATTTTTTCAATTACGTATCCTGCAAATTTTGAAGAGAAATAAAATAAATTCTATGAACTGATAGCATTTTTCTGATACTAAATGAAATTATCTAATGAGCGGCGTTGCCAAAAACATGCTCAACGCGCTCGGCCAGTGTAGAGAGAGATAATACAGCTGCGAATCCCTCATCACCCGACCAAACTCGTTAGGTCGCTTATGGTGACCAGTCTATGGTTAAATGTGTTATTTATTCAGGAATTTCAGTTTATTTCTGTTTGTACAGGTACTATTGAAGGGAGCAATGAATCCATCTTAATACCGAAGTCGTGGACTGTTGGTGGATTGAGCATAGATAACGCGGGTGTTCTTTTTTCATACGCTACATCTAAGGTCAACAACGGCGAAAATGTACCGGTCATACAAAGACTGGTCAAGCTGGACCCCAACAAACAGCCGCGTTATTTTGTATACGGGCGTGTCGTGGACGTGCATGAATGTAAACACCCGCAAGTCTTGGATAGCATGGACTTACTACCGCAAGCTTTGGAGAACTTCAAGAATATGATTTTCTGCAATGGTCTCGGCTCTATCAACGAGCATCATCTGTCATTAAACAGCGTCTTCAAAGATGGCGTCGAACATTGGCATGCCCGAGATTGCACTTTGATCTCGAAAAGGAAAAGATGTGCTTGCTGCATTAAAATGAGGGCTGTAGTCCTAAAGAGAGAATCGAGATCGAAACCGGAAAAATCATTGAAACGTGTCCATCAAGCTTCCAACCCTATTGACCAAAGGAAAGTAAACGCATTGCGGAAAAGAATGAACGTATCAGACGAATTCAGCAAAGAACCCGCAAACGTATCCACCTATTGGAGGGAAGTTTGAAAGAACAAGCTGCTGAAATTGCTCTCATTCGTAATCAAACTTTAATCGATAGATGTTCAAAACTAAAAATTCCAGCCACTCAACAGACTGCACTTCAGGAAATAATTGCGGCTTGTAAGGAATTTGGGGTGAAGAAGTACAATTATAAAAGATATTGTAACGAGATATAATATTATTGGGTTTTATGCATTAGAACCATAAATATGTTCAGTCAAATCAACAATAATCAATAAAATAGGTGTATGAATAAAAGAATAAATAAGTAGAAATAAAAAAGATAGATACGTGATGTAAAAAGGGCAATAGCCACTCAATTAAATATATTGTAAAAAAGGATAAAAAAAAATATATGTATAAATAAAAAGGTCATTCAGACACACACACACATAAAAACAATGTAAAACAACACTCAATGAAACATAAATAATTTTAAAAGAATGACACAGATTCATTGGAATAATCCTTGTCTAGTTATGACTTATCTTTCGTTCCTGTCAAGTCTTGTGTCGTCGAGTCGGTCCGTATTATTTTTATTAATTAAAAATGTGAAATCCAACAGGATTGGCAAGGTACATAATGTTTTTTCGTAGACAATTAAATAAATATTGAGTGCACTCAAATTATAACCGTGAGATTGCTTGATCAAGCTTAAATAGATAGTCGTGCTCTCTACGACGTCTATGGACCGACTGACTAGGTGACCCGTCTACCTAGGCCTCCTAGCCTGTGTCTAGTACACACACTTACAGGCTGCAAGGAAGAACGGCAAGAATCGTCGATACGGGGAACAGTGGATCATGCTTTGTTTATTGATGAATGTAAGGTCGCCGAGTTTTTAGGAATTCCTTCGCACGAACAGTGTTCTGCCACTGCCTTGTTCTCGAACCATCCGCGAATATTTTTCACTGATTGACCTGAAATGTGGTTTCGATAAAGACTTCGCCAAATTGCTTCAAAAACATTTCGATAAAAAAACGCCTTTGCAACGACATAGGGTGATTTTGCTGGATGAAATGAACTTGAGGAAGTCCGTGGGCGTATCTTCAAAACATGTCTCGGATCATGCAGGCGATCCTCACCAGACTGTATTAAACACATGCCATTGTTTGTATCTCGTTTCCGTTTTCACGAGGGGAGTAAAACAGATGCAATTCATCAAGGGGTAGAATACGCAGACATTATAAGTGACCGAGTTGATATACATAGATATTATAAGAAAGCAAGATGGCGAAGAGGTCTGTCAGTGTATAGTGTGGTCGCACGCCCTTACGGTATGCTAAAAGTGATCTCGCCGGGTATCATCTCGATGTCGCAAGATGAGTCTACGATCTCCAGCGGTCAAAGCTGAGATAGGTTTATATCTCGTGTCCGTTACGGAGGGCAGTGCAAATAATTGTCGTCTATCAAGGGAAGTATATGTAGTCATTACAAGAAAGATGATGAGAAGGGTTGCGGGTGTATACAGTATGGTTCATGTTATGTGAGTAATGTTTGGGCCTTGTGACGGAGGGCAGGTTGGTCCCCGCTATTCCACGGTACACCCTTACGGTATGTTGATTGTTATGTCTTAGGGAACAGCGGCGGATCTCACCGGCTGTCACATTTCGATGTCGCAAGATGAGTCTACGATCTTCAGCGGCCAAAGCTGCAATACGTTTATATCTCGTGTCCGTTACGGAGGGTGGTGTAGGTAGTTGCCGTCTATCGAGGGAAGTATATGTAGCCGTTATAAGAGAAGAAAAAAAATGAAAAGGGTTGCGGGTGTATACAGTATGGTTCATGTTATGTGAGTAATGTTTGGGCCTTGTGACGGAAGGCAGGTTGGTCCCCGCTATTCCGCGGTACACCCTTACGGTATGTTGATTGTTATGTCTCAGGGAACAGCGAAGGGATCTCACCGGTTGACCCATTTCGATGTCGTATCATTCATAGGATGTTACAGTGAACAGGCCGGTTCTCGCTGCACCCCCTACACCTGAAAGGGTCAGCGTTTGATATAACTGCGGGGCAGCGAAAGGATGCTGAGGGAATCTTATTGCGTGTTTGTCAACGTTCCCGTGAAATTAACGTACTCTCTTGCAACCGAAAATCGCAGGTAGATGATACTACGAAGGATAGGATGCTAGCGCTTCTACTGTACGCCCTGTATTTGTGTGACATATTCTGATTTTGTGGTCTAGTGATGTGTCCTCCGGTGCTGACATGTAGTCTGTATTGGGTAGAGGACTGATATCTTGGTCGACGTGGCTTTGGTTTATTTTTCAGCACGTCTACGGGTGCCTCGGCACTAGTTGCCGCGGAGGTTTTACGTTAGTGGGTCATAGTAAAATTTCATACATTTAAGGAGCGGTGGGTTAGCGTATTGTATTAGCATTTGGTCTAAACAAAGCCCGACCTACTGAACTTATAAATAGTTGTGCGCTCGGAGATCTGCGCAGTTTTAAAATCACTTTGCTGAGGAATAGAACCCTATATTTCGAAATGTGTAAAGTCTCTGAGTTGCGGTACGCTGTAGTGAAGGCGGCTAGTTTAGCTTGCAAGAGTAACGCTGTTCTTCGGCGCGTGCATCCCGTTTTCCGTCGGGAGGTGTTGTTCCGCATGACACCAGCGGAATTACTTCGGCAATTGCGGCAGCTCCTGGCGGTCTGCGGGGCACGGTCGCTGGCTCTTCTTCATGCCAGCGGGGCATTAAATAATTTTGATTGCCTCAGTGCGGCCGTGCGGGTAATCCGGAGGCGGGGTGCCTCCCGTTTCGCGATTATTCGTGAGTTGATGGCCGCGTTTGAGGAGCGCGCAGGTAAGTTTGAAACGGTGTTTGTGCTACGAGTGGTGTAGGTTTTGATCATTGTGGAATTTAAATAACCGGATATCCGATATGGGGTAGAAAATGAAGCAAAATACAATGTGGAAAGAATTACATCGAGTTTTTCATCCGCTAGAATTAAGATCGATGCTGGTGGACACAGCTGTGAACGAAGCAGTAATTTTATCATATTTATAATTCGTCGAGTCTTGAATTGACGGCTTATGCACTTTGTGAAAGAGGTTATTCGTGCCCTCGCGATTTCAGAGGTTACATGGATGACAGCGCTGAGAGGCTGTCGTCGTGGTTTCTCCCATTTCTCATGTGCAACTGTTTCACCGGCCATAGGCACATAAAATACGAGTAGAAAAGAAACAAGAGCTGAAAAAATAAAATTAGCCACAGTGCATGCATCGATGAACATTACTGTACAACAGGGAATCCCATTATCAGAAGAAATGCTGGCCCATATGGCATTAACGAGAGTGCCAGTACCTCAGGTCTACAGACCGGTAGGGGTAGAGTCAGGATGAATCGCGATAACGATTCAGACGTGACATACGAGTCGAACGATGACGATGACGACAACGACGAGCCAGAGTCAGCTAACTCTGGAATCATGGGCAGGGAAACGGAACGGGAGAGTGAAGCTGCGAGCGAGTCTGAGTCAAGTCAGACATCCGAGGAAGGGGCTACTTCACTGGGTTTTACGGTTATCGGTGAATCGTCGAAATTTATTCGTAAATTCGCTGTCACTGGGCGTGAGTTACGAATAAAGATCGCGGCCCCTGAATCGAGTGTTAATCTGGTGGGGTGGCTGGAGGACGCGTTCAGAGACCTGCATGCGTATGCCGTAGCAACGTGCCGTAGTAGCAACTACATAGGTTTCACGTTTAGCGCTGATAGCTTCAATCGAGGCCCTGCGTGGTTATCGTTCCGTCCGGCGAGGGACTCGCGGTACACTGACCTTTGGAAGCTGGTTTCCAGCGTAGCCCAGAGCTCATCAGAGTTTGGCGTTGACAGTGTCTTCACTGTGACGGTACACAGTGTTGGCGTACCGACGGGCCGCGGAAAGCCGAAGCCGATCACGCATGCGGGGGTATTTAAAAAATCCGTCGTGCAGATTGTCAACAGCGACGAACTATGCCTACCTCGCGCCCTCGTTGTAGCCAAGGCTAACGCCGAGAGGGGCCCGGCCCGCAGTGGCGCCCTGCACGAGCATTACGAGATGGTGAGATTTGCTAGGTCAAGTATGCAGCGTGCAGAGGCTCGTAATCTTGTTTCGAGCGCTGGTGTAGAGATTCCGCCAACAGGGTGCACGGTGTATGAAATCGCACAGTTCAAGAACTGTTTGGCACGCGAGGGATTGCTTATCACAGTGTACGAGTTGGGGAGGCTAAGTACCAGCGAAGCCGCATTTTACGACGGAACTGCTGTGGTGAGAGCAACCGGAACAGGCGGTGTCAGGCACCGTTTAAATCTGCTGTACTATCCAGACGAAAAGCATTATTGTCCGATTGTCAATTTAACCGCGGCGGTAGCAGGGGCCTTCTTCTGTCAACCCTGCAATAGAAAATTTAACAACGGGTACGAACACCGATGCTCTGATAAGTGCCCACAGTGCCTCGCATCGCCACCGTGCAACAGCGAGTCTCGCGAGATCGAGTGTCCCGATTGCAGGCGCGTGTTTCGTGGTAACGGCTGCCTGGAGTATCACCGCAGGATCGGCTCCTTCAGTCCGCGTCGCTCCGTATGTACAACGCTGCGTTTATGCCGGGATTGCGGGCGATTCGTGAATCTTTCGAGGCGGGCTCACATTTGTGAAACTCGTTATTGCGCCACGTGCCGATGCAACAGACCATACAATCACTACTGCTACATGACGCCACTAAAAGACTCGACCAGGCCAAAACGTTACATCTTTATATTCTATGATTTTGAAACGCAGCAATGCGAGACGGTGGACGGTGATGCGACGATGAACATACATGTGCCGAACCTGTGCGTAGCGCACCAAATGTGTACGCAATGTATCCACGATCACGACATATCGAATGGTTGTTCCGCTTGCGGGTTCGTACGTGAGTTCGTTTTCAGGAGGGATCCGGTCAAGGAGCTGGTAGACTTTGCTACTCGGCCCGTTCACGACTTTGCACGTATCGTATGCATTGCACACAATGCAAAAGGTTTTGACGCGCAATTCATACTGCGGCATATGGTTCAGCGGGCTGGAAATCCACCGCAGGTCATCTTAAGCGGTAGCAAGATCATTATGCTAGAAACGGGGCACCCCCGTTTTCTAGATTCTCTAGCGTATATGCCTATAGCATTATCGGCGCTACCGAAGGCATTTGGACTACCGGCTGCTGCCGTGAAAGGTGTATTTCCTCACCTTTTCAATACCCCTGAAAACGTTGGTTACGTGGTTCCGCTTCCCGCAGCAAAGCCTTACTCTCCGGATACCATGAGTAGCAATGCGCGAGCAGAGTTTTACTTATGGTACAACGAGGCTGTAACGAACGATCAAGTGTTTGACTTTGATGCGGAATTGCTGTCGTACTGCCGGTCGAACGTCGATATATTGCGGCGCGCGTGCGTAGCATTCAGAGACGTATTTCTGGAATGCGGCAGAGTGTGTCCCTTTACCGAGAGCATGACAATTGCCTCGGCTTACTCGGCGGTGTTTCGTAAGAATTTCTTAAAACCAGAGCGAGTAGGTATCCTGCCACCGGGCAGCTATCGACTTGCCGACGCCCAGTCTCGCAAGGCTCTGGAATGGCTAGTCCTGAAGGAGCGCGAGCTGGGCATTTACATCAGGCATGCCGGAAACGGGCGTGAGTTTCGGATTCCGGAGACAAGTCGCAAGGTGGACGGATACCATGTCGCGGGCGACGGCACGCGGCACGTCTTCGAGTTCCACGGGTGCTTTGGCACGGCTGTCGCGAATGTCTGCGGATCAACCGCGACAGACGTAACGTTAATGGTGAGTCATTGGACAAGCGTTACGAAGAAACTCGTGCGAAGACCTAGCGTATGCGTGAGACCGAGCGTATGCGTGAACTGGGTTACCGCGTGACAGAGCAGTGGAAATGCGTCTTTGATCGAGGCTTGAGGGACAACGAGGAGATGAGGGAGTACGTGGCGACACACCCGCTGACTGCTGCCACTGCCACGAGCGAAGCGCTCAACCGGCGGTCGAACGGGGAACACTTCCCGATACTATGAGGTGAAAACGGATGCAGCGGGCAACGCGTGCGAGGAAATACGATATGTCGATGTTTGTTCGTTGTAACCGTTCATCTGCAAGAATGGATGGTTTCCGGTTGGCCACCCGACGGTCTACGTTGGAGAGGAGTGTAAGCTCTTGACATGGGCGAGTGGTTGCGACATCACGCGAGTCGAGGGGTTGACCAAATGCCGAGTTTTACCGCCGCGCAATCTGTATCACCCTGTTTTGCCGGCGCGCATGCATGACAAACTTATGTTTGCTTTGTGCCGCTCATGTTGTCAGAGTTTGCGTCAGGGCGAGTGTAGACATGATGACGAGGCCGCGCGAGAATTCGAGGTCACGTGGGTGTCCGTTGAATTGAAAAAAACCGTGGAGATGGGCTATAAGATCAAGAGCATTCGCGAAATCTGGCAGTTTACGGTAACATCTTTTGATCCGACTACTCGTCAAGGTGGGCATTTCGCCGACTACATCGACACCTTCCTCAAAATTAAGCAAGAGGCAAGCGGCTGGCCTGCTGAATGCGAGGATGAGTCGGCTCAAATGCGATATCTCGACGAGTACGAACGTGTCGAGGGTATACGGCTAGATCGCGACCGTATTGGAAAGAATCCCGGTATGCGATCGGTCTCTAAATTATGTCTAAACTCATTTTGGGGTGAGTTTGGGCAACGTGAGAACCTGGTGAAAACGGAGGTTATCAAGACGCGACAGCAGCTGCTCGAGCTTTTGACCAACCCTGAAGTCGAGGTGTCCGGTTTGCTGCCTGTGAACGACGATGTGCTGTACGTGCGTTGGTCGCACGCGCAACACAGCGTTGAACCGTGAGCACTGGCGAACGTCGTGATTGCCGCGTACACCACTGCTCAGGCTCGGCTGAAGCTCTACTCGTACCTCGAGAAACTCGATCGGCGCGTTCTCTACTACGATACTGATTCAGTCATTCATACCTGGAACCACTACCGACTAAACGTGTCTGAACCTTCTACGGGTAACTTCCTTGGCGATCTAACGGACGAGCTGGAGCCTTACGGCCGTGGGAGTTTTATACGGGCTTTTGTCTCTGGGGGGCCAAAGTTCTACGCATTCATCGTCAAACGTCCGAATGGTGAAGAGGTTGAAATTTGCAAGGTGAAAGGTATAACGCTGAATCACACGACGAGCTCGAAGATCAACTTCGAGGCCATCAAAAGGATGGTGGTAGAAGCCGCTGGACCCATCAATTTGGAGTATCGTGCTATTCGCCGTACGGAACTGCACGCAGTGGTGACTCGCTCCGAGCGCAAAACGTGCAAGCCAGTATTCGCGAAAAAGCGTTGCTGCGTCGACAGTTTCGACACGCTGCCCTACGGTTACCGTGCTAGATGATGATCAACCCAGCCTCCCAACAGTTTTACGCTCCCGCTACCGTCTTCTCACCCTGCGATACAAACACCCAGACGGAAGTTTACAGGCCACGCGCACGCTCGACCGACAGACAAACAAACAGACAGAGACCACCGAAGGGCTTCTTGCCTCTATCCATCTCTCATTCGAACCAGCGAGACTCTCGTGCCCGGACACCCTAGGAGAAGCCCGCTTGTATGCGCCCCACCCAGCTGTATAAAGGTTAGTACCACACGTAAATCCTAATCCAGCATGAAAAATTGTGAAAACGAAAATCTCACATTGCACGTAAAAAATCTAGACCGTCAACCGCGGCGGGGCGCGCTGCTTTCGAGCTGATATCACAGCGCGCACGCGTTCGAGCGAGCTCATGGCGTACGCGTCTCACGCTCAATCAGCTAGTACGTTCATGACAGCGCCGATAGGCTCGTACCTGCGCGGCCCGCGTGCGCTTGAATATGCTCATGGTCAGCGCACGAAGGGGTACCGCGGCCGCCGCCGCCGCCGCGCCGCCGCGAACAGGCTTGTATAGTAAAAGAACGTGTCTTCAATCGATTAAAATTATAGATCTCGCATCATCTCTGTATTCTTCTTCTTCTTCTCACTTCGCTCAATAATCCCGCTCATCGATGACGGACACACGCTGGAAACATCCGTTTTCGGCCATCATCGCCGGTCCATCAGAGTGCGGCAAATCGAATTTTGTCAAGAATTTTCTGCGTCATGGTCCGTCGATGTGCGACACAAAATTGAGTCGCGTTATATGGTACTTTGACGAATGGCAACCGTTGTACGTCGGGAATAAGGGTATAGAGTACCGCGAAGGGTTACCCCAACACGCCGATTACGACGGCGATAAAAATCCCAAACTCTTGATAATCGACGATCTAATGCAAGAGGTTTCAAACAACGTTGTCGTGGATTTTTTCACCAAGGTTTGCCATCATAAGTATCTCAGCGTCTTCTGCATAACACAGAATCTGTTTCACAAGGGACACGGTCAACGAGATATTTCCCTCAACGCAAACTACATAGTCTTCTTTAAAAATCCACGGGATCGCGCCCAGATTCAGCATCTCGCCAGACAGGTATATCCCGAGGATCCGGGGTTTGTTCAAGAGGCCTATCACGACGCTACCGCAGCGCCGCACGGTATCTACTTCTCAACCTGAAGCAATCCACTCCAGAGAATTGCCGTTTCCGGTCAAATATCTTTCCTTCAGATGAAAATCACTAAGTCTACGTTCCGCGAAAGGATATAAAGGTCAGCAACGCGCATCGTGTTCCAGTCGTTTAGTTATGATGCCTCGAATACGCCGTACCGCGCCCGGACGCAGAGCTCGTGCTGGTTTCACCGGAGCAAACACAGCAGCGCTGCACGCCTTGCAGATATTGAAACCGACGCAGAGATCAGCATTGCTACGCACAGCAGATGATTCGTTGGTGAAGACCATTTCTGAGTGTGCATTGAACACCTAGTAGGGTAACGTAGCACTGTCCAGAGCGCAGAAAATTCGTCTGGGGCGTCATAAACGGACATTACGACGATTGGCCAGCAACCAGGGTACCTAGAAGTCGAAAAAGCGATTTCTTGTTCAACGTGGGAACGGTGTCCTCGCCCTCTCACTCGCACCGATACTCGGTACTCTAGCTTCCAGTCTCTTCTCCAAGTAACGAGATGGAGAGTACAAAGAAGATGGTTTTAATTCCGATGGAAAGTATGAAGAGATTTCAACAACGTGTCAGCGAGGGTATAGCCGCTACGCTCTCGCCTGGAAATACATCTACCACTCACACCGATCCCGCTTCAAGGCTCGACAGCGAGATGAAGGACATCTTGAACCAACCGTCGAAAAACGATGCAGAAAAGTGGAAACTATATGAGCAGGCACTTCAACGATATTTGTTTTTTGCAAACGACGCACGCAAGCCCATGAAATTAGATGTTCTCGAGGAGAAGGAGGAGGATGAGAAGGAGGAAGACGGAAACGCAGCCGAAAAATCAGTGGTATCACCCGGCACAGCTGCGAGCCCTGACAATGTTCAAACGCAGTCGAAGAAAGTCGTGTCAGCGGTACCGAAAAAGTACCGCACAAAGGCCGAAATGCTGATGCGCGATCTCGGCGGCGTACCGGGACGATTTACGTGGGATGCCACCGGAACCGTCACGATAGACGGCGTTACAGTTCCCGGGAAAAAAATCGTCGACCTGGTCAATCATACCATGCGCTCCAGGAAGACTTTTACTCCCGCAGGGGCTGGCCAATTTGCACGGTTTCTTCACACGCTCAACGTGCCTCGAGAATACGTAGGAAACGATACGCTTTGGACAGACATACGCACATTCGATGCGCCGGGTCTATCGAAGAGCACTCCGCAACAACCGTTGACACGCACCAGTAGCTCGCCAACGAAGCGGCGAAGCGGGGCAAACGCTACACCCGTGTCCAGCCGATCTCACGACGTAGGATACGCCCTACGCAAACGCGTCACTGTGACAAAATCTAGTTGGAAAACACTTCAGCAGAAGAAGAAAAATGACGACTCTGCATGAAGAAGCGTATTACGATCCCTCGCATACCGCCGGTTACGCTGGGGCACAAATTCTGGAGCGTCTTGCACGCAAAATCAACTCTCGCGAATCGGTGAGAAAATGGCTGGCGGCTCAGGATGCCTACACGTTATACAAACCCGTGCACAGAAAATTTCCGAGAGCAAGGTACAGCGTTTCCGACATAGACGACGTGTGGGAAGCTGATCTGGCTGATCTGAGTTCCATGAAAGGACGAAACAATGGTTTTCGTTATCTCTTGGTGGTCATCGACCTATTGAGCAAGTACGCTTGGGTGGTCCCGCTAAAACGAAAGACAGCCGCAACCGTTGCTGAAGGTTTTGAGCAAGTCTTACGCACTACGCCGCGCAGACTCGACCTACTGCAAACGGACAAGGGTAAAGAATTTGTCGGGAGCGCTTTTCAGAAGATACTTCGCGACAATGAAATACGATATCGTGTTACACGTAATCCTGACGTGAAAGCAGTTATGGTGGAGCGATTCAATCGTACGCTCAAGGAACGTCTGTGGCGCTACTTTACGCACAAAAGGACGTGGCGCTACGTAGATGTTTTGCCGCAAGTCGTGCAAGCCGACAGCGACACGGTTCAGTCGAGCATTGGGATGGCACCGTCGGAAGTGACACTTCGTAACACTGCAACAGCACGTGTCCACATGCAAAAGCGTTATCCACCCCGTCTAAACGGCAAGCCGAGGTTCGGTATGAATGACTTTGTACGAATTAGCAAAACCAAGGGCACGTTCGAGAAAGGCTACGTGGCGAACTGGAGCGAAGAATTATTCAAGATCCGGCGAGTGCTTGCGCAGTCGCCGATAGTATACGTCTTGGAAGATCTCAACGGCGAGGTGATCGACGGTTTGTTCTACGAGCTTGAACGTCAGCGCGTGGAGAGGGAAAACACGTAGTTCATAAAATTGCGCACTACCGCGGCATGACCCTCAGTCTCTGTTGGTTCATCGTCGATCTCGTGCAGCAAAGGAAACTAAAATGGCTCAGGATCAGTTTTACCTAACTTTACCGAGCAACAGCTCAATGCAGTTTTTTCTGGAGAATCGGACGTGCTGTTACATTGCGCAGTTACCGCGTCAGATCCAATTAACGGGTGAATGGGAAGTCGGGCTAGCCGAGATCCACTATCCGCTTACGTTTGAACATCCACCAGGGTACATGCCACCAAAAGATGAAACGGCTCCCTGCGTAACGTATTGCGGTTCAGCTGAAGATGGTGCAGTTATAACATCGGAGTGCAAGGCATCCGAAACCAACAAATCATCAAGGATCCCTGGCTGCCAGACGATTATTTATTGCAACCTAGTGGAACCACGCATCGCTGGAGACGTTTACGCACCGCTGTTACGAGTCATTCAAACATGTAGTAAAGACAGCACCTCACGAGGCGAATCAGAGATGAAAACCTTATCACCGCTGTACTACGTGCCACTGATGCTGACCAACTTTCATACCATCGAAATCGATATAAGAGATCAATTCGGCAGACCAGTGCCATTCGCGCGCGGGACTTTGACGGTTACGCTGCACTTCGGACGCGTTTAGTAATTGGATGGAATCACGTTGAAACGGGGGTAAGGAGTTACGCGGCAAAAATAAAAAGAAAAAGAACACCAGGTACAACATGACTCATTACGCGCATCATTACGAAGCTCAACTTGGCGGTGGAGGCATAGAGACGGTTTGCCGAGGTGCGCCACATCAGCGACGACACGGAATCGGGAGCTTCTTGGGAGGCCTGTTTCGTCGAATATTTCCGTTGCTGACCAGTGGTGCCAGAGCGGTCGGAAAAAAGGCACTGCGTGCAGGGATGAACGTTATGTCAGATATAAACAACGACACGCCGTTCAAACAGGCAGTCAAGAGGCGAATTGCAGAATCGGGACATAATTTGAAGAGAGCTGCTGAAGAAAAGATTGATAAACTCATGAAGGGGTCCGGCTATAAAAGGCGAGGCTCGTAGGATTAGCGCGT
Organism: Diprion similis; assembly: GCF_021155765.1. Taxonomy (NCBI): domain Eukaryota; kingdom Metazoa; phylum Arthropoda; class Insecta; order Hymenoptera; family Diprionidae; genus Diprion; species Diprion similis. Next base: position 13,507,999 of record NC_060115.1, on the reverse strand, counting down.
CAGTCAAACATCGCCCGCGTAAACAGACTTGTCGACGCGCGACGAACAGCTGGTACAACGGGAAAAATTGGTCGGAGAAGGTCGAAGAAGAAAACAACGGCAAAGACACCCAAGCGGGCCGGAACCACCAAGAAAACAAAACGGAAAAAGTGTTGTAAAAAACGGGCCCTTACAGACATATTTGGACCCCGGTAAATCCACGCGCCGCACGCCTACAACGTAAACATCAGCAACGGTCTTCCTGCACGCGCATTCGGGTGAGTGTATGAAGTCGGAACTGGAATTATTTTCTCTACCACCAACGCATACGTCTATTGAGGCTGGTCAATGGGTACACTACAAACCCGTATCATCTCTAACCGATGATTCCTCGATTGAATTTGTTGTACCTGGAAACGGCGATGAGTACATCGACTTGGCACACACTATGTTTAGCGTACGAGTGAAGTTACAGCCATCGGCTCCGGTCACCCCAGCAAGCGAAAGCAACGCGCCCACTCCGCACGCCACTCCGGTAAGTAATCTGCTTCACTCAATGTCCAATCAAGTCGATATATTCTTCAATCAAAAACTAGTCTCCCCAGCCAACAACTCTTACGCCTATCGAGCGTACATAGAGACCCTACTGAATGACGCACCTCACGCCAAGAAATCTCATCTTTCATCGGCACTATGGTACGACAGCGAGAAAGGAGTATCAGATGTATCCGACGCTGACGCTGCCGGTGCGGATCGAGGATTCATCGAACGCAAACGGGTCATGAGCAATGCCCGTACCGTTGATCTCATTGGTCATCTACACTGCGACGTATTCAATCAAGACAAATTTTTACTCAACGGCGTGTAACTGCATCTTCGTCTCGTGAGATCGAGAGATAACTTTTGCATCATGGAAGCCGAAAATCGCCACAAGCTACACATCCTGGAAACTTCGCTGCTCGTTCGTCGGATGAAGATAAGCCCCGGAATCTTGTTGGCGCATGCACGGACACTAGCCAAAGGTACAGCAAAATACCCCGTGAACAGAGTCGAGGTGAAATCCTTTACCATACGCGCAGGAGTACGAGCAGAAACGCTGCACAATGTGATACTCGGTCAACTACCGAAACGAGTAATAATCGGATTTGTCAGCAATAAAGCCTTCAACGGAGACAGACAACGCAATCCATTCAATTTTTAAAACTACTTTCTAAATTTCCTCTCGCTGTACGTCGACGGAGTGCAAGTTCCATCGAAACCGTTACAGATGAACTTTGGCAAAGACGATCTCTACGTGGACGCCTATCACACCCTCTTCTCCGGTACAGGGATTCATTTTCTGAACGACGGAAATGGTATCAATCGGCAACAGTTCGCCAAAAGTAATTGCCTAATGGCATTTGATCTAACTCCCGATCTCTACGCCAACTGTCCGTCTTACTGGTCGCTCATCAAACACGAAACTCTCAGGGTCGAAGTGCGCTTTAACAAAGCCCTCAAAGAAACTGTAAATTGCCTGGTGTACGCTGAATTCGATAATCTGATTGAAGTGGATGCTGCACGTCAGGTCATTACAGATTTTTCGGGGTAAGAGTTACTCCTCTCCCATCTCGAGCGCTGCCGCGACACAGCAGGTGGTGACTTCCGCTAGAGGGGACGCGCTCACTCCTCCACTCCAACGTCTTCAAGGGGAGCATCAGGCCAGTTGGAGACATCGGATAAACACGGCTGCATATAAAACGCCTCACGCATCTGCAATGCCGAGTCAGTCAGCATTCAAACTACACCGCGACAGCATCGCTCTTGCAATCTTTGTTTACTCGAGTACGTTCGTTGAAGCTCAAGTATGAATTACGTGATGGATATCCAAGGGTTTCGACGTGTCTACGGCAAATTTATACCGAAAGAAGTGGCAGTCGTCACCCTAGATTACCGCTACTCGGCACATTGGTTAGTAGAACCACCATATCCCTTCGCGGATCTGCCACTTAAAGAACGTGCCGTAAATAATTACGTTACGTGTTACCACCACGGCATCGAGTGGTTCGAAGGTGACATCACTCTGCTTCAATTAGCCGTTAATCTACGAGAAATCGCACGTAACGCTCATCGTATTGTTGCCCGCGGACGCGAGAATTTAAAATATATTGAAAATGTTACTGCGCGACAAGTATTGAACTTGGAGGACCTCGAAAGCCCGGCATTCGGCAAGCTGGAACGATCTTCGGAATGGTGCTTCTTCCATGGTGTGAAGAAGGAGGAATTTTTCGCCTGCGCGATAAAGAACGCACTCAAACTCAAAAAATGGATCATCCGCAACGACATTCTAACCGAATACGATCATACAGAAGCATCGTCAGCCAGTAAGCACAGCATCACCGGAGAGAAGAGTTCGTCCAGTCATCAGGCCCCTCAACCACCACAGAGAAATTCATCGCTAGAAGCTGTCATACCAGAACCAGACGCTTCGTCGAAAATCTCTCCTGATTCGCCCAGACCTACGTCGGATAGCGAAATTGCCGTTCCCTACGATCTGCGTACTACTACGAGCGACTCGAATATCCCCTCACAATCTTCCGCGCGTGGTATGATTATTTCCGATAACGAGGACGAGGAAAAAGAAGAAGAAGAAAAAGACGACGAAGCGCAAAATGGACAGTCTACAGATATGGAGCGTGATACCGACGATTCCGAACGGGAGGGCCAGGGTTGTTGCAACGGATCAGATACCACTCATTTGGACACGCCCGACAGCCTTTGTATCGAACACCGATGACCACACGCGACCCGGTAGCCACAGGGTGGCATTTTTTGTCAGTTCGTCGGGACACGAAACATACTTTGACAGCTTCGGATTACCGATATTCATCCCTCACCATAACCTCACTTTACGAAGAAATTGCAGACGATGCGCCTGAAACGACCGACAGCTTCAAAGCCCCTCTTCTGATGTATGTGGACAATTTTGTATTATGTTTATGCACTTTATGGCTGCCGCAGGGTGGCCACCCGTCTGGAAAACCAGGAAATGTCGGAGAATTTTGTATATCAGGCAAAAATCAGAAAAATGTCAGGGAATTTTTATATCTCACGGATTTCAAAAGCCCTGTCAATAACATTGAGACGATATCACCGCACTGTCACAATTTTTTTTCTCTTCTTCAATTGACGATTATTAGCTTAGTTGTTGACTGTCACCTGAATTCGGTAGTACGAGCGGACATCGGTCTGATTTATGTATAGCTGTTACTGCGTAAGTAGCAGTAGTATGTCGGTTCTGGCTTACCGCGTGCGCGTGTGACCGTGTGAGGTGTGCGTGCGCCCGTGTGACCGGCCTGAGCTGACTGAACGTGGATATGCCGGTTCTGGCTCACCGCGTGTGTGTCCGTGTGAGGTGTGCGTGTGTGAGTGTGTGTGACCGTGGTTTTCAAACCGCGGTTCTCAACCCCCCCCCGTAAGTGTTACCATCAGTGGTGTGATTACCATCAGTAAGTGCAATGGTAAGTAGAACCCTGGCCAGCTGCTCAATTGAGACGCAGTGGGATTTAACTTCCTGGCAATTGTACATTTTTCAACGGATTTCGGCTATTTATGAACCGATCTTGGAAATCTTGGGTGGGTTTTACAGAGTTACAGACACTAAGCCGCCCCGCACCAAAAATTCAGAAAAAAGTTGGTATTTGGCCGAGGAACCCTGGATTCTCGTCGGTTCTGACCGTTCTGACAAAGTTACGGATGAGAACTCGAATTGTCAAGCGCGTTTGTCAGAATCGTAAAAATTCAGGTCAGACCAAAAAAAATTGAAGACATCTCGATTTGGAGACGAGATAGGCAGGAATTGTACATTTTTCGAAGGATTTCGGCTATTGATAAACCGATCCTGGAAATCTTCGGTGGGTTCGACCGAGTTACAGACACTGAGCTGCTTCGCACCAAAAATTCAGAAAAAAGTTGGTATTTGGCCGAGAAACCCTAGATTCTCGTCGGTTCTGACCGTTCTGACAGAGTTACGGATAAGACCTCGAATTGTAACGCGCGTTTGTCAGAATCGCGGACATTCAGGTCAGACCAGCAAAAAAATTGAAGACATCTTGATTTGGAGACGAGATAGCCAGAAATTGAACATTTTTCAACGGATTTCGGCTATTTATGAACCGATCCTGAAATTCTTAGGTGGGTTCGACAGAATTCCTGACACTCAGCTGCCCGGCACCAAGAATTCAGAAAAAAGTTGGTATTTGGCCGAGAAACCCTAAATTTTCGTCGGTTCTGACCGTTCTGACCAAGTTACGGATTAGACGTCGAATTGTCATGCGCATCTGTCAGAATCGCGGACATTCAGGTCAGACCAGCAGAAAAATTGGAGATATCTCGATTTAAAGACGAGATGGCCAGGAATCCTACATTTTTCATCGGAATTCGGCTATTTATGAACCGATCCTGAAAATCTTGAGTGGGTACGACAGAGTTTCAGACACTCAGCTGCCCCGCACCGAAAATTCAGAAAAAAGTTAGTATTTGGCTAAAAAACCCTCGATTCTCGTCGTTTCGGACCGTTCTGACCAAGTTACGGATGAGACCTCAAATTGCAATGCGCGTTTGTCAGAATCGCAGACATTCGGGTCAGACCAGCAGAGAAATTTAGGAATCTTGATTCAGAGACAAGATAGCCAGAAATTCGACATTTTTCAACGGATCTCGGCTTTTTATGAACCGATCCTGAAATTCTTGGGTGGGTTCGACAGAGCTCCAGACACTCAGCTGCCCCGCACCGAAAATTCGAAAAAAAGTTGGTATTTGGCTGAGAAACCCTCGATTCTCGTCGGTTCTGACCGTTCTGACCGAGTTACGGGTGAAACCTCAAATTGCAATGCGCGTTTGTCAGAATCGCTGACATTCGGGTCCGACTAGCAGAAAAATTAAGGAATCTCAATTTAGAGACAAGATAGCCAGGAATTCGACATTTTCCAACGGCTCTCGGCTATTCATGAACCAATCTTGAAATTCTTGGGTGGGTTCGACAGGGCTCCGGACACTCAGCTGCCCCGCACCGAAAATTCAGTAAAAAGTTGGTATTTGGCTGAGAAACCCTCGATTCTCGTCGATTCTGACCGTTTTGACCAAATTACGGATAAGACCTCAAATTGCGATGCGCGTTCGTCAGAATCGCAAACATTCAGGTCAGACTAGCAGAAAAATTGACGAATCTTGATTTAGAGACAGGATAGACAGAAATTCGACATTTTTTGACGGATCTCGGCTATTTCTGAACCGATCCTGAAATTCTTGGGTGGGTTCGACAGGGCTCCGGACACTCAGCTGCCCCGCACCGAAAATTCAGAAAAAAGTTGGTATTTAGCTGAGGAACCCTCGATTCTCTTCGGTTCTGACCGTTCTGACCAAGTTACGGATAAGACCTCAAATTGCAATGCGAGTTTGTCAGAATCGCAGACATTCAGGTCAGACCGGCGGAAAAATTGAGGAATCTTGATTTAGAGACAAGATAGCCAGAAATTCGACATTTTTCAACGGATCTCGGCTATTTACGATCCGATCCTGAAATTTTTGGGCGGGTTCGACAGGACTCCGGACACTCAGCTGCCCCGCACCGAAAATTCAGGAGAAAGTTGGTATGTGGCTGAGAAACCCTCGATTCTCGTCGGTTCTGACCGTTCTGACCAAGTGACGGATCAGACCTCAAATTGCAATGCGCGTTTGTCAGAATCGCAGACATTCGGGTCACACCAGCAGGAAAATTGAGGAATCTTGATTCAGAGACAAGATAGCCAGAAATTCGACATTTTTCAACGTATCCCGGCTATTTATGAACCGATCCTGAAATTCTTGGGTGGGTTCGACAGGGCTCCGGACACTCAGCTGCCCCGCACCGAATATTCGGAAAAAAGTTGGTATTTGGCTGAGAAACCCTCGATTCTCTTCGGTTCTGACCGTTCTGACCAAGTTACGGATGAAACCTCAAAATGCAATGCGCGTTTGTCAGAATCGCAGACATTCAGGTCAGACCAGCAGAAAAATTGAGGAATCTTGATTTAGAGACAAGATAGCCAGAAATTCGACATTTTTCAACAAATCCCGGCTGCTTATGAACCGATCCTGAAATTCTTGGGTGGGTTTGACAGGGCTCCGGACACTCAGCTGCCCCGCACCGGAAATTCAAAAAAAAGTTGGTATTTGGCTAAGAAACCCTCGATTCTCGTCGGTTCTGACCGTTCTGACCGAGTTACGGATGAGACCTTAAATTGCAATGCGCGTTCGTCAGAATCGCAGACATTTAGGTTAGACCAGCAGAAAAATTATGGAATCTTGATTTGGAGACAAGATAGCCAGAAATTCGACATTTTTCAACGGATCTCAGCTATTAATAAACCGATCCTGAAATTCTTGGGTGGGTTCGACAGGGCTTCGGACGCTCAGCTGCCCCGCACCGAAAATTCAGAAAAAAGTTGGTATTTGGCTGAGAAACCCTTGATTCTAGTCGGTTCTGACCGTTCTGACCGAGTTACGGATAAAACCCCGAATTGCAATGCGCGTTTGTCAGAATCGCTGACATTCAGGTCCGACTAGCAGAAAAATTAAGGAATCTCGATTTAGAGACAAGATAGCCAGAAATTCGACATTTTTCATCGGATCTCGGCTATTTATGAACCGATCTTGAAATTCTTGGGTGGGTTCGACAGGGCTCCGGACACTCAGCTGCCCCGTACCGAAAATTCAGAAAAAAGTTGGTATTTGGCTGAGAAACCCTCGATTCTCGTCGGTTCTGACCGTTCTGACCAAGTTACGGATGAGACCTCAAATTGCAATGCGCGTTTGTCAGAATCGCAGACATTCAGGTCGGACCAGCAGAAAAATTGAGGAATCTTGATTTAGAGACAAGATAGCCAGAAATTCGACATTTTTCAACGGATCTCGGCTATTTATGAACCGATCCTGAAATTCTTGTGTGGGTTCGACAGGGCTCCGGACACTTAGCTGCCCCGCACTGGAAATTCAGGAAAAAGTTGGTATTTGGCTGAGAAACCCTCGATTCTCGTCGGTTCTGACCGTTCTGACCAAGTTACGGATGAGACCTCAAATCGCAATGCGCGTTTGTCAGAATCGCAGACATTCAGGTCAGACCAGCAGAAGAATTGAGGAATCTCGATTTAGAGACAAGATAGCCCGAAAGATGACATTTTTCAACGGATCTCGGCTATTTATGAACCGATCCTGAAATTCTTGGGTGGGTTCGACAGGACTCCGGACACTCAGCTGCCCCGCACCAAAAATTCAGAAAGAAGTTGGTATTTGGCTAAGAAACCCTCGATTCTCTTCGGTTCTGACCGTTCTGACCAAGTTACGGATGAGACCTCAAATTGCAATGCGCGTTTGTCAGAATCGCAGACATTCAGGTCGGACCAGCAGAAAAATTGAGGAATCTTGATTTAGAGACAAGATAGCCAGAAATTTGACATTTTCCAACGGATCTCGGCTATTTATGATCCGATTCTGAAATTCTTGGGTGGGTCCGACAGGGCTCCGGACACTCAGCTGCCCCGCACCGAATATTCAGAAAAAAGTTGGTATTAGGCTGAGAAACCCTCGATTCTCTTCGGTTCTGACCGTTCTGACCAAGTTACGGATGAGACCTCAAATTGCAATGCGCGTTTGTCAGAATCGCAGACATTCAGGTCAGACCAGCTGAAAAATTGAGAAATCTTGATTTAGAGACAAGATAGCCAGAAATTTGACATTTTCCAACGGATCTCGGCTATTTATGATCCGATCCTGAAATTCTTGGGTGGGTCCGACAGGGCTCTGGACACTCAGCTGCCCCGCACTGAAAATTCAGAAAAAAGTTGGTATTCGGCTGAGAAACCCTCGATTCTCGTCGGTTCTAACCGTTCTGACCAAGTTACGGATGAGACCTCAAATTGCAATGCGCGTTTGTCAGAATCGCAGACATTCAGGTCGGACCAGCAGAAAAATTGAGGAATCTTGATTTAGAGACAAGATAGCCAGAAATTCGACATTTTTCAACGGATCTCGGCTATTTATGAACCGATCCTGAAATTCTTGGGTGGGTTCGACAGGGCTCCGGACACTTAGCTGCCCCGCACTGGAAATTCAGAAAAAAGTTGGTATTTGGCTGAGAAACCCTCGATTCTCGTCGGTTCTGACCGTTCTGACCAAGTTACGGATGAGACCTCAAATTGCAATGCGCGTTTGTCAGAATCGCAGACATTCAGGTCGGACCAGCAGAAAAATTGAGGAATCTTGATTTAGAGACAAGATAGCCAGAAATTCGACATTTTTCAACGGATCTCGGCTATTTATGAACCGATCCTGAAATTCTTGTGTGGGTTCGACAGGGCTCCGGACACTTAGCTGCCCCGCACTGGAAATTCAGGAAAAAGTTGGTATTTGGCTGAGAAACCCTCGATTCTCGTCGGTTCTGACCGTTCTGACCAAGTTACGGATGAGACCTCAAATTGCAATGCGCGTTTGTCAGAATCGCAGACATTCAGGTCAGACCAGCAGAAAAATTGAGAAATCTTGATTTAGAGACAAGATAGCCAGAAATTTGACATTTTCCAACGGATCTCGGCTATTTATGATCCGATCCTCAAATTCTTGGGTGGGTTCGACAGGGCTCCGGACACTCAGCTGCGCCGCACCGAAAATTCAGAAAAAAGTTGGTATTTGGCTGAGAAACCCTCGATTCTCGTCGGTTCTGACCGTTCTGACCAAGTTACGGATGAGACCTTAAATTGCAATGCGCGTTTGTCAGAATCGCAGACATTCAGGTCGGACCAGCAGAAAAATTGAGGAATCTTGATTTAGAGACAAGATAGCCAGAAATTCGACATTTTTTAACGGATCTCGGCTATTTATGATCCGATCCTGAAATTCTTGGGTGGGTCCGACAGGGCTCCGGACACTCAGCTGCCCCGCACCGAATATTCAGAAAAAAGTTGGTATTAGGCTGAGAAACCCTCGATTCTCTTCGGTTCTGACCGTTCTGACCAAGTTACGGATGAGACCTCAAATTGCAATGCGCGTTTGTCAGAATCGCAGACATTCAGGTCGGACCAGCGGAAAAATTGAGCAATCTCGATTTAGAGACAAGATAGCCAGGAAGATGACATTTTTCAACGGATCTCGGCTATTTATGAACCGATCCTAAAATTTTTGGGTGGGTTCGACAGGGCTCTGGACACTCAGCTGCCCCGCACCGAAAATTCAGTAAAAAGTTGGTATTTGGCTGAGAAACCCTCGATTCTCTTCGGTTCTGACCGTTCTGACCAAGTTACGGATGAGACCTCAAATTGCAATGCGCGTTTTTCAGAATCGCAGACATTCAGGTCAGACCAGCCGAAAAATTGAGAAATCTTGATTTAGAGACAAGATAGCCAGAAATTTGACATTTTCCAACGGATCTCGGCTATTTATGATCCGATCCTGAAATTCTTGGGTGGGTCCGACAGGGCTCTGGACACTCAGCTGCCCCGCACTGAAAATTCAGAAAAAAGTTGGTATTTGGCTGAGAAACCCTCGATTCTCGTCGGTTCTAACCGTTCTGACCAAGTTACGGATGAGACCTCAAATTGCAATGCGCGTTTGTCAGAATCGCAGACATTCAGGTCGGACCAGCAGAAAAATTGAGGAATCTTGATTTAGAGACAAGATAGCCAGAAATTCGACATTTTTCAACGGATCTCGGCTATTTATGAACCGATCCTGAAATTTTTGTGTGGGTTCGACAGGGCTCCGGACACTTAGCTGCCCCGCACTGGAAATTCAGGAAAAAGTTGGTATTTGGCTGAGAAACCCTCGATTCTCGTCGGTTCTGACCGTTCTGACCAAGTTACGGATGAGACCTCAAATTGCAATGCGCGTTTGTCAGAATCGCAGACATTCAGGTCAGACCAGCAGAAAAATTGAGAAATCTTGATTTAGAGACAAGATAGCCAGAAATTTGACATTTTCCAACGGATCTCGGCTATTTATGATCCGATCCTAAAATTCTTGGGTGGGTTCGACAGGGCTCCGGACACTCAGCTGCGCCGCACCAAAAATTCAGAAAAAAGTTGGTATTTGGCTGAGAAACCCTCGATTCTCGTCGGTTCTGACCGTTCTGACCAAGTTACGGATGAGACCTTAAATTGCAATGCGCGTTCGTCAGAATCGCAGACATTCAGGTCGGACCAGCAGAAAAATTGAGGAATCTTGATTTAGAGACAAGATAGCCAGAAATTCGACATTTTTTAACGGATCTCGGCTATTTATGATCCGATCCTGAAATTCTTGGGTGGGTCCGACAGGGCTCCGGACACTCAGCTGCCCCGCACCGAAAATTCAGGAGAAAGTTGGTATGTGGCTGAGAAACCCTCGATTCTCGTCGGTTCTGACCGTTCTGACCAAGTGACGGATCAGACCTCAAATTGCAATGCGCGTTTGTCAGAATCGCAGACATTCGGGTCACACCAGCAGGAAAATTGAGGAATCTTGATTCAGAGACAAGATAGCCAGAAATTCGACATTTTTCAACGTATCCCGGCTATTTATGAACCGATCCTGAAATTCTTGGGTGGGTTCGACAGGGCTCCGGACACTCAGCTGCCCCGCACCGAATATTCGGAAAAAAGTTGGTATTTGGCTGAGAAACCCTCGATTCTCTTCGGTTCTGACCGTTCTGACCAAGTTACGGATGAAACCTCAAAATGCAATGCGCGTTTGTCAGAATCGCAGACATTCAGGTCAGACCAGCAGAAAAATTGAGGAATCTTGATTTAGAGACAAGATAGCCAGAAATTCGACATTTTTCAACAAATCCCGGCTGCTTATGAACCGATCCTGAAATTCTTGGGTGGGTTTGACAGGGCTCCGGACACTCAGCTGCCCCGCACCGGAAATTCAAAAAAAAGTTGGTATTTGGCTAAGAAACCCTCGATTCTCGTCGGTTCTGACCGTTCTGACCGAGTTACGGATGAGACCTTAAATTGCAATGCGCGTTCGTCAGAATCGCAGACATTTAGGTTAGACCAGCAGAAAAATTAAGGAATCTTGATTTGGAGACAAGATAGCCAGAAATTCGACATTTTTCAACGGATCTCAGCTATTAATAAACCGATCCTGAAATTCTTGGGTGGGTTCGACAGGGCTTCGGACGCTCAGCTGCCCCGCACCGAAAATTCAGAAAAAAGTTGGTATTTGGCTGAGAAACCCTTGATTCTAGTCGGTTCTGACCGTTCTGACCGAGTTACGGATAAAACCCCGAATTGCAATGCGCGTTTGTCAGAATCGCTGACATTCAGGTCCGACTAGCAGAAAAATTAAGGAATCTCGATTTAGAGACAAGATAGCCAGAAATTCGACATTTTTCATCGGATCTCGGCTATTTATGAACCGATCTTGAAATTCTTGGGTGGGTTCGACAGGGCTCCGGACACTCAGCTGCCCCGCACCGAAAATTCAGAAAAAAGTTGGTATTTGGCTGAGAAACCCTCGATTCTCGTCGGTTCTGACCGTTCTGACCAAGTTACGGATGAGACCTCAAATTGCAATGCGCGTTTGTCAGAATCGCAGACATTCAGGTCGGACCAGCAGAAAAATTGAGGAATCTTGATTTAGAGACAAGATAGCCAGAAATTCGACATTTTTCAACGGATCTCGGCTATTTATGAACCGATCCTGAAATTCTTGTGTGGGTTCGACAGGGCTCCGGACACTTAGCTGCCCCGCACTGGAAATTCAGGAAAAAGTTGGTATTTGGCTGAGAAACCCTCGATTCTCGTCGGTTCTGACCGTTCTGACCAAGTTACGGATGAGACCTCAAATCGCAATGCGCGTTTGTCAGAATCGCAGACATTCAGGTCAGACCAGCAGAAGAATTGAGGAATCTCGATTTAGAGACAAGATAGCCCGAAAGATGACATTTTTCAACGGATCTCGGCTATTTATGAACCGATCCTGAAATTCTTGGGTGGGTTCGACAGGACTCCGGACACTCAGCTGCCCCGCACCAAAAATTCAGAAAGAAGTTGGTATTTGGCTAAGAAACCCTCGATTCTCTTCGGTTCTGACCGTTCTGACCAAGTTACGGATGAGACCTCAAATTGCAATGCGCGTTTGTCAGAATCGCAGACATTCAGGTCGGACCAGCAGAAAAATTGAGGAATCTTGATTTAGAGACAAGATAGCCAGAAATTTGACATTTTCCAACGGATCTCGGCTATTTATGATCCGATTCTGAAATTCTTGGGTGGGTCCGACAGGGCTCCGGACACTCAGCTGCCCCGCACCGAATATTCAGAAAAAAGTTGGTATTAGGCTGAGAAACCCTCGATTCTCTTCGGTTCCGACCGTTCTGACCAAGTTACGGATGAGACCTCAAATTGCAATGCGCGTTTGTCAGAATCGCAGACATTCAGGTCAGACCAGCTGAAAAATTGAGAAATCTTGATTTAGAGACAAGATAGCCAGAAATTTGACATTTTCCAACGGATCTCGGCTATTTATGATCCGATCCTGAAATTCTTGGGTGGGTCCGACAGGGCTCTGGACACTCAGCTGCCCCGCACTGAAAATTCAGAAAAAAGTTGGTATTTGGCTGAGAAACCCTCGATTCTCGTCGGTTCTAACCGTTCTGACCAAGTTACGGATGAGACCTCAAATTGCAATGCGCGTTTGTCAGAATCGCAGATATTCAGGTCGGACCAGCAGAAAAATTGAGGAATCTTGATTTAGAGACAAGATAGCCAGAAATTCGACATTTTTCAACGGATCTCGGCTATTTATGAACCGATCCTGAAATTCTTGGGTGGGTTCGACAGGGCTCCGGACACTTAGCTGCCCCGCACTGGAAATTCAGAAAAAAGTTGGTATTTGGCTGAGAAACCCTCGATTCTCGTCGGTTCTGACCGTTCTGACCAAGTTACGGATGAGACCTCAAATTGCAATGCGCGTTTGTCAGAATCGCAGACATTCAGGTCGGACCAGCAGAAAAATTGAGGAATCTTGATTTAGAGACAAGATAGCCAGAAATTCGACATTTTTCAACGGATCTCGGCTATTTATGAACCGATTCTGAAATTCTTGTGTGGGTTCGACAGGGCTCCGGACACTTAGCTGCCCCGCACTGGAAATTCAGGAAAAAGTTGGTATTTGGCTGAGAAACCCTCGATTCTCGTCGGTTCTGACCGTTCTGACCAAGTTACGGATGAGACCTCAAATTGCAATGCGCGTTTGTCAGAATCGCAGACATTCAGGTCAGACCAGCAGAAAAATTGAGAAATCTTGATTTAGAGACAAGATAGCCAGAAATTTGACATTTTCCAACGGATCTCGGCTATTTATGATCCGATCCTCAAATTCTTGGGTGGGTTCGACAGGGCTCCGGACACTCAGCTGCGCCGCACCGAAAATTCAGAAAAAAGTTGGTATTTGGCTGAGAAACCCTCGATTCTCGTCGGTTCTGACCGTTCTGACCAAGTTACGGATGAGACCTTAAATTGCAATGCGCGTTTGTCAGAATCGCAGACATTCAGGTCGGACCAGCAGAAAAATTGAGGAATCTTGATTTAGAGACAAGATAGCCAGAAATTCGACATTTTTTAACGGATCTCGGCTATTTATGATCCGATCCTGAAATTCTTGGGTGGGTCCGACAGGGCTCCGGACACTCAGCTGCCCCGCACCGAATATTCAGAAAAAAGTTGGTATTAGGCTGAGAAACCCTCGATTCTCTTCGGTTCTGACCGTTCTGACCAAGTTACGGATGAGACCTCAAATTGCAATGCGCGTTTGTCAGAATCGCAGACATTCAGGTCGGACCAGCGGAAAAATTGAGCAATCTCGATTTAGAGACAAGATAGCCAGGAAGATGACATTTTTCAACGGATCTCGGCTATTTATGAACCGATCCTAAAATTTTTGGGTGGGTTCGACAGGGCTCTGGACACTCAGCTGCCCCGCACCGAAAATTCAGTAAAAAGTTGGTATTTGGCTGAGAAACCCTCGATTCTCTTCGGTTCTGACCGTTCTGACCAAGTTACGGATGAGACCTCAAATTGCAATGCGCGTTTTTCAGAATCGCAGACATTCAGGTCAGACCAGCCGAAAAATTGAGAAATCTTGATTTAGAGACAAGATAGCCAGAAATTTGACATTTTCCAACGGATCTCGGCTATTTATGATCCGATCCTGAAATTCTTGGGTGGGTCCGACAGGGCTCTGGACACTCAGCTGCCCCGCACTGAAAATTCAGAAAAAAGTTGGTATTTGGCTGAGAAACCCTCGATTCTCGTCGGTTCTAACCGTTCTGACCAAGTTACGGATGAGACCTCAAATTGCAATGCGCGTTTGTCAGAATCGCAGACATTCAGGTCGGACCAGCAGAAAAATTGAGGAATCTTGATTTAGAGACAAGATAGCCAGAAATTCGACATTTTTCAACGGATCTCGGCTATTTATGAACCGATCCTGAAATTTTTGTGTGGGTTCGACAGGGCTCCGGACACTTAGCTGCCCCGCACTGGAAATTCAGGAAAAAGTTGGTATTTGGCTGAGAAACCCTCGATTCTCGTCGGTTCTGACCGTTCTGACCAAGTTACGGATGAGACCTCAAATTGCAATGCGCGTTTGTCAGAATCGCAGACATTCAGGTCAGACCAGCAGAAAAATTGAGAAATCTTGATTTAGAGACAAGATAGCCAGAAATTTGACATTTTCCAACGGATCTCGGCTATTTATGATCCGATCCTAAAATTCTTGGGTGGGTTCGACAGGGCTCCGGACACTCAGCTGCGCCGCACCAAAAATTCAGAAAAAAGTTGGTATTTGGCTGAGAAACCCTCGATTCTCGTCGGTTCTGACCGTTCTGACCAAGTTACGGATGAGACCTTAAATTGCAATGCGCGTTCGTCAGAATCGCAGACATTCAGGTCGGACCAGCAGAAAAATTGAGGAATCTTGATTTAGAGACAAGATTGCCAGAAATTCGACATTTTTTAACGGATCTCGGCTATTTATGATCCGATCCTGAAATTCTTGGGTGGGTCCGACAGGGCTCCGGACACTCAGCTGCCCCGCACCGAATATTCAGAAAAAAGTTGGTATTAGGCTGAGAAACCCTCGATTCTCTTCGGTTCTGACCGTTCTGACCAAGTTACGGATGAGACCTCAAATTGCAATGCGCGTTCGTCAGAATCGCAGACATTCAGGTCGGACCAGCGGAAAAATTGAGCAATCTCGATTTAGAGACAAGATAGCCAGGAAGATGACATTTTTCAACGGATCTCGGCTATTTATGAACCGATCCTAAAATTTTTGGGTGTGTTCGACAGGGCTCTGGACACTCAGCTGCCCCGCACCGAAAATTCAGTAAAAAGTTGGTATTTGGCTGAGTAACCCTCGATTCTCTTCGGTTCTGACCGTTCTGACCAAGTTACGGATGAGACCTCAAATTGCAATGCGCGTTTGTCAGAATCGCAGACATTCAGGTCGGACCAGCAGAAAAATTGAGGAATCTTGATTTAGAGACAAGATAGCCAGAAATTTGACATTTTTCAACGGATCTCGGCTATTTATGATCCGATCCTCAAATTCTTGGGTGGGTTCGACAGGGCTCCGGACACTCAGCTGCGCCGCACCGAAAATTCAGAAAAAAGTTGGTATCTGGCTGAGAAACCCTCGATTCTCGTCGGTTCTGACCGTTCTGACCAAGTTACGGATGAGACCTTAAATTGCAATGCGCGTTTGTCAGAATCGCAGACATTCAGGTCGGACCAGCAGAAAAATTGAGGAATCTTGATTTAGAGACAAGATAGCCAGAAATTTGACATTTTTCAACGGATCTCGGCTATTTATGATCCGATCCTCAAATTCTTGGGTGGGTTCGACAGGGCTCCGGACACTTAGCTGCGCCGCACCGAAAATTCAGAAAAAAGTTGGTATTTGGCTGAGAAACCCTCGATTCTCGTCGGTTCTGACCGTTCTGACCAAGTTACGGATGAGACCTTAAATTGCAATGCGCGTTTGTCAGAATCGCAGACATTCAGGTCGGACCAGCAGAAAAATTGAGAAATCTTGATTTAGAGACAAGATAGCCAGAAATTCGACATTTTTTAACGGATCTCGGCTATTTATGATCCGATCCTGAAATTCTTGGGTGGGTCCGACAGGGCTCCGGACACTCAGCTGCCCCGCACCGAATATTCAGAAAAAAGTTGGTATTAGGCTGAGAAACCCTTGATTCTCTTCGGTTCTGACCGTTCTGACCAAGTTACGGATGAGACCTCAAATTGCAATGCGCGTTCGTCGGAATCGCAGACATGCGGGTCAGACCAGCAAAAAAATTGAGGAATCTTGATTTAGAGACAAGATAGCCAGAAATTCGACATTTTTCAACGAATCTCGGCTATTTATAAACCGATCCTGAAATTCTTGGGTGGGTTCGTCAGGGCTCCAGACACTCAGCTGCCCCGCACCGAAAATTCAGAAAAAAGTTAGTATTTGGCCGAGATACCCTCGATTCTTGTCGGTTCCGACCGTTCTCACCAAGTTGCGGATAAGACCTCAAATTGCAATGCGCGTTCGTCGGAATCGCAGACATGCGGGTCGGACCAGCAGAAAAATTGAGGAATCTTGATTTAGAGACAAGATAGCCAGAAATTCGACATTTTTCAACGAATCTCGGCTATTTATGAACCGATCCTGAAATTCTTGGGTGGGTTCGACAGGGCTCCAGACACTCAGCTGCCTCGCACCGAAAATTCAGAAAAAAGTTAGTATTTGGCCGAGATACCCTCGATTCTTGTCGGTTCTGACCGTTCTGACCAAGTCGCGGATGTAACGTCGAATTGCGATGCGCGTTCTTCGGATTCGCAGACATTCGGGTCAGACGAGCGGAAAAATTGGGGAATCTTGATTTGGAGACAAGATAGGCAGAAATTCGACATTTTTGAACGAATCTCGGCTATTCGTGAACCGATCCTGAAATTCTTGGGTGGGTTCGTCAGGGCTCCAGACACTCAGCTGCCCCACACCGAAAATTCAGAAAAAAGTTCGTATTTGGCCGAGATACCCTCGATTCTTGTCGGTTCTGACCGTTCTGACCAAGTTGCGGATGAGACCTCAAATTGCAATGCGCGTTCGTCGGAATCGCAGACATGCGGGTCAGACCAGCAGAAAAATTGAGGAATCTTGATTTAGAGACAAGATAGCCAGAAATTCGACATTTTTCAGCAAATCTCGGCTCTTTATGAACCGATCCTGAAATTCTTGGGTGGGTTCGACAGGGCTCCAGACACTCAGCTGCCCCGCACCGAAAATTCAGAAAAAAGTTAGTATTTGGCCGAGATACCCTCGATTCTTGTCGGTTCTGACCGTTCTGACCAAGTTGCGGATGAGACCTCAAATTGCAATGCGCGTTCGTCGGAATCGCAGACATGCGGGTCGGACCAGCAGAAAAATTGAGGAATCTTGATTCAGAGACAAGATAGCCAGAAATTCGACATTTTTCAACGAATCTCGGCTATTTATGAACCGATCCTGAAATTCTTGGGTGAGTTCGACAGGGCTCCAGACACTCAGCTGCTCCGCACAGAAAATTCAGCAAAAAGTTAGTATTTGGCCGAGATACCCTCGATTCTTGTCGGTTCTGACCGTTCTGACCAAGTTGCGGATGAGACCTCAAATTGCAATGCGCGTTCGTCGGAATCGCAGACATGCGGGTCAGACCAGCAGAAAAATTGAGGAATCTTGATTTAGAGACAAGATAGCCAGAAATTCGACATATTCAACGAATCTCGGCTATTCATGAACCGATCCTGAAATTCTTGGTTGGGTTCGTCAGGGCTCCAGACACTCAGCTGCCCCGCACCGAAAATTCAGAAAAAAGTTAGTATTTGGCCGAGATACCCTCGATTCTTGTCGGTTCTGACCGTTCTGACCAAGTTGCGGATGAGACCTCAAATTGCAATGCGCGTTCGTCGGAATCGCAGACATGCGGGTCGGACCAGCAGAAAAATTGAGGAATCTTGATTCAGAGACAAGATAGCCAGAAATTCGACATTTTTCAACGAATCTCGGCTATTTATGAACCGATCCTGAAATTCTTGGGTGGGTTCGTCAGGGCTCCAGACACTCAGCTGCCCCGCACCGAAAATTCAGAAAAAAGTTAGTATTTGGCCGAGATACCCTCGATTCTTGTCGGTTCTGACCGTTCTGACCAAGTTGCGGATGAAACCTCAAATTGCAATGCGCGTTCGTCGGAATCGCAGACATGCGGGTCAGACCAGCAAAAAAATTGAGGAATCTTGATTTAGAGACAAGATAGCCAGAAATTCGACATTTTTCAACGAATCTCGGCTATTTATAAACCGATCCTGAAATTCTTGGGTGGGTTCGTCAGGGCTCCAGACACTCAGCTGCCCTGCACCGAAAATTCAGAAAAAAGTTAGTATTTGGCCGAGATACCCTCGATTCTTGTCGGTTCTGACCGTTCTCACCAAGTTGCGGATGAGACCTCAAATTGCAATGCGCGTTTGTCGGAATCGCAGACATGCGGGTCGGACCAGCAGAAAAATTGAGGAATCTTGATTTAGAGACAAGATAGCCAGAAATTCGACATTTTTCAACGAATCTCGGCTATTTATGAACCGATCCTGAAATTCTTGGGTGGGTTCGACAGGGCTCCAGACACTCAGCTGCCTCGCGCCGAAAATTCAGAAAAAAGTTAGTATTTGGCCGAGATACCCTCGATTCTTGTCGGTTCTGACCGTTCTGACCAAGTCGCGGATGTAACGTCGAATTGCGATGCGCGTTCTTCGGATTCGCAGACATTCGGGTCAGACGAGCGGAAAAATTGGGGAATCTTGATTTAGAGACAAGATAGGCAGAAATTCGACATTTTTAAACGAATCTCGGCTATTCGTGAACCGATCCTGAAATTCTTGGGTGGGTTCGTCAGGGCTCCAGACACTCAGCTGCCCCACACCGAAAATTCAGAAAAAAGTTCGTATTTGGCCGAGATACCCTCGATTCTTGTCGGTTCTGACCGTTCTGACCAAGTTGCGGATGAGACCTCAAATTGCAATGCGCGTTCGTCGGAATCGCAGACATGCGGGTCAGACCAGCAGAAAAATTGAGGAATCTTGATTTAGAGACAAGATAGCCAGAAATTCGACATTTTTCAGCAAATCTCGGCTATTTATGAACCGATCCTGAAATTCTTGGGTGGGTTCGACAGGGCTCCAGACACTCAGCTGCCCCGCACCGGAAATTCAGAAAAAAGTTAGTATTTGGCCGAGATACCCTCTATTCTTGTCGGTTCTGACCGTTCTGACTAAGTTGCGGATGAGACCTTAAATTGCAATGCGCGTTCGTCGGAATCGCAGACATGCGGGTCAGACCAGCAGAAAAATTGAGGAATCTTGATTTAGAGACAAGATAGCCAGAAATTCGACATTTTTCAACGAATCTCGGCTATTTATGAACCGATCCTGAAATTCTTGGGTGGGTTCGTCAGGGCTCCAGACACTCAGCTGCCCCGCACCGAAAATTCAGAAAAAAGTTAGTATTTGGCCGAGATACCCTCGATTCTTGTCGGTTCTGACCGTTCTGACCAAGTTGCGGATGAGACCTCAAATTGCAATGCGCGTTCGTCGGAATCGCAGACATGCGGGTCAGACCAGCAGAAAAATTGAGGAATCTTGATTTAGAGACAAGATAGCCAGAAATTCGACATTTTTCAGCAAATCTCGGCTCTTTATGAACCGATCCTGAAATTCTTGGGTGGGTTCGACAGGGCTCCAGACACTCAGCTGCCCCGCACCGAAAATTCAGAAAAAAGTTAGTATTTGGCCGAGATACCCTCGATTCTTGTCGGTTCTGACCGTTCTGACCAAGTTGCGGATGAGACCTCAAATTGCAATGCGCGTTCGTCGGAATCGCAGACATGCGGGTCGGACCAGCAGAAAAATTGAGGAATCTTGATTCAGAGACAAGATAGCCAGAAATTCGACATTTTTCAACGAATCTCGGCTATTTATGAACCGATCCTGAAATTCTTGGGTGAGTTCGACAGGGCTCCAGACACTCAGCTGCTCCGCACAGAAAATTCAGCAAAAAGTTAGTATTTGGCCGAGATACCCTCGATTCTTGTCGGTTCTGACCGTTCTGACCAAGTTGCGGATGAGACCTCAAATTGCAATGCGCGTTCGTCGGAATCGCAGACATGCGGGTCAGACCAGCAGAAAAATTGAGGAATCTTGATTTAGAGACAAGATAGCCAGAAATTCGACATATTCAACGAATCTCGGCTATTCATGAACCGATCCTGAAATTCTTGGTTGGGTTCGTCAGGGCTCCAGACACTCAGCTGCCCCGCACCGAAAATTCAGAAAAAAGTTAGTATTTGGCCGAGATACCCTCGATTCTTGTCGGTTCTGACCGTTCTGACCAAGTTGCGGATGAGACCTCAAATTGCAATGCGCGTTCGTCGGAATCGCAGACATGCGGGTCGGACCAGCAGAAAAATTGAGGAATCTTGATTCAGAGACAAGATAGCCAGAAATTCGACATTTTTCAACGAATCTCGGCTATTTATGAACCGATCCTGAAATTCTTGGGTGGGTTCGTCAGGGCTCCAGACACTCAGCTGCCCCGCACCGAAAATTCAGAAAAAAGTTAGTATTTGGCCGAGATACCCTCGATTCTTGTCGGTTCTGACCGTTCTGACCAAGTTGCGGATGAAACCTCAAATTGCAATGCGCGTTCGTCGGAATCGCAGACATGCGGGTCAGACCAGCAAAAAAATTGAGGAATCTTGATTTAGAGACAAGATAGCCAGAAATTCGACATTTTTCAACGAATCTCGGCTATTTATAAACCGATCCTGAAATTCTTGGGTGGGTTCGTCAGGGCTCCAGACACTCAGCTGCCCTGCACCGAAAATTCAGAAAAAAGTTAGTATTTGGCCGAGATACCCTCGATTCTTGTCGGTTCTGACCGTTCTCACCAAGTTGCGGATGAGACCTCAAATTGCAATGCGCGTTTGTCGGAATCGCAGACATGCGGGTCGGACCAGCAGAAAAATTGAGGAATCTTGATTTAGAGACAAGATAGCCAGAAATTCGACATTTTTCAACGAATCTCGGCTATTTATGAACCGATCCTGAAATTCTTGGGTGGGTTCGACAGGGCTCCAGACACTCAGCTGCCTCGCGCCGAAAATTCAGAAAAAAGTTAGTATTTGGCCGAGATACCCTCGATTCTTGTCGGTTCTGACCGTTCTGACCAAGTCGCGGATGTAACGTCGAATTGCGATGCGCGTTCTTCGGATTCGCAGACATTCGGGTCAGACGAGCGGAAAAATTGGGGAATCTTGATTTAGAGACAAGATAGGCAGAAATTCGACATTTTTAAACGAATCTCGGCTATTCGTGAACCGATCCTGAAATTCTTGGGTGGGTTCGTCAGGGCTCCAGACACTCAGCTGCCCCACACCGAAAATTCAGAAAAAAGTTCGTATTTGGCCGAGATACCCTCGATTCTTGTCGGTTCTGACCGTTCTGACCAAGTTGCGGATGAGACCTCAAATTGCAATGCGCGTTCGTCGGAATCGCAGACATGCGGGTCAGACCAGCAGAAAAATTGAGGAATCTTGATTTAGAGACAAGATAGCCAGAAATTCGACATTTTTCAGCAAATCTCGGCTATTTATGAACCGATCCTGAAATTCTTGGGTGGGTTCGACAGGGCTCCAGACACTCAGCTGCCCCGCACCGGAAATTCAGAAAAAAGTTAGTATTTGGCCGAGATACCCTCTATTCTTGTCGGTTCTGACCGTTCTGACTAAGTTGCGGATGAGACCTTAAATTGCAATGCGCGTTCGTCGGAATCGCAGACATGCGGGTCAGACCAGCAGAAAAATTGAGGAATCTTGATTTAGAGACAAGATAGCCAGAAATTCGACATTTTTCAACGAATCTCGGCTATTTATGAACCGATCCTGAAATTCTTGGGTGGGTTCGTCAGGGCTCCAGACACTCAGCTGCCCCGCACCGAAAATTCAGAAAAAAGTTAGTATTTGGCCGAGATACCCTCGATTCTTGTCGGTTCTGACCGTTCTGACCAAGTTGCGGATGAGACCTCAAATTGCAATGCGCGTTCGTCGGAATCGCAGACATGCGGGTCGGACCAGCAGAAAAATTGAGGAATCTTGATTCAGAGACAAGATAGCCAGAAATTCGACATTTTTCAACGAATCTCGGCTATTTATGAACCGATCCTGAAATTCTTGGGTGAGTTCGACAGGGCTCCAGACACTCAGCTGCTCCGCACAGGAAATTCAGCAAAAAGTTAGTATTTGGCCGAGATACCCTCGATTCTTGTCGGTTCTGACCGTTCTGACCAAGTTGCGGATGAGACCTCAAATTGCAATGCGCGTTCGTCGGAATCGCAGACATGCGGGTCAGACCAGCAGAAAAATTGAGGAATCTTGATTTAGAGACAAGATAGCCAGAAATTCGACATATTCAACGAATCTCGGCTATTCATTAACCGATCCTGAAATTCTTGGGTGGGTTCGTCAGGGCTCCAGACGCTCAGCTGCCCCGCACCGAAAATTCAGAAAAAAGTTAGTATTTGGCGGAGATACCCTCGATTCTTGTCGGTTCTGACCGTTCTGACCAAGTTGCGGATGAGACCTCAAATTGCAATGCGCGTTCGTCGGAATCGCAGACATTCGGGTCAGACCAGCAGAAAAATTGAGGAATATTGATTTAGAGACAAGATAGCCAGAAATTCGACATTTTTCAACGAATCTCGGCTATTTATAAACCGATCCTGAAATTCTTGGGTGGGTTTGTCAGGGCTCCAGACACTCAGCTGCCCCGCACCGTAAATTCAGAAAAAAGTTAGTATTTGGTCGAGATACCCTCGATTCTTGTCGGTTCTGACCGTTCTGACCAAGTTGCGGATGAGACCTCAAATTGCAATGCGCGTTCGTCGGAATCGCAGACATGCGGGTCAGACCAGCGAAAAAATTGAGGAATCTTGATTTAGAGACAAGATAGCCAGAAATTCGACATTTTTCAACGAATCTCGGCTATTTATAAACCGATCCTGAAATTCTTGGGTGGGTTCGTTAGGGCTCCAGACACTCAGCTGCCCCGCACCGAAAATTCAGAAAAAAGTTAGTATTTGGCCGAGATACCCTCGATTCTTGTCGGTTCTGACCGTTCTCACCAAGTTGCGGATGAGACCTCAAATTGCAATGCGCGTTCGTCGGAATCGCAGACATGCGGGTCGGACCAGCAGAAAAATTGAGGAATCTTGATTTAGAGACAAGATAGCCAGAAATTCGACATTTTTCAACGAATCTCGGCTATTTATGAACCGATCCTGAAATTCTTGGGTGGGTTCGACAGGGCTCTAGACACTCAGCTGCCTCGCGCCGAAAATTCAGAAAAAAGTTAGTATTTGGCCGAGATACCCTCGATTCTTGTCGGTTCTGACCGTTCTGACCAAGTCGCGGATGTAACGTCGAATTGCGATGCGCGTTCTTCGGATTCGCAGACATTCGGGTCAGACGAGCGGAAAAATTGGGGAATCTTGATTTAGAGACAAGATAGGCAGAAATTCGACATTTTTGAACGAATCTCGGCTATTCGTGAACCGATCCTGAAATTCTTGGGTGGGTTCGTCAGGGCTCCAGACACTCAGCTGCCCCACACCGAAAATTCAGAAAAAAGTTCGTATTTGGCCGAGATACCCTCGATTCTTGTCGGTTCTGACCGTTCTGACCAAGTTGCGGATGAGACCTCAAATTGCAATGCGCGTTCGTCGGAATCGCAGACATGCGGGTCAGACCAGCAGAAAAATTGAGGAATCTTGATTTAGAGACAAGATAGCCAGAAATTCGACATTTTTCAGCAAATCTCGGCTATTTATGAACCGATCCTGAAATTCTTAGGTGGGTTTGACAGGGCTCCAGACACTCAGCTGCCCCGCACCGAAAATTCAGAAAAAAGTTAGTATTTGGCCGAGATACCCTCTATTCTTGTCGGTTCTGACCGTTCTGACTAAGTTGCGGATGAGACCTCAAATTGCAATGCGCGTTCGTCGGAATCGCAGACATGCGGGTCAGACCAGCAGAAAAATTGAGGAATCTTGATTTAGAGACAAGATAGCCAGAAATTCGACATTTTTCAACGAATCTCGGCTATTTATGAACCGATCCTGAAATTCTTGGGTGGGTTCGTCAGGGCTCCAGACACTCAGCTGCCCCGCACCGAAAATTCAGAAAAAAGTTAGTATTTGTCCGAGATACCCTCGATTCTTGTCGGTTCTGACCGTTCTGACCAAGTCGCGGATGAGACCTCAAATTGCAATGCGCGTTCGTCGGAATCGCAGACATGCGGGTCGGACCAGCAGAAAAATTGAGGAATCTTGATTCAGAGACAAGATAGCCAGAAATTCGACATTTTTCAACGAATCTCGGCTATTTATGAACCGATCCCGAAATTCTTGGGTGAGTTCGTCAGGGCTCCAGACACTCAGCTGCCCCGCACCGAAAATTCAGAAAAAAGTTAGTATTTGGCCGAGATACCCTCGATTCTTGTCGGTTCTGACCGTTCTGACCAAGTTGCGGATGAGACCTCAAATTGCAATGCGCGTTCGTCGGAATCGCAGACATGCGGGTCGGACCAGCAGAAAAATTGAGGAATCTTGATTCAGAGACAAGATAGCCAGAAATTCGACATTTTTCAACGAATCTCGGCAATTTATGAACCGATGCTGAAATTCTTGGGTGGGTTCGACAGGGCTCCAGACACTCAGCTGCCCCGCACAGGAAATTCAGCAAAAAGTTAGTATTTGGCCGAGATACCCTCGATTCTTGTCGGTTCTGACCGTTCTGACCAAGTTGCGGATGAGACCTCAAATTGCAATGCGCGTTCGTCGGAATCGCAGACATGCGGGTCAGACCAGCAGAAAAATTGAGGAATCTTGATTTAGAGACAAGATAGCCAGAAATTCGACATTTTTCAACGAATCTCGGCTATTTAAAAACCGATACTGAAATTCTTGGGTGGGTTCGTCAGGGCTCCAGACACTCAGCTGCCCCGCACCGAAAATTCAGAAAAAAGTTAGTATTTGGCTGAGATACCCTCGATTCTTGTCGGTTCTGACCGTTCTGACCAAGTTGCGGATGAGACCTCAAATTGCAATGCGCGTTCGTCGGAATCGCAGACATGCGGGTCGGACCAGCAGAAAAATTGAGGAATCTTGATTTAGAGACAAGATAGCCAGAAATTCGACATTTTTCAACGAATCTCGGCTATTTATGAACCGATCCTGAAATTCTTGGGTGGGTTCGACAGGGCTCCAGACACTCAGCTGCCTCGCACCGAAAATTCAGAAAAAAGTTAGTATTTGGCCGAGATACCCTCGATTCTTGTCGGTTCTGACCGTTCTGACCAAGTCGCGGATGTAACGTCGAATTGCGATGCGCGTTCTTCGGATTCGCAGACATTCGGGTCAGACGAGCGGAAAAATTGAGGAATCTTGATTTAGAGATGGATAGGCAGAAATTCGACATTTTTCAACGAATCTCGGCTATTCGTGAACCGATCCTGAAATTCTTGGGTGGGTTCGTCAGGGCTCCAGACACTCAGCTGCCCCGCACCGAAAATTCAGGAAAAAGTTAGTATTTGGCCGAGATACCCTCGATTCTTGTCGGTTCTGACCGTTCTGACCAAGTTGCGGATGAGACCTCAAATTGCAACGCGCGTTCGTCGGAATCGCAGACATGCGGGTCGGACCAGCAGAAAAATTGAGGAATCTTGATTTAGAGACAAGATAGCCAGAAATTCGACATTTTTCAACGAATCTCGGCTATTTATGAACCGATCCTGAAATTCTTGGGTGGGTTCGACAGGGCTCCAGACACTCAGCTGCCTCGCACCGAAAATTCAGAAAAAAGTTAGTATTTGGCCGAGATACCCTCGATTCTTGTCGGTTCTGACCGTTCTAACCAAGTTGCGGATGAGACCTCAAATTGCAACGCGCGTTCGTCGGAATCGCAGACATGCGGGTCAGACCAGCAGAAAAATTGAGGAATCTTGATTTAGAGACAAGATCGCCAGAAATTTGACATTTTTCAACGAATCTCGGCTATTTATGAACCGATCCTGAAATTCTTGGGTGGGTTCGACAGGGCTCCAGACACTTAGCTGCCTCGCACCGAAAATTCAGAAAAAAGTTAGTATTTGGCCGAGATACCCTCGATTCTTGTCGGTTCTGACCGTTCTGACCAAGTCGCGGATGTAACGTCGAATTGCGATGCGCGTTCTTCGGATTCGCAGACATTCGGGTCAGACGAGCGGAAAAATTGAGGAATCTTGATTTAGAGACAAGATAGGCAGAAATTCGACATTTTTCAACGAATCTCGGCTATTCGTGAACCGATCCTGAAATTCTTGGGTGGGTTCGTCAGGGCTCCGACACTCAGCTGCCCCGCACCGAAAATTCAGAAAAAAGTTAGTATTTGGCCGAGATACCCTCGATTCTTGTCGGTTCTGACCGTTCTGACCAAGTTGCGGATGAGACCTCAAATTGCAATGCGCGTTCGTCGGAATCGCAGACATGCGGGTCGGACCAGCAGAAAAATTGAGGAATCTTGATTCAGAGACAAGATAGCCAGAAATTCGACATTTTTCAACGAATCTCGGCTATTTATGAACCGATCCCGAAATTCTTGGGTGAGTTCGTCAGGGCTCCAGACACTCAGCTGCCCCGCACCGAAAATTCAGAAAAAAGTTAGTATTTGGCCGAGATACCCTCGATTCTTGTCGGTTCTGACCGTTCTGACCAAGTTGCGGATGAGACCTCAAATTGCAATGCGCGTTCGTCGGAATCGCAGACATGCGGGTCGGACCAGCAGAAAAATTGAGGAATCTTGATTCAGAGACAAGATAGCCAGAAATTCGACATTTTTCAACGAATCTCGGCAATTTATGAACCGATGCTGAAATTCTTGGGTGGGTTCGACAGGGCTCCAGACACTCAGCTGCCCCGCACAGGAAATTCAGCAAAAAGTTAGTATTTGGCCGAGATACCCTCGATTCTTGTCGGTTCTGACCGTTCTGACCAAGTTGCGGATGAGACCTCAAATTGCAATGCGCGTTCGTCGGAATCGCAGACATGCGGGTCAGACCAGCAGAAAAATTGAGGAATCTTGATTTAGAGACAAGATAGCCAGAAATTCGACATTTTTCAACGAATCTCGGCTATTTAAAAACCGATACTGAAATTCTTGGGTGGGTTCGTCAGGGCTCCAGACACTCAGCTGCCCCGCACCGAAAATTCAGAAAAAAGTTAGTATTTGGCTGAGATACCCTCGATTCTTGTCGGTTCTGACCGTTCTGACCAAGTTGCGGATGAGACCTCAAATTGCAATGCGCGTTCGTCGGAATCGCAGACATGCGGGTCGGACCAGCAGAAAAATTGAGGAATCTTGATTTAGAGACAAGATAGCCAGAAATTCGACATTTTTCAACGAATCTCGGCTATTTATGAACCGATCCTGAAATTCTTGGGTGGGTTCGACAGGGCTCCAGACACTCAGCTGCCTCGCACCGAAAATTCAGAAAAAAGTTAGTATTTGGCCGAGATACCCTCGATTCTTGTCGGTTCTGACCGTTCTGACCAAGTCGCGGATGTAACGTCGAATTGCGATGCGCGTTCTTCGGATTCGCAGACATTCGGGTCAGACGAGCGGAAAAATTGAGGAATCTTGATTTAGAGATGGATAGGCAGAAATTCGACATTTTTCAACGAATCTCGGCTATTCGTGAACCGATCCTGAAATTCTTGGGTGGGTTCGTCAGGGCTCCAGACACTCAGCTGCCCCGCACCGAAAATTCAGGAAAAAGTTAGTATTTGGCCGAGATACCCTCGATTCTTGTCGGTTCTGACCGTTCTGACCAAGTTGCGGATGAGACCTCAAATTGCAACGCGCGTTCGTCGGAATCGCAGACATGCGGGTCGGACCAGCAGAAAAATTGAGGAATCTTGATTTAGAGACAAGATAGCCAGAAATTCGACATTTTTCAACGAATCTCGGCTATTTATGAACCGATCCTGAAATTCTTGGGTGGGTTCGACAGGGCTCCAGACACTCAGCTGCCTCGCACCGAAAATTCAGAAAAAAGTTAGTATTTGGCCGAGATACCCTCGATTCTTGTCGGTTCTGACCGTTCTAACCAAGTTGCGGATGAGACCTCAAATTGCAACGCGCGTTCGTCGGAATCGCAGACATGCGGGTCAGACCAGCAGAAAAATTGAGGAATCTTGATTTAGAGACAAGATCGCCAGAAATTTGACATTTTTCAACGAATCTCGGCTATTTATGAACCGATCCTGAAATTCTTGGGTGGGTTCGACAGGGCTCCAGACACTTAGCTGCCTCGCACCGAAAATTCAGAAAAAAGTTAGTATTTGGCCGAGATACCCTCGATTCTTGTCGGTTCTGACCGTTCTGACCAAGTCGCGGATGTAACGTCGAATTGCGATGCGCGTTCTTCGGATTCGCAGACATTCGGGTCAGACGAGCGGAAAAATTGAGGAATCTTGATTTAGAGACAAGATAGGCAGAAATTCGACATTTTTCAACGAATCTCGGCTATTCGTGAACCGATCCTGAAATTCTTGGGTGGGTTCGTCAGGGCTCCGACACTCAGCTGCCCCGCACCGAAAATTCAGAAAAAAGTTAGTATTTGGCCGAGATACCCTCGATTCTTGTCGGTTCTGACCGTTCTGACCAAGTTGCGGATGAGACCTCAAATTGCAATGCGCGTTCGTCGGAATCGCAGACATGCGGGTCGGACCAGCAGAAAAATTGAGGAATCTTGATTTAGAGACAAGATAGCCAGAAATTCGACATTTTTCAACGAATCTCGGCTATTTATGAACCGATCCTGAGATTCTTGGGTGGGTTCGACAGGGCTCCAGACACTCAGCTGCCTCGCACCGAAAATTCAGAAAAAAGTTAGTATTTGGCCGAGATACCCTCGATTCTTGTCGGTTCTGACCGTTCTGACCAAGTTGCGGATGAGACCTCAAATTGCAATGCGCGTTCGTCGTAATCGCAGACATGCGGGTCAGACCAGCAGAAAAATTGAGGAATCTTGATTTAGAGACAGGATAGCCAGAGATTCGACATTTTTCAACGAATCTCGGCTATTTATAAACCGATCCTGAAATTCTTGGGTGGGTTTGTCAGGGCTCCAGACACTCAGCTGCCCCGCACCGAAAATTCAGAAAAAAGTTAGTATTTGGCCAAGATACCCTCGATTCTTGTCGGTTCTGACCGTTCTGACCAAGTCGCGGATGTAACGTCGAATTGCGATGCGCGTTCTTCGGATTCGCAGACATTCGGGTCAGACGAGCGGAAAATTTGAGGAATTTTGATTTAGAGACAAGATGGGCAGAAATTTGACATTTTTCAACGAATCTCGGCTATTTATGAACCGATCCTGAAATTCTTGGGTGGGTTCGACAGGGCTCCAGACACTCAGCTGCCTCGCACCGGAAATTCAGAAAAAAGTTAGTATTTGGCCGCGATACCCTCGATTCTTGTCGGTTCTGACCGTTCGGACCAAGTCGCGGATGTAACGTCGAATTGCGAAGCGCGTTCTTCGGATTCGCAGACATTCGGGTCAGACGAGCGGAAAAATTGGGGAATCTTGATTTAGAGACAAGATAGGCAGAAATTCGACATTTTTCAACGAATCTCGGCTATTCGTGAACCGATCCTGAAATTCTTGGGTGGGTTCGTCAGGGCTCCAGACACTCAGCTGCCCCGCACCGAAAATTCAGAAAAAAGTTAGTATTTGGCCGAGATACCCTCGATTCTTGTCGGTTCTGACCGTTCTGACCAAGTTGCGAATGAGACCTCAAATTGCAATGCGCGTTCGTCGGAATCGCAGACATGCGGGTCGGACCAGCAGAAAAATTGAGGAATCTTGATTCAGAGACAAGATAGCCAGAAATTCGACATTTTTCAACGAATCTCGGCTATTTATGAACCGATCCTGAAATTCTTGGGTGGGTTCGACAGGGCTCCAGACACTCAGCTGCCCCGCACAGGAAATTCAGCAAAAAGTTAGTATTTGGCCGAGATACCCTCGATTCTTGTCGGTTCTGACCGTTCTGACCAAGATGCGGATGAGACCTCAAATTGCAATGCGCGTTTGTCGAAATCTTAGACGTGCGGGTTAGACCAGCAGTAAAATTGAGGAATCTTGATTTAGAGACAAGATAGCCAGAAATTCGACATTTTTCAACGAATCTCGGCTATTTATAAACCGATCCTGAAATTCTTGGGTGGGTTTGTCAGGGCTCCAGACACTCAGCTGCCCCGCACCGAAAATTCAGAAAAAAGTTAGTATTTGGCCAAGATACCCTCGATTCTTGTCGGTTCTGACCGTTCTGACCAAGTCGCGGATGTAACGTCGAATTGCGATGCGCGTTCTCCGGATTCGCAGACATTCGGGTCAGACGAGCGGAAAAATTGAGGAATTTTGATTTAGAGACAAGATAGGCAGAAATTTGACATTTTTCAACGAATCTCGGCTATTTATGAACCGATCCTGAAATTCTTGGGTGGGTTCGACAGGGCTCCAGACACTCAGCTGCCTCGCACCGAAAATTCAGAAAAAAGTTAGTATTTGGCCGAGATACCCTCGATTCTTGTCGGTTCTGACCGTTCTGACCAAGTTGCGGATGAGACCTCAAATTGCAATGCGCGTTCGTCGGAATCGCAGACATGCGGGTCGGACCAGCAGAAAAATTGAGGAATCTTGATTTAGAGACAAGATAGCCAGAAATTCGACATTTTTCAACGAATCTCGGCTATTTATGAACCGATCCTGAAATTCTTGGGTGGGTTCGTCAGGGCTCCAGACACTCAGCTGCCCCGCACCGAAAATTCAGGAAAAAGTTAGTATTTGGCCGTGATACCCTCGATTCTTGTCGGTTCTGACCGTTCTGACCAAGTTGCGGATGAGACCTCAAATTGCAACGCGCGTTCGTCGGAATCGCAGACATGCGGGTCGGACCAGCAGAAAAATTGAGGAATCTTGATTTAGAGACAAGATAGCCAGAAATTCGACATTTTTCAACGAATCTCGGCTATTTATGAACCGATCCTGAAATTCTTGGGTGGGTTCGACAGGGCTCCAGACACTCAGCTGCCTCGCACCGAAAATTCAGAAAAAAGTTAGTATTTGGCCGAGATACCCTCGATTCTTGTCGGTTCTGACCGTTCTAACCAAGTTGCGGATGAGACCTCAAATTGCGACGCGCGTCCGTCGGAATCGCAGACATGCGGGTCAGACCAGCAGAAAAATTGAGGAATCTTGATTTAGAGACAAAATAGCCAGAAATTCGACATTTTTCAACGAATCTCGGCTATTTATGAACCGATCCTGAAATTCTTGGGTGGGTTCGACAGGGCTCCAGACCAGCTGCCTCGCACTGAAAATTCAGAAAAAAGTTAGTATTTGGCCGAGATACCCTCGATTCTTGTCGGTTCTGACCGTTCTGACCAAGTCGCGGATGTAACGTCGAATTGCGATGCGCGTTCTTCGGATTCGCAGACATTCGGGTCAGACGAGCGGAAAAATTGAGGAATCTTGATTTAGAGACAAGATAGGCAGAAATTCGACATTTTTCAACGAATCTCGGCTATTCGTGAACCGATCCTGAAATTCTTGGGTGGGTTCGTCAGGGCTCCGACACTCAGCTGCCCCGCACCGAAAATTCAGAAAAAAGTTAGTATTTGGCCGAGATACCCTCGATTCTTGTCGGTTCTGACCGTTCTGACCAAGTTGCGGATGAGACCTCAAATTGCAATGCGCGTTCGTCGGAATCGCAGACATGCGGGTCGGACCAGCAGGAAAATTGCGGAATCTTGATTTAGAGACAAGATAGCCAGAAATTCGACATTTTTCAACGAATCTCGGCTATTTATGAACCGATCCTGAAATTCTTGGGTGGGTTCGACAGGGCTCTAGACACTCAGCTGCCTCGCACCGGAAATTCAGAAAAAAGTTAGTATTTGGCCGAGATACCCTCGATTCTTGTCGGTTCTGACCGTTCTGACCAAGTCGCGGATGTAACGTCGAATTGCGATGCGCGTTCTTCGGATTCGCAGACATTCGGGTCAGACGAGCGGAAAAATTGAGGAATCTTGATTTAGAGATGGATAGGCAGAAATTCGACATTTTTCAACGAATCTCGGCTATTCGTGAACCGATCCTGAAATTCTTGGGTGGGTTCGTCAGGGCTCCAGACACTCAGCTGCCCCGCACCGAAAATTCAGGAAAAAGTTAGTATTTGGCCGAGATACCCTCGATTCTTGTCGGTTCTGACCGTTCTGACCAAGTTGCGGATGAGACCTCAAATTGCAACGCGCGTTCGTCGGAATCGCAGACATGCGGGTCGGACCAGCAGAAAAATTGAGGAATCTTGATTTAGAGACAAGATAGCCAGAAATTCGACATTTTTCAACGAATCTCGGCTATTTATGAACCGATCCTGAAATTCTTGGGTGGGTTCGACAGGGCTCCAGACACTCAGCTGCCTCGCACCGAAAATTTAGAAAAAAGTTAGTATTTGGCCGAGATACCCTCGATTCTTGTCGGTTCTGACCGTTCTAACCAAGTTGCGGATGAGACCTCAAATTGCAACGCGCGTTCGTCGGAATCGCAGACATGCGGGTCAGACCAGCAGAAAAATTGAGGAATCTTGATTTAGAGACAAGATCGCCAGAAATTCGACATTTTTCAACGAATCTCGGCTATTTATGAACCGATCCTGAAATTCTTGGGTGGGTTCGACAGGGCTCCAGACACTCAGCTGCCTCGCACCGAAAATTCAGAAAAAAGTTAGTATTTGGCCGAGATACCCTCGATTCTTGTCGGTTCTGACCGTTCTGACCAAGTCGCGGATGTAACGTCGAATTGCGATGCGCGTTCTTCGGATTCGCAGACATTCGGGTCAGACGAGCGGAAAAATTGAGGAATCTTGATTTAGAGACAAGATAGGCAGAAATTCGACATTTTTCAACGAATCTCGGCTATTCGTGAACCGATCCTGAAATTCTTGGGTGGGTTCGTCAGGGCTCCGACACTCAGCTGCCCCGCACCGAAAATTCAGAAAAAAGTTAGTATTTGGCCGAGATACCCTCGATTCTTGTCGGTTCTGACCGTTCTGACCAAGTTGCGGATGAGACCTCAAATTGCAATGCGCGTTCGTCGGAATCGCAGACATGCGGGTCGGACCAGCAGAAAAATTGAGGAATCTTGATTTAGAGACAAGATAGCCAGAAATTCGACATTTTTCAACGAATCTCGGCTATTTATGAACCGATCCTGAGATTCTTGGGTGGGTTCGACAGGGCTCCAGACACTCAGCTGCCTCGCACCGAAAATTCAGAAAAAAGTTAGTATTTGGCCGAGATACCCTCGATTCTTGTCGGTTCTGACCGTTCTGACCAAGTTGCGGATGAGACCTCAAATTGCAATGCGCGTTCGTCGTAATCGCAGACATGCGGGTCAGACCAGCAGAAAAATTGAGGAATCTTGATTTAGAGACAGGATAGCCAGAAATTCGACATTTTTCAACGAATCTCGGCTATTTATAAACCGATCCTGAAATTCTTGGGTGGGTTTGTCAGGGCTCCAGACACTCAGCTGCCCCGCACCGAAAATTCAGAAAAAAGTTAGTATTTGGCCAAGATACCCTCGATTCTTGTCGGTTCTGACCGTTCTGACCAAGTCGCGGATGTAACGTCGAATTGCGATGCGCGTTCTTCGGATTCGCAGACATTCGGGTCAGACGAGCGGAAAAATTGAGGAATTTTGATTTAGAGACAAGATAGGCAGAAATTTGACATTTTTCAACGAATCTCGGCTATTTATGAACCGATCCTGAAATTCTTGGGTGGGTTCGACAGGGCTCCAGACACTCAGCTGCCTCGCACCGGAAATTCAGAAAAAAGTTAGTATTTGGCCGCGATACCCTCGATTCTTGTCGGTTCTGACCGTTCGGACCAAGTCGCGGATGTAACGTCGAATTGCGAAGCGCGTTCTTCGGATTCGCAGACATTCGGGTCAGACGAGCGGAAAAATTGGGGAATCTTGATTTAGAGACAAGATAGGCAGAAATTCGACATTTTTCAACGAATCTCGGCTATTCGTGAACCGATCCTGAAATTCTTGGGTGGGTTCGTCAGGGCTCCAGACACTCAGCTGCCCCGCACCGAAAATTCAGAAAAAAGTTAGTATTTGGCCGAGATACCCTCGATTCTTGTCGGTTCTGACCGTTCTGACCAAGTTGCGAATGAGACCTCAAATTGCAATGCGCGTTCGTCGGAATCGCAGACATGCGGGTCGGACCAGCAGAAAAATTGAGGAATCTTGATTCAGAGACAAGATAGCCAGAAATTCGACATTTTTCAACGAATCTCGGCTATTTATGAACCGATCCTGAAATTCTTGGGTGGGTTCGACAGGGCTCCAGACACTCAGCTGCCCCGCACAGGAAATTCAGCAAAAAGTTAGTATTTGGCCGAGATACCCTCGATTCTTGTCGGTTCTGACCGTTCTGACCAAGATGCGGATGAGACCTCAAATTGCAATGCGCGTTTGTCGGAATCGCAGACGTCCGGGTTAGACCAGCAGTAAAATTGAGGAATCTTGATTTAGAGACAAGATAGCCAGAAATTCGACATTTTTCAACGAATCTCGGCTATTTATAAACCGATCCTGAAAATCTTGGGTGGGTTTGTCAGGGCTCCAGACACTCAGCTGCCCCGCACCGAAAATTCAGAAAAAAGTTAGTATTTGGCCAAGATACCCTCGATTCTTGTCGGTTCTGACCGTTCTGACCAAGTCGCGGATGTAACGTCGAATTGCGATGCGCGTTCTCCGGATTCGCAGACATTCGGGTCAGACGAGCGGAAAAATTGAGGAATTTTGATTTAGAGACAAGATAGGCAGAAATTTGACATTTTTCAACGAATCTCGGCTATTTATGAACCGATCCTGAAATTCTTGGGTGGGTTCGACAGGGCTCCAGACACTCAGCTGCCTCGCACCGAAAATTCAGAAAAAAGTTAGTATTTGGCCGAGATACCCTCGATTCTTGTCGGTTCTGACCGTTCTGACCAAGTTGCGGATGAGACCTCAAATTGCAATGCGCGTTCGTCGGAATCGCAGACATGCGGGTCGGACTAGCAGAAAAATTGAGGAATCTTGATTTAGAGACAAGATAGCCAGAAATTCGACATTTTTCAACGAATCTCGGCTATTTATGAACCGATCCTGAAATTCTTGGGTGGGTTCGTCAGGGCTCCAGACACTCAGCTGCCCCGCACCGAAAATTCAGGAAAAAGTTAGTATTTGGCCGAGATACCCTCGATTCTTGTCGGTTCTGACCGTTCTGACCAAGTTGCGGATGAGACCTCAAATTGCAATGCGCGTTCGTCGGAATCGCAGACATGCGGGTCGGACCAGCAGAAAAATTGAGGAATCTTGATTTAGAGACAAGATAGCCAGAAATTCGACATTTTTCAACGAATCTCGGCTATTTATGAACCGATCCTGAAATTCTTGGGTGGGTTCGTCAGGGCTCCAGACACTCAGCTGCCCCGCACCGAAAATTCAGGAAAAAGTTAGTATTTGGCCGAGATACCCTCGATTCTTGTCGGTTCTGACCGTTCTGACCAAGTTGCGGATGAGACCTCAAATTGCAACGCGCGTTCGTCGGAATCGCAGACATGCGGGTCGGACCAGCAGAAAAATTGAGGAATCTTGATTTAGAGACAAGATAGCCAGAAATTCGACATTTTTCAACGAATCTCGGCTATTTATGAACCGATCCTGAAATTCTTGGGTGGGTTCGACAGGGCTCCAGACCAGCTGCCTCGCACCGAAAATTCAGAAAAAAGTTAGTATTTGGCCGAGATACCCTCGATTCTTGTCGGTTCTGACCGTTCTGACCAAGTCGCGGATGTAACGTCGAATTGCGATGCGCGTTCTTCGGATTCGCAGACATTCGGGTCAGACGAGCGGAAAAATTGAGGAATCTTGATTTAGAGACAAGATAGGCAGAAATTCGACATTTTGCAACGAATCTCGGCTATTCGTGAACCGATCCTGAAATTCTTGGGTGGGTTCGTCAGGGCTCCGACACTCAGCTGCCCCGCACCGAAAATTCAGAAAAAAGTTAGTATTTGGCCGAGATACCCTCGATTCTTGTCGGTTCTGACCGTTCTGACCAAGTTGCGGATGAGACCTCAAATTGCAATGCGCGTTCGTCGGAATCGCAGACATGCGGGTCGGACCAGCAGAAAAATTGAGGAATCTTGATTTAGAGACAAGATCGCCAGAAATTCGACATTTTTCAACGAATCTCGGCTATTTATGAACCGATCCTGAAATTCTTGGGTGGGTTCGACAGGGCTCCAGACACTCAGCTGCCTCGCACCGAAAATTCAGAAAAAAGTTAGTATTTGGCCGAGATACCCTCGATTCTTGTCGGTTCTGACCGTTCTGACCAAGTCGCGGATGTAACGTCGAATTGCGATGCGCGTTCTTCGGATTCGCAGACATTCGGGTCAGACGAGCGGAAAAATTGAGGAATCTTGATTTAGAGACAAGACAGGCAGAAATTCGACATTTTTCAACGAATCTCGGCTATTCGTGAACCGATCCTGAAATTCTTGGGTGGGTTCGTCAGGGCTCCGACACTCAGCTGCCCCGCACCGAAAATTCAGAAAAAAGTTAGTATTTGGCTGAGATACCCTCGATTCTTGTCGGTTCTGACCGTTCTGACCAAGTTGCGGATGAGACCTCAAATTGCAATGCGCGTTCGTCGGAATCGCAGACATGCGGGTCGGACCAGCAGAAAAATTGAGGAATCTTGATTTAGAGACAAGATAGCCAGAAATTCGACATTTTTCAACGAATCTCGGCTATTTATGAACCGATCCTGAGATTCTTGGGTGGGTTCGACAGGGCTCCAGACACTCAGCTGCCTCGCACCGAAAATTCAGAAAAAAGTTAGTATTTGGCCGAGATACCCTCGATTCTTGTCGGTTCTGACCGTTCTGACCAAGTTGCGGATGAGACCTCAAATTGCAATGCGCGTTCGTCGTAATCGCAGACATGCGGGTCAGACCAGCAGAAAAATTGAGGAATCTTGATTTAGAGACAGGATAGCCAGAAATTCGACATTTTTCAACGAATCTCGGCTATTTATAAACCGATCCTGAAATTCTTGGGTGGGTTTGTCAGGGCTCCAGACACTCAGCTGCCCCGCACCGAAAATTCAGAAAAAAGTTAGTATTTGGCCAAGATACCCTCGATTCTTGTCGGTTCTGACCGTTCTGACCAAGTCGCGGATGTAACGTCGAATTGCGATGCGCGTTCTTCGGATTCGCAGACATTCGGGTCAGACAAGCGGAAAAATTGAGGAATTTTGATTTAGAGACAAGATAGGCAGAAATTTGACATTTTTCAACGAATCTCGGCTATTTATGAACCGATCCTGGAATTCTTGGGTGGGTTCGACAGGGCTCCAGACACTCAGCTGCCTCGCACCGGAAATTCAGAAAAAAGTTAGTATTTGGCCGAGATACCCTCGATTCTTGTCGGTTCTGACGGTTCGGACCAAGTCGCGGATGTAACGTCGAATTGCGAAGCGCGTTCTTCGGATTCGCAGACATTCGGGTCAGACGAGCGGAAAAATTGGGGAATCTTGATTTAGAGACAAGATAGGCAGAAATTCGACATTTTTCAACAAATCTCGGCTATTCGTGAACCGATCCTGAAATTCTTGGGTGGGTTTGTCAGGGCTCCAGACACTCAGCTGCCCCGCACCGAAAATTCAGAAAAAAGTTAGTATTTGGCCGAGATACCCTCGATTCTTGTCGGTTCTGACCGTTCTGACCAAGTTGCGGATGAGACCTTAAATTGCAATGCGCGTTCGTCGGAATTGCAGACATGCGGGTCGGACCAGCAGAAAAATTGAGGAATCTTGATTTAGAGACAAGATAGCCAGAAATTCGACATTTTTCAACGAATCTCGGCTATTTATGAACCGATCCTGAAATTCTTGGGTGGGTTCGACAGGGCTCCAGACACTCAGCTGCCTCGCACCGAAAATTCAGAAAAAAGTTAGTATTTGGCCGAGATACCCTCGATTCTTGTCGGTTCTGACCGTTCTGACCAAGTCGCGGATGTAACGTCGAATTGCGATGCGCGTTCTTCGGATTCGCAGACATTCGGGTCAGACGAGCGGAAAAATTGAGGAATCTTAATTTAGAGACAAGATAGGCAGAAATTCGACATTTTTCAACGAATCTCGGCTATTCGTGCACCGATCCTGAAATTCTTGGGTGGGTTCGTCAGGGCTCCAGACACTCAGCTGCCCCGCACCGAAAATTCAGAAAAAAGTTAGTATTTGGCCGAGATACCCTCGATTCTTGTCGGTTCTGACCGTTCTGACCAAGTTGCGGATGAGACCTCAAATTGCAATGCGCGTTCGTCGGAATCGCAGACATGCGGGTCGGACCAGCAGAAAAATTGAGGAATCTTGATTTAGAGACAAGATAGCCAGAAATTCGACATTTTTCAACGAATCTCGGCTATTTATGAACCGATCCTGAAATTCTTGGGTGGGTTCGACAGGGCTCCAGACACTCAGCTGCCTCGCACCGAAAATTCAGAAAAAAGTTAGTATTTGGCCGAGATACCCTCGATTCTTGTCGGTTCTGACCGTTCTAACCAAGTTGCGGATGAGACCTCAAATTGCAACGCGCGTTCGTCAGAATCGCAGACATGCGGGTCAGA
Source organism: Diprion similis (assembly GCF_021155765.1). Classification (NCBI taxonomy): domain Eukaryota; kingdom Metazoa; phylum Arthropoda; class Insecta; order Hymenoptera; family Diprionidae; genus Diprion; species Diprion similis. The sequence continues at coordinate 13,469,093 of NC_060115.1, read as the reverse complement.
CCAGCAGAAAAATTGAGGAATCTTGATTTAGAGACAAGATAGCCAGAAATTCGACATTTTTCAACGAATCTCGGCTATTTATGAACCGATCCTGAGATTCTTGGGTGGGTTTGACAGGGCTTCAGACACTCAGCTGCCTCGCACCGGAAATTCAGAAAAAAGTTAGTATTTGGCCGAGATACCCTCGATTCTTGTCGGTTCTGACCGTTCTGACCAAGTCGCGGATGTAACGTCGAATTGCGATGCGCGTTCTTCGGATTCGCAGACATTCGGGTCAGACGAGCGGAAAAATTGAGGAATCTTGATTTAGAGACAAGATAGGCAGAAATTCGACATTTTTCAACGAATCTCGGCTATTCGTGAACCGATCCTGAAATTCTTGGGTGGGTTCGTCAGGGCTCCAGACACTCAGCTGCCCCGCACCGAAAATTCAGAAAAAAGTTAGTATTTGGCCGAGATACCCTCGATTCTTGTCGGTTCTGACCGTTCTGACCAAGTTGCGGATATGACCTCAGATTGCAATGCGCGTTCGTCGGAATCGCAGACATGCGGGTCGGACTAGCAGAAAAATTGAGGAATCTTGATTGAGAGACAAGATTGCCAGAAATTCGACATTTTTCAACGAATCTCGGCTATTCGTGAACCGATCCTGAAATTCTTCGGTGGGTTCGTCAGGGCTCCAGACACTCAGCTGCCCCGCACCGAAAATTCAGAAAAAAGTTAGTATTTGGCCGGGATACCCTCGATTCTTGTCGGTTCTGACCGTTCTGACCAAGTTGCGGATGAGACCTCAAATTGCAATGCGCGTTCGTCGGAATCGCAGACATGCGGGTCGGACCAGCAGAAAAATTGAGGAATCTTGATTCAGAGACAAGATAGCCAGTAATTCGACATTTTTCAACGAATCTCGGCTATTTATGAACCGATCCTGAAATTCTTGGGTGGGTTCGACAGGGCTCCAGACACTCAGCTTCCCCGCACCGAAAATTCAGAAAAAAGTTAGTATTTGGCCGAGATAACCTCGATTCTTGTCGGTTCTGACCGTTCTGACCAAGTTGCGGATGAGACCTCAAATTGCAATGCGCGTTCGTCGGAATCGCAGACATGCGGGTCGGACCAGCAGAAAAATTGAGGAATCTTGATTCAGAGACAAGATAGCCAGAAATTCGACATTTTTCAACGAATCTCGGCTATTTATGAACCGATCCTGAAGTTCTTGGGTGGGTTCGACAGGGCTCCAGACACTCAGCTGCCTCGCACCGAAAATTCAGAAAAAAGTTAGTATTTGGCCGAGATACCCTCGATTCGTGTCGGTTCTGACCGTTCGGACCAAGTCGCGGATGTAACGTCGAATTGCGATGCGCGTTCTTCGGATTCGCAGACATTCGGGTCAGACGAGCGGAAAAATTGGGGAATCTTGATTTAGAGACAAGATAGGCAGAAATTCGACATTTTTCAACGAATCTCGGCTATTCGTGAACCGATCCTGAAATTCTTGGGTGGGTTCGTCAGGGCTCCAGACACTCAGCTGCCCCGCACCGAAAATTCAGAAAGAAGTTAGTATTTGGCCGAGATGCCCTCGATTCTTGTCGGTTCTAACCGTTCTGACCAAGTTGCGGATGAGACCTCAAATTGCAATGCGCGTTCGTCGGAATCGCAGACATGCGGGTCGGACCAGCAGAAAAATTGAGGAATCTTGATTTAGAGACAAGATAGCCAGAAATTCGACATTTTTCAACGAATCTCGGCTATTTATGAACCGATCCTGAAATTCTTGGGTGGGTTCGACAGGGCTCCAGACACTCAGCTGCCTCGCACCGAAAATTCATAAAAAAGTTAGTATTTGGCCGAGATACCCTCGATTCTTGTCGGTTCTGACCGTTCGGACCAAGTCGCGGATGTAACGTCGAATTGCGATGCGCGTTCTTCGGAATCGCGGACATGCGGGTCAGACCAGCAGAAAAATTGAGGAATCTTGATTTAGAGACAAGATAGCCAGAATTTCGACATTTTTCAGCAAATCTCGGCTATTTATGAACCGATCCTGAAATTCTTGGGTGGGTTCGACAGGGCTCCAGACACTCAGCTGCGCCGCACAGAAAATTCAGAAAAAAGTTAGTATTCGGCCGAGATACCCTCTATTCTTGTCGGTTCTGACCGTTCTGACTAAGTTGCGGATATGACCTCAGATTGCAATGCGCGTTCGTCGGAATCGCAGACATGCGGGTCGGACTAGCAGAAAAATTGAGGAATCTTGATTGAGAGACAAGATTGCCAGAAATTCGACATTTTTCAACGAATCTCGGCTATTCGTGAACCGATCCTGAAATTCTTCGGTGGGTTCGTCAGGGCTCCAGACACTCAGCTGCCCCGCACCGAAAATTCAGAAAAAAGTTAGTATTTGGCCGGGATACCCTCGATTCTTGTCGGTTCTGACCGTTCTGACCAAGTTGCGGATGAGACCTCAAATTGCAATGCGCGTTCGTCGGAATCGCAGACATGCGGGTCGGACCAGCAGAAAAATTGAGGAATCTTGATTCAGAGACAAGATAGCCAGTAATTCGACATTTTTCAACGAATCTCGGCTATTTATGAACCGATCCTGAAATTCTTGGGTGGGTTCGACAGGGCTCCAGACACTCAGCTTCCCCGCACCGAAAATTCAGAAAAAAGTTAGTATTTGGCCGAGATAACCTCGATTCTTGTCGGTTCTGACCGTTCTGACCAAGTTGCGGATGAGACCTCAAATTGCAATGCGCGTTCGTCGGAATCGCAGACATGCGGGTCGGACCAGCAGAAAAATTGAGGAATCTTGATTCAGAGACAAGATAGCCAGAAATTCGACATTTTTCAACGAATCTCGGCTATTTATGAACCGATCCTGAAGTTCTTGGGTGGGTTCGACAGGGCTCCAGACACTCAGCTGCCTCGCACCGAAAATTCAGAAAAAAGTTAGTATTTGGCCGAGATACCCTCGATTCGTGTCGGTTCTGACCGTTCGGACCAAGTCGCGGATGTAACGTCGAATTGCGATGCGCGTTCTTCGGATTCGCAGACATTCGGGTCAGACGAGCGGAAAAATTGGGGAATCTTGATTTAGAGACAAGATAGGCAGAAATTCGACATTTTTCAACGAATCTCGGCTATTCGTGAACCGATCCTGAAATTCTTGGGTGGGTTCGTCAGGGCTCCAGACACTCAGCTGCCCCGCACCGAAAATTCAGAAAGAAGTTAGTATTTGGCCGAGATGCCCTCGATTCTTGTCGGTTCTAACCGTTCTGACCAAGTTGCGGATGAGACCTCAAATTGCAATGCGCGTTCGTCGGAATCGCAGACATGCGGGTCGGACCAGCAGAAAAATTGAGGAATCTTGATTTAGAGACAAGATAGCCAGAAATTCGACATTTTTCAACGAATCTCGGCTATTTATGAACCGATCCTGAAATTCTTGGGTGGGTTCGACAGGGCTCCAGACACTCAGCTGCCTCGCACCGAAAATTCATAAAAAAGTTAGTATTTGGCCGAGATACCCTCGATTCTTGTCGGTTCTGACCGTTCGGACCAAGTCGCGGATGTAACGTCGAATTGCGATGCGCGTTCTTCGGAATCGCGGACATGCGGGTCAGACCAGCAGAAAAATTGAGGAATCTTGATTTAGAGACAAGATAGCCAGAATTTCGACATTTTTCAGCAAATCTCGGCTATTTATGAACCGATCCTGAAATTCTTGGGTGGGTTCGACAGGGCTCCAGACACTCAGCTGCGCCGCACAGAAAATTCAGAAAAAAGTTAGTATTCGGCCGAGATACCCTCTATTCTTGTCGGTTCTGACCGTTCTGACTAAGTTGCGGATGAGTCCTCAAATTGCAATGCGCGTTCGTCGGAATCGCAGACATGCGGGTCAGACCAGCAGAAAAATTGAGGAATCTTGATTTAGAGACAAGATAGCCAGAAATTCGACATTTTTCAACGAATCTCGGCTATTTATTAACCGATCCTGAAATTCTTGGGTGGGTTCGTCAGGGCTCCAGACACTCAGCTGCCCCGCACCGAAAATTCAGAAAAAAGTTAGTATTTGGCCGAGATAACCTCGATTCTTGTCGGTTCTGACTGTTCTGACCAAGTTGCGGATGAGACCTCAAATTGCAATGCGCGTTCGTCGGAATCGCAGACATGCGGGTCGGACCAGCAGAAAAATTGAGGAATCTTGATTCAGAGACAAGATAGCCAGAAATTCGACATTTTTCAACGAATCTCGGCTATTTATGAACCGATCCTGAAATTCTTGGGTGGGTTTGACAGGGCTCCAGACACTCAGCTGCCCCGCACAGGAAATTCAGCAAAAGGTTAGTATTTGGCCGAGATACCCTCGATTCTTGTCGGTTCTGACCGTTCTGACCAAGTTGCGGATGAGACCTCAAATTGCAATGCGCGTCCGTCGGAATCGCAGACATGCGGGTCAGACCAGCAGAAATATTGAGGAATTTTGATTTAGAGACAAGATAGCCAGAAATTCGACATTTTTCAACGAATCTCGGCTATTTATAAACCGATCCTGAAATTCTTGGGTGGGTTCGTGAGGGCTCCAGACACTCAGCTGCCCCGCACCGAAAATTCAGAAAAAAGTTAGTATTTGGCCGAAATACCCTTGATTCTTGTCGGTTCTGACCGTTCTGACCAAGTTGCGGATGAGACCTCAAATTGCAATGCGCGTTCGTCGGAATCGCAGACATGCGGGTCGGACCAGCAGAAAAATTGAGGAATCTTGATTTAGAGACAAGATAGCCAGAAATTCGACATTTTTCAACGAATCTCGGCTATTTATGAACCGATCCTGAAATTCTTGGGTGGGTTCGACAGGGCTCCGGACACTCAGCTGCCTCGCACCGAAAATTCAGACAAAAGTTAGTATTTGGCCGAGATACCCTCGATTCTTGTCGGTTCTGACCGTTCTGACCAAGTCGCGGATGTAACGTCGAATTGCGATCCGCGTTCTTCGGATTCGCAGACATTCGGGTCAGACGAGCGGAAAAATTGAGGAATCTTGATTTAGAGACAAGATAGGCAGAACTTCGACATTTTTCAACGAATCTCGGCTATTCGTGAACCGATCCTGAAATTCTTGGGTGGGTTCGTCAGGGCTCCAGACACTCAGCTGCCCCGCACCGAAAATTCAGAAAAAAGTTAGTATTTGGCCGAGATACCCTCGATTCTTGTCGGTTCTGACCGTTCTGACCAAGTTGCGGATGAGACCTCAAATTGCAATGCGCGTTCGTCGGAATCGCAGACATGCGGGTCGGACCAGCAGAAAAATTGAGGAATCTTGATTTAGAGACAAGATAGCCAGAAATTCGACATTTCTCAACGAATCTCGGCTATTTATAAACCGATCTTGAAATTCTTGGGTGGGTTCGTCAGGGCTCCAGACACTCAGCTGCCCCGCACCGAAAATTCAGAAAAAAGTTAGTATTTGGCCGAGATACCCTCTATTCTCGTCGGTTCTGACCGTTCTGACTAAGTTGCGGATGAGACCTCGAATTGCAATGCGCGTTCGTCGGAATCGCAGACATGCGGGTCAGACCAGCAGAAAAATTGAGGAATCTTGATTTAGAGACAAGATAGCCAGAAATTCGACATTTTTCAACGAATCTCGGCTATTTATGAACCGATCCTGAAATTCTTGGGTGGGTTCGTCAGGGCTCCAGACACTCAGCTGCCCCGCACCGAAAATTCAGAAAAAAGTTAGTATTTGGCCGAGATAACCTCGATTCTTGTCGGTTCTGACCGTTCTGACCAAGTTGCGGATGAGACCTCAAATTGCAATGCGCGTTCGTCGGAATCGCGGACATGCGGGTCGGACCAGCAGAAAAATTGAGGAATCTTGATTTAGAGACAAGATAGCCAGAAATTCGACATTTTTCAACGAATCTCGGCTATTTAAACCGATCTTGAAATTCTTGGGTGGGTTCGTCAGGGCTCCAGACACTCAGCTGCCTTGTACCGAAAATTCAGTCAAAAGTTAGTATTTGGCCGAGATACCCTCTATTCTCGTCGGTTCTGACCGTTCTGACTAAGTTGCGGATGAGACCTCAAATTGCAATGCGCGTTCGTCGGAATCGCAGACATGCGGGTCAGACCAGCAGAAAAATTGAGGAATCTTGATTCAGAGACAAGATAGCCAGAAATTCGACATTTTTCAGCAAATCTCGGCTATTTATGAACCGATCCTGGAATTCTTGGGTGGGTTCGACAGGGCTCCAGACACTCAGCTGCCCCGCACCGAAAATTCAGAAAAAAGTTAGTATTTGGCCGAGATACCCTCTATTCTTGTCGGTTCTGACCGTTCCGACTAAGTTGCGGATGAGACCTCAAATTGCAATGCGCGTTCGTCGGAATCGCAGACATGCGGGTCAGACCAGCAGAAAAATTGAGGAATCTTGATTCAGAGACAAGATAGCCAGAAATTCGACATTTTTTAACGAATCTCGGCTATTTATGAACCGATCCTGAAATTCTTGGGTGGGTTCGACAGGGCTCCAGACACTCAGCTGCCCCGCACAGGAAATCCAGCAAAAAGTTAGTATTTGGCCGAGATACCCTCGATTCTTGTCGGTTCTGACCGTTCTGACCAAGTTGCGGATGAGACCTCAAATTGCAATGCGCGTTCGTCGGAATCGCAGACATGCGGGTCGGACCAGCAGAAAAATTGAGGAATCTTGATTTAGAGACAAGATAGCCAGAAATTCGACATTTCTCAACGAATCTCGGCTATTTATAAACCGATCTTGAAATTCTTGGGTGGGTTCGTCAGGGCTCCAGACACTCAGCTGCCCCGCACCGAAAATTCAGAAAAAAGTTAGTATTTGGCCGAGATACCCTCTATTCTCGTCGGTTCTGACCGTTCTGACTAAGTTGCGGATGAGACCTCGAATTGCAATGCGCGTTCGTCGGAATCGCAGACATGCGGGTCAGACCAGCAGAAAAATTGAGGAATCTTGATTTAGAGACAAGATAGCCAGAAATTCGACATTTTTCAACGAATCTCGGCTATTTATGAACCGATCCTGAAATTCTTGGGTGGGTTCGTCAGGGCTCCAGACACTCAGCTGCCCCGCACCGAAAATTCAGAAAAAAGTTAGTATTTGGCCGAGATAACCTCGATTCTTGTCGGTTCTGACCGTTCTGACCAAGTTGCGGATGAGACCTCAAATTGCAATGCGCGTTCGTCGGAATCGCGGACATGCGGGTCGGACCAGCAGAAAAATTGAGGAATCTTGATTTAGAGACAAGATAGCCAGAAATTCGACATTTTTCAACGAATCTCGGCTATTTAAACCGATCTTGAAATTCTTGGGTGGGTTCGTCAGGGCTCCAGACACTCAGCTGCCCCGCACCGAAAATTCAGAAAAAAGTTAGTATTTGGCCGAGATAACCTCGATTCTTGTCGGTTCTGACCGTTCTGACCAAGTTGCGGATGAGACCTCAAATTGCAATGCGCGTTCGTCGGAATCGCGGACATGCGGGTCGGACCAGCAGAAAAATTGAGGAATCTTGATTTAGAGACAAGATAGCCAGAAATTCGACATTTTTCAACGAATCTCGGCTATTTAAACCGATCTTGAAATTCTTGGGTGGGTTCGTCAGGGCTCCAGACACTCAGCTGCCTTGTACCGAAAATTCAGTCAAAAGTTAGTATTTGGCCGAGATACCCTCTATTCTCGTCGGTTCTGACCGTTCTGACTAAGTTGCGGATGAGACCTCAAATTGCAATGCGCGTTCGTCGGAATCGCAGACATGCGGGTCAGACCAGCAGAAAAATTGAGGAATCTTGATTCAGAGACAAGATAGCCAGAAATTCGACATTTTTCAGCAAATCTCGGCTATTTATGAACCGATCCTGGAATTCTTGGGTGGGTTCGACAGGGCTCCAGACACTCAGCTGCCCCGCACCGAAAATTCAGAAAAAAGTTAGTATTTGGCCGAGATACCCTCTATTCTTGTCGGTTCTGACCGTTCCGACTAAGTTGCGGATGAGACCTCAAATTGCAATGCGCGTTCGTCGGAATCGCAGACATGCGGGTCAGACCAGCAGAAAAATTGAGGAATCTTGATTCAGAGACAAGATAGCCAGAAATTCGACATTTTTCAACGAATCTCGGCTATTTATGAACCGATCCTGAAATTCTTGGGTGGGTTCGACAGGGCTTCAGACACTCAGCTGCCCCGCACAGGAAATCCAGCAAAAAGTTAGTATTTGGCCGAGATACCCTCGATTCTTGTCGGTTCTGACCGTTCTGACCAAGTTGCAAATGAGACCTCAAATTGCAATGCGCGTTCGTCGGAATCGCAGACATGCGGGTCGGACCAGCAGAAAAATTGAGGAATCTTGATTTAGAGACAAGATAGCCAGAAATTCGACATTTTTCAACGAATCTCGGCTATTTATAAACCGATCTTGAAATTCTTGGGTGGGTTCGTCAGGGCTCCAGACACTCAGCTGCCCCGCACCGAAAATTCAGAAAAAAGTTAGTATTTGGCCGAGATACCCTCTATTCTCGTCGGTTCTGACCGTTCTGACTAAGTTGCGGATGAGACCTCGAATTGCAATGCGCGTTCGTCGGAATCGCAGACATGCGGGTCAGACCAGCAGAAAAATTGAGGAATCTTGATTTAGAGACAAGATAGCCAGAAATTCGACATTTTTCAACGAATCTCGGCTATTTATGAACCGATCCTGAAATTCTTGGGTGGGTTCGTCAGGGCTCCAGACACTCAGCTGCCCCGCACCGAAAATTCAGAAAAAAGTTAGTATTTGGCCGAGATAACCTCGATTCTTGTCGGTTCTGACCGTTCTGACCAAGTTGCGGATGAGACCTCAAATTGCAATGCGCGTTCGTCGGAATCGCGGACATGCGGGTCGGACCAGCAGAAAAATTGAGGAATCTTGATTTAGAGACAAGATAGCCAGAAATTCGACATTTTTCAACGAATCTCGGCTATTTAAACCGATCTTGAAATTCTTGGGTGGGTTCGTCAGGGCTCCAGACACTCAGCTGCCCCGCACCGAAAATTCAGAAAAAAGTTAGTATTTGGCCGAGATAACCTCGATTCTTGTCGGTTCTGACCGTTCTGACCAAGTTGCGGATGAGACCTCAAATTGCAATGCGCGTTCGTCGGAATCGCGGACATGCGGGTCGGACCAGCAGAAAAATTGAGGAATCTTGATTTAGAGACAAGATAGCCAGAAATTCGACATTTTTCAACGAATCTCGGCTATTTAAACCGATCTTGAAATTCTTGGGTGGGTTCGTCAGGGCTCCAGACACTCAGCTGCCTTGTACCGAAAATTCAGTCAAAAGTTAGTATTTGGCCGAGATACCCTCTATTCTCGTCGGTTCTGACCGTTCTGACTAAGTTGCGGATGAGACCTCAAATTGCAATGCGCGTTCGTCGGAATCGCAGACATGCGGGTCAGACCAGCAGAAAAATTGAGGAATCTTGATTCAGAGACAAGATAGCCAGAAATTCGACATTTTTCAGCAAATCTCGGCTATTTATGAACCGATCCTGGAATTCTTGGGTGGGTTCGACAGGGCTCCAGACACTCAGCTGCCCCGCACCGAAAATTCAGAAAAAAGTTAGTATTTGGCCGAGATACCCTCTATTCTTGTCGGTTCTGACCGTTCCGACTAAGTTGCGGATGAGACCTCAAATTGCAATGCGCGTTCGTCGGAATCGCAGACATGCGGGTCAGACCAGCAGAAAAATTGAGGAATCTTGATTCAGAGACAAGATAGCCAGAAATTCGACATTTTTCAACGAATCTCGGCTATTTATGAACCGATCCTGAAATTCTTGGGTGGGTTCGACAGGGCTTCAGACACTCAGCTGCCCCGCACAGGAAATCCAGCAAAAAGTTAGTATTTGGCCGAGATACCCTCGATTCTTGTCGGTTCTGACCGTTCTGACCAAGTTGCAAATGAGACCTCAAATTGCAATGCGCGTTCGTCGGAATCGCAGACATGCGGGTCGGACCAGCAGAAAAATTGAGGAATCTTGATTTAGAGACAAGATAGCCAGAAATTCGACATTTTTCAACGAATCTCGGCTATTTATAAACCGATCTTGAAATTCTTGGGTGGGTTCGTCAGGGCTCCAGACACTCAGCTGCCCCGCACCGAAAATTCAGAAAAAAGTTAGTATTTGGCCGAGATACCCTCTATTCTCGTCGGTTCTGACCGTTCTGACTAAGTTGCGGATGAGACCTCGAATTGCAATGCGCGTTCGCCGGAATCGCAGACATGCGGGTCAGACCAGCAGAAAAATTGAGGAATCTTGATTTAGAGACAAGATAGCCAGAAATTCGACATTTTTCAACGAATCTCGGCTATTTATGAACCGATCCTGAAATTCTTGGGTGGGTTCGTCAGGGCTCCAGACACTCAGCTGCCCCGCACCGAAAATTCAGAAAAAAGTTAGTATTTGGCCGAGATAACCTCGATTCTTGTCGGTTCTGACCGTTCTGACCAAGTTGCGGATGAGACCTCAAATTGCAATGCGCGTTCGTCGGAATCGCGGACATGCGGGTCGGACCAGCAGAAAAATTGAGGAATCTTGATTTAGAGACAAGATAGCCAGAAATTCGACATTTTTCAACGAATCTCGGCTATTTATAAACCGATCTTGAAATTCTTGGGTGGGTTCGTCAGGGCTCCAGACACTCAGCTGCCCCGCACCGAAAATTCAGGAAAAAGTTAGTATTTGGCCGAGATACCCTCTATTCTCGTCGGTTCTGACCGTTCTGACTAAGTTGCGGATGAGACCTCAAATTGCAATGCGCGTTCGTCGGAATCGCAGACATGCGGGTCAGACCAGCAGAAAAATTGAGGAATCTTGATTTAGAGACAAGATAGCCAGAAATTCGACATTTTTCAACGAACCTCGGCTATTTATGAACCGATCCTGAAATTCTTGGGTGGGTTCGTCAGGGCTCCAGACACTCAGCTGCCCCGCACCGGAAATTCAGAAAAAAGTTAGTATTTGGCCGAGATACCCTCGATTCTTGTCGGTTCTGACCGTTCTGACCAAGTTGCGGATGAGACCTCAAATTGCAATGCGCGTTCGTCGGAATCGCAGACATGCGGGTCGGACCAGCAGAAAAATTGAGGAATCTTGATTTAGAGACAAGATAGCCAGAAATTCGACATTTTTTAACGAATCTCGGCTATTTATTAACCGATCCTTAAATTCTTGGGTGGGTTCGACAGGGCTCCAGACACTCAGCTGCCTTGTACCGAAAATTCAGTCAAAAGTTAGTATTTGGCCGAGATACCCTCGATTCTTGTTGGTTCTGACCGTTCTGACCAAGTCACGGATGTAACGTCGAATTGCGATGCGCGTTCTTCGGATTCGCAGACATTCGGGTCAGACGAGCGGAAAAATTGGGGAATCTTGATTTAGAGACAAGATAGGCAGAAATTCGACATTTTTCAACGAATCTCGTCTATTCGTGAACCGATCCTGAAATTCTTGGGTGGGTTCGTCAGGGCTCCAGACACTCAGCTGCCCCGCACCGAAAATTCAGAAAAAAGTTAGTATTCGGCCGAGATACCCTCGATTCTTGTCGGTTCCGACCGTTCTGACCAAGTTGCGGATGAGACCTCAAATTGCAATGCGCGTTCGTCGGAATCGCAGACATGCGGGTCAGACCAGCAGAAAAATTGAGGAATCTTGATTCAGAGACAAGATAGCCAGAAATTCGACATTTTTCAGCAAATCTCGGCTATTTATGAACCGATCCTGGAATTCTTGGGTGGGTTCGACAGGGCTCCAGACACTCAGCTGCCCCGCACCGAAAATTCAGAAAAAAGTTAGTATTTGGCCGAGATACCCTCTATTCTTGTCGGTTCTGACCGTTCCGACTAAGTTGCGGATGAGACCTCAAATTGCAATGCGCGTTCGTCGGAATCGCAGACATGCGGGTCAGACCAGCAGAAAAATTGAGGAATCTTGATTCAGAGACAAGATAGCCAGAAATTCGACATTTTTCAACGAATCTCGGCTATTTATGAACCGATCCTGAAATTCTTGGGTGGGTTCGACAGGGCTCCAGACACTCAGCTGCCCCGCACAGGAAATCCAGCAAAAAGTTAGTATTTGGCCGAGATACCCTCGATTCTTGTCGGTTCTGACCGTTCTGACCAAGTTGCGAATGAGACCTCAAATTGCAATGCGCGTTCGTCGGAATCGCAGACATGCGGGTCAGACCAGCAGAAAAATTGAGGAATCTTGATTTAGAGACAAGATAGCCAGAAATTCGACATTTTTCAACGAATCTCGGCTATTTATGAACCGATCCTGAAATTCTTGGGTGGGTTCGTCAGGGCTCCAGACACTCAGCTGCCCCGCACCGAAAATTCAGAAAAAAGTTAGTATTTGGCCGAGATAACCTCGATTCTTGTCGGTTCTGACCGTTCTGACCAAGTTGCGGATGAGACCTCAAATTGCAATGCGCGTTCGTCGGAATCGCGGACATGCGGGTCGGACCAGCAGAAAAATTGAGGAATCTTGATTTAGAGACAAGATAGCCAGAAATTCGACATTTTTCAACGAATCTCGGCTATTTATGAACCGATCTTGAAATTCTTGGGTGGGTTCGTCAGGGCTCCAGACACTCAGCTGCCCCGCACCGAAAATTCAGGAAAAAGTTAGTATTTGGCCGAGATACCCTCTATTCTCGTCGGTTCTGACCGTTCTGACTAAGTTGCGGATGAGACCTCAAATTGCAATGCGCGTTCGTCGGAATCGCAGACATGCGGGTCAGACCAGCAGAAAAATTGAGGAATCTTGATTTAGAGACAAGATAGCCAGAAATTCGACATTTTTCAACGAACCTCGGCTATTTATGAACCGATCCTGAAATTCTTGGGTGGGTTCGTCAGGGCTCCAGACACTCAGCTGCCCCGCACCGGAAATTCAGAAAAAAGTTAGTATTTGGCCGAGATACCCTCGATTCTTGTCGGTTCTGACCGTTCTGACCAAGTTGCGGATGAGACCTCAAATTGCAATGCGCGTTCGTCGGAATCGCAGACATGCGGGTCGGACCAGCAGAAAAATTGAGGAATCTTGATTTAGAGACAAGATAGCCAGAAATTCGACATTTTTTAACGAATCTCGGCTATTTATTAACCGATCCTTAAATTCTTGGGTGGGTTCGACAGGGCTCCAGACACTCAGCTGCCTTGTACCGAAAATTCAGTCAAAAGTTAGTATTTGGCCGAGATACCCTCGATTCTTGTTGGTTCTGACCGTTCTGACCAAGTCACGGATGTAACGTCGAATTGCGATGCGCGTTCTTCGGATTCGCAGACATTCGGGTCAGACGAGCGGAAAAATTGGGGAATCTTGATTTAGAGACAAGATAGGCAGAAATTCGACATTTTTCAACGAATCTCGTCTATTCGTGAACCGATCCTGAAATTCTTGGGTGGGTTCGTCAGGGCTCCAGACACTCAGCTGCCCCGCACCGAAAATTCAGAAAAAAGTTAGTATTCGGCCGAGATACCCTCGATTCTTGTCGGTTCCGACCGTTCTGACCAAGTTGCGGATGAGACCTCAAATTGCAATGCGCGTTCGTCGGAATCGCAGACATGCGGGTCAGACCAGCAGAAAAATTGAGGAATCTTGATTCAGAGACAAGATAGCCAGAAATTCGACATTTTTCAGCAAATCTCGGCTATTTATGAACCGATCCTGGAATTCTTGGGTGGGTTCGACAGGGCTCCAGACACTCAGCTGCCCCGCACCGAAAATTCAGAAAAAAGTTAGTATTTGGCCGAGATACCCTCTATTCTTGTCGGTTCTGACCGTTCCGACTAAGTTGCGGATGAGACCTCAAATTGCAATGCGCGTTCGTCGGAATCGCAGACATGCGGGTCAGACCAGCAGAAAAATTGAGGAATCTTGATTCAGAGACAAGATAGCCAGAAATTCGACATTTTTCAACGAATCTCGGCTATTTATGAACCGATCCTGAAATTCTTGGGTGGGTTCGACAGGGCTCCAGACACTCAGCTGCCCCGCACAGGAAATCCAGCAAAAAGTTAGTATTTAGCCGAGATACCCTCGATTCTTGTCGGTTCTGACCGTTCTGACCAAGTTGCGAATGAGACCTCAAATTGCAATGCGCGTTCGTCGGAATCGCAGACATGCGGGTCGGACCAGCAGAAAAATTGAGGAATCTTGATTTAGAGACAAGATAGCCAGAAATTCGACATTTTTCAACGAATCTCGGCTATTTATAAACCGATCTTGAAATTCTTGGGTGGGTTCGTCAGGGCTCCAGACACTCAGCTGCCCCGCACCGAAAATTCAGAAAAAAGTTAGTATTTGGCCGAGATACCCTCTATTCTCGTCGGTTCTGACCGTTCTGACTAAGTTGCGGATGAGACCTCAAATTGCAATGCGCGTTCGTCGGAATCGCAGACATGCGGGTCAGACCAGCAGAAAAATTGAGGAATCTTGATTTAGAGACAAGATAGCCAGAAATTCGACATTTTTCAACGAATCTCGGCTATTTATGAACCGATCCTGAAATTCTTGGGTGGGTTCGTCAGGGCTCCAGACACTCAGCTGCCCCGCACCGAAAATTCAGAAAAAAGTTAGTATTTGGCCGAGATAACCTCGATTCTTGTCGGTTCTGACCGTTCTGACCAAGTTGCGGATGAGACCTCAAATTGCAATGCGCGTTCGTCGGAATCGCGGACATGCGGGTCGGACCAGCAGAAAAATTGAGGAATCTTGATTTAGAGACAAGATAGCCAGACATTCGACATTTTTCAACGAATCTCGGCTATTTATAAACCGATCTTGAAATTCTTGGGCGGGTTCGTCAGGGCTCCAGACACTCAGCTGCCCCGCACCGAAAATTCAGAAAAAAGTTAGTATTTGGCCGAGATACCCTCTATTCTCGTCGGTTCTGACCGTTCTGACTAAGTTGCGGATGAGACCTCAAATTGCAATGCGCGTTCGTCGGAATCGCAGACATGCGGGTCAGACCAGCAGAAAAATTGAGGAATCTTGATTTAGAGACAAGATAGCCAGAAATTCGACATTTTTCAACGAATCTCGGCTATTTATGAACCGATCCTGAAATTCTTGGGTGGGTTCGTCAGGGCTCCAGACACTC
This sequence comes from Diprion similis, assembly GCF_021155765.1. NCBI lineage: Eukaryota > Metazoa > Arthropoda > Insecta > Hymenoptera > Diprionidae > Diprion > Diprion similis. The sequence continues at coordinate 13,453,906 of NC_060115.1, read as the reverse complement.
AGCTGCCCCGCACCGAAAATTCAGAAAAAAGTTAGTATTTGGCCGAGATAACCTTGATTCTTGTCGGTTCTGACCGTTCTGACCAAGTTGCGGATGAGACCTCAAATTGCAATGCGCGTTCGTCGGAATCGCAGACATGCGGGTCGGACCAGCAGAAAAATTGAGGAATCTTGATTCAGAGACAAGATAGCCAGAAATTCGACATTTTTCAACGAATCTCGGCTATTTATGAACCGATCCTGAAATTCTTGGGTGGGTTTGACAGGGCTCCAGACACTCAGCTGCCCCGCACAGGAAATTCAGCAAAAAGTTAGTATTTGGCCGAGATACCCTCGATTCTTGTCGGTTCTGACCGTTCTGACCAAGTTGCGGATGAGACCTCAAATTGCAATGCGCGTTCGTCGGAATCGCAGACATGCGGGTCGGACCAGCAGAAAAATTGAGGAATTTTGATTTAGAGACAAGATAGCCAGAAATTCGACATTTTTCGACGAATCTCGGCTATTTATAAACCGATCCTGAAATTCTTGGGTGGGTTCGTGAGGGCTCCAGACACTCAGCTGCCCCGCACCGAAAATTCAGAAAAAAGTTAGTATTTGGCCGAAATACCCTTGATTCTTGTCGGTTCTGACCGTTCTGACCAAGTTGCGGATGAGACCTCAAATTGCAATGCGCGTTCGTCGGAATCGCAGACATGCGGGTCGGACCGGCAGAAAAATTGAGGAATCTTGATTTAGAGACAAGATAGCCAGAAATTCGACATTTTTCAACGAATCTCGGCTATTTATGAACCGATCCTGAAATTCTTGGGTGGGTTCGACAGGGCTCCAGACACTCAGCTGCCTCGCACCGAAAATTCAGAAAAAAGTTAGTATTTGGCCGAGATACCCTCGATTCTTGTCGGTTCTGACCGTTCTGACCAAGTTGCGGATGAGACCTCAAATTGCAATGCGCGTTCGTCGGAATCGCAGACATGCGGGTCGGACCAGCAGAAAAATTGAGGAATCTTGATTTAGAGACAAGATAGCCAGAAATTCGACATTTTTCAACGAATCTCGGCTATTTATGAACCGATCCTGAAATTCTTGGGTGGGTTCGTCAGGGCTCCAGACACTCAGCTGCCCCGCACCGAAAATTCAGAAAAAAGTTAGTATTTGGCCGAGATAACCTCGATTCTTGTCGGTTCTGACCGTTCTGACCAAGTTGCGGATGAGACCTCAAATTGCAATGCGCGTTCGTCGGAATCGCGGACATGCGGGTCGGACCAGCAGAAAAATTGAGGAATCTTGATTTAGAGACAAGATAGCCAGACATTCGACATTTTTCAACGAATCTCGGCTATTTATAAACCGATCTTGAAATTCTTGGGTGGGTTCGTCAGGGCTCCAGACACTCAGCTGCCCCGCACCGAAAATTCAGAAAAAAGTTAGTATTTGGCCGAGATACCCTCTATTCTCGTCGGTTCTGACCGTTCTGACTAAGTTGCGGATGAGACCTCAAATTGCAATGCGCGTTCGTCGGAATCGCAGACATGCGGGTCAGACCAGCAGAAAAATTGAGGAATCTTGATTTAGAGACAAGATAGCCAGAAATTCGACATTTTTCAACGAATCTCGGCTATTTATGAACCGATCCTGAAATTCTTGGGTGGGTTCGTCAGGGCTCCAGACACTCAGCTGCCCCGCACCGAAAATTCAGAAAAAAGTTAGTATTTGGACGAGATAACCTCGATTCTTGTCGGTTCTGACCGTTCTGACCAAGTTGCGGATGAGACCTCAAATTGCAATGCGCGTTCGTCGGAATCGCAGACATGCGGGTCGGACCAGCAGAAAAATTGAGGAATCTTGATTCAGAGACAAGATAGCCAGAAATTCGACATTTTTCAACGAATCTCGGCTATTTATGAACCGATCCTGAAATTCTTGGGTGGGTTTGACAGGGCTCCAGACACTCAGCTGCCCCGCACAGGAAATTCAGCAAAAAGTTAGTATTTGGCCGAGATACCCTCGATTCTTGTCGGTTCTGACCGTTCTGACCAAGTTGCGGATGAGACCTCAAATTGCAATGCGCGTTCGTCGGAATCGCAGACATGCGGGTCGGACCAGCAGAAAAATTGAGGAATTTTGATTTAGAGACAAGATAGCCAGAAATTCGACATTTTTCGACGAATCTCGGCTATTTATAAACCGATCCTGAAATTCTTGGGTGGGTACGTGAGGGCTCCAGACACTCAGCTGCCCCGCACCGAAAATTCAAAAAAAAGTTAGTATTTGGCCGAAATACCCTTGATTCTTGTCGGTTCTGACCGTTCTGACCAAGTTGCGGATGAGACCTCAAATTGCAATGCGCGTTCGTCGGAATCGCAGACATGCGGGTCGGACCGGCAGAAAAATTGAGGAATCTTGATTTAGAGACAAGATAGCCAGAAATTCGACATTTTTCAACGAATCTCGGCTATTTATGAACCGATCCTGAAATTCTTGGGTGGGTTCGACAGGGCTCCAGACACTCAGCTGCCTCGCACCGAAAATTCAAAAAAAAGTTAGTATTAGGCCGAGATACCCTCGATTCTTGTCGGTTCTGACCGTTCTGACCAAGTCGCGGATGTAACGTCGAATTGCGATGCGCGTTCTTCGGATTCGCAGACATTCGGGTCAGACGAGCGGAAAAATTGAGGAATCTTGATTTCGAGACAAGATAGGCAGAAATTCGACATTTTTCAACGAATCTCGGCTATTCGTGAACCGATCCTGAAATTCTTGGGTGGGTTCGTCAGGGCTCCAGACACTCAGCTGCCCCGCACCGAAAATTCAGAAAAAAGTTAGTATTTGGCCGAGATACCCTCGATTCTTGTCGGTTCGGACCGTTCTGACCAAGTTGCAGATGAGACCTCAAATTGCAATGCGCGTTCGTCGGAATCGCAGACATGCGGGTCAGACCAGCAGAAAAATTGAGGAATCTCGATTTAGAGACAAGATAGCCAGAAATTCGACATTTTTCAACAAATCTCGGCTATTTATGAACCGATTCTGAAATTCTTGGGTGGGTTCGACAGGGCTCCAGACACTCAGCTGCCCCGCACCGGAAATTCAGAAAAAAGTTAGTATTTGGCCGAGATACCCTCGATTCTTGTCGGTTCTGACCGTTCTGACCAAGTTGCGGATGAGACCTCAAATTGCAATGCGCGTTCGTCGGAATCGCAGACATGCGGGACGGACCAGCAGAAAAATTGAGGAATCTTGATTCAGAGACAAGATAGCCAGAAATTCGACATTTTTCAACGAATCTCGGCTATTTATGAACCGATCCTGAAATTCTTGGGTGGGTTCGACAGGGCTCCAGACACTCATCTGCTCCGCACAGGAAATTCAGCAAAAAGTTAGTATTTGGCCGAGATACCCTCGATTCTTGTCGGTTCTGACCGTTCTGACCAAGTTGCGGATGAGACCTCAAATTGCAATGCGCGTTCGTCGGAATCGCAGACATGCGGGTCGGACCAGCAGAAAAATTGAGGAATCTTGATTTAGAGACAAGATAGCCAGAAATTCGACATTTTTCAACGAATCTCGTCTATTCGTGTACCGATCCTGAAATTCTTGGGTGGGTTCGTCAGGGCTCCAGACACTCAGCTGCCCCGCATCGAAAATTCAGAAAAAAGTTAGTATTTGGCCGAGATACCCTCGATTCTTGTCGGTTCTGACCGTTCTGACCAAGTTGCGGATGAGACCTCAAATTGCAATGCGCGTTCGTCGGAATCGCAGACATGCGGGTCAGACCAGCTGAAAAATTGAGGAATCTTGATTTAGAGACAAGATAGCCAGAAATTCGACATTTTTCAGCAAATCTCGGCTATTTATGAACCGATCCTGAAATTCTTGGGTGGGTTCGACAGGGCTCCAGACACTCAGCTGCCCCGCACCGAAAATTCAGAAAAAAGTTAGTATTTGGCCGAGATACCCTCTATTCTTGTCGGTTCTGACCGTTCTGACTAAGTTGCGAATGAGACCTCAAATTGCAATGCGCGTTCGTCGGAATCGCAGACATGCGGGTCAGACCAGCAGAAAAATTGAAGAATCTTGATTTAGAGACGAGATAGCCAGAAATTCGACATTTTTCAACGAATCTCGGCTATTTATGAACCGATCCTGAAATTCTTGGGTGGGTTCGTCAGGGCTCCAGACACTCAGCTGCCCCGCACCGGAAATTCAGAAAAAAGTTAGTATTTGGCCGAGATACCCTCGATTCTTGTCGGTTCTGACCGTTCTGACCAAGTTGCGGATGAGACCTCAAATTGCAATGCGCGTTCGTCGGAATCGCAGACATGCGGGTCGGACCAGCAGAAAAATTGAGGAATCTTGATTTAGAGACAAGATAGCCAGAAATTCGACATTTTTCAACGAATCTCGGCTATTTATGAACCGATCCTGAAATTCTTGGGTGGGTTCGACAGGGCTTCAGACACTCAGCTGCCCCGCACAGGAAATCCAGCAAAAAGTTAGTATTTGGCCGAGATACCCTCGATTCTTGTCGGTTCTGACCGTTCTGACCAAGTTGCGGATGAGACCTCAAATTGCAATGCGCGTTCGTCGGAATCGCAGACATGCGGGTCGGACCAGCAGAAAAATTGAGGAATCTTGATTTAGAGACAAGATAGCCAGAAATTCGACATTTTTCAACGAATCTCGGCTATTTATAAACCGATCTTGAAATTCTTGGGTGGGTTCGTCAGGGCTCCAGACACTCAGCTGCCCCGCACCGAAAATTCAGAAAAAAGTTAGTATTTGGCCGAGATACCCTCTATTCTCGTCGGTTCTGACCGTTCTGACTAAGTTGCGGATGAGACCTCAAATTGCAATGCGCGTTCGTCGGAATCGCAGACATGCGGGTCAGACCAGCAGAAAAATTGAGGAATCTTGATTTAGAGACAAGATAGCCAGAAATTCGACATTTTTCAACGAATCTCGGCTATTTATGAACCGATCCTGAAATTCTTGGGTGGGTTCGTCAGGGCTCCAGACACTCAGCTGCCCCGCACCGAAAATTCAGAAAAAAGTTAGTATTTGGCCGAGATACCCTCGATTCTTGTCGGTTCTGAACGTTCTGACCAAGTTGCGGATGAGACCTCAAATTGCAATGCGCGTTCGTCGGAATCGCGGACATGCGGGTCGGACCAGCAGAAAAATTGAGGAATCTTGATTTAGAGACAAGATAGCCAGAAATTCGACATTTTTCAACGAATCTCGGCTATTTATAAACCGATCTTGAAATTCTTGGGTGGGTTCGTCAGGGCTCCAGACACTCAGCTGCCCCGCACCGAAAATTCAGAAAAAAGTTAGTATTTGGCCGAGATACCCTCTATTCTCGTCGGTTCTGACCGTTCTGACTAAGTTGCGGATGAGACCTCAAATTGCAATGCGCGTTCGTCGGAATCGCAGACATGCGGGTCAGACCAGCAGAAAAATTGAGGAATCTTGATTTAGAGACAAGATAGCCAGAAATTCGACATTTTTCAACGAATCTCGGCTATTTATGAACCGATCCTGAAATTCTTGGGTGGGTTCGTCAGGGCTCCAGACACTCAGCTGCCCCGCACCGAAAATTCAGAAAAAAGTTAGTATTTGGCCGAGATAACCTCGATTCTTGTCGGTTCTGACCGTTCTGACCAAGTTGCGGATGAGACCTCAAATTGCAATGCGCGTTCGTCGGAATCGCAGACATGCGGGTCGGACCAGCAGAAAAATTGAGGAATCTTGATTCAGAGACAAGATAGCCAGAAATTCGACATTTTTCAACGAATCTCGGCTATTTATGAACCGATCCTGAAATTCTTGGGTGGGTTCGACAGGGCTCCAGACACTCAGCTGCCCCGCACAGGAAATTCAGCAAAAAGTTAGTATTTGGCCGAGATACCCTCGATTCTTGTCGGTTCTGACCGTTCTGACCAAGTTGCGGATGAGACCTCAAATTGCAATGCGCGTTCGTCGGAATCGCAGACATGCGGGTCGGACCAGCAGAAAAATTGAGGAATTTTGATTTAGAGACAAGATAGCCAGAAATTCGACATTTTTCGACGAATCTCGGCTATTTATAAACCGATCCTGAAATTCTTGGGTGGGTTCGTGAGGGCTCCAGACACTCAGCTGCCCCGCACCGAAAATTCAGAAAAAAGTCAGTATTTGGCCGAAATACCCTTGATTCTTGTCGGTTCTGACCGTTCTGACCAAGTTGCGGATGAGACCTCAAATTGCAATGCGCGTTCGTCGGAATCGCAGACATGCGGGTCGGACCGGCAGAAAAATTGAGGAATCTTGATTTAGAGACAAGATAGCCAGAAATTCGACATTTTTCAACGAATCTCGGCTATTTATGAACCGATCCTGAAATTCTTGGGTGGGTTCGACAGGGCTCCAGACACTCAGCTGCCTCGCACCGAAAATTCAGAAAAAAGTTAGTATTTGGCCGAGATACCCTCGATTCTTGTCGGTTCTGACCGTTCTGACCAAGTCGCGGATGTAACGTCGAATTGCGATGCGCGTTCTTCGGATTCGCAGACATTCGGGTCAGACGAGCGGAAAAATTGAGGAATCTTGATTTCGAGACAAGATAGGCAGAAATTCGACATTTTTCAACGAATCTCGGCTATTCGTGAACCGATCCTGAAATTCTTGGGTGGGTTCGTCAGGGCTCCAGACACTCAGCTGCCCCGCACCGAAAATTCAGAAAAAAGTTAGTATTTGGCCGAGATACCCTCGATTCTTGTCGGTTCGGACCGTTCTGACCAAGTTGCGGATGAGACCTCAAATTGCAATGCGCGTTCGTCGGAATCGCAGACATGCGGGTCAGACCAGCAGAAAAATTGAGGAATCTTGATTTAGAGACAAGATAGCCAGAAATTCGACATTTTTCAACGAATCTCGGCTATTTATGAACCGATCCTGAAATTCTTGGGTGGGTTCGTCAGGGCTCCAGACACTCAGCTGCCCCGCACCGAAAATTCAGAAAAAAGTTAGTATTTGGCCGAGATAACCTCGATTCTTGTCGGTTCTGACCGTTCTGACCAAGTTGCGGATGAGACCTCAAATTGCAATGCGCGTTCGTCGGAATCGCAGACATGCGGGTCGGACCAGCAGAAAAATTGAGGAATCTTGATTCAGAGACAAGATAGCCAGAAATTCGACATTTTTCAACGAATCTCGGCTATTTATGAACCGATCCTGAAATTCTTGGGTGGGTTCGACAGGGCTCCAGACACTCAGCTGCCCCGCACAGGAAATTCAGCAAAAAGTTAGTATTTGGCCGAAATACCCTTGATTCTTGTCGGTTCTGACCGTTCTGACCAAGTTGCGGATGAGACCTCAAATTGCAATGCGCGTTCGTCGGAATCGCAGACATGCGGGTCGGACCGGCAGAAAAATTGAGGAATCTTGATTTAGAGACAAGATAGCCAGAAATTCGACATTTTTCAACGAATCTCGGCTATTTATGAACCGATCCTGAAATTCTTGGGTGGGTTCGACAGGGCTCCAGACACTCAGCTGCCTCGCACCGAAAATTCAAAAAAAAGTTAGTATTAGGCCGAGATACCCTCGATTCTTGTCGGTTCTGACCGTTCTGACCAAGTCGCGGATGTAACGTCGAATTGCGATGCGCGTTCTTCGGATTCGCAGACATTCGGGTCAGACGAGCGGAAAAATTGAGGAATCTTGATTTCGAGACAAGATAGGCAGAAATTCGACATTTTTCAACGAATCTCGGCTATTCGTGAACCGATCCTGAAATTCTTGGGTGGGTTCGTCAGGGCTCCAGACACTCAGCTGCCCCGCACCGAAAATTCAGAAAAAAGTTAGTATTTGGCCGAGATACCCTCGATTCTTGTCGGTTCGGACCGTTCTGACCAAGTTGCAGATGAGACCTCAAATTGCAATGCGCGTTCGTCGGAATCGCAGACATGCGGGTCAGACCAGCAGAAAAATTGAGGAATCTCGATTTAGAGACAAGATAGCCAGAAATTCGACATTTTTCAACAAATCTCGGCTATTTATGAACCGATTCTGAAATTCTTGGGTGGGTTCGACAGGGCTCCAGACACTCAGCTGCCCCGCACCGGAAATTCAGAAAAAAGTTAGTATTTGGCCGAGATACCCTCGATTCTTGTCGGTTCTGACCGTTCTGACCAAGTTGCGGATGAGACCTCAAATTGCAATGCGCGTTCGTCGGAATCGCAGACATGCGGGACGGACCAGCAGAAAAATTGAGGAATCTTGATTCAGAGACAAGATAGCCAGAAATTCGACATTTTTCAACGAATCTCGGCTATTTATGAACCGATCCTGAAATTCTTGGGTGGGTTCGACAGGGCTCCAGACACTCATCTGCTCCGCACAGGAAATTCAGCAAAAAGTTAGTATTTGGCCGAGATACCCTCGATTTTTGTCGGTTCTGACCGTTCTGACCAAGTTGCGGATGAGACCTCAAATTGCAATGCGCGTTCGTCGGAATCGCAGACATGCGGGTCGGACCAGCAGAAAAATTGAGGAATCTTGATTTAGAGACAAGATAGCCAGAAATTCGACATTTTTCAACGAATCTCGTCTATTCGTGTACCGATCCTGAAATTCTTGGGTGGGTTCGTCAGGGCTCCAGACACTCAGCTGCCCCGCATCGAAAATTCAGAAAAAAGTTAGTATTTGGCCGAGATACCCTCGATTCTTGTCGGTTCTGACCGTTCTGACCAAGTTGCGGATGAGACCTCAAATTGCAATGCGCGTTCGTCGGAATCGCAGACATGCGGGTCAGACCAGCTGAAAAATTGAGGAATCTTGATTTAGAGACAAGATAGCCAGAAATTCGACATTTTTCAGCAAATCTCGGCTATTTATGAACCGATCCTGAAATTCTTGGGTGGGTTCGACAGGGCTCCAGACACTCAGCTGCCCCGCACCGAAAATTCAGAAAAAAGTTAGTATTTGGCCGAGATACCCTCTATTCTTGTCGGTTCTGACCGTTCTGACTAAGTTGCGAATGAGACCTCAAATTGCAATGCGCGTTCGTCGGAATCGCAGACATGCGGGTCAGACCAGCAGAAAAATTGAAGAATCTTGATTTAGAGACGAGATAGCCAGAAATTCGACATTTTTCAACGAATCTCGGCTATTTATGAACCGATCCTGAAATTCTTGGGTGGGTTCGTCAGGGCTCCAGACACTCAGCTGCCCCGCACCGGAAATTCAGAAAAAAGTTAGTATTTGGCCGAGATACCCTCGATTCTTGTCGGTTCTGACCGTTCTGACCAAGTTGCGGATGAGACCTCAAATTGCAATGCGCGTTCGTCGGAATCGCAGACATGCGGGTCGGACCAGCAGAAAAATTGAGGAATCTTGATTTAGAGACAAGATAGCCAGAAATTCGACATTTTTCAACGAATCTCGGCTATTTATGAACCGATCCTGAAATTCTTGGGTGGGTTCGACAGGGCTTCAGACACTCAGCTGCCCCGCACAGGAAATCCAGCAAAAAGTTAGTATTTGGCCGAGATACCCTCGATTCTTGTCGGTTCTGACCGTTCTGACCAAGTTGCGGATGAGACCTCAAATTGCAATGCGCGTTCGTCGGAATCGCAGACATGCGGGTCGGACCAGCAGAAAAATTGAGGAATCTTGATTTAGAGACAAGATAGCCAGAAATTCGACATTTTTCAACGAATCTCGGCTATTTATAGACCGATCTTGAAATTCTTGGGTGGGTTCGTCAGGGCTCCAGACACTCAGCTGCCCGCACCGAAAATTCAGAAAAAAGTTAGTATTTGGCCGAGATACCCTCTATTCTCGTCGGTTCTGACCGTTCTGACTAAGTTGCGGATGAGACCTCAAATTGCAATGCGCGTTCGTCGGAATCGCAGACATGCGGGTCAGACCAGCAGAAAAATTGAGGAATCTTGATTTAGAGACAAGATAGCCAGAAATTCGACATTTTTCAACGAATCTCGGCTATTTATGAACCGATCCTGAAATTCTTGGGTGGGTTCGTCAGGGCTCCAGACACTCAGCTGCCCCGCACCGAAAATTCAGAAAAAAGTTAGTATTTGGCCGAGATACCCTCGATTCTTGTCGGTTCTGACCGTTCTGACCAAGTTGCGGATGAGACCTCAAATTGCAATGCGCGTTCGTCGGAATCGCGGACATGCGGGTCGGACCAGCAGAAAAATTGAGGAATCTTGATTTAGAGACAAGATAGCCAGAAATTCGACATTTTTCAACGAATCTCGGCTATTTATAAACCGATCTTGAAATTCTTGGGTGGGTTCGTCAGGGCTCCAGACACTCAGCTGCCCCGCACCGAAAATTCAGAAAAAAGTTAGTATTTGGCCGAGATACCCTCTATTCTCGTCGGTTCTGACCGTTCTGACTAAGTTGCGGATGAGACCTCAAATTGCAATGCGCGTTCGTCGGAATCGCAGACATGCGGGTCAGACCAGCAGAAAAATTGAGGAATCTTGATTTAGAGACAAGATAGCCAGAAATTCGACATTTTTCAACGAATCTCGGCTATTTATGAACCGATCCTGAAATTCTTGGGTGGGTTCGTCAGGGCTCCAGACACTCAGCTGCCCCGCACCGAAAATTCAGAAAAAAGTTAGTATTTGGCCGAGATAACCTCGATTCTTGTCGGTTCTGACCGTTCTGACCAAGTTGCGGATGAGACCTCAAATTGCAATGCGCGTTCGTCGGAATCGCAGACATGCGGGTCGGACCAGCAGAAAAATTGAGGAATCTTGATTCAGAGACAAGATAGCCGGAAATTCGACATTTTTCAACGAATCTCGGCTATTTATGAACCGATCCTGAAATTCTTGGGTGGGTTCGACAGGGCTCCAGACACTCAGCTGCCCCGCACAGGAAATTCAGCAAAAAGTTAGTATTTGGCCGAGATACCCTCGATTCTTGTCGGTTCTGACCGTTCCGACCAAGTTGCGGATGAGACCTCAAATTGCAATGCGCGTTCGTCGGAATCGCAGACATGCGGGTCGGACCAGCAGAAAAATTGAGGAATTTTGATTTAGAGACAAGATAGCCAGAAATTCGACATTTTTCGACGAATCTCGGCTATTTATAAACCGATCCTGAAATTCTTGGGTGGGTTTGTGAGGGCTCCAGACACTCAGCTGCCCCGCACCGAAAATTCAGAAAAAAGTCAGTATTTGGCCGAAATACCCTTGATTCTTGTCGGTTCTGACCGTTCTGACCAAGTTGCGGATGAGACCTCAAATTGCAATGCGCGTTCGTCGGAATCGCAGACATGCGGGTCGGACCGGCAGAAAAATTGAGGAATCTTGATTTAGAGACAAGATAGCCAGAAATTCGACATTTTTCAACGAATCTCGGCTATTTATGAACCGATCCTGAAATTCTTGGGTGGGTTCGACAGGGCTCCAGACACTCAGCTGCCTCGCACCGAAAATTCAGAAAAAAGTTAGTATTTGGCCGAGATACCCTCGATTCTTGTCGGTTCTGACCGTTCTGACCAAGTCGCGGATGTAACGTCGAATTGCGATGCGCGTTCTTCGGATTCGCAGACATTCGGGTCAGACGAGCGGAAAAATTGAGGAATCTTGATTTCGAGACAAGATAGGCAGAAATTCGACATTTTTCAACGAATCTCGGCTATTCGTGAACCGATCCTGAAATTCTTGGGTGGGTTCGTCAGGGCTCCAGACACTCAGCTGCCCCGCACCGAAAATTCAGAAAAAAGTTAGTATTTGGCCGAGATACCCTCGATTCTTGTCGGTTCGGACCGTTCTGACCAAGTTGCGGATGAGACCTCAAATTGCAATGCGCGTTCGTCGGAATCGCAGACATGCGGGTCAGACCAGCAGAAAAATTGAGGAATCTTGATTTAGAGACAAGATAGCCAGAAATTCGACATTTTTCAACGAATCTCGGCTATTTATGAACCGATCCTGAAATTCTTGGGTGGGTTCGTCAGGGCTCCAGACACTCAGCCGCCCCGCACCGAAAATTCAGAAAAAAGTTAGTATTTGGCCGAGATAACCTCGATTCTTGTCGGTTCTGACCGTTCTGACCAAGTTGCGGATGAGACCTCAAATTGCAATGCGCGTTCGTCGGAATCGCAGACATGCGGGTCGGACCAGCAGAAAAATTGAGGAATCTTGATTCAGAGACAAGATAGCCAGAAATTCGACATTTTTCAACGAATCTCGGCTATTTATGAACCGATCCTGAAATTCTTGGGTGGGTTCGACAGGGCTCCAGACACTCAGCTGCCCCGCACAGGAAATTCAGCAAAAAGTTAGTATTTGGCCGAGATACCCTCGATTCTTGTCGGTTCTGACCGTTCTGACCAAGTTGCGGATGAGACCTCAAATTGCAATGCGCGTTCGTCGGAATCGCAGACATGCGGGTCGGACCAGCAGAAAAATTGAGGAATTTTGATTTAGAGACAAGATAGCCAGAAATTCGACATTTTTCGACGAATCTCGGCTATTTATAAACCGATCCTGAAATTCTTGGGTGGGTTCGTGAGGGCTCCAGACACTCAGCTGCCCCGCACCGAAAATTCAGAAAAAAGTCAGTATTTGGCCGAAATACCCTTGATTCTTGTCGGTTCTGACCGTTCTGACCAAGTTGCGGATGAGACCTCAAATTGCAATGCGCGTTCGTCGGAATCGCAGACATGCGGGTCGGACCGGCAGAAAAATTGAGGAATCTTGATTTAGAGACAAGATAGCCAGAAATTCGACATTTTTCAACGAATCTCGGCTATTTATGAACCGATCCTGAAATTCTTGGGTGGGTTCGACAGGGCTCCAGACACTCAGCTGCCTCGCACCGAAAATTCAGAAAAAAGTTAGTATTTGGCCGAGATACCCTCGATTCTTGTCGGTTCTGACCGTTCTGACCAAGTCGCGGATGTAACGTCGAATTGCGATGCGCGTTCTTCGGATTCGCAGACATTCGGGTCAGACGAGCGGAAAAATTGAGGAATCTTGATTTCGAGACAAGATAGGCAGAAATTCGACATTTTTCAACGAATCTCGGCTATTCGTGAACCGATCCTGAAATTCTTGGGTGGGTTCGTCAGGGCTCCAGACACTCAGCTGCCCCGCACCGAAAATTCAGAAAAAAGTTGGTATTTGGCCGAGATACCCTCGATTCTTGTCGGTTCGGACCGTTCTGACCAAGTTGCGGATGAGACCTCAAATTGCAATGCGCGTTCGTCGGAATCGCAGACATGCGGGTCAGACCAGCTGAAAAATTGAGGAATCTCGATTTAGAGACAAGATAGCCAGAAATTCGACATTTTTCAACAAATCTCGGCTATTTATGAACCGATTCTGAAATTCTTGGGTGGGTTCGACAGGGCTCTAGACACTCAGCTGCCCCGCACCGGAAATTCAGAAAAAAGTTAGTATTTGGCCGAGATACCCTCGATTCTTGTCGGTTCTGACCGTTCTGACCAAGTTGCGGATGAGACCTCAAATTGCAATGCGCGTTCGTCGGAATCGCAGACATGCGGGACGGACCAGCAGAAAAATTGAGGAATCTTGATTCAGAGACAAGATAGCCAGAAATTCGACATTTTTCAACGAATCTCGGCTATTTATGAACCGATCCTGAAATTCTTGGGTGGGTTCGACAGGGCTCCAGACACTCAGCTGCTCCGCACAGGAAATTCAGCAAAAAGTTAGTATTTGGCCGAGATACCCTCGATTCTTGTCGGTTCTGACCGTTCTGACCAAGTTGCGGATGAGACCTCAAATTGCAATGCGCGTTCGTCGGAATCGCAGACATGCGGGTCGGACCAGCAGAAAAATTGAGGAATCTTGATTTAGAGACAAGATAGCCAGAAATTCGACATTTTTCAACGAATCTCGGCTATTTATTAACCGATCCTGAAATTCTTGGGTGGGTTCGACAGGGCTCCAGACACTCAGCTGCCTTGCACCGAAAATTCAGTGAAAAGTTAGTATTTGGCCGAGATACCCTCGATTCTTGTTGGTTCTGACCGTTCTGACCAAGTCGCGGATGTAACGTCGAATTGCGATGCGCGTTCTTCGGATTCGCAGACATTCGGGTCAGACGAGCGGAAAAATTGGGGAATCTTGATTTAGAGACAAGATAGGCAGAAATTCGACATTTTTCAACTAATCTCGGCTATTCATGAACCGATCCTGAAATTCTTGGGTGGGTTCGTCAGGGCTCCAGACACTCAGCTGCCCCGCACCGGAAATTCGGAAAAAAGTTAGTATTTGGCCGAGATACCCTCGATTCTTGTCGGTTCTGACCGTTCTGACCAAGTTGCGGATGAGACCTCAAATTGCAATGCGCGTTCGTCGGAATCGCAGACATGCGGGTCGGACCAGCAGAAAAATTGAGGAATCTTGATTTAGAGACAAGATAGCCAGAAATTCGACATTTTTTAACGAATCTCGGCTATTTATGAACCGATCCTGAAATTCTTGGGTGGGTTCGACAGGGCTCCAGACACTCAGCTGCCTCGCACCGAAAATTCAGTAAAAAGTTAGTATTTGGCCGAGATACCCTCGATTCTTGTTGGTTCTGACCGTTCTGACCAAGTCGCGGATGTAACGTCGAATTGCGATGCGCGTTTTTCGGATTCGCAGACATTCGGGTCAGACGAGCGGAAAAATTGGGGAATCTTGATTTAGAGACAAGATAGGCAGAAATTCGACATTTTTCAACGAATCTCGTCTATTCGTGAACCGATCCTGAAATTCTTGGGTGGGTTCGTCAGGGCTCCAGACACTCAGCTGCCCCGCACCGAAAATTCAGTAAAAAGTTAGTATTTGGCCGAGATACCCTCGATTCTTGTCGGTTCCGACCGTTCTGACCAAGTTGCGGATGAAACCTCAAATTGCAATGCGCGTTCGTCGGAATCGCAGACATGCGGGTCAGACCAGCAGAAAAATTGAGGAATCTTGATTTAGAGACAAGATAGCCAGAAATTCGACATTTTTCAGCAAATCTCGGCTATTTATGAACCGATCCTGAAATTCTTGGGTGGGTTCGACAGGGCTCCAGACACTCAGCTGCCCCGCACCGAAAATTCAGAAAAAAGTTAGTATTTGGCCGAGATACCCTCTATTCTTGTCGGTTCTGACCGTTCTGACTAAGTTGCGGATGAGACCTCAAATTGCAATGCGCGTTCGTCGGAATCGCAGACATGCGGGTCAGACCAGCAGAAAAATTGAGGAATCTCGATTCAGAGACAAGATAGCCAGAAATTCGACATTTTTCAACGAATCTCGGCTATTTATGAACCGATCCTGAAATTCTTGGGTGGGTTCGTGAGGGCTCCAGACACTCAGCTGCCCCGCACCGGAAATTCAGAAAAAAGTTAGTATTTGGCTGAGATACCCTCGATTCTTGTCGGTTCTGACCGTTCTGACCAAGTTGCGGATGAGACCTCAAATTGCAATGCGCGTTCGTCGGAATCGCAGACATGCGGGTCGGACCAGCAGAAAAATTGAGGAATCTTGATTTAGAGACAAGATAGCCAGAAATTCGACATTTTTCAACGAATCTCGGCTATTTATTAACCGATCCTTAAATTCTTGGGTGGGTTCGACAGGGCTCTAGACACTCAGCTGCCTCGCACCGAAAATTCAGTAAAAAGTTAGTATTTGGCCGAGATACCCTCGATTCTTGTTGGTTCTGACCGTTCTGACCAAGTCGCGGATGTAACGTCGAATTGCGATGCGCGTTCTTCGGATTCGCAGACATTCGGGTCAGACGAGCGGAAAAATTGGGGAATCTTGATTTAGAGACAAGATAGGCAGAAATTCGACATTTTTCAACGAATCTCGTCTATTCGTGAACCGATCCTGAAATTCTTGGGTGGGTTCGACAGGGCTCCAGACACTCAGCTGCTCCGCACAGGAAATTCAGCAAAAAGTTAGTATTTGGCCGAGATACCCTCGATTCTTGTCGATTCTGACCGTTCTGACCAAGTTGCGGATGAGACCTCAAATTGCAATGCGCGTTCGTCGGAATCGCAGACATGCGGGTCGGACCAGCAGAAAAATTGAGGAATCTTGATTTAGAGACTAGATAGCCAAAAATTCGACATTTTTCAACGAATCTCGGCTATTTATGAACCGATCCTGAAATTCTTGGGTGGGTTCGTCAGAGCTTCAGACACTCAGCTGCCCCGCACCGGAAATTCAGAAAAAAGTTAGTATTTGGCCGAGATACCCTCGATTCTTGTCGGTTCTGACCGTTCTGACCAAGTTGCGGATGAGACCTCAAATTGCAATGCGCGTTCGTCGGAATCGCAGACATGCGGGTCGGACCAGCAGAAAAATTAAGGAATTTTGATTTAGAGACAAGATAGCCAGAAATTCGACATTTTTTGACGAATCTCGGCTATTTATAAACCGATCCTGAAATTCTTGGGTGGGTTCGTGAGGGCTCCAGACACTCAGCTGCCCCGCACCGAAAATTCAGAAAAAAGTCAGTATTTGGCCGAAATACCCTTGATTCTTGTCGGTTCTGACCGTTCTGACCAAGTTGCGGATGAGACCTCAAATTGCAATGCGCGTTCGTCGGAATCGCAGACATGCGGGTCGGACCGGCAGAAAAATTGAGGAATCTTGATTTAGAGACAAGATAGCCAGAAATTCGACATTTTTCAACGAATCTCGGCTATTTATGAACCGATCCTGAAATTCTTGGGTGGGTTCGACAGGGCTCCAGACACTCAGCTGCCTCGCACCGAAAATTCAGAAAAAAGTTAGTATTTGGCCGAGATACCCTCGATTCTTGTCGGTTCTGACCGTTCTGACCAAGTCGCGGATGTAACGTCGAATTGCGATGCGCGTTCTTCGGATTCGCAGACATTCGGGTCAGACGAGCGGAAAAATCGAGGAATCTTGATTTCGAGACAAGATAGGCAGAAATTCGACATTTTTCAACGAATCTCGGCTATTCGTGAACCGATCCTGAAATTCTTGGGTGGGTTCGTCAGGGCTCCAGACACTCAGCTGCCCCGCACCGAAAATTCAGAAAAAAGTTAGTATTTGGCCGAGATACCCTCGATTCTTGTCGGTTCGGACCGTTCTGACCAAGTTGCGGATGAGACCTCAAATTGCAATGCGCGTTCGTCGGAATCGCAGACATGCGGGTCAGACCAGCAGAAAAATTGAGGAATCTCGATTTAGAGACAAGATAGCCAGAAATTCGACATTTTTCAACAAATCTCGGCTATTTATGAACCGATTCTGAAATTCTTGGGTGGGTTCGACAGGGCTCTAGACACTCAGCTGCCCCGCACCGGAAATTCAGAAAAAAGTTAGTATTTGGCCGAGATACCCTCGATTCTTGTCGGTTCTGACCGTTCTGACCAAGTTGCGGATGAGACCTCAAATTGCAATGCGCGTTCGTCGGAATCGCAGACATGCGGGACGGACCAGCAGAAAAATTGAGGAATCTTGATTTAGAGACAAGATAGCCAGAAATTCGACATTTTTCAACGAATCTCGGCTATTTATTAACCGATCCTGAAATTCTTGGGTGGGTTCGACAGGGCTCCAGACACTCAGCTGCCTTGCACCGAAAATTCAGTGAAAAGTTAGTATTTGGCCGAGATACCCTCGATTCTTGTTGGTTCTGACCGTTCTGACCAAGTCGCGGATGTAACGTCGAATTGCGATGCGCGTTCTTCGGATTCGCAGACATTCGGGTCAGACGAGCGGAAAAATTGGGGAATCTTGATTTAGAGACAAGATAGGCAGAAATTCGACATTTTTCAACTAATCTCGGCTATTCATGAACCGATCCTGAAATTCTTGGGTGGGTTCGTCAGGGCTCCAGACACTCAGCTGCCCCGCACCGGAAATTCAGAAAAAAGTTAGTATTTGGCCGAGATACCCTCGATTCTTGTCGGTTCTGACCGTTCTGACCAAGTTGCGGATGAGACCTCAAATTGCAATGCGCGTTCGTCGGAATCGCAGACATGCGGGTCGGACCAACAGAAAAATTGAGGAATCTTGATTTAGAGACAAGATAGCCAGAAATTCGACATTTTTTAACGAATCTCGGCTATTTATGAACCGATCCTGAAATTCTTGGGTGGGTTCGACAGGGCTCCAGACACTCAGCTGCCTCGCACCGAAAATTCAGTAAAAAGTTAGTATTTGGCCGAGATACCCTCGATTCTTGTTGGTTCTGACCGTTCTGACCAAGTCGCGGATGTAACGTCGAATTGCGATGCGCGTTTTTCGGATTCGCAGACATTCGGGTCAGACGAGCGGAAAAATTGGGGAATCTTGATTTAGAGACAAGATAGGCAGAAATTCGACATTTTTCAACGAATCTCGTCTATTCGTGAACCGATCCTGAAATTCTTGGGTGGGTTCGTCAGGGCTCCAGACACTCAGCTGCCCCGCACCGAAAATTCAGTAAAAAGTTAGTATTTGGCCGAGATACCCTCGATTCTTGTCGGTTCCGACCGTTCTGACCAAGTTGCGGATGAAACCTCAAATTGCAATGCGCGTTCGTCGGAATCGCAGACATGCGGGTCAGACCAGCAGAAAAATTGAGGAATCTTGATTTAGAGACAAGATAGCCAGAAATTCGACATTTTTCAGCAAATCTCGGCTATTTATGAACCGATCCTGAAATTCTTGGGTGGGTTCGACAGGGCTCCAGACACTCAGCTGCCCCGCACCGAAAATTCAGAAAAAAGTTAGTATTTGGCCGAGATACCCTCTATTCTTGTCGGTTCTGACCGTTCTGACTAAGTTGCGGATGAGACCTCAAATTGCAATGCGCGTTCGTCGGAATCGCAGACATGCGGGTCAGACCAGCAGAAAAATTGAGGAATCTTGATTCAGAGACAAGATAGCCAGAAATTCGACATTTTTCAACGAATCTCGGCTATTTATGAACCGATCCTGAAATTCTTGGGTGGGTTCGTGAGGGCTCCAGACACTCAGCTGCCCCGCACCGGAAATTCAGAAAAAAGTTAGTATTTGGCTGAGATACCCTCGATTCTTGTCGGTTCTGACCGTTCTGACCAAGTTGCGGATGAGACCTCAAATTGCAATGCGCGTTCGTCGGAATCGCAGACATGCGGGTCGGACCAGCAGAAAAATTGAGGAATCTTGATTTAGAGACAAGATAGCCAGAAATTCGACATTTTTCAACGAATCTCGGCTATTTATTAACCGATCCTTAAATTCTTGGGTGGGTTCGACAGGGCTCTAGACACTCAGCTGCCTCGCACCGAAAATTCAGTAAAAAGTTAGTATTTGGCCGAGATACCCTCGATTCTTGTTGGTTCTGACCGTTCTGACCAAGTCGCGGATGTAACGTCGAATTGCGATGCGCGTTCTTCGGATTCGCAGACATTCGGGTCAGACGAGCGGAAAAATTGGGGAATCTTGATTTAGAGACAAGATAGGCAGAAATTCGACATTTTTCAACGAATCTCGTCTATTCGTGAACCGATCCTGAAATTCTTGGGTGGGTTCGACAGGGCTCCAGACACTCAGCTGCTCCGCACAGGAAATTCAGCAAAAAGTTAGTATTTGGCCGAGATACCCTCGATTCTTGTCGATTCTGACCGTTCTGACCAAGTTGCGGATGAGACCTCAAATTGCAATGCGCGTTCGTCGGAATCGCAGACATGCGGGTCGGACCAGCAGAAAAATTGAGGAATCTTGATTTAGAGACTAGATAGCCAAAAATTCGACATTTTTCAACGAATCTCGGCTATTTATGAACCGATCCTGAAATTCTTGGGTGGGTTCGTCAGGGCTTCAGACACTCAGCTGCCCCGCACCGGAAATTCAGAAAAAAGTTAGTATTTGGCCGAGATACCCTCGATTCTTGTCGGTTCTGACCGTTCTGACCAAGTTGCGGATGAGACCTCAAATTGCAATGCGCGTTCGTCGGAATCGCAGACATGCGCGTCAGACCAGCAGAAAAATTGAGGAATCTTGATTTAGAGACAAGATAGCCAGAAATTCCACATTTTTCAACGAATCTCGGCTATTTATAAACCGATCCTGAAATTCTTGGGTGGGTTCGTCAGGGCTCCAGACACTCAGCTGCCCCGCACCGAAAATTCAGAAAAAAGTTAGTATTTGGCCGAGATACCCTCGATTCTTGTCGGTTCTGACCGTTCTGACCAAGTTGCGGATGAGACCTTAAATTGCAATGCGCGTTCGTCGGAATCGCAGACATGCGGGTCGGACCAGCAGAAAAATTGAGGAATCTTGATTTAGAGACAAGATAGCCAGAAATTCGACATTTTTCAACGAATCTCGGCTATTTATTAACCGATCCTGAAATTCTTGGGTGGGTTCGACAGGGCTCCAGACACTCAGCTGCCTTGCACCGAAAATTCAGTAAAAAGTTAGTATTTGGCCGAGATACCCTCGATTCTTGTTGGTTCTGACCGTTCTGACCAAGTCGCGGATGTAACGTCGAATTGCGATGCGCGTTTTTCGGATTCGCAGACATTCGGGTCAGACGAGCGGAAAAATTGGGGAATCTTGATTTAGAGACAAGATAGGCAGAAATTCGACATTTTTCAACGAATCTCGTCTATTCGTGAACCGATCCTGAAATTCTTGGGTGGGTTCGTCAGGGCTCCAGACACTCAGCTGCCCCGCACCGAAAATTCAGTAAAAAGTTAGTATTTGGCCGAGATACCCTCGATTCTTGTCGGTTCCGACCGTTCTGACCAAGTTGCGGATGAGACCTCAAATTGCAATGCGCGTTCGTCGGAATCGCAGACATGCGGGTCAGACCAGCAGAAAAATTGAGGAATCTTGATTTAGAGACAAGATAGCCAGAAATTCGACATTTTTCAACGAATCTCGTCTATTCGTGAACCGATCCTGAAATTCTTGGGTGGGTTCGACAGGGCTCCAGACACTCAGCTGCTCCGCACAGGAAATTCAGCAAAAAGTTAGTATTTGGCCGAGATACCCTCGATTCTTGTCGATTCTGACCGTTCTGACCAAGTTGCGGATGAGACCTCAAATTGCAATGCGCGTTCGTCGGAATCGCAGACATGCGGGTCGGACCAGCAGAAAAATTGAGGAATCTTGATTTAGAGACTAGATAGCCAAAAATTCGACATTTTTCAACGAATCTCGGCTATTTATGAACCGATCCTGAAATTCTTGGGTGGGTTCGTCAGGGCTTCAGACACTCAGCTGCCCCCACCGGAAATTCAGAAAAAAGTTAGTATTTGGCCGAGATACCCTCGATTCTTGTCGGTTCTGACCGTTCTGACCAAGTTGCGGATGAGACCTCAAATTGCAATGCGCGTTCGTCGGAATCGCAGACATGCGCGTCAGACCAGCAGAAAAATTGAGGAATCTTGATTTAGAGACAAGATAGCCAGAAATTCCACATTTTTCAACGAATCTCGGCTATTTATAAACCGATCCTGAAATTCTTGGGTGGGTTCGTCAGGGCTCCAGACACTCAGCTGCCCCGCACCGAAAATTCAGAAAAAAGTTAGTATTTGGCCGAGATACCCTCGATTCTTGTCGGTTCTGACCGTTCTGACCAAGTTGCGGATGAGACCTTAAATTGCAATGCGCGTTCGTCGGAATCGCAGACATGCGGGTCGGACCAGCAGAAAAATTGAGGAATCTTGATTTAGAGACAAGATAGCCAGAAATTCGACATTTTTCAACGAATCTCGGCTATTTATTAACCGATCCTGAAATTCTTGGGTGGGTTCGACAGGGCTCCAGACACTCAGCTGCCTTGCACCGAAAATTCAGTAAAAAGTTAGTATTTGGCCGAGATACCCTCGATTCTTGTTGGTTCTGACCGTTCTGACCAAGTCGCGGATGTAACGTCGAATTGCGATGCGCGTTTTTTGGATTCGCAGACATTCGGGTCAGACGAGCGGAAAAATTGGGGAATCTTGATTTAGAGACAAGATAGGCAGAAATTCGACATTTTTCAACGAATCTCGTCTATTCGTGAACCGATCCTGAAATTCTTGGGTGGGTTCGTCAGGGCTCCAGACACTCAGCTGCCCCGCACCGAAAATTCAGTAAAAAGTTAGTATTTGGCCGAGATACCCTCGATTCTTGTCGGTTCCGACCGTTCTGACCAAGTTGCGGATGAGACCTCAAATTGCAATGCGCGTTCGTCGGAATCGCAGACATGCGGGTCAGACCAGCAGAAAAATTGAGGAATCTTGATTTAGAGACAAGATAGCCAGAAATTCGACATTTTTCAGCAAATCTCGGCTATTTATGAACCGATCCTGAAATTCTTGGGTGGGTTCGACAGAACTCCAGACACTCAGCTGCCCCGCACCGAAAATTCAGAAAAAAGTTAGTATTTGGCCGAGATACCCTCTATTCTTGTCGGTTCTGACCGTTCTGACTAAGTTGCGGATGAGACCTCAAATTGCAATGCGCGTTCGTCGGAATCGCAGACATGCGGGTCAGACCAGCAGAAAAATTGAGGAATCTTGATTCAGAGACAAGATAGCCAGAAATTCGACATTTTTCAACGAATCTCGGCTATTTATGAACCGATCCTGAAATTCTTGGGTGGGTTCGTCAGGGCTCCAGACACTCAGCTGCCCCGCACCGGGAATTCAGAAAAAAGTTAGTATTTGGCCGAGATACCCTCGATTCTTGTCGGTTCTGACCGTTTTGACTAAGTTGCGGATGAGACCTCAAATTGCAATGCGCGTTCGTCGGAATCGCAGACATGCGGGTCGGACCAGCAGAAAAATTGAGGAATCTTGATTTAGAGACTAGATAGCCAAAAATTCGACATTTTTCAACGAATCTCGGCTATTCATGAAACGATCCTGAAATTCTTGGGTGGGTTCGTCAGGGCTCCAGACACTCAGCTGCCCCGCACCGAAAATTCAGAAAAAAGTTAGTATTTGGCCGAGATACCCTCGATTCTTGTCGGTTCTGACCGTTCTGACCAAGTTGCGGATGAGACCTCAAATTGCAATGCGCGTTCGTCGGAATCGCAGACATGCGCGTCAGACCAGCAGAAAAATTGAGGAATCTTGATTTAGAGACAAGATAGCCAGAAATTCCACATTTTTCAACGAATCTCGGCTATTTATAAACCGATCCTGAAATTCTTGGGTGGGTTCGTCAGGGCTCCAGACACTCAGCTGCCCCGCACCGAAAATTCAGAAAAAAGTTAGTATTTGGCCGAGATACCCTCGATTCTTGTCGGTTCTGACCGTTCTGACCAAGTTGCGGATGAGACCTCAAATTGCAATGCGCGTTCGTCGGAATCGCAGACATGCGGGTCGGACCAGCAGAAAAATTGAGGAATCTTGATTTAGAGACAAGATAGCCAGAAATTCGACATTTTTCAACGAATCTCGGCTATTTATTAACCGATCCTGAAATTCTTGGGTGGGTTCGACAGGGCTCCAGACACTCAGCTGCCTTGCACCGAAAATTCAGTAAAAAGTTAGTATTTGGCCGAGATACCCTCGATTCTTGTTGGATCTGACCGTTCTGACCAAGTCGCGGATGTAACGTCGAATTGCGATGCGCGTTCTTCAGATTCGCAGACATTCGGGTCAGACGAGCGGAAAAATTGGGGAATCTTGATTTAGAGACAAGATAGGCAGAAATTCGACATTTTTCAACGAATCTCGGCTATTCATGAACCGATCCTGAAATTCTTGGGTGGGTTCGTCAGGGCTCCAGACACTCAGCTGCCCCGCACCGGAAATTCAGAAAAAAGTTAGTATTTGGCCGGGATACCCTCGATTCTTGTCGGTTCTGACCGTTCTGACCAAGTTGCGGATGAGACCTCAAATTGCAATGCGCGTTCGTCGGAATCGCAGACATGCGGGTCGGACCAGCAGAAAAATTGAGGAATCTTGATTTAGAGACAAGATAGCCAGAAATTCGACATTTTTTAACGAATCTCGGCTATTTATGAACCGATCCTGAAATTCTTGGGTGGGTTCGACAGGGCTCCAGACACTCAGCTGCCTCGCACCGAAAATTCAGTAAAAAGTTAGTATTTGGCCGAGATACCCTCGATTCTTGTTGGTTCTGACCGTTCTGACCAAGTCGCGGATGTAACGTCGAATCGCGATGCGCGTTTTTCGGATTCGCAGACATTCGGGTCAGACGAGCGGAAAAATTGGGGAATCTTGATTTAGAGACAAGATAGGCAGAAATTCGACATTTTTCAACGAATCTCGTCTATTCGTGAACCGATCCTGAAATTCTTGGGTGGGTTCGTCAGGGCTCCAGACACTCAGCTGCCCCGCACCGAAAATTCAGTAAAAAGTTAGTATTTGGCCGAGATACCCTCGATTCTTGTCGGTTCCGACCGTTCTGACCAAGTTGCGGATGAGACCTCAAATTGCAATGCGCGTTCGTCGGAATCGCAGACATGCGGGTCAGACCAGCAGAAAAATTGAGGAATCTTGATTTAGAGACAAGATAGCCAGAAATTCGACATTTTTCAGCAAATCTTGGCTATTTATGAACCGATCCTGAAATTCTTGGGTGGGTTCGACAAAACTCCAGACACTCAGCTGCCCCGCACCGAAAATTCAGAAAAAAGTTAGTATTTGGCCGAGATACCCTCTATTCTTGTCGGTTCTGACCGTTCTGACTAAGTTGCGGATGAGACCTCAAATTGCAATGCGCGTTCGTCGGAATCGCAGACATGCGGGTCAGACCAGCAGAAAAATTGAGGAATCTTGATTCAGAGACAAGATAGCCAGAAATTCGACATTTTTCAACGAATCTCGGCTATTTATGAACCGATCCTGAAATTCTTGGGTGGGTTCGTCAGGGCTCCAGACACTCAGCTGCCCCGCACCGGAAATTCAGAAAAAAGTTAGTATTTGGCCGAGATACCCTCGATTCTTGTCGGTTCTGACCGTTCTGACCAAGTTGCGGATGAGACCTCAATTTGCAATGCGCGTTCGTCGGAATCGCAGACATGCGGGTCGGACCAGCAGAAAAATTGAGGAATCTTGATTTAGAGACAAGATAGCCAGAAATTCGACATTTTTCAACGAATCTCGGCTATTTATTAACCGATCCTTGAATTCTTGGGTGGGTTCGACAGGGCTCCAGACACTCAGCTGCCTCGCACCGAAAATTCAGTAAAAAGTTAGTATTTGGCCGAGATACCCTCGATTCTTGTTGGTTCTGACCGTTCTGACCAAGTCGCGGATGTAACGTCGAATTGCGATGCGCGTTCTTCGGATTCGCAGACATTCGGGTCAGACGAGCGGAAAAATTGGGGAATCTTGATTTAGAGACAAGATAGGCAGAAATTCGACATTTTTCAACGAATCTCGTCTATTCGTGAACCGATCCTGAAATTCTTGGGTGGGTTCGACAGGGCTCCAGACACTCAGCTGCTCCGCACAGGAAATTCAGCAAAAAGTTAGTATTTGGCCGAGATACCCTCGATTCTTGTCGGTTCTGACCGTTTTGACTAAGTTGCGGATGAGACCTCAAATTGCAATGCGCGTTCGTCGGAATCGCAGACATGCGGGTCGGACCAGCAGAAAAATTGAGGAATCTTGATTTAGAGACTAGATAGCCAAAAATTCGACATTTTTCAACGAATCTCGGCTATTTATGAAACGATCCTGAAATTCTTGGGTGGGTTCGTCAGGGCTCCAGACACTCAGCTGCCCCGCACCGAAAATTCAGAAAAAAGTTAGTATTTGGCCGAGATACCCTCGATTCTTGTCGGTTCTGACCGTTCTGACCAAGTTGCGGATGAGACCTCAAATTGCAATGCGCGTTCGTCGGAATCGCAGACATGCGCGTCAGACCAGCAGAAAAATTGAGGAATCTTGATTTAGAGACAAGATAGCCAGAAATTCCACATTTTTCAACGAATCTCGGCTATTTATAAACCGATCCTGAAATTCTTGGGTGGGTTCGTCAGGGCTCCAGACACTCAGCTGCCCCGCACCGAAAATTCAGAAAAAAGTTAGTATTTGGCCGAGATACCCTCGATTCTTGTCGGTTCTGACCGTTCTGACCAAGTTGCGGATGAGACCTCAAATTGCAATGCGCGTTCGTCGGAATCGCAGACATGCGGGTCGGACCAGCAGAAAAATTGAGGAATCTTGATTTAGAGACAAGATAGCCAGAAATTCGACATTTTTCAACGAATCTCGGCTATTTATTAACCGATCCTGAAATTCTTGGGTGGGTTCGACAGGGCTCCAGACACTCAGCTGCCTTGCACCGAAAATTCAGTAAAAAGTTAGTATTTGGCCGAGATACCCTCGATTCTTGTTGGTTCTGACCGTTCTGACCAAGTCGCGGATGTAACGTCGAATTGCGATGCGCGTTCTTCAGATTCGCAGACATTCGGGTCAGACGAGCGGAAAAATTGGGGAATCTTGATTTAGAGACAAGATAGGCAGAAATTCGACATTTTTCAACGAATCTCGGCTATTCATGAACCGATCCTGAAATTCTTGGGTGGGTTCGTCAGGGCTCCAGACACTCAGCTGCCCCGCACCGGAAATTCAGAAAAAAGTTAGTATTTGGCCGGGATACCCTCGATTCTTGTCGGTTCTGACCGTTCTGACCAAGTTGCGGATGAGACCTCAAATTGCAATGCGCGTTCGTCGGAATCGCAGACATGCGGGTCGGACCAGCAGAAAAATTGAGGAATCTTGATTTAGAGACAAGATAGCCAGAAATTCGACATTTTTTAACGAATCTCGGCTATTTATGAACCGATCCTGAAATTCTTGGGTGGGTTCGACAGGGCTCCAGACACTCAGCTGCCTCGCACCGAAAATTCAGTAAAAAGTTAGTATTTGGCCGAGATACCCTCGATTCTTGTTGGTTCTGACCGTTCTGACCAAGTCGCGGATGTAACGTCGAATCGCGATGCGCGTTTTTCGGATTCGCAGACATTCGGGTCAGACGAGCGGAAAAATTGGGGAATCTTGATTTAGAGACAAGATAGGCAGAAATTCGACATTTTTCAACGAATCTCGTCTATTCGTGAACCGATCCTGAAATTCTTGGGTGGGTTCGTCAGGGCTCCAGACACTCAGCTGCCCCGCACCGAAAATTCAGTAAAAAGTTAGTATTTGGCCGAGATACCCTCGATTCTTGTCGGTTCCGACCGTTCTGACCAAGTTGCGGATGAGACCTCAAATTGCAATGCGCGTTCGTCGGAATCGCAGACATGCGGGTCAGACCAGCAGAAAAATTGAGGAATCTTGATTTAGAGACAAGATAGCCAGAAATTCGACATTTTTCAGCAAATCTTGGCTATTTATGAACCGATCCTGAAATTCTTGGGTGGGTTCGACAGAACTCCAGACACTCAGCTGCCCCGCACCGAAAATTCAGAAAAAAGTTAGTATTTGGCCGAGATACCCTCTATTCTTGTCGGTTCTGACCGTTCTGACTAAGTTGCGGATGAGACCTCAAATTGCAATGCGCGTTCGTCGGAATCGCAGACATGCGGGTCAGACCAGCAGAAAAATTGAGGAATCTTGATTCAGAGACAAGATAGCCAGAAATTCGACATTTTTCAACGAATCTCGGCTATTTATGAACCGATCCTGAAATTCTTGGGTGGGTTCGTCAGGGCTCCAGACACTCAGCTGCCCCGCACCGGAAATTCAGAAAAAAGTTAGTATTTGGCCGAGATACCCTCGATTCTTGTCGGTTCTGACCGTTCTGACCAAGTTGCGGATGAGACCTCAATTTGCAATGCGCGTTCGTCGGAATCGCAGACATGCGGGTCGGACCAGCAGAAAAATTGAGGAATCTTGATTTAGAGACAAGATAGCCAGAAATTCGACATTTTTCAACGAATCTCGGCTATTTATTAACCGATCCTTGAATTCTTGGGTGGGTTCGACAGGGCTCCAGACACTCAGCTGCCTCGCACCGAAAATTCAGTAAAAAGTTAGTATTTGGCCGAGATACCCTCGATTCTTGTTGGTTCTGACCGTTCTGACCAAGTCGCGGATGTAACGTCGAATTGCGATGCGCGTTCTTCGGATTCGCAGACATTCGGGTCAGACGAGCGGAAAAATTGGGGAATCTTGATTTAGAGACAAGATAGGCAGAAATTCGACATTTTTCAACGAATCTCGTCTATTCGTGAACCGATCCTGAAATTCTTGGGTGGGTTCGACAGGGCTCCAGACACTCAGCTGCTCCGCACAGGAAATTCAGCAAAAAGTTAGTATTTGGCCGAGATACCCTCGATTCTTGTCGGTTCTGACCGTTTTGACTAAGTTGCGGATGAGACCTCAAATTGCAATGCGCGTTCGTCGGAATCGCAGACATGCGGGTCGGACCAGCAGAAAAATTGAGGAATCTTGATTTAGAGACTAGATAGCCAAAAATTCGACATTTTTCAACGAATCTCGGCTATTTATGAAACGATCCTGAAATTCTTGGGTGGGTTCGTCAGGGCTCCAGACACTCAGCTGCCCCGCACCGAAAATTCAGAAAAAAGTTAGTATTTGGCCGAGATACCCTCGATTCTTGTCGGTTCTGACCGTTCTGACCAAGTTGCGGATGAGACCTCAAATTGCAATGCGCGTTCGTCGGAATCGCAGACATGCGCGTCAGACCAGCAGAAAAATTGAGGAATCTTGATTTAGAGACAAGATAGCCAGAAATTCCACATTTTTCAACGAATCTCGGCTATTTATAAACCGATCCTGAAATTCTTGGGTGGGTTCGTCAGGGCTCCAGACACTCAGCTGCCCCGCACCGAAAATTCAGAAAAAAGTTAGTATTTGGCCGAGATACCCTCGATTCTTGTCGGTTCTGACCGTTCTGACCAAGTTGCGGATGAGACCTCAAATTGCAATGCGCGTTCGTCGGAATCGCAGACATGCGGGTCGGACCAGCAGAAAAATTGAGGAATCTTGATTTAGAGACAAGATAGCCAGAAATTCGACATTTTTCAACGAATCTCGGCTATTTATTAACCGATCCTGAAATTCTTGGGTGGGTTCGACAGGGCTCCAGACACTCAGCTGCCTTGCACCGAAAATTCAGTAAAAAGTTAGTATTTGGCCGAGATACCCTCGATTCTTGTCGGTTCTGACCGTTCTGACCAAGTTGCGGATGAGACCTCAAATTGCAATGCGCGTTCGTCGGAATCGCAGACATGCGGGTCGGACCAGCAGAAAAATTGAGGAATCTTGATTTAGAGACAAGATAGCCAGAAATTCGACATTTTTCAACGAATCTCGGCTATTTATTAACCGATCCTGAAATTCTTGGGTGGGTTCGACAGGGCTCCAGACACTCAGCTGCCTTGCACCGAAAATTCAGTAAAAAGTTAGTATTTGGCCGAGATACCCTCGATTCTTGTTGGTTCTGACCGTTCTGACCAAGTCGCGGATGTAACGTCGAATTGCGATGCGCGTTCTTCAGATTCGCAGACATTCGGGTCAGACGAGCGGAAAAATTGGGGAATCTTGATTTAGAGACAAGATAGGCAGAAATTCGACATTTTTCAACGAATCTCGGCTATTCATGAACCGATCCTGAAATTCTTGGGTGGGTTCGTCAGGGCTCCAGACACTCAGCTGCCCCGCACCGGAAATTCAGAAAAAAGTTAGTATTTGGCCGAGATACCCTCGATTGTTGTCGGTTCTGACCGTTCTGACCAAGTTGCGGATGAGACCTCAAATTGCAATGCGCGTTCGTCGGAATCGCAGACATGCGGGTCGGACCAGCAGAAAAATTGAGGAATCTTGATTTAGAGACAAGATAGCCAGAAATTCGACATTTTTTAACGAATCTCGGCTATTTATGAACCGATCCTGAAATTCTTGGGTGGGTTCGACAGGGCTCCAGACACTCAGCTGCCTCGCACCGAAAATTCAGTAAAAAGTTAGTATTTGGCCGAGATACCCTCGATTCTTGTTGGTTCTGACCGTTCTGACCAAGTCGCGGATGTAACGTCGAATTGCGATGCGCGTTTTTCGGATTCGCAGACATTCGGGTCAGACGAGCGGAAAAATTGGGGAATCTTGATTTAGAGACAAGATAGGCAGAAATTCGACATTTTTCAACGAATCTCGTCTATTCGTGAACCGATCCTGAAATTCTTGGGTGGGTTCGTCAGGGCTCCAGACACTCAGCTGCCCCGCACCGAAAATTCAGTAAAAAGTTAGTATTTGGCCGAGATACCCTCGATTCTTGTCGGTTCCGACCGTTCTGACCAAGTTGCGGATGAGACCTCAAATTGCAATGCGCGTTCGTCGGAATCGCAGACATGCGGGTCAGACCAGCAGAAAAATTGAGGAATCTTGATTTAGAGACAAGATAGCCAGAAATTCGACATTTTTTAGCAAATCTCGGCTATTTATGAACCGATCCTGAAATTCTTGGGTGGGTTCGACAGAACTCCAGATACTCAGCTGCCCCGCACCAAAAATTCAGAAAAAAGTTAGTATTCGGCCGAGATACCCTCTATTCTTGTCGGTTCTGACCGTTCTGACTAAGTTGCGGATGAGACCTCAGATTGCAATGCGCGTTCGTCGGAATCGCAAACATGCGGGTCAGACCAGCAGAAAAATTGAGGAATCTTGATTCAGAGACAAGATAGCCAGAAATTCGACATTTTTCAACGAATCTCGGCTATTTATGAACCGATCCTGAAATTCTTGGGTGGGTTCGTCAGGGCTCCAGACACTCAGCTGCCCCGCACCGGAAATTCAGAAAAAAGTTAGTATTTGGCCGAGATACCCTCGATTCTTGTCGGTTCTACCGTTCTGACCAAGTTGCGGATGAGACCTCAATTTGCAATGCGCGTTCGTCGGAATCGCAGACATGCGGGTCGGACCAGCAGAAAAATTGAGGAATCTTGATTTAGAGACAAGATAGCCAGAAATTCGACATTTTTCAACGAATCTCGGCTATTTATTAACCGATCCTTGAATTCTTGGGTGGGTTCGACAGGGCTCCAGACACTCAGCTGCCTCGCACCGAAAATTCAGTAAAAAGTTAGTATTTGGCCGAGATACCCTCGATTCTTGTTGGTTCTGACCGTTCTGACCAAGTCGCGGATGTAACGTCGAATTGCGATGCGCGTTCTTCGGATTCGCAGACATTCCGGTCAGACGAGCGGAAAAATTGGGGAATCTTGATTTAGAGACAAGATAGGCAGAAATTCGACATTTTTCAACGAATCTCGTCTATTCGTGAACCGATCCTGAAATTCTTGGGTGAGTTCGACAGGGCTCCAGACACTCAGCTGCTCCGCACAGGAAATTCAGCAAAAAGTTAGTATTTGGCCGAGATACCCTCGATTCTTGTCGGTTCTGACCGTTCTGACCAAGTTGCGGATGAGACCTCAAATTGCAATGCGCGTTCGTCGGAATCGCAGACATGCGGGTCGGACCAGCAGAAAAATTGAGGAATCTTGATTTAGAGACTAGATAGCCAAAAATTCGACATTTTTCAACGAATCTCGGCTATTTATGAAACGATCCTGAAATTCTTGGGTGGGTTCATCAGGGCTCCAGACACTCAGCTGCCTTG
Source organism: Diprion similis (assembly GCF_021155765.1). Taxonomy (NCBI): domain Eukaryota; kingdom Metazoa; phylum Arthropoda; class Insecta; order Hymenoptera; family Diprionidae; genus Diprion; species Diprion similis. The sequence continues at coordinate 13,422,372 of NC_060115.1, read as the reverse complement.
CACCGAAAATTCAGTAAAAAGTTAGTATTTGGCCGAGATACCCTCGATTCTTGTTGGTTCTGACCGTTCTGACCAAGTCGCGGATGTAACGTCGAATTGCGATGCGCGTTCTTCAGATTCGCAGACATTCGGGTCAGACGAGCGGAAAAATTGGGGAATCTTGATTTAGAGACAAGATAGGCAGAAATTCGACATTTTTCAACGAATCTCGGCTATTCATGAACCGATCCTGAAATTCTTGGGTGGGTTCGTCAGGGCTCCAGACACTCAGCTGCCCCGCACCGGAAATTCAGAAAAAAGTTAGTATTTGGCCGAGATACCCTCGATTCTTGTCGGTTCTGACCGTTCTGACCAAGTTGCGGATGAGACCTCAAATTGCAATGCGCGTTCGTCGGAATCGCAGACATGCGGGTCGAACCAGCAGAAAAATTGAGGAATCTTGATTTAGAGACAAGATAGCCAGAAATTCGACATTTTTTAACGAATCTCGGCTATTTATGAACCGATCATGAAATTCTTGGGTGGGTTCGACAGGGCTCCAGACACTCAGCTGCCTCGCACCGAAAATTCAGTAAAAAGTTAGTATTTGGCCGAGATACCCTCGATTCTTGTTGGTTCTGACCGTTCTGACCAAGTCGCGGATGTAACGTCGAATTGCGATGCGCGTTTTTCGGATTCGCAGACATTCGGGTCAGACGAGCGGAAAAATTGGGGAATCTTGATTTAGAGACAAGATAGGCAGAAATTCGACATTTTTCAACGAATCTCGTCTATTCGTGAACCGATCCTGAAATTCTTGGGTGGGTTCGTCAGGGCTCCAGACACTCAGCTGCCCCGCACCGAAAATTCAGTAAAAAGTTAGTATTTGGCCGAGATACCCTCGATTCTTGTCGGTTCCGACCGTTCTGACCAAGTTGCGGATGAGACCTCAAATTGCAATGCGCGTTCGTCGGAATCGCAGACATGCGGGTCAGACCAGCAGAAAAATTGAGGAATCTTGATTTAGAGACAAGATAGCCAGAAATTCGACATTTTTCAGCAAATCTCGGCTATTTATGAACCGATCCTGAAATTCTTGGGTATGTTCGACAGAACTCCAGACACTCAGCTGCCCCGCACCGAAAATTCAGAAAAAAGTTAGTATTTGGCCGAGATACCCTCTATTCTTGTCGGTTCTGACCGTTCTGACTAAGTTGCGGATGAGACCTCAAATTGCAATGCGCGTTCGTCGGAATCGCAGACATGCGGGTCAGACCAGCAGAAAAATTGAGGAATCTTGATCCAGAGACAAGACAGCCAGAAATTCGACATTTTTCAACGAATCTCGGCTATTTATGAACCGATCCTGAAATTCTTGGGTGGGTTCGTCAGGGCTCCAGACACTCAGCTGCCCCGCACCGGAAATTCAGAAAAAAGTTAGTATTTGGCCGAGATACCCTCGATTCTTGTCGGTTCTACCGTTCTGACCAAGTTGCGGATGAGACCTCAATTTGCAATGCGCGTACGTCGGAATCGCAGACATGCGGGTCGGACCAGCAGAAAAATTGAGGAATCTTGATTTAGAGACAAGATAGCCAGAAATTCGACATTTTTCAACGAATCTCGGCTATTTATGAACCGATCCTGAAATTCTTGGGTGGGTTCGACAGGGCTCCAGACACTCAGCTGCCTCGCACCGAAAATTCAGAAAAAAGTTAGTATTTGGCCGAGATACCCTCGATTCTTGTCGGTTCTGACCGTTCTGACCAAGTCGCGGATGTGACGTCGAATTGCGATGCGCGTTCTTCGGATTCGCAGACATTCGGGTCAGACCAGCAGAAAAATTGAGGAATATTGATTTAGAGACAAGATAGCCAGAAATTCGACATTTTTCAACGAATCTCGGCTATTTATAAACCGATCCTGAAATTCTTGGGTGGGTTTGTCAGGGCTCCAGACACTCAGCTGCCCCGCACCGTAAATTCAGAAAAAAGTTAGTATTTGGTCGAGATACCCTCGATTCTTGTCGGTTCTGACCGTTCTGACCAAGTTGCGGATGAGACCTCAAATTGCAATGCGCGTTCGTCGGAATCGCAGACATGCGGGTCAGACCAGCAGAAAAATTGAGGAATCTTGATTTAGAGACAAGATAGCCAGAAATTCGACATTTTTCAACGAATCTCGGCTATTTATAAACCGATCCTGAAATTCTTGGGTGGGTTCGTCAGGGCTCCAGACACTCAGCTGCCCCGCACCGAAAATTCAGGAAAAAGTTAGTATTTGGCCGAGATACCCTCGATTCTTGTCGGTTCTGACCGTTCTGACCAAGTCGCGGATGTAACGTCGAATTGCGATGCGCGTTCTTCGGATTCGCAGACATTCGGGTCAGACGAGCGGAAAAATTGGGGAATCTTGATTTGGAGACAAGATAGGCAGAAATTCGACATTTTTCAACGAATCTCGGCTATTCGTGAACCGATCCTGAAATTCTTGGGTGGGTTCGTCAGGGCTCCAGACACTCAGCTGCCCCGCACCGAAAATTCAGAAAAAAGTTAGTATTTGGCCGAGATACCCTCGATTCTTGTCGGTTCTGACCGTTCTGACCAAGTTGCGGATGAGACCTCAAATTGCAATGTGCGTTCGTCGGAATCGCAGACATGCGGGTCAGACCAGCAGAAAAATTGAGGAATCTTGATTTAGAGACAAGATAGCCAGAAATTCGACATTTTTCAGCAAATCTCGGCTATTTATGAACCGATCCTGAAATTCTTGGGTGGGTTCGACAGGGCTCCAGACACTCAGCTGCCCCGCACCAAAAATTCAGAAAAAAGTTAGTATTTGACCGAGATACCCTCTATTCTTGTCGGTTCTGACCGTTCTGACGAAGTTGCGGATGAGACCTCAAATTGCAATGCGCGTTCGTCGGAATCGCAGACATGCGGGTCAGACCAGCAGAAAAATTGAGGAATCTTGATTTAGAGACAAGATAGCCAGAAATTCGACATTTTTCAACGAATCTCGGCTATTCGTGAACCGATCCTGAAATTCTTGGGTGGGTTCGTCAGGGCTCCAGACACTCAGCTGCCCCGCACCGGAAATTCAGAAAAAAGTTAGTATTTGGCCGAGATACCCTCGATTCTTGTCGGTTCTACCGTTCTGACCAAGTTGCGGATGAGACCTCAATTTGCAATGCGCGTTCGTCGGAATCGCAGACATGCGGGTCGGACCAGCAGAAAAATTGAGGAATCTTGATTTAGAGACAAGATGGCCAGAAATTCGACATTTTTCAACGAATCTCGGCTATTTATGAACCGATCCTGAAATTCTTGGGTGGGTTCGACAGGGCTCCAGACACTCAGCTGCCTCGCACCGAAAATTCAGAAAAAAGTTAGTATTTGGCCGAGATACCCTCGATTCTTGTCGGTTCTGACCGTTCTGACCAAGTCGCGGATGTGACGTCGAATTGCGATGCGCGTTCTTCGGATTCGCAGACATTCGGGTCAGACCAGCAGAAAAATTGAGGAATATTGATTTAGAGACAAGATAGCCAGAAATTCGACATTTTTCAACGAATCTCGGCTATTTATAAACCGATCCTGAAATTCTTGGGTGGGTTTGTCAGGGCTCCAGACACTCAGCTGCCCCGCACCGTAAATTCAGAAAAAAGTTAGTATTTGGTCGAGATACCCTCGATTCTTGTCGGTTCTGACCGTTCTGACCAAGTTGCGGATGAGACCTCAAATTGCAATGCGCGTTCGTCGGAATCGCAGACATGCGGGTCAGACCAGCAGAAAAATTGAGGAATCTTGATTTAGAGACAAGATAGCCAGAAATTCGACATTTTTCAACGAATCTCGGCTATTTATAAACCGATCCTGAAATTCTTGGGTGGGTTCGTCAGGGCTCCAGACACTCAGCTGCCCCGCACCGAAAATTCAGGAAAAAGTTAGTATTTGGCCGAGATACCCTCGATTCTTGTCGGTTCTGACCGTTCTGACCAAGTCGCGGATGTAACGTCGAATTGCGATGCGCGTTCTTCGGATTCGCAGACATTCGGGTCAGACGAGCGGAAAAATTGGGGAATCTTGATTTGGAGACAAGATAGGCAGAAATTCGACATTTTTCAACGAATCTCGGCTATTCGTGAACCGATCCTGAAATTCTTGGGTGGGTTCGTCAGGGCTCCAGACACTCAGCTGCCCCGCACCGAAAATTCAGAAAAAAGTTAGTATTTGGCCGAGATACCCTCGATTCTTGTCGGTTCTGACCGTTCTGACCAAGTTAGGGATGAGACCTCAAATTGCAATGCGCGTTCGTCGGAATCGCAGACATGCGGGTCGGACCAGCAGAAAAATTGAGGAATCTTGATTTAGAGACAAGATAGCCAGAAATTCGACATTTTTTAACGAATCTCGGCTATTTATGAACCGATCCTGAAATTCTTGGGTGGGTTCGACAGGGCTCCAGACACTCAGCTGCCTCGCACCGAAAATTCAGTAAAAAGTTAGTATTTGGCCGAGATACCCTCGATTCTGGTTGGTTCTGACCGTTCTGACCAAGTCGCGGATGTAACGTCGAATTGCGATGCGCGTTTTTCGGATTCGCAGACATTCGGGTCAGACGAGCGGAAAAATTGGGGAATCTTGATTTAGAGACAAGATAGGCAGAAATTCGACATTTTTCAACGAATCTCGTCTATTCGTGAACCGATCCTGAAATTCTTGGGTGGGTTCGTCAGGGCTCCAGACACTCAGCTGCCCCGCACCGAAAATTCAGTAAAAAGTTAGTATTTGGCCGAGATACCCTCGATTCTTGTCGGTTCCGACCGTTCTGACCAAGTTGCGGATGAGACCTCAAATTGCAATGCGCGTTCGTCGGAATCGCAGACATGCGGGTCAGACCAGCAGAAAAATTGAGGAATCTTGATTTAGAGACAAGATAGCCAGAAATTCGACATTTTTCAGCAAATCTCGGCTATTTATGAACCGATCCTGAAATTCTTGGGTATGTTCGACAGAACTCCAGACACTCAGCTGCCCCGCACCGAAAATTCAGAAAAAAGTTAGTATTTGGCCGAGATACCCTCTATTCTTGTCGGTTCTGACCGTTCTGACTAAGTTGCGGATGAGACCTCAAATTGCAATGCGCGTTCGTCGGAATCGCAGACATGCGGGTCAGACCAGCAGAAAAATTGAGGAATCTTGATTCAGAGACAAGACAGCCAGAAATTCGACATTTTTCAACGAATCTCGGCTATTTATGAACCGATCCTGAAATTCTTGGGTGGGTTCGTCAGGGCTCCAGACACTCAGCTGCCCCGCACCGAAAATTCAGGAAAAAGTTAGTATTTGGCCGAGATACCCTCGATTCTTGTCGGTTCTGACCGTTCTGACCAAGTCGCGGATGTAACGTCGAATTGCGATGCGCGTTCTTCGGATTCGCAGACATTCGGGTCAGACGAGCGGAAAAATTGGGGAATCTTGATTTGGAGACAAGATAGGCAGAAATTCGACATTTTTCAACGAATCTCGGCTATTCGTGAACCGATCCTGAAATTCTTGGGTGGGTTCGTCAGGGCTCCAGACACTCAGCTGCCCCGCACCGAAAATTCAGAAAAAAGTTAGTATTTGGCCGAGATACCCTCGATTCTTGTCGGTTCTGACCGTTCTGACCAAGTTGCGGATGAGACCTCAAATTGCAATGTGCGTTCGTCGGAATCGCAGACATGCGGGTCAGACCAGCAGAAAAATTGAGGAATCTTGATTTAGAGACAAGATAGCCAGAAATTCGACATTTTTCAGCAAATCTCGGCTATTTATGAACCGATCCTGAAATTCTTGGGTGGGTTCGACAGGGCTCCAGACACTCAGCTGCCCCGCACCAAAAATTCAGAAAAAAGTTAGTATTTGACCGAGATACCCTCTATTCTTGTCGGTTCTGACCGTTCTGACGAAGTTGCGGATGAGACCTCAAATTGCAATGCGCGTTCGTCGGAATCGCAGACATGCGGGTCAGACCAGCAGAAAAATTGAGGAATCTTGATTTAGAGACAAGATAGCCAGAAATTCGACATTTTTCAACGAATCTCGGCTATTCGTGAACCGATCCTGAAATTCTTGGGTGGGTTCGTCAGGGCTCCAGACACTCAGCTGCCCCGCACCGGAAATTCAGAAAAAAGTTAGTATTTGGCCGAGATACCCTCGATTCTTGTCGGTTCTACCGTTCTGACCAAGTTGCGGATGAGACCTCAATTTGCAATGCGCGTTCGTCGGAATCGCAGACATGCGGGTCGGACCAGCAGAAAAATTGAGGAATCTTGATTCAGAGACAAGACAGCCAGAAATTCGACATTTTTCAACGAATCTCGGCTATTTATGAACCGATCCTGAAATTCTTGGGTGGGTTCGTCAGGGCTCCAGACACTCAGCTGCCCCGCACCGGAAATTCAGAAAAAAGTTAGTATTTGGCCGAGATACCCTCGATTCTTGTCGGTTCTACCGTTCTGACCAAGTTGCGGATGAGACCTCAATTTGCAATGCGCGTTCGTCGGAATCGCAGACATGCGGGTCGGACCAGCAGAAAAATTGAGGAATCTTGATTTAGAGACAAGATAGCCAGAAATTCGACATTTTTCAACGAATCTCGGCTATTTATGAACCGATCCTGAAATTCTTGGGTGGGTTCGACAGGGCTCCAGACACTCAGCTGCCTCGCACCGAAAATTCAGAAAAAAGTTAGTATTTGGCCGAGATACCCTCGATTCTTGTCGGTTCTGACCGTTCTGACCAAGTCGCGGATGTGACGTCGAATTGCGATGCGCGTTCTTCGGATTCGCAGACATTCGGGTCAGACCAGCAGAAAAATTGAGGAATATTGATTTAGAGACAAGATAGCCAGAAATTCGACATTTTTCAACGAATCTCGGCTATTTATAAACCGATCCTGAAATTCTTGGGTGGGTTTGTCAGGGCTCCAGACACTCAGCTGCCCCGCACCGTAAATTCAGAAAAAAGTTAGTATTTGGTCGAGATACCCTCGATTCTTGTCGGTTCTGACCGTTCTGACCAAGTTGCGGATGAGACCTCAAATTGCAATGCGCGTTCGTCGGAATCGCAGACATGCGGGTCAGACCAGCAGAAAAATTGAGGAATCTTGATTTGGAGACAAGGTAGTCAGAAATTCGACATTTTTCAACGAATCTCGGCTATTTATAAACCGAACCTGAAATTCTTGGGTGGGTTTGTCAGGGCTCCAGACACTCAGCTGCCTCGCACCGAAAATTCAGAAAAAAGTTAGTATTTAGCCGAGATACCCACGATTCTTGTCGGTTCTGACCGTTCTGACCAAGTCGCGGATGTAACGTCGAATTGCGATGCGCGTTTTTCGGATTCGCAGACATTCGGGTCAGACGAGCGGAAAAATTGAGGAATCTTGATTTAGAGACAAGATAGTCAGAAATTCGACATTTTTCAACGAATCTCGGCTATTTATGAACCGATCCTGAAATTCTTGGGTGGGTTCGACAGGGCTCCAGACACTCAGCTGCCTCGCACCGAAAATTCAGAAAAAAGTTGGTATTTGGCCGTGATACCCTCGATTCTTGTCGGTTCTGACCGTTCTGACCAAGTCGCGGATGTAACGTCGAATTGCGATGCGCGTTCCTCGGATTCGCAGACATTCGGGTCAGACGAGCGGAAAAATTGAGGAATCTTGATTTAGAGACAAGATAGGCAGAAATTCGACATTTTTCAACGAATCTCGGCTATTTGTGAACCGATCCTGAAATTCTTGGGTGGGTTTGTCAGGGCTCCAGACACTCAGCTGCCCCGCACCGGAAATTCAGAAAAAAAGGTAGTATTTGGCCGAGATACCCTCGATTCTTGTCGGTTCTGACCGTTCTGACCAAGTTGCGGATGAGACCTCAAATTGCAATGCGCGTTCGTCGGAATCGCAGACATGCGGGTCAGACCAGCAGAAAAATTGATGAACCTTGATTCAGAGACAAGATAGCCAGAAATTCGACATTTTTCAACGAATCTCGGCTATTTATGAACCGATCCTGAAATTCTTGGGTGGGTTCGTCAGGGCTCCAGACACTCAGCTGCCCCGCACCGGAAATTCAGAAAAAAGTTAGTATTTGGCCGAGATACCCTCGATTCTCGTCGGTTCTGACCGTTCTGACCAAGTTGCGGATGAGACCTCAAATTGCAATGCGCGTTCGTCGGAATCGCAGACATGCGGGTCGGACCAGCAGAAAAATTGAGGAATCTTGATTTAGAGACAAGATAGCCAGAAATTCGACATTTTTCAACGAATCTCGGCTATTTATGAACCGATCCTGGAATTCTTGGGTGGGTTCGACAGGGCTCCAGACACTCAGCTGCCTCGCACCAAAAATTCAGAAAAAAGTTAGTATTCAGCCGAGATACCCTCGATTCTTGTCGGTTCTGACCGTTCTGACCAAGTCGCGGATGTAACGTCGAATTGCGATGCGCGTGCTTCGGATTCGCAGACATTCGGGTCAGACGAGCGGAAAAATTGAGGAATCTTGATTTAGAGACAAGATAGTCAGAAATTCGACATTTTTCGACGAATCTCGGCTATTTATGAACCGATCCTGAAATTCTTGGGTGGGTTCAACAGGGCTCCAGACACTCAGCTGCCTCGCACCGAAAATTCAGAAAAAAGTTAGTATTTGGCCGTGATACCCTCGATTCTTGTCGGTTCTGACCGTTCTGACCAAGTCGCGGATGTAACGTCGAATTGCGATGCGCGTTCCCCGGATTCGCAGACATTCGGGTCAGACGAGCGGAAAAATTGAGGAATCTTGATTTAGAGACAAGATAGGCAGAAATTCGACATTTTTCAACGAATCTCGGCTATTTATGAACCGATCCTCAAATTCTTGGGTGGGTTCGACAGGGCTCCAGACACTCAGCTGCCCCGCACAGAAAATTCAGAAAAAAGTTAGTATTTGGCCGAGATACCCTCGATTCTTGTCGGTTCTGACCGTTCTGACCAAGTCGCGGATGAAACGTCGAATTGCAATGCGCGTTCTTCGGAATCGCAGACATTCGGGTCAGACGAGCAGAAAAATTGAGGAATCTTGATTTAGAGACAAGGTAGCCAGAAATTCGACATTTTTCAACGAATCTTGGCTATTTATGAACCGATCCTGAAATTCTTGGGTGGGTTTGTCAGGGCTCCAGACACTCAGCTGCCCCGCACCGAAAATTCAGAAAAAAGTTAGTATTTGGCCGAGATACTCTCCATTCTTGTCGGTTCTGACCGTTCTGACCAAGTCGCGGATGTAACGTCGAATTGCGATGCGCGTTCTTCGGATTCGCAGACATTCGGGTCAGACGAGCGGAAAAATTGAGGAATCTTGATTTAGAGACAAGATAGCCAGAAATTCGACATTTTTCAACAAATCTCGGCTATTTATAAACCGATCCTGAAATTCTTGGGTGGGTTCGTCAGGGCTCCAGACACTCAGCTGCTCCGCACCGAAAATTCAGAAAAAAGTTGGTATTTGGCCGAGATACCCTCGATTCTTGTCGGTTCTGACCGTTCTGACCTAGTTGCGGATGAGACCTCAAATTGCAATGCGCGTTTGTCGGAATCGCAGACATGCGGGTCAGACCAGCAGAAAAATTGAGGAATCTTGATTTAGAGACAAGATAGCCAGAAATTCGACATTTTTCAACAAATCTCGGCTATTTATGAACCGATCCTGAAATTCTTGGGTGGGTTCGACAGGGCTCCAGACACTCAGCTGCCCCGCACAGAAAATTCAGAAAAAAGTTAGTATTTGGCCGAGATACCCTCGATTCTTGTCGGTTCTGACCGTTCTGACCAAATCGCGGATGAAACGTCGAATTGCAATGCGCGTTCTTCGAAATCGCAGACATTCGGGTCAGACGAGCAGAAAAATTGAGGAATCTTGATTTAGAGACAAGGTAGCCAGAAATTCGACATTTTTCAACGAATCCCAGCTATTTATGAACCGATCCTGAAATTCTTGGGTGGGTTCGTCAGGGCTCCAGACACTCAGCTGCCCCGCACCGAAAATTCAGAAAAAAGTTAGTATTTGGCCGAGATACCCTCGATTCTTGTCGGTTCTGACCGTTCTGACCAAGTTGCGGATGAGACCTCAAATTGCAATGCGCGTTCGTCGGAATCGCAGACATGCGGGTCAGACCAGCAGAAAAATTGAGGAATCTTGATTTAGAGACAAGATAGCCAGAAATTTGACATTTTTCAACGAATCTCGGCTATTTATGAACCGATCCTGAAATTCTTGGGTGGGTTCGTCATGGCTCCAGACACTCAGCTGCCCCGCACCGAAAATTCAGGAAAAAGTTAGTATTTGGCCGAGATACCCTCGATTCTTGTCGGTTCTGACCGTTCTGACCAAGTTGCGGATGAGACCTCAAATTGCAATGCGCGTTCGTCGGAATCGCAGACATGCGGGTCAGACCAGCAGAAAAATTGAGAAACCTTGATTTAGAGACAAGATAGCCAGAAATTCGACATTTTTCAACGAATCTCGGCTATTTATGAACCGATCCTGAAATTCTTGGGTGGGTTCGTCAGGGCTCCAGACACTCAGCTGCCCCGCACCGGAAATTCAGAAAAAAGTTAGTATTTGGCCGAGATACCCTCGATTCTCGTCGGTTCTGACCGTTCTGACCAAGTTGCGGATGAGACCTCAAATTGCAATGCGCGTTCGTCGGAATCGCAGACATGCGGGTCGGACCAGCAGAAAAATTGAGGAATCTTGATTTAGAGACAAGATAGCCAGAAATTCGACATTTTTCAACGAATCTCGGCTATTTATGAACCGATCCTGGAATTCTTGGGTGGGTTCGACAGGGCTCCAGACACTCAGCTGCCTCGCACCAAAAATTCAGAAAAAAGTTAGTATTCAGCCGAGATACCCTCGATTCTTGTCGGTTCTGACCGTTCTGACCAAGTCGCGGATGTAACGTCGAATTGCGATGCGCGTGCTTCGGATTCGCAGACATTCGGGTCAGACGAGCGGAAAAATTGAGGAATCTTGATTTAGAGACAAGATAGTCAGAAATTCGACATTTTTCAACGAATCTCGGCTATTTATGAACCGATCCTGAAATTCTTGGGTGGGTTCGACAGGGCTCCAGACACTCAGCTGCCTCGCACCGAAAATTCAGAAAAAAGTTAGTATTTGGCCGTGATACCCTCGATTCTTGTCGGTTCTGACCGTTCTGACCAAGTCGCGGATGTAACGTCGAATTGCGATGCGCGTTCCCCGGATTCGCAGACATTCGGGTCAGACGAGCGGAAAAATTGAGGAATCTTGATTTAGAGACAAGATAGGCAGAAATTCGACATTTTTCAACGAATCTCGGCTATTTATGAACCGATCCTCAAATTCTTGGGTGGGTTCGACAGGGCTCCAGACACTCAGCTGCCCCGCACGGAAAATTCAGAAAAAAGTTAGTATTTGGCCGAGATACCCTCGATTCTTGTCGGTTCTGACCGTTCTGACCAAGTCGCGGATGAAACGTCGAATTGCAATGCGCGTTCTTCGGAATCGCAGACATTCGGGTCAGACGAGCAGAAAAATTGAGGAATCTTGATTTAGAGACAAGGTAGCCAGAAATTCGACATTTTTCAACGAATCCCAGCTATTTATGAACCGATCCTGAAATTCTTGGGTGGGTTCGTCAGGGCTCCAGACACTCAGCTGCCCCGCACCGAAAATTCAGAAAAAAGTTAGTATTTGGCCGAGATACCCTTGATTCTTGTCGGTTCTGACCGTTCTGACCAAGTTGCGGATGAGACCTCAAATTGCAATGCGCGTTCGTCGGAATCGCAGACATGCGGGTCAGACCAGCAGAAAAATTGAGGAATCTTGATTTAGAGACAAGATAGCCAGAAATTTGACATTTTTCAACGAATCTCGGCTATTTATGAACCGATCCTGAAATTCTTGGGTGGGTTCGTCATGGCTCCAGACACTCAGCTGCCCCGCACCGAAAATTCAGGAAAAAGTTAGTATTTGGCCGAGATACCCTCGATTCTTGTCGGTTCTGACCGTTCTGACCAAGTTGCGGATGAGACCTCAAATTGCAATGCGCGTTCGTCGGAATCGCAGACATGCGGGTCAGACCAGCAGAAAAATTGAGAAACCTTGATTTAGAGACAAGATAGCCAGAAATTCGACATTTTTCAACGAATCTCGGCTATTTATGAACCGATCCTGAAATTCTTGGGTGGGTTCGTCAGGGCTCCAGACACTCAGCTGCCCCGCACCGGAAATTCAGAAAAAAGTTAGTATTTGGCCGAGATACCCTCGATTCTCGTCGGTTCTGACCGTTCTGACCAAGTTGCGGATGAGACCTCAAATTGCAATGCGCGTTCGTCGGAATCGCAGACATGCGGGTCGGACCAGCAGAAAAATTGAGGAATCTTGATTTAGAGACAAGATAGCCAGAAATTCGACATTTTTCAACGAATCTCGGCTATTTATGAACCGATCCTGGAATTCTTGGGTGGGTTCGACAGGGCTCCAGACACTCAGCTGCCTCGCACCAAAAATTCAGAAAAAAGTTAGTATTCAGCCGAGATACCCTCGATTCTTGTCGGTTCTGACCGTTCTGACCAAGTCGCGGATGTAACGTCGAATTGCGATGCGCGTGCTTCGGATTCGCAGACATTCGGGTCAGACGAGCGGAAAAATTGAGGAATCTTGATTTAGAGACAAGATAGTCAGAAATTCGACATTTTTCAACGAATCTCGGCTATTTATGAACCGATCCTGAAATTCTTGGGTGGGTTCGACAGGGCTCCAGACACTCAGCTGCCTCGCACCGAAAATTCAGAAAAAAGTTAGTATTTGGCCGTGATACCCTCGATTCTTGTCGGTTCTGACCGTTCTGACCAAGTCGCGGATGTAACGTCGAATTGCGATGCGCGTTCCCCGGATTCGCAGACATTCGGGTCAGACGAGCGGAAAAATTGAGGAATCTTGATTTAGAGACAAGATAGGCAGAAATTCGACATTTTTCAACGAATCTCGGCTATTTATGAACCGATCCTCAAATTCTTGGGTGGGTTCGACAGGGCTCCAGACACTCAGCTGCCCCGCACGGAAAATTCAGAAAAAAGTTAGTATTTGGCCGAGATACCCTCGATTCTTGTCGGTTCTGACCGTTCTGACCAAGTCGCGGATGAAACGTCGAATTGCAATGCGCGTTCTTCGGAATCGCAGACATTCGGGTCAGACGAGCAGAAAAATTGAGGAATCTTGATTTAGAGACAAGGTAGCCAGAAATTCGACATTTTTCAACGAATCTTGGCTATTTATGAACCGATCCTGAAATTCTTGGGTGGGTTTGTCAGGGCTCCAGACACTCAGCTGCCCCGCACCGAAAATTCAGAAAAAAGTTAGTATTTGGCCGAGATACTCTCCATTCTTGTCGGTTCTGACCGTTCTGACCAAGTCGCGGATGTAACGTCGAATTGCGATGCGCGTTCTTCGGATTCGCAGACATTCGGGTCAGACGAGCGGAAAAATTGAGGAATCTTGATTTAGAGACAAGATAGCCAGAAATTCGACATTTTTCAACAAATCTCGGCTATTTATAAACCGATCCTGAAATTCTTGGGTGGGTTCGTCAGGGCTCCAGACACTCAGCTGCTCCGCACCGAAAATTCAGAAAAAAGTTGGTATTTGGCCGAGATACCCTCGATTCTTGTCGGTTCTGACCGTTCTGACCTAGTTGCGGATGAGACCTCAAATTGCAATGCGCGTTTGTCGGAATCGCAGACATGCGGGTCAGACCAGCAGAAAAATTGAGGAATCTTGATTTAGAGACAAGATAGCCAGAAATTCGACATTTTTCAACAAATCTCGGCTATTTATGAACCGATCCTGAAATTCTTGGGTGGGTTCGACAGGGCTCCAGACACTCAGCTGCCCCGCACAGAAAATTCAGAAAAAAGTTAGTATTTGGCCGAGATACCCTCGATTCTTGTCGGTTCTGACCGTTCTGACCAAATCGCGGATGAAACGTCGAATTGCAATGCGCGTTCTTCGAAATCGCAGACATTCGGGTCAGACGAGCAGAAAAATTGAGGAATCTTGATTTAGAGACAAGGTAGCCAGAAATTCGACATTTTTCAACGAATCCCAGCTATTTATGAACCGATCCTGAAATTCTTGGGTGGGTTCGTCAGGGCTCCAGACACTCAGCTGCCCCGCACCGAAAATTCAGAAAAAAGTTAGTATTTGGCCGAGATACCCTCGATTCTTGTCGGTTCTGACCGTTCTGACCAAGTTGCGGATGAGACCTCAAATTGCAATGCGCGTTCGTCGGAATCGCAGACATGCGGGTCAGACCAGCAGAAAAATTGAGGAATCTTGATTTAGAGACAAGATAGCCAGAAATTTGACATTTTTCAACGAATCTCGGCTATTTATGAACCGATCCTGAAATTCTTGGGTGGGTTCGTCATGGCTCCAGACACTCAGCTGCCCCGCACCGAAAATTCAGGAAAAAGTTAGTATTTGGCCGAGATACCCTCGATTCTTGTCGGTTCTGACCGTTCTGACCAAGTTGCGGATGAGACCTCAAATTGCAATGCGCGTTCGTCGGAATCGCAGACATGCGGGTCAGACCAGCAGAAAAATTGAGAAACCTTGATTTAGAGACAAGATAGCCAGAAATTCGACATTTTTCAACGAATCTCGGCTATTTATGAACCGATCCTGAAATTCTTGGGTGGGTTCGTCAGGGCTCCAGACACTCAGCTGCCCCGCACCGAAAATTCAGAAAAAAGTTAGTATTTGGCCGAGATACCCTCGATTCTTGTCGGTTCTGACCGTTCTGACCAAGTTGCGGATGAGACCTCAAATTGCAATGCGCGTTCGTCGGAATCGCAGACATGCGGGTCGGACCAGCAGAAAAATTGAGGAATCTTGATTTAGAGACAAGATAGCCAGAAATTCGACATTTTCCAACGAATCTCGGCTATTTATGAACCGATCCTGAAATTCTTGGGTGGGTTCGACAGGGCTCCAGACACTCAGCTGCCCTGCACAGAAAATTCAGAAAAAAGTTAGTATTTGGCCGAGATACCCTCGATTCTTGTCGGTTCTGACCGTTCTGACCAAGTCGCGGATGAAACGTCGAATTGCAATGCGCGTTCTTCGGAATCGCAGACATTCGGGCCAGACGAGCAGAAAAATTGAGGAATCTTGATTTAGAGACAAGGTAGCCAGAAATTAGACATTTTTCAACGAATCTTGGCTATTTATGAACCGATCCTGAAATTCTTAGGTGGGTTCGTCAGGGCTCCAGACACTCAGCTGCCCCGCACCGAAAATTCAGAAAAAAGTTAGTATTTGGCCGAGATACTCTCCATTCTTGTCGGTTCTGACCGTTCTGACCAAGTCGCGGATGTAACGTCGAATTGCGATGCGCGTTCTTCGGATTCGCAGACATTCGGGTCAGACGAGCGGAAAAATTAAGGAATCTTGATTTAGAGACAAGATAGCTAGAAATTCGACATTTTTCAACAAATCTCGGCTATTTATGAACCGATCCTGAAATTCTTGGGTGGGTTCGTCAGGGCTGCAGACACTCAGCTGCTCCGCACCGAAAATTCAGAAAAAAGTTAGTATTTGGCCGAGATACCCTCGATTCTTGTCGGTTCTGACCGTTCTGACCTAGTTACGGACGAGACCTCAAATTGCAATGCGCGTTCCTCGGAATCGCAGACATGCGGGTCAGACCAGCAGAAAAATTGAGGAATCTTGATTTAGAGACAAGATAGCCAGAAATTCGACATTTTTCAACAAATCTCTGCTATTTATGAACCGATCCTGAAATTCTTGGGTGGGTTCGACAGGGCTCCAGACACTCAGCTGCCTCGCACCGAAAATTCGTAAAAAGTTAGTATTTGGCCGTGATACCCTCGATTCTTGTCGGTTCTGACCGTTCTGACCAAGTCGCGGATGTAACGTCGAATTGCGATGCGCGTTCCCCGGATTCGCAGACATTCGGGTCAGACGAGCGGAAAAATTGAGGAATCTTGATTTAGAGACAAGATAGTCAGAAATTCGACATTTTTCAACGAATCTCGGCTATTTATGAACCGATCCTGAAATTCTTGGGTGGGTTCGACAGGGCTCCAGACACTCAGCTGCCTCGCACCGAAAATTCAGAAAAAAGTTAGTATTTGGCCGTGATACCCTCGATTCTTGTCGGTTCCGACCGTTCTGACCAAGTCGCGGATGTAACGTCGAATTGCGATGCGCGTTCCCCGGATTCGCAGACATTCGGGTCAGACGAGCGGAAAAATTGAGGAATCTTGATTTAGAGACAAGATAGGCAGAAATTCGACATTTTTCAACGAATCTCGGCTATTCGTGAACCGATCCTGAAATTCTTGGGTGGGTTTGTCAGGGCTCCAGACACTTAGCTGCCCCGCACCGGAAATTCAGAAAAAAAGGTAGTATTTGGCCGAGATACCCTCGATTCTTGTCGGTTCTGACCGTTCTGACCAAGTTGCGGATGAGACCTCAAATTGCAATGCGCGTTCGTCGGAATCGCAGACATGCGGGTCAGACCAGCAGAAAAATTGAGGAACCTTGATTTAGAGACAAGATAGCCAGAAATTCGACATTTTTCAACGAATCTCGGCTATTTATGAACCGATCCTGAAATTCTTGGGTGGGTTCGTCAGGGCTCCAGACACTCAGCTGCCCCGCACCGAAAATTCAGAAAAAAGTTAGTATTTGGCCGAGATACCCTCGATTCTTGTCGGTTCTGACCGTTCTGACCAAGTTGCGGATGAGACCTCAAATTGCAATGCGCGTTCGTCGGAATCGCAGACATGCGGGTCGGACCAGCAGAAAAATTGAGGAATCTTGATTTAGAGACAAGATAGCCAGAAATTCGACATTTTTCAACGAATCTCGGCTATTTATGAACCGATCCTCAAATTCTTGGGTGGGTTCGACAGGGCTCCAGACACTCAGCTGCCCCGCACAGAAAATTCAGAAAAAAGTTAGTATTTGGCCGAGATACCCTCGATTCTTGTCGGTTCTGACCGTTCTGACCAAGTCGCGGATGTACCGTCGAATTGCGATGCGCGTTCTTCGGATTCGCAGACATTCGGGTCAGACAAGCGGAAAAATTGAGGAATCTTGATTTAGAGACAAGATAGGCAGAAATTCGACATTTTTCAACGAATCTCGACTATTTATGAACCGATCCTGGAATTCTTGGGTGGGTTCGACAGGGCTCCAGACACTCAGCTGCCTCGCACCGAAAATTCAGAAAAAAGTTAGTATTTGGCCGTGATACCCTCGATTCTTGTCGGTTCTGACCGTTCTGACCAAGTCGCGGATGTAACGTCGAATTGCGATGCGCGTTCCTCGGATTCGCGGACATTCGGGTCCGACGAGCGGAAAAATTGAGGAATCTTGATTTAGAGACAAGATAGGCAGAAATTCGACATTTTTCAACGAATCTCGGCTATTCGTGAACCGATCCTGAAATTCCTGGGTGGGTTTGTCAGGGCTCCAGACACTCAGCTGCCCCGCACCGAAAATTCAGAAAAAAAGTTAGTATTTGGCCGAGATACCCTCTATTCTTGTCGGTTCTGACCGTTCTGACTAAGTTGCGGATGAGACCTCAAATTGCAATGCGCGTTCGTCGGAATCGCGTACATGCGGGTCAGACCAGCAGAAAAATTGAGGAATCTTGATTTAGAGACAAGATAGCCAGAAATTCGACATTTTTCAACGAATCTCGGCTATTTATGAACCGATCCTGAAATTCTTGGGTGGGTTCGTCAGGGCTCCAGACACTCAGCTGCCTCGCACCGAAAATTCAGAAAAAAGTTAGTATTTGGCCGAGATACCCTCGATTCTTGTCGGTTCTGACCGTTCTAACCAAGTTGCGGATGAGACCTCAAATTGCAATGCGCGTTCGTCGGAATCGCAGACATGCGGGTCAGACCAGCAGAAAAATTGAGGAATCTTGATTCAGAGACAAGATAGCCAGAAATTCGACATTTTTTAACGAATCTCGGCTATTTATGAACCGATCCTGAAATTCTTGGGTGGGTTCGACAGGGCTCCAGACACTCAGCTGCCCCGCACAGAAAATTCAGAAAAAAGTTAGTATTTGGCCGAGATACCCTCGATTCTTGTCGGTTCTGACCGTTCTGACCAAGTTGCGGATGAGACCTCAAATTGCAATGCGCGTTCGTCGGAATCGCAGACATGCGGGTAAGACCAGCAGAAAAATTGAGGAATCTTGATTTAGAGACAAGATAGCCAGAAATTCGACATTTTTCAACGAATCTCGGCTATTTATGAACCGATCCTGAAATTCTTGGGTGGGTTCGACAGGGCTCCAGACACTCAGCTGCCCCGCACAGAAAATTCAGAAAAAAGTTAGTATTTGGCCGAGATACCCTCGATTCTTGTCGGTTCTGACCGTTCTGACCAAGTCGCGGATGAAACGTCGAATTGCAATGCGCGTTCTTCGGAATCGCAGACATTCGGGTCAGACGAGCAGAAAAATTGAGGAATCTTGATTTAGAGACAAGGTAGCCAGAAATTCGACATTTTTCAACGAATCTCGGCTATTGATGAACCGATCCTGAAATTCTTGGGTGGGTTCGTCAGGGCTCCAGACACTCAGCCGCCCCGCACCGAAAATTCAGAAAAAAGTTAGTATTTGGCCGAGATACCCTCGATTCTTGTCGGTTCTGACCGTTCTGACCAAGTTGCGGATGAGACCTCAAATTGCAATGCGCGTTCGTCGGAATCGCAGACATGCGGGTAAGACCAGCAGAAAAATTGAGGAATCTTGATTTAGAGACAAGATAGCCAGAAATTCGACATTTTTCAACGAATCTCGGCTATTTATGAACCGATCCTGAAATTCTTGGGTGGGTTCGACAGGGCTCCAGACACTCAGCTGCCCCGCACAGAAAATTCAGAAAAAAGTTAGTATTTGGCCGAGATACCCTCGATTCTTGTCGGTTCTGACCGTTCTGACCAAGTTGCGGATGAGACCTCAAATTGCAATGCGCGTTCGTCGGAATCGCAGACATGCGGGTCAGACCAGCAGAAAAATTGAGGAATCTTGATTTAGAGACAAGATAGCCAGAAATTCGACATTTTTCAACGAATCTCGGCTATTTATGAACCGATCCTCAAATTCTTGGGTGGGTTCGACAGGGCTCCAGACACTCAGCTGCCCCGCACCGAAAATTCAGAAAAAAGTGAGTATTTGGCCGAGATACCCTCGATTCTTGTGGGTTCTGACCGTTCTGACCAAGTTGCGGATGAAACCTCAAATTGCAATGCGCGTTCGTCGGAATTGCAGACATGCGGGTCGGACCAGCAGAAAAATTGAGGAATCTTGATTTAGAGACAAGATAGCCAGAAATTCGACATTTTTCAACGAATCTCGGCTATTGATGAACCGATCCTGAAATTCTTGGGTGGGTTCGTCAGGGCTCCAGACACTCAGCCGCCCCGCACCGAAAATTCAGAAAAAAGTTAGTATTTGGCCGAGATACCCTCGATTCTTGTCGGTTCTGACCGTTCTGACCAAGTTGCGGATGAGACCTCAAATTGCAATGCGCGTTCGTCGAAATCGCAGACATGCGGGTCAGACCAGCAGAAAAATTGAGGAATCTTGATTTAGAGACAAGATAGCCAGAAATTCGACATTTTTCAACGAATCTCGGCTATTTATGAACCAATCCTGAAATTCTTGGGTGGGTTCGTCAGGGCTTCAGACACTCAGCTGCCCCGCACCGAAAATTCAGAAAAAAGTGAGTATTTGGCCGAGATACCCTCGATTCTTGTCGGTTCTGACCGTTCTCACCAAGTTGCGGATGAAACCTCAAATTGCAATGCGCGTTCGTCGGAATCGCAGACATGCGGGTCGGACCAGCATAAAAATTGAGGAATCTTGATTTAGAGACAAGATAGCCAGAAATTCGACATTTTTCAACGAATCTCGGCTATTTATGAACCGATCCTGAAATTCTTGGGTGGGTTCGTCAGGGCTCCAGACACTCAGCTGCCCCGCACCGAAAATTCAGAAAAAAGTGAGTATTTGGCCGAGATACCCTCGATTCTTGTCGGTTCTGACCGTTCTGACCAAGTTGCGGATGAGACCTCAAATTGCAATGCTCGTTCGTCGGAATCGCAGACATGCGGGTCAGACCAGCAGAAAAATTGAGGAATCTTGATTTAGAGACAAGATAGCCAGAAATTCGACATTTTTCAACGAATCTCGGCTATTTATGAACCGATCCTGAAATTCTTGGGTGCGTTCGACAGGGCTCCAGACACTCAGCTGCCTCGCACCGAAAATTCAGAAAAAAGTTAGTATTTGGCCGAGATACCCTCGATTCTTGTCGGTTCTGACTGTTCTGACCAAGTCGCGGATGTAACGTCGAATTGCGATGCGCGTTCTTCGGATTCGCAGACATTCGGGTCAGACGAGCGGAAAAATTAAGGAATCTTGATTTAGAGACAAGATAGGCAGAAATTCGACATTTTGCAACGAATCTCGGCTATTTATGAACCGATCCTGAAATTCTTGGGTGGGTTCGACAGGGCTCCAGACACTCAGCTGCCTCGCACCGAAAATTCAGAAAAAAGTTAGTATTTGGCCGTGATACCCTCGATTCTTGTCGGTTCTGACCGTTCTAAACAAGTCGCGGATGTAACGTCGAATTGCGATGCGCGTTCCTCGGATTCGCAGACATTCGGGTCAGACGAGCGGAAAAATTGAGGAATCTTGATTTAGAGACAAGATAGGCAGAAATTCGACATTTTTCAACGAATCTCGGCTATTCGTGAACCGATCCTGAAATTCTTGGGTGGGTTTGTCAGGGCTCCAGACACTTAGCTGCCCCGCACCGAAAATTCAGAAAAAAAGTTAGTATTTGGCCGAGATACCCTCTATTCTTGTCGGTTCTGACCGTTCTGACTAAGTTGCGGATGAGACCTCAAATTGCAATGCGCGTTCGTCGGAATCGCAGACATGCGGGTCAGACCAGCAGAAAAATTGAGGAATCTTGATTTAGAGACAAGATAGCCAGAAATTCGACATTTTTCAACAAATCTCGGCTATTTATGAACCGATCCTGAAATTCTTGGGTGGGTTCGACAGGGCTCCAGACACTCAGCTGCCCCGCACCGAAAATTCAGAAAAAAGTTAGTATTTGGCCGAGATACCCTCTATTCTTGTCGGTTTCGACCGTTCTGACTAAGTTGCGGATGAGACCTCAAATTGCAATGCGCGTTCGTCGGAATCGCAGACATGCGGGTCAGACCAGCAGCAAAATTGAGGAATCTTGATTTAGAGACAAGATAGCCAGAAATTCGACATTTTTCAACAAATCTCGGCTATTTATGAACCGATCCTGAAATTCTTGGTTGGGTTCGACAGGGCTCCAGACACTCAGCTGCCCCGCACCGAAAATTCAGAAAAAAGTTAGTATTTGGCCGAGATACCCTCTATTCTTGTCGGTTCTGACCGTTCTGACTAAGTTGCGGGTGAGACCTCAAATTGCAATGCGCGTTTGTCGGAATCGCAGACATGCGGGTCAGACCAGCAGAAAAATCGAGAAATCTTGATTTAGGGACAAGATAGCCAGAAATTCGACATTTTTCAACGAATCTCGGCTATTTATGAACCGATCCTGAAATTCTTGGTTGGGTTCGTCAGGGCTCCAGACACTCAGCTGCCCCGCACCAAAAATTCAGAAAAAAGTTAGTATTTGGCCGAGATACCCTCGATTCTTGTCGGTTCTGACCGTTCTGACCAAGTTGCGGATGAGACCTCAAATTGCAATGCGCGTTCGTCGGCATCGCAGACATGCGGGTCAGACCAGCAGAAAAACTGAGGAATCTTGATTTAGAGACAAGATAGCCAGAAATTCGACATTTTTCAACGAATCTCGGCTATTGATAAACCGATCCTGAAATTCTTGGGTGGGTTCGTCAGGGCTCCAGACACTCAGCCGCCCCGCACCGAAAATTCAGAAAAAAGTTAGTATTTGGCCGAGATACCCTCGATTCTTGTCGGTTCTGACCGTTCTGACCAAGTTGCGGATGAGACCTCAAATTGCAATGCGCGTTCGTCGAAATCGCAGACATGCGGGTCAGACCAGCAGAAAAATTGAGGAATCTTGATTTAGAGACAAGATAGCAAGAAATTCGACATTTTTCAACGAATCTCGGCTATTTATGAACCAATCCTGAAATTCTTGGGTGGGTTCGTCAGGGCTCCAGACACTCAGCTGCCCCGCACCGAAAATTCAGAAAAAAGTGAGTATTTGGCCGAGATACCCTCGATTCTTGTCGGTTCTGACCGTTCTGACCAAGTTGCGGATGAAACCTCAAATTGCAATGCGCGTTCGTCGGAATCGCAGACATGCGGGTCGGACCAGCAGAAAAATTGAGGAATCTTGATTTAGAGACAAGATAGCCAGAAATTCGACATTTTTCAACGAATCTCGGCTATTTATGAACCGATCCTGAAATTCTTGGGTGGGTTCGTCAGGGCTCCAGACACTCAGCTGCCCCGCACCGAAAATTCAGAAAAAAGTGAGTATTTGGCCGAGATACCCTCGATTCTTGTCGGTTCTGACCGTTCTGACCAAGTTGCGGATGAGACCTCAAATTGCAATGCGCGTTCGTCGGAATCGCAGACATGCGGGTCAGACCAGCAGAAAAATTGAGGAATCTTGATTTAGAGACAAGATAGCCAGAAATTCGACATTTTTCAACGAATCTCGGCTATTTATGAACCGATCCTGAAATTCTTGGGTGCGTTCGACAGGGCTCCAGACACTCAGCTGCCTCGCACCGAAAATTCAGAAAAAAGTTAGTATTTGGCCGAGATACCCTCGATTCTTGTCGGTTCTGACTGTTCTGACCAAGTCGCGGATGTAACGTCGAATTGCGATGCGCGTTCTTCGGATTCGCAGACATTCGGGTCAGACGAGCGGAAAAATTAAGGAATCTTGATTTAGAGACAAGATAGGCGGAAATTCGACATTTTGCAACGAATCTCGGCTATTTATGAACCGATCCTGAAATTCTTGGGTGGGTTCGACAGGGCTCCAGACACTCAGCTGCCTCGCACCGAAAATTCAGAAAAAAGTTAGTATTTGGCCGTGATACCCTTGATTCTTGTCGGTTCTGACCGTTCTAAACAAGTCGCGGATGTAACGTCGAATTGCGATGCGCGTTCCTCGGATTCGCAGACATTCGGGTCAGACGAGCGGAAAAATTGAGGAATCTTGATTTAGAGACAAGATAGGCAGAAATTCGACATTTTTCAACGAATCTCGGCTATTCGTGAACCGATCCTGAAATTCTTGGGTGGGTTTGTCAGGGCTCCAGACACTTAGCTGCCCCGCACCGAAAATTCAGAAAAAAAGTTAGTATTTGGCCGAGATACCCTCTATTCTTGTCGGTTCTGACCGTTCTGACTAAGTTGCGGATGAGACCTCAAATTGCAATGCGCGTTCGTCGGAATCGCAGACATGCGGGTCAGACCAGCAGAAAAATTGAGGAATCTTGATTTAGAGACAAGATAGCCAGAAATTCGACATTTTTCAACAAATCTCGGCTATTTATGAACCGATCCTGAAATTCTTGGGTGGGTTCGACAGGGCTCCAGACACTCAGCTGCCTCGCACCGAGAATTCAGGAAAAAGTTAGTATTTGGCCAAGATACCCTCGATTCGTGTCGGTTCTGACTGTTCTGACCAAGTTGCGGATGAGACCTCAAATTGCAATGCGCGTTCGTCGGAATCGCAGACATGCGGGTCAGACCAGCAGAAAAATTGAGGAATCTTGATTTAGAGACAAGATAGCCAGAAATTCGACATTTTTCAACAAATCTCGGCTATTTATGAACCGATCCTGAAATTCTTGGGTGGGTTCGACAGGGCTCCAGACACTCAGCTGCCCCGCACCGAAAATTCAGAAAAAAGTTAGTATTTGGCCGAGATACCCTCTATTCTTGTCGGTTTCGACCGTTCTGACTAAGTTGCGGATGAGACCTCAAATTGCAATGCGCGTTCGTCGGAATCGCAGACATGCGGGTCAGACCAGCAGCAAAATTGAGGAATCTTGATTTAGAGACAAGATAGCCAGAAATTCGACATTTTTCAACAAATCTCGGCTATTTATGAACCGATCCTGAAATTCTTGGTTGGGTTCGACAGGGCTCCAGACACTCAGCTGCCCCGCACCGAAAATTCAGAAAAAAGTTAGTATTTGGCCGAGATACCCTCTATTCTTGTCGGTTCTGACCGTTCTGACTAAGTTGCGGGTGAGACCTCAAATTGCAATGCGCGTTTGTCGGAATCGCAGACATGCGGGTCAGACCAGCAGAAAAATCGAGAAATCTTGATTTAGGGACAAGATAGCCAGAAATTCGACATTTTTCAACGAATCTCGGCTATTTATGAACCGATCCTGAAATTCTTGGTTGGGTTCGTCAGGGCTCCAGACACTCAGCTGCCCCGC
This sequence comes from Diprion similis, assembly GCF_021155765.1. Classification (NCBI taxonomy): domain Eukaryota; kingdom Metazoa; phylum Arthropoda; class Insecta; order Hymenoptera; family Diprionidae; genus Diprion; species Diprion similis. The sequence continues at coordinate 13,397,819 of NC_060115.1, read as the reverse complement.
ACCAAAAATTCAGAAAAAAGTTAGTATTTGGCCGAGATACCCTCGATTCTTGTCGGTTCTGACCGTTCTGACCAAGTTGCGGATGAGACCTCAAATTGCAATGCGCGTTCGTCGGCATCGCAGACATGCGGGTCAGACCAGCAGAAAAATTGAGGAATCTTGATTGAGAGACAAGATAGCCAGAAATTCGACATTTTTCAACGAATCTCGGCTATTGATAAACCGATCCTGAAATTCTTGGGTGGGTTCGTCAGGGCTCCAGACACTCAGCCGCCCCGCACCGAAAATTCAGAAAAAAGTTAGTATTTGGCCGAGATACCCTCGATTCTTGTCGGTTCTGACCGTTCTGACCAAGTTGCGGATGAGACCTCAAATTGCAATGCGCGTTCGTCGAAATCGCAGACATGCGGGTCAGACCAGCAGAAAAATTGAGGAATCTTGATTTAGAGACAAGATAGCCAGAAATTCGACATTTTTCAACGAATCTCGGCTATTTATGAACCAATCCTGAAATTCTTGGGTGGGTTCGTCAGGGCTCCAGACACTCAGCTGCCCCGCACCGAAAATTCAGAAAAAAGTGAGTATTTGGCCGAGATACCCTCGATTCTTGTCGGTTCTGACCGTTCTGACCAAGTTGCGGATGAAACCTCAAATTGCAATGCGCGTTCGTCGGAATCGCAGACATGCGGGTCGGACCAGCAGAAAAATTGAGGAATCTTGATTTAGAGACAAGATAGCCAGAAATTCGACATTTTTCAACGAATCTCGGCTATTCGTGAACCGATCCTGAAATTCTTGGGTGGGTTTGTCAGGGCTCCAGACACTTAGCTGCCCCGCACCGAAAATTCAGAAAAAAAGTTAGTATTTGGCCGAGATACCCTCTATTCTTGTCGGTTCTGACCGTTCTGACTAAGTTGCGGATGAGACCTCAAATTGCAATGCGCGTTCGTCGGAATCGCAGACATGCGGGTCAGACCAGCAGAAAAATTGAGGAATCTTGATTTAGAGACAAGATAGCCAGAAATTCGACATTTTTCAACAAATCTCGGCTATTTATGAACCGATCCTGAAATTCTTGGGTGGGTTCGACAGGGCTCCAGACACTCAGCTGCCTCGCACCGAAAATTCAGGAAAAAGTTAGTATTTGGCCAAGATACCCTCGATTCGTGTCGGTTCTGACTGTTCTGACCAAGTTGCGGATGAGACCTCAAATTGCAATGCGCGTTCGTCGGAATCGCAGACATGCGGGTCAGACCAGCAGAAAAATTGAGGAATCTTGATTTAGAGACAAGATAGCCAGAAATTCGACATTTTTCAACAAATCTCGGCTATTTATGAACCGATCCTGAAATTCTTGGGTGGGTTCGACAGGGCTCCGGACACTCAGCTGCCCCGCACCGAAAATTCAGGAAAAAGTTAGTATTTGGCCGAGATACCCTCTATTCTTGTCGGTTCTGACCGTTCTGACCAAGTCGCGGATGTAACGTCGAATTGCGATGCGCGTTCCTCGGATTCGCAGACATTCGGGTCAGACGAGCGGAAAAATTGAGGAATCTTGATTAATAGACAAGATAGGCAGAAATTCGACATTTTTCAACGAATCTCGGCTATTTATGAACCGATCCTGAAATTCTTGGTTGGGTTCGACAGGGCTCCAGACACTCAGCTGCCCCGCACCAAAAATTCAGAAAAAAGTTAGTATTTGGCCGAGATACCCTCGATTCTTGTCGGTTCTGACCGTTCTGACCAAGTTGCGGATGAGACCTCAAATTGCAATGCGCGTTCCTCGGATTCGCAGACATTCGGGTCAGACGAGCGGAAGAATTGAGGAATCTTGATTAAGAGACAAGATCGGCAGAAATTCGACATTTTTCAACGAATCTCGGCTATTCGTGAACCGATCCTGAAATTCTTGGGTGGGTTTGTCAGGGCTCAAGACACTCAGCTGCCCCGCACCGGAAATTCAGAAAAAAAGTTAGTATTTGGCCGAGATACCCTCGAATCTTGTCGGTTCTGACCGTTCTGACCAAGTTGCGGATGAGACCTCAAATTGCAATGCGCGTTCGTCGGAATCGCAGACATGCGGGTCAGACCAGCAGAAAAATTGAGGAATCTTGATTTAGAGACAAGATAGCCAGAAATTCGACATTTTTCAACAAATCTCGGCTATTTATGAACCGATCCTGAAATTCTTGGTTGGGTTCGACAGGGCTCCAGACACTCAGCTGCCCCGCACCGAAAATTCAGAAAAAAGTTAGTATTTGGCCGAGATACCCTCTATTCTTGTCGGTTCTGACCGTTCTGACTAAGTTGCGGATGAGACCTCAAATTGCAATGCGCGTTCGTCGGAATCGCAGACATGCGGGTCAGACCAGCAGAAAAATTGAGGAATCTTGATTCAGAGACAAGATAGCCAGAAATTCGACATTTTTCAACAAATCTCGGCTATTTATGAACCGATCCTGAAATTCTTGGGTGGGTTCGACAGGGCTCCAGACACTCAGCTGCCTCGCACCGAAAATTCAGGAAAATGTTAGTATTTGGCTAAGATACCCTCGATTCTTGTCGGTTCTGACCGTTCTGACCAAGTCGCGGATGTAACGTCGAATTGCGATGCGCGTTCTTCGGATTCGCAGACATTCGGGTCAGACGAGCGGAAAAATTGAGGAATCTTGATTTAGAGACAAGATAGCCAGAAATTCGACATTTTTCAACGAATCTCGGCTATTTATAAACCGATCCTGAAATTCTTGGGTGGGTTCGTCAGGGCTCCAGACACTTAGCTGCCCCGCACCGAAAATTCAGAAAAAAGTTAGTCTTTGGCCGAGATACCCTCGATTCTTGTCGGTTCTGACCGTTCTGACCTAGTTGCGGATGAGACCTCAAATTGCAATGCGCGTTCGTCGGAATCGCAGACATGCGGGTCAGACCAGCAGAAAAATTGAGGAATCTTGATTTAGAGACAAGATAGCCAGAAATTCGACATTTTTCAACAAATCTCGGCTATTTATGAACCGATCCTGAAATTCTTGGTTGGGTTCGACAGGGCTCCAGACACTCAGCTGCCCCGCACCGAAAATTCAGAAAAAAGTTAGTATTTGGCCGAGATACCCTCTATTCTTGTCGGTTCTGAGCGTTCTGACTAAGTTGCGGATGAGACCTTAAATTGCAATGCGCGTTTGTCGGAATCGCAGACATGCGGGTCAGACCAGCAGAAAAATCGAGAAATCTTGATTTAGAGACAAGATAGCCAGAAATTCGACATTTTTCAACGAATCTCGGCTATTTATGAACCGATCCTGAAATTCTTGGTTGGGTTCGTCAGGGCTCCAGACACTCAGCTGCCCCGCACCAAAAATTCAGAAAAAAGTTGGTATTTGGCCGAGATACCCTCGATTCTTGTCGGTTCTGACCGTTCTGACCTAGTTGCGGATGAGACCTCAAATTGCAATGCGCGTTCGTCGGAATCGCAGACATGCGGGTCAGACCAGCAGAAAAATTGAGGAATCTTGATTTAGAGACAAGATAGCCAGAAATTCGACATTTTTCAACAAATCTCGGCTATTTATAAACCGATCCTGAAATTCTTGGTTGGGTTCGACAGGGCTCCAGACACTCAGCTGCCCCGCACCGAAAATTCAGAAAAAAGTTAGTATTTGGCCGAGATACCCTCGATTCTTGTCGGTTCTGACCGTTCTGACCAAGTTGCGGATGAGACCTCAAATTGCAATGCGCGTTCGTCGGAATCGCAGACATGCGGGTCAGACCAGCAGAAAAATTAAGGAATCTTGATTTAGAGACAAGATAGCCAGAAATTCGACATTTTTCAACAAATCTCGGCTATTTATGAACCGATCCTGAAATTCTTGGGTGGGTTCGACAGGGCTCCAGACACTCAGCTGCCCCGCACCGAAAATTCAGAAAAAAGTTAGTATTTGGCCGAGATACCCTCTGTTCTTGTCGGTTCTGACCGTTCTGACCAAGTCGCGGATGTAACGTCGAATTGCGATGCGCGTTCCTCGGATTCGCAGACATTCGGGTCAGACGAGCGGAAAAATTGAGGAATCTTGATTAAGAGACAAGATCGGCAGAAATTCGACATTTTTCAACGAATCTCGGCTATTCGTGAACCGATCCTGAAATTCTTGGGTGGGTTTGTCAGGGCTCAAGACACTCAGCTGCCCCGCACCGGAAATTCAGAAAAAAAGTTAGTATTTGGCTGAGATACCCTCGAATCTTGTCGGTTCTGACCGTTCTGACCAAGTTGCGGATGAGACCTCAAATTGCAATGCGCGTTCGTCGGAATCGCAGACATGCGGGTCAGACCAGCAGAAAAATTGAGGAATCTTGATTTAGAGACAAGATAGCCAGAAATTCGACATTTTTCAACAAATCTCGGCTATTTATGAACCGATCCTGAAATTCTTGGTTGGGTTCGACAGGGCTCCAGACACTCAGCTGCCCCGCACCGAAAATTCAGAAAAAAGTTAGTATTTGGCCGAGATACCCTCTATTCTTGTCGGTTCTGACCGTTCTGACTAAGTTGCGGATGAGACCTCAAATTGCAATGCGCGTTCGTCGGAATCGCAGACATGCGGGTCAGACCAGCAGAAAAATTGAGGAATCTTGATTCAGAGACAAGATAGCCAGAAATTCGACATTTTTCAACAAATCTCGGCTATTTATGAACCGATCCTGAAATTCTTGGGTGGGTTCGACAGGGCTCCAGACACTCAGCTGCCTCGCACCGAAAATTCAGGAAAATGTTAGTATTTGGCCAAGATACCCTCGATTCTTGTCGGTTCTGACCGTTCTGACCAAGTCGCGGATGTAACGTCGAATTGCGATGCGCGTTCTTCGGATTCGCAGACATTCGGGTCAGACGAGCGGAAAAATTGAGGAATCTTGATTTAGAGACAAGATAGCCAGAAATTCGACATTTTTTAACGAATCTCGGCTATTTATAAACCGATCCTGAAATTCTTGGGTGGGTTCGTCAGGGCTCCAGACACTTAGCTGCCCCGCACCGAAAATTCAGAAAAAAGTTAGTCTTTGGCCGAGATACCCTCGATTCTTGTCGGTTCTGACCGTTCTGACCTAGTTGCGGATGAGACCTCAAATTGCAATGCGCGTTCGTCGGAATCGCAGACATGCGGGTCAGACCAGCAGAAAAATTGAGGAATCTTGATTTAGAGACAAGATAGCCAGAAATTCGACATTTTTCAACAAATCTCGGCTATTTATGAACCGATCCTGAAATTCTTGGTTGGGTTCGACAGGGCTCCAGACACTCAGCTGCCCCGCACCGAAAATTCAGAAAAAAGTTAGTATTTGGCCGAGATACCCTCTATTCTTGTCGGTTCTGAGCGTTCTGACTAAGTTGCGGATGAGACCTTAAATTGCAATGCGCGTTTGTCGGAATCGCAGACATGCGGGTCAGACCAGCAGAAAAATCGAGAAATCTTGATTTAGAGACAAGATAGCCAGAAATTCGACATTTTTCAACGAATCTCGGCTATTTATGAACCGATCCTGAAATTCTTGGTTGGGTTCGTCAGGGCTCCAGACACTCAGCTGCCCCGCACCAAAAATTCAGAAAAAAGTTGGTATTTGGCCGAGATACCCTCGATTCTTGTCGGTTCTGACCGTTCTGACCTAGTTGCGGATGAGACCTCAAATTGCAATGCGCGTTCGTCGGAATCGCAGACATGCGGGTCGGACCAGCAGAAAAATTGAGGAATTTTGATTTAGAGACAAGATAGCCAGAAATTCGACATTTTTCGACGAATCTCGGCTATTTATAAACCGATCCTGAAATTCTTGGGTGGGTTCGTGAGGGCTCCAGACACTCAGCTGCCCCGCACCGAAAATTCAGAAAAAAGTCAGTATTTGGCCGAAATACCCTTGATTCTTGTCGGTTCTGACCGTTCTGACCAAGTTGCGGATGAGACCTCAAATTGCAATGCGCGTTCGTCGGAATCGCAGACATGCGGGTCGGACCGGCAGAAAAATTGAGGAATCTTGATTTAGAGACAAGATAGCCAGAAATTCGACATTTTTCAACAAATCTCGGCTATTTATAAACCGATCCTGAAATTCTTGGTTGGGTTCGACAGGGCTCCAGACACTCAGCTGCCCCGCACCGAAAATTCAGAAAAAAGTTAGTATTTGGCCGAGATACCCTCGATTCTTGTCGGTTCTGACCGTTCTGACCTAGTTGCGGATGAGACCTCAAATTGCAATGCGCGTTCGTCGGAATCGCAGACATGCGGGTCAGACCAGCAGAAAAATTGAGGAATCTTGATTTAGAGACAAGATAGCCAGAAATTCGACATTTTTCAACAAATCTCGGCTATTTATAAACCGATCCTGAAATTCTTGGTTGGGTTCGACAGGGCTCCAGACACTCAGCTGCCCCGCACCGAAAATTCAGAAAAAAGTTAGTATTTGGCCGAGATACCCTCGATTCTTGTCGGTTCTGACCGTTCTGACCAAGTTGCGGATGAGACCTCAAATTGCAATGCGCGTTCGTCGGAATCGCAGACATGCGGGTCAGACCAGCAGAAAAATTAAGGAATCTTGATTTAGAGACAAGATAGCCAGAAATTCGACATTTTTCAACAAATCTCGGCTATTTATGAACCGATCCTGAAATTCTTGGGTGGGTTCGACAGGGCTCCAGACACTCAGCTGCCCCGCACCGAAAATTCAGAAAAAAGTTAGTATTTGGCCGAGATACCCTCTGTTCTTGTCGGTTCTGACCGTTCTGACCAAGTCGCGGATGTAACGTCGAATTGCGATGCGCGTTCCTCGGATTCGCAGACATTCGGGTCAGACGAGCGGAAAAATTGAGGAATCTTGATTAAGAGACAAGATCGGCAGAAATTCGACATTTTTCAACGAATCTCGGCTATTCGTGAACCGATCCTGAAATTCTTGGGTGGGTTTGTCAGGGCTCAAGACACTCAGCTGCCCCGCACCGGAAATTCAGAAAAAAAGTTAGTATTTGGCCGAGATACCCTCGAATCTTGTCGGTTCTGACCGTTCTGACCAAGTTGCGGATGAGACCTCAAATTGCAATGCGCGTTCGTCGGAATCGCAGACATGCGGGTCAGACCAGCAGAAAAATTGAGGAATCTTGATTTAGAGACAAGATAGCCAGAAATTCGACATTTTTCAACAAATCTCGGCTATTTATGAACCGATCCTGAAATTCTTGGTTGGGTTCGACAGGGCTCCAGACACTCAGCTGCCCCGCACCGAAAATTCAGAAAAAAGTTAGTATTTGGCCGAGATACCCTCTATTCTTGTCGGTTCTGACCGTTCTGACTAAGTTGCGGATGAGACCTCAAATTGCAATGCGCGTTCGTCGGAATCGCAGACATGCGGGTCAGACCAGCAGAAAAATTGAGGAATCTTGATTTAGAGACAAGATAGCCAGAAATTCGACATTTTTCAACAAATCTCGGCTATTTATGAACCGATCCTGAAATTCTTGGGTGGGTTCGACAGGGCTCCAGACACTCAGCTGCCTCGCACCGAAAATTCAGGAAAATGTTAGTATTTGGCCAAGATACCCTCGATTCTTGTCGGTTCTGACCGTTCTGACCAAGTCGCGGATGTAACGTCGAATTGCGATGCGCGTTCTTCGGATTCGCAGACATTCGGGTCAGACGAGCGGAAAAATTGAGGAATCTTGATTTAGAGACAAGATAGCCAGAAATTCGACATTTTTCAACGAATCTCGGCTATTTATAAACCGATCCTGAAATTCTTGGGTGGGTTCGTCAGGGCTCCAGACACTTAGCTGCCCCGCACCGAAAATTCAGAAAAAAGTTAGTCTTTGGCCGAGATACCCTCGATTCTTGTCGGTTCTGACCGTTCTGACCTAGTTGCGGATGAGACCTCAAATTGCAATGCGCGTTCGTCGGAATCGCAGACATGCGGGTCAGACCAGCAGAAAAATTGAGGAATCTTGATTTAGAGACAAGATAGCCAGAAATTCGACATTTTTCAACAAATCTCGGCTATTTATGAACCGATCCTGAAATTCTTGGTTGGGTTCGACAGGGCTCCAGACACTCAGCTGCCCCGCACCGAAAATTCAGAAAAAAGTTAGTATTTGGCCGAGATACCCTCTATTCTTGTCGGTTCTGAGCGTTCTGACTAAGTTGCGGATGAGACCTTAAATTGCAATGCGCGTTTGTCGGAATCGCAGACATGCGGGTCAGACCAGCAGAAAAATCGAGAAATCTTGATTTAGAGACAAGATAGCCAGAAATTCGACATTTTTCAACGAATCTCGGCTATTTATGAACCGATCCTGAAATTCTTGGTTGGGTTCGTCAGGGCTCCAGACACTCAGCTGCCCCGCACCAAAAATTCAGAAAAAAGTTGGTATTTGGCCGAGATACCCTCGATTCTTGTCGGTTCTGACCGTTCTGACCTAGTTGCGGATGAGACCTCAAATTGCAATGCGCGTTCGTCGGAATCGCAGACATGCGGGTCAGACCAGCAGAAAAATTGAGGAATCTTGATTTAGAGACAAGATAGCCAGAAATTCGACATTTTTCAACAAATCTCGGCTATTTATAAACCGATCCTGAAATTCTTGGTTGGGTTCGACAGGGCTCCAGACACTCAGCTGCCCCGCACCGAAAATTCAGAAAAAAGTTAGTATTTGGCCAAGATACCCTCGATTCGTGTCGGTTCTGACTGTTCTGACCAAGTTGCGGATGAGACCTCAAATTGCAATGCGCGTTCGTCGGAATCGCAGACATGCGGGTCAGACCAGCAGAAAAATTGAGGAATCTTGATTTAGAGACAAGATAGCCAGAAATTCGACATTTTTCAACAAATCTCGGCTATTTATGAACCGATCCTGAAATTCTTGGGTGGGTTCGACAGGGCTCCAGACACTCAGCTGCCCCGCACCGAAAATTCAGAAAAAAGTTAGTATTTGGCCGAGATACCCTCTATTCTTGTCGGTTTCGACCGTTCTGACTAAGTTGCGGATGAGACCTCAAATTGCAATGCGCGTTCGTCGGAATCGCAGACATGCGGGTCAGACCAGCAGCAAAATTGAGGAATCTTGATTTAGATACAAGATAGCCAGAAATTCGACATTTTTCAACAAATCTCGGCTATTTATGAACCGATCCTGAAATTCTTGGTTGGGTTCGACAGGGCTCCAGACACTCAGCTGCCCCGCACCGAAAATTCAGAAAAAAGTTAGTATTTGGCCGAGATACCCTCTATTCTTGTCGGTTCTGACCGTTCTGACTAAGTTGCGGGTGAGACCTCAAATTGCAATGCGCGTTTGTCGGAATCGCAGACATGCGGGTCAGACCAGCAGAAAAATCGAGAAATCTTGATTTAGGGACAAGATAGCCAGAAATTCGACATTTTTCAACGAATCTCGGCTATTTATGAACCGATCCTGAAATTCTTGGGTGCGTTCGACAGGGCTCCAGACACTCAGCTGCCTCGCACCGAAAATTCAGAAAAAAGTTAGTATTTGGCCGAGATACCCTCGATTCTTGTCGGTTCTGACTGTTCTGACCAAGTCGCGGATGTAACGTCGAATTGCGATGCGCGTTCTTCGGATTCGCAGACATTCGGGTCAGACGAGCGGAAAAATTAAGGAATCTTGATTTAGAGACAAGATAGGCAGAAATTCGACATTTTGCAACGAATCTCGGCTATTTATGAACCGATCCTGAAATTCTTGGGTGGGTTCGACAGGGCTCCAGACACTCAGCTGCCTCGCACCGAAAATTCAGAAAAAAGTTAGTATTTGGCCGTGATACCCTCGATTCTTGTCGGTTCTGACCGTTCCAAACAAGTCGCGGATGTAACGTCGAATTGCGATGCGCGTTCCTCGGATTCGCAGACATTCGGGTCAGACGAGCGGAAAAATTGAGGAATCTTGATTTAGAGACAAGATAGGCAGAAATTCGACATTTTTCAACGAATCTCGGCTATTCGTGAACCGATCCTGAAATTCTTGGGTGGGTTTGTCAGGGCTCCAGACACTTAGCTGCCCCGCACCGAAAATTCAGAAAAAAAGTTAGTATTTGGCCGAGATACCCTCTATTCTTGTCGGTTCTGACCGTTCTGACTAAGTTGCGGATGAGACCTCAAATTGCAATGCGCGTTCGTCGGAATCGCAGACATGCGGGTCAGACCAGCAGAAAAATTGAGGAATCTTAATTTAGAGACAAGATAGCCAGAAATTCGACATTTTTCAACAAATCTCGGCTATTTATGAACCGATCCTGAAATTCTTGGGTGGGTTCGACAGGGCCGCAGACACTCAGCTGCCTCGCACCGAAAATTCAGGAAAAAGTTAGTATTTGGCCAAGATACCCTCGATTCTTGTCGGTTCTGACTGTTCTGACCAAGTTGCGGATGAGACCTCAAATTGCAATGCGCGTTCGTCGGAATCGCAGACATGCGGGTCAGACCAGCAGAAAAATTGAGGAATCTTGATTTAGAGACAAGATAGCCAGAAATTCGACATTTTTCAACAAATCTCGGCTATTTATGAACAGATCCTGAAATTCTTGAGTGGGTTCGACAGGGCTCCAGACACTCAGCTGCCCCGCACCGAAAATTCAGAAAAAAGTTAGTATTTGGCCGAGATACCCTCTATTCTTGTCGGTTTCGACCGTTCTGACTAAGTTGCGGATGAGACCTCAAATTGCAATGCGCGTTCGTCGGAATCGCAGACATGCGGGTCAGACCAGCAGCAAAATTGAGGGATCTTGATTTAGAGACAAGATAGCCAGAAATTCGACATTTTTCAACAAATCTCAGCTATTTATGAACCGATCCTGAAATTCTTGGTTGGGTTCGACAGGGCTCCAGACACTCAGCTGCCCCGCACCGAAAATTCAGAAAAAAGTTAGTATTTGGCCGAGATACCCTCTATTCTTGTCGGTTCTGACCGTTCTGACTAAGTTGCGGGTGAAACCTCAAATTGCAATGCGCGTTTGTCGGAATCGCAGACATGCGGGTCAGACCAGCAGAAAAATCGAGAAATCTTGATTTAGGGACAAGATAGCCAGAAATTCGACATTTTTCAACGAATCTCGGCTATTTATGAACCGATCCTGAAATTCTTGGTTGGGTTCGTCAGGACTCCAGACACTCAGCTGCCCCGCACCAAAAATTCAGAAAAAAGTTAGTATTTGGCCGAGATACCCTCGATTCTTGTCGGTTCTGACCGTTCTGACCAAGTTGCGGATGAGACCTCAAATTGCAATGCGCGTTCGTCGGAATCGCAGACATGCGGGTCAGACCAGCAGAAAAATTGAGGAATCTTGATTTAGAGACAAGATAGCCAGAAATTCGACATTTTTCAACAAATCTCGGCTATTTATGAACCGATCCTGAAATTCTTGGGTGGGTTCGACAGGGCTCCGGACACTCAGCTGCCCCGCACCGAAAATTCAGGAAAAAGTTAGTATTTGGCCGAGATACCTTCTATTCTTGTCGGTTCTGACCGTTCTGACCAAGTCGCGGATGTAACGTCGAATTGCGATGCGCGTTCCTCGGATTCGCAGACATTCGGGTCAGACGAGCGGAAAAATTGAGGAATCTTGATTAATAGACAAGATAGGCAGAAATTCGACATTTTTCAACGAATCTCGGCTATTTATGAACCGATCCTGAAATTCTTGGTTGGGTTCGACAGGGCTCCAGACACTCAGCTGCCCCGCACCAAAAATTCAGAAAAAAGTTAGTATTTGGCCGAGATACCCTCGATTCTTGTCGGTTCTGACCGTTCTGACCAAGTTGCGGATGAGACCTCAAATTGCAATGCGCGTTCCTCGGATTCGCAGACATTCGGGTCAGACGAGCGGAAGAATTGAGGAATCTTGATTAAGAGACAAGATCGGCAGAAATTCGACATTTTTCAACGAATCTCGGCTATTCGTGAACCGATCCTGAAATTCTTGGGTGGGTTTGTCAGGGCTCAAGACACTCAGCTGCCCCGCACCGGAAATTCAGAAAAAAAGTTAGTATTTGGCCGAGATACCCTCGAATCTTGTCGGTTCTGACCGTTCTGACCAAGTTGCGGATGAGACCTCAAATTGCAATGCGCGTTCGTCGGAATCGCAGACATGCGGGTCAGACCAGCAGAAAAATTGAGGAATCTTGATTTAGAGACAAGATAGCCAGAAATTCGACATTTTTCAACAAATCTCGGCTATTTATGAACCGATCCTGAAATTCTTGGTTGGGTTCGACAGGGCTCCAGACACTCAGCTGCCCCGCACCGAAAATTCAGAAAAAAGTTAGTATTTGGCCGAGATACCCTCTATTCTTGTCGGTTCTGACCGTTCTGACTAAGTTGCGGATGAGACCTCAAATTGCAATGCGCGTTCGTCGGAATCGCAGACATGCGGGTCAGACCAGCAGAAAAATTGAGGAATCTTGATTCAGAGACAAGATAGCCAGAAATTCGACATTTTTCAACAAATCTCGGCTATTTATGAACCGATCCTGAAATTCTTGGGTGGGTTCGACAGGGCTCCAGACACTCAGCTGCCTCGCACCGAAAATTCAGGAAAATGTTAGTATTTGGCGAAGATACCCTCGATTCTTGTCGGTCCTGACCGTTCTGACCAAGTCGCGGATGTAACGTCGAATTGCAATGCGCGTTCTTCGGATTCGCAGACATTCGGGTCAGACGAGCGGAAAAATTGAGGAATCTTGATTTAGAGACAAGATAGCCAGAAATTCGACATTTTTCAACGAATCTCGGCTATTTATAAACCGATCCTGAAATTCTTGGGTGGGTTCGTCAGGGCTCCAGACACTTAGCTGCCCCGCACCGAAAATTCGGAAAAAAGTTAGTCTTTGGCCGAGATACCCTCGATTCTTGTCGGTTCTGACCGTTCTGACCTAGTTGCGGATGAGACCTCAAATTGCAATGCGCGTTCGTCGGAATCGCAGACATGCGGGTCAGACCAGCAGAAAAATTGAGGAATCTTGATTTAGAGACAAGATAGCCAGAAATTCGACATTTTTCAACAAATCTCGGCTATTTATGAACCGATCCTGAAATTCTTGGTTGGGTTCGACAGGGCTCCAGACACTCAGCTGCCCCGCACCGAAAATTCAGAAAAAAGTTAGTATTTGGCCGAGATACCCTCTATTCTTGTCGGTTCTGAGCGTTCTGACTAAGTTGCGGATGAGACCTTAAATTGCAATGCGCGTTTGTCGGAATCGCAGACATGCGGGTCAGACCAGCAGAAAAATCGAGAAATCTTGATTTAGAGACAAGATAGCCAGAAATTCGACATTTTTCAACGAATCTCGGCTATTTATGAACCGATCCTGAAATTCTTGGTTGGGTTCGTCAGGGCTCCAGACACTCAGCTGCCCCGCACCAAAAATTCAGAAAAAAGTTGGTATTTGGCCGAGATACCCTCGATTCTTGTCGGTTCTGACCGTTCTGACCTAGTTGCGGATGAGACCTCAAATTGCAATGCGCGTTCGTCGGAATCGCAGACATGCGGGTCAGACCAGCAGAAAAATTGAGGAATCTTGATTTAGAGACAAGATAGCCAGAAATTCGACATTTTTCAACAAATCTCGGCTATTTATAAACCGATCCTGAAATTCTTGGTTGGGTTCGACAGGGCTCCAGACACTCAGCTGCCCCGCACCGAAAATTCAGAAAAAAGTTAGTATTTGGCCGAGATACCCTCGATTCTTGTCGGTTCTGACCGTTCTGACCAAGTTGCGGATGAGACCTCAAATTGCAATGCGCGTTCGTCGGAATCGCAGACATGCGGGTCAGACCAGCAGAAAAATTAAGGAATCTTGATTTAGAGACAAGATAGCCAGAAATTCGACATTTTTCAACAAATCTCGGCTATTTATGAACCGATCCTGAAATTCTTGGGTGGGTTCGACAGGGCTCCAGACACTCAGCTGCCCCGCACCGAAAATTCAGAAAAAAGTTAGTATTTGGCCGAGATACCCTCTGTTCTTGTCGGTTCTGACCGTTCTGACCAAGTCGCGGATGTAACGTCGAATTGCGATGCGCGTTCCTCGGATTCGCAGACATTCGGGTCAGACGAGCGGAAAAATTGAGGAATCTTGATTAAGAGACAAGATCGGCAGAAATTCGACATTTTTCAACGAATCTCGGCTATTCGTGAACCGATCCTGAAATTCTTGGGTGGGTTTGTCAGGGCTCAAGACACTCAGCTGCCCCGCACCGGAAATTCAGAAAAAAAGTTAGTATTTGGCTGAGATACCCTCGAATCTTGTCGGTTCTGACCGTTCTGACCAAGTTGCGGATGAGACCTCAAATTGCAATGCGCGTTCGTCGGAATCGCAGACATGCGGGTCAGACCAGCAGAAAAATTGAGGAATCTTGATTTAGAGACAAGATAGCCAGAAATTCGACATTTTTCAACAAATCTCGGCTATTTATGAACCGATCCTGAAATTCTTGGTTGGGTTCGACAGGGCTCCAGACACTCAGCTGCCCCGCACCGAAAATTCAGAAAAAAGTTAGTATTTGGCCGAGATACCCTCTATTCTTGTCGGTTCTGACCGTTCTGACTAAGTTGCGGATGAGACCTCAAATTGCAATGCGCGTTCGTCGGAATCGCAGACATGCGGGTCAGACCAGCAGAAAAATTGAGGAATCTTGATTCAGAGACAAGATAGCCAGAAATTCGACATTTTTCAACAAATCTCGGCTATTTATGAACCGATCCTGAAATTCTTGGGTGGGTTCGACAGGGCTCCAGACACTCAGCTGCCTCGCACCGAAAATTCAGGAAAATGTTAGTATTTGGCCAAGATACCCTCGATTCTTGTCGGTTCTGACCGTTCTGACCAAGTCGCGGATGTAACGTCGAATTGCGATGCGCGTTCTTCGGATTCGCAGACATTCGGGTCAGACGAGCGGAAAAATTGAGGAATCTTGATTTAGAGACAAGATAGCCAGAAATTCGACATTTTTCAACGAATCTCGGCTATTTATAAACCGATCCTGAAATTCTTGGGTGGGTTCGTCAGGGCTCCAGACACTTAGCTGCCCCGCACCGAAAATTCAGAAAAAAGTTAGTCTTTGGCCGAGATACCCTCGATTCTTGTCGGTTCTGACCGTTCTGACCTAGTTGCGGATGAGACCTCAAATTGCAATGCGCGTTCGTCGGAATCGCAGACATGCGGGTCAGACCAGCAGAAAAATTGAGGAATCTTGATTTAGAGACAAGATAGCCAGAAATTCGACATTTTTCAACAAATCTCGGCTATTTATGAACCGATCCTGAAATTCTTGGTTGGGTTCGACAGGGCTCCAGACACTCAGCTGCCCCGCACCGAAAATTCAGAAAAAAGTTAGTATTTGGCCGAGATACCCTCTATTCTTGTCGGTTCTGAGCGTTCTGACTAAGTTGCGGATGAGACCTTAAATTGCAATGCGCGTTTGTCGGAATCGCAGACATGCGGGTCAGACCAGCAGAAAAATCGAGAAATCTTGATTTAGAGACAAGATAGCCAGAAATTCGACATTTTTCAACGAATCTCGGCTATTTATGAACCGATCCTGAAATTCTTGGTTGGGTTCGTCAGGGCTCCAGACACTCAGCTGCCCCGCACCAAAAATTCAGAAAAAAGTTGGTATTTGGCCGAGATACCCTCGATTCTTGTCGGTTCTGACCGTTCTGACCTAGTTGCGGATGAGACCTCAAATTGCAATGCGCGTTCGTCGGAATCGCAGACATGCGGGTCGGACCAGCAGAAAAATTGAGGAATTTTGATTTAGAGACAAGATAGCCAGAAATTCGACATTTTTCGACGAATCTCGGCTATTTATAAACCGATCCTGAAATTCTTGGGTGGGTTCGTGAGGGCTCCAGACACTCAGCTGCCCCGCACCGAAAATTCAGAAAAAAGTCAGTATTTGGCCGAAATACCCTTGATTCTTGTCGGTTCTGACCGTTCTGACCAAGTTGCGGATGAGACCTCAAATTGCAATGCGCGTTCGTCGGAATCGCAGACATGCGGGTCGGACCGGCAGAAAAATTGAGGAATCTTGATTTAGAGACAAGATAGCCAGAAATTCGACATTTTTCAACAAATCTCGGCTATTTATAAACCGATCCTGAAATTCTTGGTTGGGTTCGACAGGGCTCCAG
The DNA here is from genome assembly GCF_021155765.1 of Diprion similis. Classification (NCBI taxonomy): domain Eukaryota; kingdom Metazoa; phylum Arthropoda; class Insecta; order Hymenoptera; family Diprionidae; genus Diprion; species Diprion similis. The sequence goes on along the minus strand of NC_060115.1, from coordinate 13,381,647 downwards.
ACACTCAGCTGCCCCGCACCGAAAATTCAGAAAAAAGTTAGTATTTGGCCGAGATACCCTCGATTCTTGTCGGTTCTGACCGTTCTGACCTAGTTGCGGATGAGACCTCAAATTGCAATGCGCGTTCGTCGGAATCGCAGACATGCGGGTCAGACCAGCAGAAAAATTGAGGAATCTTGATTTAGAGACAAGATAGCCAGAAATTCGACATTTTTCAACAAATCTCGGCTATTTATAAACCGATCCTGAAATTCTTGGTTGGGTTCGACAGGGCTCCAGACACTCAGCTGCCCCGCACCGAAAATTCAGAAAAAAGTTAGTATTTGGCCGAGATACCCTCGATTCTTGTCGGTTCTGACCGTTCTGACCAAGTTGCGGATGAGACCTCAAATTGCAATGCGCGTTCGTCGGAATCGCAGACATGCGGGTCAGACCAGCAGAAAAATTAAGGAATCTTGATTTAGAGACAAGATAGCCAGAAATTCGACATTTTTCAACAAATCTCGGCTATTTATGAACCGATCCTGAAATTCTTGGGTGGGTTCGACAGGGCTCCAGACACTCAGCTGCCCCGCACCGAAAATTCAGAAAAAAGTTAGTATTTGGCCGAGATACCCTCTGTTCTTGTCGGTTCTGACCGTTCTGACCAAGTCGCGGATGTAACGTCGAATTGCGATGCGCGTTCCTCGGATTCGCAGACATTCGGGTCAGACGAGCGGAAAAATTGAGGAATCTTGATTAAGAGACAAGATCGGCAGAAATTCGACATTTTTCAACGAATCTCGGCTATTCGTGAACCGATCCTGAAATTCTTGGGTGGGTTTGTCAGGGCTCAAGACACTCAGCTGCCCCGCACCGGAAATTCAGAAAAAAAGTTAGTATTTGGCCGAGATACCCTCGAATCTTGTCGGTTCTGACCGTTCTGACCAAGTTGCGGATGAGACCTCAAATTGCAATGCGCGTTCGTCGGAATCGCAGACATGCGGGTCAGACCAGCAGAAAAATTGAGGAATCTTGATTTAGAGACAAGATAGCCAGAAATTCGACATTTTTCAACAAATCTCGGCTATTTATGAACCGATCCTGAAATTCTTGGTTGGGTTCGACAGGGCTCCAGACACTCAGCTGCCCCGCACCGAAAATTCAGAAAAAAGTTAGTATTTGGCCGAGATACCCTCTATTCTTGTCGGTTCTGACCGTTCTGACTAAGTTGCGGATGAGACCTCAAATTGCAATGCGCGTTCGTCGGAATCGCAGACATGCGGGTCAGACCAGCAGAAAAATTGAGGAATCTTGATTCAGAGACAAGATAGCCAGAAATTCGACATTTTTCAACAAATCTCGGCTATTTATGAACCGATCCTGAAATTCTTGGGTGGGTTCGACAGGGCTCCAGACACTCAGCTGCCTCGCACCGAAAATTCAGGAAAATGTTAGTATTTGGCCAAGATACCCTCGATTCTTGTCGGTTCTGACCGTTCTGACCAAGTCGCGGATGTAACGTCGAATTGCGATGCGCGTTCTTCGGATTCGCAGACATTCGGGTCAGACGAGCGGAAAAATTGAGGAATCTTGATTTAGAGACAAGATAGCCAGAAATTCGACATTTTTCAACGAATCTCGGCTATTTATAAACCGATCCTGAAATTCTTGGGTGGGTTCGTCAGGGCTCCAGACACTTAGCTGCCCCGCACCGAAAATTCAGAAAAAAGTTAGTCTTTGGCCGAGATACCCTCGATTCTTGTCGGTTCTGACCGTTCTGACCTAGTTGCGGATGAGACCTCAAATTGCAATGCGCGTTCGTCGGAATCGCAGACATGCGGGTCAGACCAGCAGAAAAATTGAGGAATCTTGATTTAGAGACAAGATAGCCAGAAATTCGACATTTTTCAACAAATCTCGGCTATTTATGAACCGATCCTGAAATTCTTGGTTGGGTTCGACAGGGCTCCAGACACTCAGCTGCCCCGCACCGAAAATTCAGAAAAAAGTTAGTATTTGGCCGAGATACCCTCTATTCTTGTCGGTTCTGAGCGTTCTGACTAAGTTGCGGATGAGACCTTAAATTGCAATGCGCGTTTGTCGGAATCGCAGACATGCGGGTCAGACCAGCAGAAAAATCGAGAAATCTTGATTTAGAGACAAGATAGCCAGAAATTCGACATTTTTCAACGAATCTCGGCTATTTATGAACCGATCCTGAAATTCTTGGTTGGGTTCGTCAGGGCTCCAGACACTCAGCTGCCCCGCACCAAAAATTCAGAAAAAAGTTGGTATTTGGCCGAGATACCCTCGATTCTTGTCGGTTCTGACCGTTCTGACCTAGTTGCGGATGAGACCTCAAATTGCAATGCGCGTTCGTCGGAATCGCAGACATGCGGGTCAGACCAGCAGAAAAATTGAGGAATCTTGATTTAGAGACAAGATAGCCAGAAATTCGACATTTTTCAACAAATCTCGGCTATTTATAAACCGATCCTGAAATTCTTGGTTGGGTTCGACAGGGCTCCAGACACTCAGCTGCCCCGCACCGAAAATTCAGAAAAAAGTTAGTATTTGGCCGAGATACCCTCGATTCTTGTCGGTTCTGACCGTTCTGACCAAGTTGCGGATGAGACCTCAAATTGCAATGCGCGTTCGTCGGAATCGCAGACATGCGGGTCAGACCAGCAGAAAAATTAAGGAATCTTGATTTAGAGACAAGATAGCCAGAAATTCGACATTTTTCAACAAATCTCGGCTATTTATGAACCGATCCTGAAATTCTTGGGTGGGTTCGACAGGGCTCCAGACACTCAGCTGCCCCGCACCGAAAATTCAGAAAAAAGTTAGTATTTGGCCGAGATACCCTCTGTTCTTGTCGGTTCTGACCGTTCTGACCAAGTCGCGGATGTAACGTCGAATTGCGATGCGCGTTCCTCGGATTCGCAGACATTCGGGTCAGACGAGCGGAAAAATTGAGGAATCTTGATTAAGAGACAAGATCGGCAGAAATTCGACATTTTTCAACGAATCTCGGCTATTCGTGAACCGATCCTGAAATTCTTGGGTGGGTTTGTCAGGGCTCAAGACACTCAGCTGCCCCGCACCGGAAATTCAGAAAAAAAGTTAGTATTTGGCCGAGATACCCTCGAATCTTGTCGGTTCTGACCGTTCTGACCAAGTTGCGGATGAGACCTCAAATTGCAATGCGCGTTCGTCGGAATCGCAGACATGCGGGTCAGACCAGCAGAAAAATTGAGGAATCTTGATTTAGAGACAAGATAGCCAGAAATTCGACATTTTTCAACAAATCTCGGCTATTTATGAACCGATCCTGAAATTCTTGGTTGGGTTCGTCAGGGCTCCAGACACTCAGCTGCCCCGCACCAAAAATTCAGAAAAAAGTTGGTATTTGGCCGAGATACCCTCGATTCTTGTCGGTTCTGACCGTTCTGACCTAGTTGCGGATGAGACCTCAAATTGCAATGCGCGTTCGTCGGAATCGCAGACATGCGGGTCAGACCAGCAGAAAAATTGAGGAATCTTGATTTAGAGACAAGATAGCAAGAAATTCGACATTTTTCAACAAATCTCGGCTATTTATAAACCGATCCTGAAATTCTTGGTTGGGTTCGACAGGGCTCCAGACACTCAGCTGCCCCGCACCGAAAATTCAGAAAAAAGTTAGTATTTGGCCGAGATACCCTCGATTCTTGTCGGTTCTGACCGTTCTGACCAAGTTGCGGATGAGACCTCAAATTGCAATGCGCGTTCGTCGGAATCGCAGACATGCGGGTCAGACCAGCAGAAAAATTAAGGAATCTTGATTTAGAGACAAGATAGCCAGAAATTCGACATTTTTCAACAAATCTCGGCTATTTATGAACCGATCCTGAAATTCTTGGGTGGGTTCGACAGGGCTCCAGACACTCAGCTGCCCCGCACCGAAAATTCAGAAAAAAGTTAGTATTTGGCCGAGATACCCTCTGTTCTTGTCGGTTCTGACCGTTCTGACCAAGTCGCGGATGTAACGTCGAATTGCGATGCGCGTTCCTCGGATTCGCAGACATTCGGGTCAGACGAGCGGAAAAATTGAGGAATCTTGATTAAGAGACAAGATCGGCAGAAATTCGACATTTTTCAACGAATCTCGGCTATTTATGAACCGATCCTGAAATTCTTGGGTGGGTTCGACAGGGCTCCAGACACTCAGCTGCCCCGCACCAAAAATTCAGAAAAAAGTTGGTATTTGGCCGAGATACCCTCGATTCTTGTCGGTTCTGACCGTTCTGACCTAGTTGCGGATGAGACCTCAAATTGCAATGCGCGTTCGTCGGAATCGCAGACATGCGGGTCAGACCAGCAGAAAAATTGAGGAATCTTGATTTAGAGACAAGATAGCCAGAAATTCGACATTTTTCAACAAATCTCGGCTATTTGTAAACCGATCCTGAAATTCTTGGTTGGGTTCGACAGGGCTCCAGACACTCAGCTGCCCCGCACCGAAAATTCAGAAAAAAGTTAGTATTTGGCCGAGATACCCTCGATTCTTGTCGGTTCTGACCGTTCTGACCAAGTTGCGGATGAGACCTCAAATTGCAATGCGCGTTCGTCGGAATCGCAGACATGCGGGTCAGACCAGCAGAAAAATTAAGGAATCTTGATTTAGAGACAAGATAGCCAGAAATTCGACATTTTTCAACAAATCTCGGCTATTTATGAACCGATCCTGAAATTCTTGGGTGGGTTCGACAGGGCTCCAGACACTCAGCTGCCCCGCACCGAAAATTCAGAAAAAAGTTAGTATTTGGCCGAGATACCCTCTGTTCTTGTCGGTTCTGACCGTTCTGACCAAGTCGCGGATGTAACGTCGAATTGCGATGCGCGTTCCTCGGATTCGCAGACATTCGGGTCAGACGAGCGGAAAAATTGAGGAATCTTGATTAAGAGACAAGATCGGCAGAAATTCGACATTTTTCAACGAATCTCGGCTATTCGTGAACCGATCCTGAAATTCTTGGGTGGGTTTGTCAGGGCTCAAGACACTCAGCTGCCCCGCACCGGAAATTCAGAAAAAAAGTTAGTATTTGGCCGAGATACCCTCGAATCTTGTCGGTTCTGACCGTTCTGACCAAGTTGCGGATGAGACCTCAAATTGCAATGCGCGTTCGTCGGAATCGCAGACATGCGGGTCAGACCAGCAGAAAAATTGAGGAATCTTGATTTAGAGACAAGATAGCCAGAAATTCGACATTTTTCAACAAATCTCGGCTATTTATGAACCGATCCTGAAATTCTTGGTTGGGTTCGACAGGGCTCCAGACACTCAGCTGCCCCGCACCGAAAATTCAGAAAAAAGTTAGTATTTGGCCGAGATACCCTCTATTCTTGTCGGTTCTGACCGTTCTGACTAAGTTGCGGATGAGACCTCAAATTGCAATGCGCGTTCGTCGGAATCGCAGACATGCGGGTCAGACCAGCAGAAAAATTGAGGAATCTTGATTCAGAGACAAGATAGCCAGAAATTCGACATTTTTCAACAAATCTCGGCTATTTATGAACCGATCCTGAAATTCTTGGGTGGGTTCGACAGGGCTCCAGACACTCAGCTGCCTCGCACCGAAAATTCAGGAAAATGTTAGTATTTGGCCAAGATACCCTCGATTCTTGTCGGTTCTGACCGTTCTGACCAAGTCGCGGATGTAACGTCGAATTGCGATGCGCGTTCTTCGGATTCGCAGACATTCGGGTCAGACGAGCGGAAAAATTGAGGAATCTTGATTTAGAGACAAGATAGCCAGAAATTCGACATTTTTCAACGAATCTCGGCTATTTATAAACCGATCCTGAAATTCTTGGGTGGGTTCGTCAGGGCTCCAGACACTTAGCTGCCGCGCACCGAAAATTCAGAAAAAAGTTAGTCTTTGGCCGAGATACCCTCGATTCTTGTCGGTTCTGACCGTTCTGACCTAGTTGCGGATGAGACCTCAAATTGCAATGCGCGTTCGTCGGAATCGCAGACATGCGGGTCAGACCAGCAGAAAAATCGAGAAATCTTGATTTAGAGACAAGATAGCCAGAAATTCGACATTTTTCAACGAATCTCGGCTATTTATGAACCGATCCTGAAATTCTTGGTTGGGTTCGTCAGGGCTCCAGACACTCAGCTGCCCCGCACCAAAAATTCGGAAAAAAGTTGGTATTTGGCCGAGATACCCTCGATTCTTGTCGGTTCTGACCGTTCTGACCTAGTTGCGGATGAGACCTCAAATTGCAATGCGCGTTCGTCGGAATCGCAGACATGCGGGTCAGACCAGCAGAAAAATTGAGGAATCTTGATTTAGAGACAAGATAGCCAGAAATTCGACATTTTTCAACAAATCTCGGCTATTTATAAACCGATCCTGAAATTCTTGGTTGGGTTCGACAGGGCTCCAGACACTCAGCTGCCCCGCACCGAAAATTCAGAAAAAAGTTAGTATTTGGCCGAGATACCCTCGATTCTTGTCGGTTCTGACCGTTCTGACCAAGTTGCGGATGAGACCTCAAATTGCAATGCGCGTTCGTCGGAATCGCAGACATGCGGGTCAGACCAGCAGAAAAATTAAGGAATCTTGATTTAGAGACAAGATAGCCAGAAATTCGACATTTTTCAACAAATCTCGGCTATTTATGAACCGATCCTGAAATTCTTGGGTGGGTTCGACAGGGCTCCAGACACTCAGCTGCCCCGCACCGAAAATTCAGAAAAAAGTTAGTATTTGGCCGAGATACCCTCTGTTCTTGTCGGTTCTGACCGTTCTGACCAAGTCGCGGATGTAACGTCGAATTGCGATGCGCGTTCCTCGGATTCGCAGACATTCGGGTCAGACGAGCGGAAAAATTGAGGAATCTTGATTAAGAGACAAGATCGGCAGAAATTCGACATTTTTCAACGAATCTCGGCTATTCGTGAACCGATCCTGAAATTCTTGGGTGGGTTTGTCAGGGCTCAAGACACTCAGCTGCCCCGCACCGGAAATTCAGAAAAAAAGTTAGTATTTGGCCGAGATACCCTCGAATCTTGTCGGTTCTGACCGTTCTGACCAAGTTGCGGATGAGACCTCAAATTGCAATGCGCGTTCGTCGGAATCGCAGACATGCGGGTCAGACCAGCAGAAAAATTGAGGAATCTTGATTTAGAGACAAGATAGCCAGAAATTCGACATTTTTCAACAAATCTCGGCTATTTATGAACCGATCCTGAAATTCTTGGTTGGGTTCGACAGGGCTCCAGACACTCAGCTGCCCCGCACCGAAAATTCAGAAAAAAGTTAGTATTTGGCCGAGATACCCTCTATTCTTGTCGGTTCTGACCGTTCTGACTAAGTTGCGGATGAGACCTCAAATTGCAATGCGCGTTCGTCGGAATCGCAGACATGCGGGTCAGACCAGCAGAAAAATTGAGGAATCTTGATTTAGAGACAAGATAGCCAGAAATTCGACATTTTTCAACAAATCTCGGCTATTTATGAACCGATCCTGAAATTCTTGGGTGGGTTCGACAGGGCTCCAGACACTCAGCTGCCTCGCACCGAAAATTCAGGAAAATGTTAGTATTTGGCCAAGATACCCTCGATTCTTGTCGGTTCTGACCGTTCTGACCAAGTCGCGGATGTAACGTCGAATTGCGATGCGCGTTCTTCGGATTCGCAGACATTCGGGTCAGACGAGCGAAAAAATTGAGGAATCTTGATTTAGAGACAAGATAGCCAGAAATTCGACATTTTTCAACGAATCTCGGCTATTTATAAACCGATCCTGAAATTCTTGGGTGGGTTCGTCAGGGCTCCAGACACTTAGCTGCCCCGCACCGAAAATTCAGAAAAAAGTTAATCTTTGGCCGAGATACCCTCGATTCTTGTCGGTTCTGACCGTTCTGACCTAGTTGCGGATGAGACCTCAAATTGCAATGCGCGTTCGTCGGAATCGCAGACATGCGGGTCAGACCAGCAGAAAAATTGAGGAATCTTGATTTAGAGACAAGATAGCCAGAAATTCGACATTTTTCAACAAATCTCGGCTATTTATGAACCGATCCTGAAATTCTTGGTTGGGTTCGACAGGGCTCCAGACACTCAGCTGCCCCGCACCGAAAATTCAGAAAAAAGTTAGTATTTGGCCGAGATACCCTCTATTCTTGTCGGTTCTGAGCGTTCTGACTAAGTTGCGGATGAGACCTCAAATTGCAATGCGCGTTTGTCGGAATCGCAGACATGCGGGTCAGACCAGCAGAAAAATCGAGAAATCTTGATTTAGAGACAAGATAGCCAGAAATTCGACATTTTTCAACGAATCTCGGCTATTTATGAACCGATCCTGAAATTCTTGGTTGGGTTCGTCAGGGCTCCAGACACTCAGCTGCCCCGCACCAAAAATTCAGAAAAAAGTTAGTATTTGGCCGAGATACCCTCGATTCTTGTCGGTTCTGACCGTTCTGACCAAGTTGCGGATGAGACCTCAAATTGCAATGCGCGTTCGTCGGAATCGCAGACATGCGGGTCAGACCAGCAGAAAAATTAAGGAATCTTGATTTAGAGACAAGATAGCCAGAAATTCGACATTTTTCAACAAATCTCGGCTATTTATGAACCGATCCTGAAATTCTTGGGTGGGTTCGACAGGGCTCCAGACACTCAGCTGCCCCGCACCGAAAATTCAGAAAAAAGTTAGTATTTGGCCGAGATACCCTCTGTTCTTGTCGGTTCTGACCGTTCTGACCAAGTCGCGGATGTAACGTCGAATTGCGATGCGCGTTCCTCGGATTCGCAGACATTCGGGTCAGACGAGCGGAAAAATTGAGGAATCTTGATTAAGAGACAAGATCGGCAGAAATTCGACATTTTTCAACGAATCTCGGCTATTCGTGAACCGATCCTGAAATTCTTGGGTGGGTTTGTCAGGGCTCAAGACACTCAGCTGCCCCGCACCGGAAATTCAGAAAAAAAGTTAGTATTTGGCCGAGATACCCTCGAATCTTGTCGGTTCTGACCGTTCTGACCAAGTTGCGGATGAGACCTCAAATTGCAATGCGCGTTCGTCGGAATCGCAGACATGCGGGTCAGACCAGCAGAAAAATTGAGGAATCTTGATTTAGAGACAAGATAGCCAGAAATTCGACATTTTTCAACAAATCTCGGCTATTTATGAACCGATCCTGAAATTCTTGGTTGGGTTCGACAGGGCTCCAGACACTCAGCTGCCCCGCACCGAAAATTCAGAAAAAAGTTAGTATTTGGCCGAGATACCCTCTATTCTTGTCGGTTCTGACCGTTCTGACTAAGTTGCGGATGAGACCTCAAATTGCAATGCGCGTTCGTCGGAATCGCAGACATGCGGGTCAGACCAGCAGAAAAATTGAGGAATCTTGATTCAGAGACAAGATAGCCAGAAATTCGACATTTTTCAACAAATCTCGGCTATTTATGAACCGATCCTGAAATTCTTGGGTGGGTTCGACAGGGCTCCAGACACTCAGCTGCCTCGCACCGAAAATTCAGGAAAATGTTAGTATTTGGCCAAGAAACCCTCGATTCTTGTCGGTTCTGACCGTTCTGACCAAGTCGCGGATGTAACGTCGAATTGCGATGCGCGTTCTTCGGATTCGCAGACATTCGGGTCAGACGAGCGGAAAAATTGAGGAATCTTGATTTAGAGACAAGATAGCCAGAAATTCGACATTTTTCAACGAATCTCGGCTATTTATAAACCGATCCTGAAATTCTTGGGTGGGTTCGTCAGGGCTCCAGACACTTAGCTGCCCCGCACCGAAAATTCAGAAAAAAGTTAGTCTTTGGCCGAGATACCCTCGATTCTTGTCGGTTCTGACCGTTCTGACCTAGTTGCGGATGAGACCTCAAATTGCAATGCGCGTTCGTCGGAATCGCAGACATGCGGGTCAGACCAGCAGAAAAATTGAGGAATCTTGATTTAGAGACAAGATAGCCAGAAATTCGACATTTTTCAACAAATCTCGGCTATTTATGAACCGATCCTGAAATTCTTGGTTGGGTTCGACAGGGCTCCAGACACTCAGCTGCCCCGCACCGAAAATTCAGAAAAAAGTTAGTATTTGGCCGAGATACCCTCTATTCTTGTCGGTTCTGAGCGTTCTGACTAAGTTGCGGATGAGACCTCAAATTGCAATGCGCGTTTGTCGGAATCGCAGACATGCGGGTCAGACCAGCAGAAAAATCGAGAAATCTTGATTTAGAGACAAGATAGCCAGAAATTCGACATTTTTCAACGAATCTCGGCTATTTATGAACCGATCCTGAAATTCTTGGTTGGGTTCGTCAGGGCTCCAGACACTCAGCTGCCCCGCACCAAAAATTCAGAGAAAAGTTAGTATTTGGCCGAGATACCCTCGATTCTTGTCGGTTCTGACCGTTCTGACCAAGTTGCGGATGAGACCTCAAATTGCAATGCGCGTTCGTCGGAATCGCAGACATGCGGGTCAGACCAGCAGAAAAATTAAGGAATCTTGATTTAGAGACAAGATAGCCAGAAATTCGACATTTTTCAACAAATCTCGGCTATTTATGAACCGATCCTGAAATTCTTGGGTGGGTTCGACAGGGCTCCAGACACTCAGCTGCCCCGCACCGAAAATTCAGAAAAAAGTTAGTATTTGGCCGAGATACCCTCTGTTCTTGTCGGTTCTGACCGTTCTGACCAAGTCGCGGATGTAACGTCGAATTGCGATGCGCGTTCCTCGGATTCGCAGACATTCGGGTCAGACGAGCGGAAAAATTGAGGAATCTTGATTAAGAGACAAGATCGGCAGAAATTCGACATTTTTCAACGAATCTCGGCTATTCGTGAACCGATCCTGAAATTCTTGGGTGGGTTTGTCAGGGCTCAAGACACTCAGCTGCCCCGCACCGGAAATTCAGAAAAAAAGTTAGTATTTGGCCGAGATACCCTCGAATCTTGTCGGTTCTGACCGTTCTGACCAAGTTGCGGATGAGACCTAAAATTGCAATGCGCGTTCGTCGGAATCGCAGACATGCGGGTCAGACCAGCAGAAAAATTGAGGAATCTTGATTTAGAGACAAGATAGCCAGAAATTCGACATTTTTCAACGAATCTCGGCTATTTATGAACTGATCCTGAAATTCTTGGGTGGGTTCGTCAGGGCTCCAGACACTCAGCTGCCCCGCACCGAAAATTCAGAAAAAAGTTAGTATTTGGCCGAGATACCCTCGATTCTTGTCGGTTCTGACCGTTCTGACCAAGTTGCGGATGAGACCTCAAATTGCAATGCGCGTTCGTCGGAATCGCAGACATGCGGGTCAGACCAGCAGAAAAATTGAGGAATCTTGATTTAGAGACAAGATAGCTAGAAATTCGACATTTTTCAACAAATCTCGGCTATTTATGAACCGATCCTGAAATTCTTGGGTGGGTTCGACAGGGCTCCAGACACTCAGCTGCCCCGCACCAAAAATTCAGAAAAAAGTTAGTATTTGGCCGAGATACCCTCTATTCTTGTCGGTTCTGACCGTTCTGACTAAGTTGCGGATGAGACCTCAAATTGCAATGCGCGTTCGTCGGAATCGCAGACATGCCGGTCAGACCAGCGGAAAAATTGAGGAATCTTGATTTAGAGACAAGATAGCCAGAAATTCGACATTTTTCAACAAATCTCGGCTATTTATGAACCGATCCTGAAATTCTTGGGTGGGTTCGACAGGGCTCCAGACACTCAGCTGCCTTGCACCGAAAATTCAGGGAAAAGTTAGTGTTTGGCCAAGATACCCTCGATTCTTGTCGGTTCTGACCGTTCTGACCAAGTTGCGGATGAGACCTCAAATTGCAATGCGCGTTCGTCGGAATCGCAGACATGCGGGTCGGACCAGCAGAAAAATTGAGGAATCTTGATTTAAAGACAAGATAGCCAGAAATTCGACATTTTTCAACGAATCTCGGCTATTTATGAACCGATCCTGAAATTCTTGGGTGGGTTCGTCAGGGCTCCAGACACTCAGCTGCCTCGCACCGAAAATTCAGAAAAAAGTTAGTATTTGGCCGAGATACCCTCGATTCTTGTCGGTTCTGACCGTTCTGACCTAGTTGCGGATGAGACCTCAAATTGCAATGCGCGTTCGTCGGAATCGCAGACATGCGGGTCAGACCAGCAGAAAAATTGAGGAATCTTGATTTAGAGACAAGATAGGCAGAAATTCGACATTTTTCAACGAATCTCGGCTATTTATGAACCGATCCTGAAATTCTTGGGTGGGTTCGACAGGGCTCCAGACACTCAGCTGCCTCGCACCAAAAATTCAGAAAAAGTTAGTATTTAGCCGTGATACCCTCGATTCTTGTCGGTTCTGACCGTTCTGACCAAGTCGCGGATGTAACGTCGAATTGCGATGCGCGTTCCTCGGATTCGCAGACATTCGGGTCAGACGAGCGGAAAAATTGAGGAATCTTGATTTAGAGACAAGATAGGCAGAAATTCGACATTTTTCAACGAATCTCGGCTATTCGTGAACCGATCCTGAAATTCTTGGGTGGGTTTGTCAGGGCTCCAGACACTTAGCTGCCCCGCACCGAAAATTCAGAAAAAAAGTTAGTATTTGGCCGAGATACCCTCTATTCTTGTCGGTTCTGACCGTTCTGACTAAGTTGCGGATGAGACCTCAAATTGCAATGCGCGTTCGTCGGAATCGCAGACATGCGGGTCAGACCAGCAGAAAAATTGAGGAATCTTGATTTAGAGACAAGATAGCCAGAAATTCGACATTTTTCAACAAATCTCGGCTATTTATGAACCGATCCTGAAATTCTTGGGTGGGTTCGACAGGGCTCCAGACACTCAGCTGCCTCGCACCGAAAATTCAGGAAAAAGTTAGTATTTGGCCAAGATACCCTCGATTCTTGTCGGTTCTGACCGTTCTGACCAAGTCGCGGATGTAACGTCGAATTGCGATGCGCGTTCTTCGGAATCGCAGACATGCGGGTCGGACCAGCAGAAAAATTGAGGAATCTTGATTTAGAGACAAGATAGGCAGAAATTCGACATTTTTCAACGAATCTCGGCTATTTATGAACCGATCCTGAAATTCTTGGGTGGGTACGACAGGGCTCCAGACACTCAGCTGCCTCGCACCGAAAATTCAGAGAAAAGTTAGTATTTGGCCGTGATACCCTCGATTCTTGTCGGTTCTGACCGTTCTGACCAAGTCGCGGATGTAACGTCGAATTGCGATGCGCGTTCCTCGGATTCGCAGACATTCGGGTCAGACCAGCAGAAAAATTGAGGAATCTTGATTTAGAGACAAGATAGCCAGAAATTCGACATTTTTCAACAAATCTCGGCTATTTATGAACCGATCCTGAAATTCTTGGGTGGGTTCGACAGGGCTCCAGACACTCAGCTGCCTCGCACCGGAAATTCAGGAAAAAGTTAGTATTTGGCCAAGATACCCTCGATTCTTGTCGGTTCTGACCGTTCTGACCAAGTCGCGGATGTAACGTCGAATTGCGATGCGCGTTCTTCGGATTCGCAGACATTCGGGTCAGACGAGCAGAAAAATTGAGGAATCTTGATTTAGAGACAAGATAGCCAGAAATTCGACATTTTTCAACGAATCTCGGCTATTTATGAACCGATCCTGAAATTCTTGGGTGGGTTCGACAGGGCTCCAGACACTCAGCTGCCTCGCACCGAAAATTCAGAAAAAAGTTAGTATTTGGCCGTGATACCCTCGATTCTTGTCGGTTCTGACCGTTCTGACCTAGTTGCGGATGAGACCTCAAATTGCAATGCGCGTTCGTCGGAATCGCAGACATGCGGGTCAGACCAGCAGAAAAATTGAGGAATCTTGATTTAGAGACAAGATAGCCAGAAATTCGACATTTTTCAACAAATCTCGGCTATTTATGAACCGATCCTGAAATTCTTGGGTGGGTTCGACAGGGCTCCAGACACTCAGCTGCCCCGCACCAAAAATTCAGAAAAAAGTTAGTATTTGGCCGAGATACCCTCTATTCTTGTCGGTTCTGACCGTTCTGACTAAGTTGCGGATGAGACCTCAAATTGCAATGCGCGTTCGTCGGAATCGCAGACATGCGGGACAGACCAGCAGAAAAATTGAGGAATCTTGATTTAGAGACAAGATAGCCAGAAATTCGACATTTTTCAACAAATCTCGGCTATTTATGAACCGATCCTGAAATTCTTGGGTGGGTTTGACAGGGCTCCAGACACTTAGCTGCCTCGCACCGAAAATTCAGGAAAAAGTTAGTGTTTGGCCAAGATACCCTCGATTCTTGTCGGTTCTGACCGTTCTGACCAAGTTGCGGATGAGACCTCGAATTGCAATGCGCGTTCGTCGGAATCGCAGACATGCGGGTCGGACCAGCAGAAAAATTGAGGAATCTTGATTTAGAGACAAGATAGGCAGAAATTCGACATTTTTCAACGAATCTCGGCTATTTATGAACCGATCCTGAAATTCTTGGGTGGGTTCGACAGGGCTCCAGACACTCAGCTGCCTCGCACCGAAAATTCAGAGAAAAGTTAGTATTTGGCCGTGATACCCTCGATTCTTGTCGGTTCTGACCGTTCTGACCAAGTCGCGGATGTTACGTCGAATTGCGATGCGCGTTCCTCGGATTCGCAGACATTCGGGTCAGACGAGCGGAAAAATTGAGGAATCTTGATTTAGAGACAAGATAGGCAGCAATTCGACATTTTTCAACGCATCTCGGCTATTCGTGAACCGATCCTGAAATTCTTGGGTGGGTTTGTCAGGGCTCCAGACACTTAGCTGCCTTGCACCGAAAATTCAGAAAAAAAGTTAGTATTTGGCCGAGATACCCTCTATTCTTGTCGGTTCTGACCGTTCTGACTAAGTTGCGGACGAGACCTCAAATTGCAATGCGCGTTCGTCGGAATCGCAGACATGCGGGTCAGACCAGCAGAAAAATTGAGGAATCTTGATTTAGAGACAAGATAGCCAGAAATTCGACATTTTTCAACAAATCTCGGCTATTTATGAACCGATCCTGAAATTCTTGGGTGGGTTCGACAGGGCTCCAGACACTCAGCTGCCTCGCACCGAAAATTCAGAAAAAAAGTTAGTATTTGGCCGAGATACCCTCTATTCTTGTCGGTTCTGACCGTTCTGACTAAGTTGCGGATGAGACCTCAAATTGCAATGCGCGTTCGTCGGAATCGCAGACATGCGCGTCAGACCAGCAGAAAAATTGAGGAATCTTGATTTAGAGACAAGATAGCCAGAAATTCGACATTTTTCAACAAATCTCGGCTATTTATGATCCGATCCTGAAATTCTTGGGTGGGTTTGACAGGGCTCCAGACACTCAGCTGCCTTGCACCGAAAATTCAGGAAAAAGTTAGTGTTTGGCCAAGATACCCTCGATTCTTGTCGGTTCTGACCGTTCTGACCAAGTTGCGGATGAGACCTCAAATTGCAATGCGCGTTCGTCGGGACCGCAGACATGCGGGTCGGACCAGCAGAAAAATTGAGGAATCTTGATTTAGAGACAAGATAGCCAGAAATTCGACATTTTTCAACGAATCTCGGCTATTTATGAACCGATCCTGAAATTCTTGGGTGGGTTCGTCAGGGCTCCAGACACTCAGCTGCCCCGCACCGAAAATCCAGAAAAAAGTTAGTATTTGGCCGAGATACCCTCGATTCTTGTCGGTTCTGACCGTTCTGACCAAGTCGCGGATGAAACGTCGAATTGCAATGCGCGTTCTTCGGAATCGCAGACATTCGGGTCAGACGAGCAGAAAAATTGAGGACTCTTGATTTAGAGACAAGGTAGCCAGAAATTCGACATTTTTCAACGAATCTCGGCTATTTATGAACCGATCCTGAAATTCTTGGGTGGGTTCGTCAGGGCTCCAGACACTCAGTTGCCCCGCACCGAAAACTCAGAAAAAAGTTAGTATTTGGCTGAGATACCCTCGATTCTTGTCGGTTCTGACCGTTCTGACCAAGTTGCGGATGAGACCTCAAATTGCAATGCGCGTTCGTCGGAATCGCAGACATGCGGGTCGGACCAGCAGAAAAATTGAGGAATCTTGATTTAGAGACAAGATAGCCAGATATTCGACATTTTTCAACGAATCTCGGCTATTTATGAACCGATCCTGAAATTCTTGGGTGGGTTCGACAGGGCTCCAGACACTCAGCTGCCCCGCACCGAAAATTCAGAAAAAAGTTAGTATTTAGCCGAGATACCCTCTATTCTTGTCGGTTCTGACCGTTCTGACTAAGTTGCGGATGAGACCTCAAATTGCAATGCGCGTTTGTCGGAATCGCAGACATGCGGGTCAGACCAGCAGAAAAATCGAGGAATCTTGATTTAGAGACAAGATAGCCAGAAATTCGACATTTTTCAACGAATCTCGGCTATTTATAAACCGATCCTGAAATTCTTGGGTGGGTTCGTCAGGGCTCCAGACACTCAGCTGCCCCGCACCGAAAATTCAGAAAAAAGTTAGTATTTGGCTGAGATACCCTCGATTCTTGTCGGTTCTGACCGTTCTGACCAAGTTGCGGATAAGACCTCAAATTGCGATGCGCGTTCGTCGGAATCGCAGACATGCGGGTCGGACCAGCAGAAAAATTGAGGAATCTTGATTTAGAGACAAAATAGCCAGAAATTCGACATTTTTCAACGAATCTCGGCTATTTATGAACCGATCCTGAAATTCTTGGGTGGGTTCGACAGGGCTCCAGACACTCAGCTGCCCCGCACAGAAAATTCAGAAAAAAGTTAGTATTTGGCCGAGATACCCTCGATTCTTGTCGGTTCTGACCGTTCTGACCAAGTCGCGGATGAAACGTCGAATTGCAATGCGCGTTCTTCGGAATCGCAGACATTCGGGTCAGACGAGCAGAAATATTGAGGAATCTTGATTTAGAGACAAGGTAGCCAGAACTTCGACATTTTTCAACGAATCTTGGCTATTTATGAACCGATCCTGAAATTCTTGGGTGGGTTCGTCAGGGCTCCAGACACTCAGCTGCCCCGCACCGAAAATTCAGAAAAAAGTTAGTATTTGGCCGAGATACTCTCGATTCTTGTCGGTTCTGACCGTTCTGACCAAGTTGCGGATGAGACCTCAAATTGCAATGCGCGTTCGTCGGAATCGCAGACATGCGGGTCAGACCAGCAGAAAATTGAGGAATCTTGATTTAGAGACAAGATAGCCAGAAATTCGACATTTTTCAACGAATCTCGGCTATTTATGAACCGATCCTGAAATTCTTGGGTGGGTTCGTCAGGGCTCCAGACACTCAGCTGCCCCGCACCGAAAATTCAGAAAAAAGTTAGTATTTGGCTGAGATACCCTCGATTCTTGTCGGTTCTGACCGTTCTGACCAAGTTGCGGATGAGACCTCAAATTGCAATGCGCGTTCGTCGGAATCGCAGACATGCGGGTCGGACCAGCAGAAAAATTGAGGAATCTTGATTTAGAGACAAGATAGCCAGCAATTCGACATTTTTCAACGAATCTCGGCTATTTATGAACCGATCCTGAAATTCTTGGGTGGGTTCGTCAGGGCTCCAGACACTCAGCTGCCCCGCACCGAAAATTCAGAAAAAAGTTAGTATTTGGCCGAGATACTCTCGATTCTTGTCGGTTCTGACCGTTCTGACCAAGTTGCGGATGAGACCTCAAATTGCAATGCGCGTTCGTCGGAATCGCAGACATGCGGGTCAGACCAGCAGAAAATTGAGGAATCTTGATTTAGAGACAAGATAGCCAGAAATTCGACATTTTTCAACGAATCTCGGCTATTTATGAACCGATCCTGAAATTCTTGGGTGGGTTCGTCAGGGCTCCAGACACTCAGCTGCCCCGCACCGAAAATTCAGAAAAAAGTTAGTATTTGGCTGAGATACCCTCGATTCTTGTCGGTTCTGACCGTTCTGACCAAGTTGCGGATGAGACCTCAAATTGCAATGCGCGTTCGTCGGAATCGCAGACATGCGGGTCGGACCAGCAGAAAAATTGAGGAATTTTGATTTAGAGACAAGATAGCCAGAAATTCGACATTTTTCAACAAATCTCGGCTATTTATGAACCGATCCTGAAATTCTTGGGTGGGTTCGTCAGGGCTCCAGACACTCAGCTGCCCCGCACCGAAAATTCAGAAAAAAGTTAGTATTTGGCTGAGATACCCTCGATTCTTGTCGGTTCTGACCGTTCTGACCAAGTTGCTGATGAGACCTCAAATTGCAATGCGCGTTCGTCGGAATCGCAGACATGCGGGTCGGACCAGCAGAAAAATTGAGGAATCTTGATTTAGAGACAAGATAGCCAGAAATTCGACATTCTTCAACGAATCTCGGCTATTTATGAACCGATCCTGAAATTCTTGGGTGGGTTCGACAGGGCTCCAGACACTCAGCTGCCCCGCACAGAAAATTCAGAAAAAAGTTAGTATTCGGCCGAGATACCCTCGATTCTTGTCGGTTCTGACCGTTCTGACCAAGTCGCGGATGAAACGTCGAATTGCAATGCGCGTTCTTCGGAATCGCAGACATTCGGGTCAGACGAGCAGAAAAATTGAGGAATCTTGATTTAGAGACAAGACAGCCAGAAATTCGACATTTTTCAACGAATCTCGGCTATTTATGAACCGATCCTGAAATTCTTGGGTGGGTTCGTCAGGGCTCCAGACACTCAGCTGCCCCGCACCGAAAATTCATAAAAAAGTTAGTATTTGGCCGAGAAACTCTCGATTCTTGTCGGTTCTGACCGTTCTGACCAAGTTGCGGATGAGACCTCAAATTGCAATGCGCGTTCGTCGGAATCGCTGACATGCGGGTCAGACCAGCAGAAAAATTGAGGAATCTTGATTTAGAGACAAGATAGCCAGAAATTCGACATTTTTCAACGAATCTCGGCTATTTATGTACCGATCCTGAAATTCTTGGGTGGGTTCGTCAGGGCTCCGGACACTCAGCTGCCCCGCACCGAAAATTCAGAAAAAAGTTAGTATTTGGCTGAGATACCCTCGATTCTTGTCGGTTCTGACCGTTCTGACCAAGTTGCGGATGAGACCTCAAATTGCAATGCGCGTTCGTCGGAATCGCAGACATGCGTGTCAGACCAGCAGAAAAATTGAGGAATCTTGATTTAGAGACAAGATAGCCAGAAATTCGACATTTTTCAACGAATCTCGGCTATTTATGAACCGATCCTGAAATTCTTGGGTGGGTTCGTCAGGGCTCCAGACACTCAGCTGCCCCGCACCGAAAATTCAGAAAAAAGTTAGTATTTGGCCGAGATACCCTCGATTCTTGTCGGTTCTGACCGTTCTGACCAAGTTGCGGATGAGACCTCAAATTGCAATGCGCGTTCGTCGGAATCGCAGACATGCGGGTCGGACCAGCAGAAAAATTGAGGAATCTTGATTTAGAGACAAGATAGCCAGAAATTCGACATTTTTCAACGAATCTCGGCTATTTATGAACCGATCCTGAAATTCTTGGGTGGGTTCGACAGGGCTCCAGACACTCAGCTGCCCCGCACAGAAAATCCAGAAAAAAGTTAGTATTTGGCCGAGATACCCTCGATTCTTGTCGGTTCTGACCGTTCTGACCAAGTCGCGGATGAAACGTCGAATTGCAATGCGCGTTCTTCGGAATCGCAGACATTCGGGTCAGACGAGCAGAAAAATTGAGGAATCTTGATTTAGAGACAAGGTAGCCAGAAATTCGACATTTTTTAACGAATCTCGGCTATTTATGAACCGATCCTGAAATTCTTGGTTGGGTCCGTCAGGGCTCCAGACACTCAGCTGCCCCGCACCAAAAATTCAGAAAAAAGTTAGTATTTGGCCGAGATACCCTTGATTCTTGTCGGTTCTGACCGTTCTGACCAAGTCGCGGATGAAACGTCGAATTGCGATGCGCGTTCTTCGGATTTGCAGACATTCGGGTCAGACGAGCGGAAAAATTGAGGAATCTTGATTCAGAGACAAGATAGCCAGAAATTCGACATTTTTCAACGAATCTCGGCTATTTATGAACCGATCCTGAAATTCTTGGGTGGGTTCGTCAGGGCTCCAGACACTCAGCTGCCCCGCACCGAAAATTCAGAAAAAAGTTAGTATTTGGCCGAGATACCCTCGATTCTTGTCGGTTCTGACCGTTCTGACCAAGTTGCGGATGAGACCTCAAATTGCAATGCGCGTTCGTCGGAATCGCAGACATGCGGGTCGGACCAGCAGAAAAATTGAGGAATCTTGATTTAGAGACAAGATAGCCAGAAATTCGACATTTTTCAACAAATCTCGGCTATTTATGAACCGATCCTGAAATTCTTGGGTGGGTTCGTCAGGGCTCCAGACACTCAGCTGCCCCGCACCGAAAATTCAGAAAAAAGTTAGTATTTGGCTGAGATACCCTCGATTCTTGTCGGTTCTGACCGTTCTGACCAAGTTGCTGATGAGACCTCAAATTGCAATGCGCGTTCGTCGGAATCGCAGACATGCGGGTCGGACCAGCAGAAAAATTGAGGAATCTTGATTTAGAGACAAGATAGCCAGAAATTCGACATTCTTCAACGAATCTCGGCTATTTATGAACCGATCCTGAAATTCTTGGGTGGGTTCGACAGGGCTCCAGACACTCAGCTGCCCCGCACAGAAAATTCAGAAAAAAGTTAGTATTCGGCCGAGATACCCTCGATTCTTGTCGGTTCTGACCGTTCTGACCAAGTCGCGGATGAAACGTCGAATTGCAATGCGCGTTCTTCGGAATCGCAGACATTCGGGTCAGACGAGCAGAAAAATTGAGGAATCTTGATTTAGAGACAAGATAGCCAGAAATTCGACATTTTTCAACGAATCTCGGCTATTTATGAACCGATCCTGAAATTCTTGGGTGGGTTCGTCAGGGCTCCAGACACTCAGCTGCCCCGCACCGAAAATTCATAAAAAAGTTAGTATTTGGCCGAGAAACTCTCGATTCTTGTCGGTTCTGACCGTTCTGACCAAGTTGCGGATGAGACCTCAAATTGCAATGCGCGTTCGTCGGAATCGCTGACATGCGGGTCAGACCAGCAGAAAAATTGAGGAATCTTGATTTAGAGACAAGATAGCCAGAAATTCGACATTTTTCAACGAATCTCGGCTATTTATGAACCGATCCTGAAATTCTTGGGTGGGTTCGTCAGGGCTCCGGACACTCAGCTGCCCCGCACCGAAAATTCAGAAAAAAGTTAGTATTTGGCTGAGATACCCTCGATTCTTGTCGGTTCTGACCGTTCTGACCAAGTTGCGGATGAGACCTCAAATTGCAATGCGCGTTCGTCGGAATCGCAGACATGCGTGTCAGACCAGCAGAAAAATTGAGGAATCTTGATTTAGAGACAAGATAGCCAGAAATTCGACATTTGTCAACGAATCTCGGCTATTTATGAACCGATCCTGAAATTCTTGGGTGGGTTCGTCAGGGCTCCAGACACTCAGCTGCCCCGCACCGAAAATTCAGAAAAAAGTTAGTATTTGGCCGAGATACCCTCGATTCTTGTCGGTTCTGACCGTTCTGACCAAGTTGCGGATGAGACCTCAAATTGCAATGCGCGTTCGTCGGAATCGCAGACATGCGGGTCGGACCAGCAGAAAAATTGAGGAATCTTGATTTAGAGACAAGATAGCCAGAAATTCGACATTTTTCAACGAATCTCGGCTATTTATGAACCGATCCTGAAATTCTTGGGTGGGTTCGACAGGGCTCCAGACACTCAGCTGCCCCGCACAGAAAATCCAGAAAAAAGTTAGTATTTGGCCGAGATACCCTCGATTCTTGTCGGTTCTGACCGTTCTGACCAAGTCGCGGATGAAACGTCGAATTGCAATGCGCGTTCTTCGGAATCGCAGACATTCGGGTCAGACGAGCAGAAAAATTGAGGAATCTTGATTTAGAGACAAGGTAGCCAGAAATTCGACATTTTTTAACGAATCTCGGCTATTTATGAACCGATCCTGAAATTCTTGGTTGGGTCCGTCAGGGCTCCAGACACTCAGCTGCCCCGCACCGAAAATTCAGAAAAAAGTTAGTATTTGGCTGAGATACCCTCGATTCTTGTCGGTTCTGACCGTTCTGACCAAGTTGCTGATGAGACCTCAAATTGCAATGCGCGTTCGTCGGAATCGCAGACATGCGGGTCGGACCAGCAGAAAAATTGAGGAATCTTGATTTAGAGACAAGATAGCCAGAAATTCGACATTCTTCAACGAATCTCGGCTATTTATGAACCGATCCTGAAATTCTTGGGTGGGTTCGACAGGGCTCCAGACACTCAGCTGCCCCGCACAGAAAATTCAGAAAAAAGTTAGTATTCGGCCGAGATACCCTCGATTCTTGTCGGTTCTGACCGTTCTGACCAAGTCGCGGATGAAACGTCGAATTGCAATGCGCGTTCTTCGGAATCGCAGACATTCGGGTCAGACGAGCAGAAAAATTGAGGAATCTTGATTTAGAGACAAGACAGCCAGAAATTCGACATTTTTCAACGAATCTCGGCTATTTATGAACCGATCCTGAAATTCTTGGGTGGGTTCGTCAGGGCTCCAGACACTCAGCTGCCCCGCACCGAAAATTCATAAAAAAGTTAGTATTTGGCCGAGAAACTCTCGATTCTTGTCGGTTCTGACCGTTCTGACCAAGTTGCGGATGAGACCTCAAATTGCAATGCGCGTTCGTCGGAATCGCTGACATGCGGGTCAGACCAGCAGAAAAATTGAGGAATCTTGATTTAGAGACAAGATAGCCAGAAATTCGACATTTTTCAACGAATCTCGGCTATTTATGAACCGATCCTGAAATTCTTGGGTGGGTTCGTCAGGGCTCCGGACACTCAGCTGCCCCGCACCGAAAATTCAGAAAAAAGTTAGTATTTGGCTGAGATACCCTCGATTCTTGTCGGTTCTGACCGTTCTGACCAAGTTGCGGATGAGACCTCAAATTGCAATGCGCGTTCGTCGGAATCGCAGACATGCGTGTCAGACCAGCAGAAAAATTGAGGAATCTTGATTTAGAGACAAGATAGCCAGAAATTCGACATTTTTCAACGAATCTCGGCTATTTATGAACCGATCCTGAAATTCTTGGGTGGGTTCGTCAGGGCTCCAGACACTCAGCTGCCCCGCACCGAAAATTCAGAAAAAAAGTTAGTATTTGGCCGAGATACCCTCGATTCTTGTCGGTTCTGACCGTTCTGACCAAGTTGCGGATGAGACCTCAAATTGCAATGCGCGTTCGTCGGAATCGCAGACATGCGGGTCGGACCAGCAGAAAAATTGAGGAATCTTGATTTAGAGACAAGATAGCCAGAAATTCGACATTTTTCAACGAATCTCGGCTATTTATGAACCGATCCTGAAATTCTTGGGTGGGTTCGACAGGGCTCCAGACACTCAGCTGCCCCGCACAGAAAATCCAGAAAAAAGTTAGTATTTGGCCGAGATACCCTCGATTCTTGTCGGTTCTGACCGTTCTGACCAAGTCGCGGATGAAACGTCGAATTGCAATGCGCGTTCTTCGGAATCGCAGACATTCGGGTCAGACGAGCAGAAAAATTGAGGAATCTTGATTTAGAGACAAGGTAGCCAGAAATTCGACATTTTTTAACGAATCTCGGCTATTTATGAACCGATCCTGAAATTCTTGGTTGGGTCCGTCAGGGCTCCAGACACTCAGCTGCCCCGCACCAAAAATTCAGAAAAAAGTTAGTATTTGGCCGAGATACCCTTGATTCTTGTCGGTTCTGACCGTTCTGACCAAGTCGCGGATGAAACGTCGAATTGCGATGCGCGTTCTTCGGATTTGCAGACATTCGGGTCAGACGAGCGGAAAAATTGAGGAATCTTGATTTAGAGACAAGGTAGCCAGAAATTCGACATTTTTTAACGAATCTCGGCTATTTATGAACCGATCCTGAAATTCTTGGGTGGGTTCGTCAGGGCTCCAGACACTCAGCTGCCCCGCACCGAAAATTCAAAAAAAAGTTAGTATTTGGCCGAGATACCCTCGATTCTTGTCGGTTCTGACCGTTCTGACCAAGTTGCGGATGAGACCTCAAATTGCAATGCGCGTTTGTCGGAATCGCAGACATGCGGGTCAGACCAGCAGAAAAATCGAGGAATCTTGATTTAGAGACAAGATAGCCAGAAATTCGACATTTTTCAACGAATCTCGGCTATTTATGAACCGATCCTGAAATTCTTGGTTGGGTTCGTCAGGGCTCCAGACACTCAGCTGCCCCGCACCAAAAATTCAGAAAAAAGTTAGTATTTGGCCGAGATACCCTCGATTCTCGTCGGTTCTGACCGTTCTGACCAAGTTGCGGATGAGACCTCATATTGCAATGCGCGTTCGTCGGAATCGCAGACATGCGGGTCGGACCAGCAGAAAAATTGAGGAATCTTGATTCAGAGACAAGATAGCCAGAAATTCGACATTTTTCAACGAATCTCGGCTATTTATGAACCGATCCTGAAATTCTTGGGTGGGTTCGACAGGGCTCCAGACACTCAGCTGCCCCGCACAGAAAATTCAGAAAAAAGTTAGTATTTGGCCGAGATACCCTCGATTCTTGTCGGTTCTGACCGTTCTGACCAAGTCGCGGATGAAACGTCGAATTGCAATGCGCGTTCTTCGGAATCGCAGACATTCGGGTCAGACGAGCAGAAAAATTGAGGAATCTTAATTTAGAGACAAGGTAGCCAGAAATTCGACATTTTTCAACGAATCTCGGCTATTTATTAACCGATCCTGAAATTCTTGGGTGGGTTCGTCAGGGCTCCAGACACTCAGCTGCCCCGCACCGAAAATTTAGTAAAAAGTTAGTATTTGGCCGAGATACCCTCGATTCTTGTCGGTTCTGACCGTTCTGACCAAGTCGCGGATGAAACGTCGAATTGCAATGCGCGTTCTTCGGAATCGCAGACATTCGGGTCAGACGAGCAGAAAAATTGAGGAATCTTGATTTAGAGACAAGGTAGCCAGAAATTCGACATTTTTCAACGAATCTCGGCTATTTATGAACCGATCCTGGAATTCTTGGGTGGGTTTGTCAGGGCTCCAGACACTCAGCTGCCCCGCACCGAAAATTCAGAAAAAAGTTAGTATTTGGCCGAGATACCCTCGATTCTTGTCGGTTCTGACCGTTCTGACCAAGTTGCGGATAAGACCTCAAATTGCAATGCGCGTTCGTCGGAATCGCAGACATGCGGGTCAGACCAGCAGAAAAATTGAGGAATCATGATTTAGAGACAAGATAGCCAGAAATTCGACATTTTTCAACGAATCTCGGCTATTTATTAACCGATCCTGAAATTCTTGGGTGGGTTCGTCAGGGCTCCAGACACTCAGCTGCCCCGCACCGAAAATTCAGAAAAAAGTTAGTATTTGGCCGAGATACCCTCGATTCTTGTCGGTTCTGACCGTTCTGACCAAGTCACGGATGAAACGTCGAATTTCAATGCGCGTTCTTCGGAATCGCAGACATGCGGGTCAGACCAGCAGAAAATTGAGGAATCTTGATTTAGAGCCAAGATAGCCAGAAATTCGACATTTTTCAACGAATCTCGGCTATTTATGAACCGATCCTAAAATTCTTGGGTGGGTTCGTCAGGGCTCCAGACACTCAGCTGCCCCGCACCGAAAATTCAGAAAAAAGTTAGTATTTGGCTGAGATACCCTCGATTCTTGTCGGTTCTGACCGTTCTGACCAAGTTGCGGATGAGACCTCAAATTGCAATGCGCGTTCGTCGGAATCGCAGACATGCGGGTCGGACCAGCAGAAAAATTGAGGAATCTTGATTCAGAGACAAGATAGCCAGAAATTCGACATTTTTCAACGAATCTCGGCTATTTATGAACCGATCCTGAAATTCTTGGGTGGGTTCGACAGGGCTCCAGACACTCAGCTGCCCCGCACAGAAAATTCAGAAAAAAGTTAGTATTTGGCCGAGATACCCTCGATTCTTGTCGGTTCTGACCGTTCTGACCAAGTCGCGGATGAAACGTCGAATTGCAATGCGCGTTCTTCGAAATCGCAGACATTCGGGTCAGACGAGCAGAAAAATTGAGGAATCTTGATTTAGAGACAAGGTAGCCAGAAATTCGACATTTTTCAACGAATCTCGGCTATTTATGAACCGATCCTGGAATTCTTGGGTGGGTTTGTCAGGGCTCCAGACACTCAGCTGCCCCGCACCGAAAATTCAGAAAAAAGTTAGTATTTGGCCGAGATACCCTCGATTCTTGTCGGTTCTGACCGTTCTGACCAAGTTGCGGATAAGACCTCAAATTGCAATGCGCGTTCGTCGGAATCGCAGACATGCGGGTCAGACCAGCAGAAAAATTGAGGAATCATGATTTAGAGACAAGATAGCCAGAAATTCGACATTTTTCAACGAATCTCGGCTATTTATTAACCGATCCTGAAATTCTTGGGTGGGTTCGTCAGGGCTCCAGACACTCAGCTGCCCCGCACCGAAAATTCAGAAAAAAGTTAGTATTTGGCCGAGATACCCTCGATTCTTGTCGGTTCTGACCGTTCTGACCAAGTCACGGATGAAACGTCGAATTGCAATGCGCGTTCTTCGGAATCGCAGACATGCGGGTCAGACCAGCAGAAAATTGAGGAATCTTGATTTAGAGCCAAGATAGCCAGAAATTCGACATTTTTCAACGAATCTCGGCTATTTATGAACCGATCCTAAAATTCTTGGGTGGGTTCGTCAGGGCTCCAGACACTCAGCTGCCCCGCACCGAAAATTCAGAAAAAAGTTAGTATTTGGCTGAGATACCCTCGATTCTTGTCGGTTCTGACCGTTCTGACCAAGTTGCGGATGAGACCTCAAATTGCAATGCGCGTTCGTCGGAATCGCAGACATGCGGGTCGGACCAGCAGAAAAATTGAGGAATCTTGATTCAGAGACAAGATAGCCAGAAATTCGACATTTTTCAACGAATCTCGGCTATTTATGAACCGATCCTGAAATTCTTGGGTGGGTTCGACAGGGCTCCAGACACTCAGCTGCCCCGCACAGAAAATTCAGAAAAAAGTTAGTATTTGGCCGAGATACCCTCGATTCTTGTCGGTTCTGACCGTTCTGACCAAGTCGCGGATGAAACGTCGAATTGCAATGCGCGTTCTTCGAAATCGCAGACATTCGGGTCAGACGAGCAGAAAAATTGAGGAATCTTGATTTAGAGACAAGGTAGCCAGAAATTCGACATTTTTCAACGAATCTCGGCTATTTATGAACCGATCCTGAAATTCTTGGGTGGGTTCGTCAGGGCTCCAGACACTCAGCTGCCCCGCACCGAAAATTCAGAAAAAAGTTAGTATTTGGCCGAGATACCCTCGATTCTTGTCGGTTCTGGCCGTTCTGACCAAGTTGCGGATGAGACCTCAAATTGCAATGCGCGTTCGTCGGAATCGCAGACATGCGGGTCGGACCAGCAGAAAAATTGAGGAATCTTGATTTAGAGACAAGATAGCCAGAAATTCGACATTTTTTAACGAATCTCGGCTATTTATTAACCGATCCTTAAATTCTTGGGTGGGTTCGACAGGGCTCCAGACACTCAGCTGCCTCGCACCGAAAATTCAGTAAAAAGTTAGTATTTGGCCGAGATACCCTCGATTCTTGTCGGTTCTGACCGTTCTGACCAAGTTGCGGATGAGACCTCAAATTGCAATGCGCGTTCGTCGGAATCGCAGACATGCGGGTCGGACCAGCAGAAAAATTGAGGAATCTTGATTTAGAGACAAGATAGCCAGAAATTCGACATTTTTCAACGAATCTCGGCTATTTATGAACCGATCCTGAAATTCTTGGGTGGGTTCGACAGGGCTCCAGACACTCAGCTGCCCCGCACAAAAAATTCAGAAAAAAGTTAGTATTTGGCCGAGATACCCTCGATTCTTGTCGGTTCTGACCGTTCTGACCAAGTCGCGGATGAAACGTCGAATTGCAATGCGCGTTCTTCGGAATCGCAGACATTCGGGTCAGACGAGCAGAAATATTGAGGAATCTTGATTTAGAGACAAGGTAGCCAGAAATTCGACATTTTTCAACGAATCTTGGCTATTTATGAACCGATCCTGAAATTCTTGGGTGGGTTCGTCAGGGCTCCAGACACTCAGCTGCCCCGCACCGAAAATTCAGAAAAAAGTTAGTATTTGGCCGAGATACTCTCGATTCTTGTCGGTTCTGACCGTTCTGACCAAGTTGCGGATGAGACCTCAAATTGCAATGCGCGTTCGTCGGAATCGCAGACATGCGGGTCAGACCAGCAGAAAATTGAGGAATCTTGATTTAGAGACAATATAGCCAGAAATTCGACATTTTTCAACGAATCTCGGCTATTTATGAACCGATCCTGAAATTCTTGGGTGGGTTCGTCAGGGCTCCAGACACTCAGCTGCCCCGCACCGAAAATTCAGAAAAAAGTTAGTATTTGGCTGAGATACCCTCGATTCTTGTCGGTTCTGACCGTTCTGACCAAGTTGCGGATGAGACCTCAAATTGCAATGCGCGTTCGTCGGAATCGCAGACATGCGGGTCGGACCAGCAGAAAAATTGAGGAATCTTGATTTAGAGACAAGATAGCCAGAAATTCGACATTTTTCAACGAATCTCGGCTATTTATGAACCGATCCTGAAATTCTTGGGTGGGTTCGACAGGGCTCCAGACACTCAGCTGCCCCGCACAGAAAATTCAGAAAAAAGTTAGTATTTGGCCGAGATACCCTCGATTCTTGTCGGTTCTGACCGTTCTGACCAAGTCGCGGATGAAACGTCGAATTGCAATGCGCGTTCTTCGGAATCGCAGACATTCGGGTCAGACGAGCAGAAAAATTGAGGAATCTTGATTTAGAGACAAGGTAGCCAGAAATTCGACATTTTTCAACGAATCTCGGCTATTTATGAACCGATCCTGAAATTCTTGGTTGGGTCCGTCAGGGCTCCAGACACTCAGCTGCCCCGCACCAAAAATTCAGAAAAAAGTTAGTATTTGGCCGAGATACCCTTGATTCTTGTCGGTTCTGACCGTTCTGACCAAGTCGCGGATGAAACGTCGAATTGCGATGCGCGTTCTTCGGATTTGCAGACATTCGGGTCAGACGAGCGGAAAAATTGAGGAATCTTGATTTAGAGACAAGATAGCCAGAAATTCGTCATTTTTCAACGAATCTCGGCTATTTATGAACCGATCCTGAAATTCTTGGGTGGGTTCGTCAGGGCTCCAGACACTCAGCTGCCCCGCACCGAAAATTCAGAAAAAAGTTAGTATTTGGCCGAGATACCCTCTATTCTTGTCGGTTCTGACCGTTCTGACTAAGTTGCGGATGAGACCTCAAATTGCAATGCGCGTTCGTCGGAATCGCAGACATGCGGGTCAGACCAGCAGAAAAATTGAGGAATCTTGATTTAGAGACAAGATAGCCAGAAATTCGACATTTTTTAACAAATCTCGGCTATTTATGATCCGATCCTGAAATTCTTGGGTGGGTTTGACAGGGCTCCAGACACTCAGCTGCCTCGCACCGAAAATTCAGGAAAAAGTTAGTGTTTGGCCAAGATACCCTCGATTCTTGTCGGTTCTGACCGTTCTGACCAAGTTGCGGATGAGACCTCAAATTGCAATGCGCGTTCGTCGGAATCGCAGACATGCGGGTCGGACCAGCAGAAAAATTGAGGAATCTTGATTTAGAGACAAGATAGCCAGAAATTCGACATTTTTCAACGAATCTCGGCTATTTATGAACCGATCCTGAAATTCTTGGGTGGGTTCGTCAGGGCTCCAGACACTTAGCTGCCCCGCACCGAAAATTCAGAAAAAAGTTAGTATTTGGCCGAGATACCCTCGATTCTTGTCGGTTCTGACCGTTCTGACCAAGTCGCGGATGAAACGTCGAATTGCAATGCGCGTTCGTCGGAATCGCAGACATGCGGGTCAGACCAGCAGAAAAATTGAGGAATCTTGATTTAGAGACAAGATAGCCAGAAATTCGACATTTTTCAACGAATCTCGGCTATTTATGAACCGATCCTGAAATTCTTGGGTGGGTTCGTCAGGGCTCCAGACACTCAGCTGCCCCGCACCGAAAATTCAGAAAAAAGTTAGTATTTGGCCGAGATACCCTCGATTCTTGTCGGTTCTGACCGTTCTGACCAAGTTGCGGATGAGACCTCAAATTGCAATGCGCGTTCGTCGGAATCGCAGACATGCGGGTCGGACCAGCAGAAAAATTGAGGAATCTTGATTTAGAGACAAGATAGCCAGAAATTCGACATTTTTCAACGAATCTCGGCTATTTATGAACCGATCCTGAAATTCTTGGGTGGGTTCGACAGGGCTCCAGACACTCAGCTGCCCCGCACAGAAAATTCAGAAAAAAGTTAGTATTTGGCCGAGATACCCTCGATTCTTGTCGGTTCTGACCGTTCTGACCAAGTCGCGGATGAAACGTCGAATTGCAATGCGCGTTCTTCGGAATCGCAGACATTCGGGTCAGACGAGCAGAAAAATTGAGGAATCTTGATTTAGAGACAAGGTAGCCAGAAATTCGACATTTTTCAACGAATCTCGGCTATTTATGAACCGATCCTGAAATTCTTGGTTGGGTCCGTCAGGGCTCCAGACACTCAGCTGCCCCGCACCAAAAATTCAGAAAAAAGTTAGTATTTGGCCGAGATACCCTTGATTCTTGTCGGTTCTGACTGTTCTGACCAAGTCGCGGATGAAACGTCGAATTGCGATGCGCGTTCTTCGGATTTGCAGACATTCGGGTCAGACGAGCGGAAAAATTGAGGAATCTTGATTTAGAGACAAGATAGCCAGAAATTCGACATTTTTCAACGAATCTCGGCTATTTATGAACCGATCCTGAAATTCTTGGGTGGGTTCGTCAGGGCTCCAGACACTCAGCTGCCCCGCACCGAAAATTCAGAAAAAAGTTAGTATTTGGCCGAGATACCCTCTATTCTTGTCGGTTCTGACCGTTCTGACTAAGTTGCGGATGAGACCTCAAATTGCAATGCGCGTTCGTCGGAATCGCAGACATGCGGGTCAGACCAGCAGAAAAATTGAGGAATCTTGATTTAGAGACAAGATAGCCAGAAATTCGACATTTTTTAACAAATCTCGGCTATTTATGATCCGATCCTGAAATTCTTGGGTGGGTTTGACAGGGCTCCAGACACTCAGCTGCCTCGCACCGAAAATTCAGGAAAAAGTTAGTGTTTGGCCAAGATACCCTCGATTCTTGTCGGTTCTGACCGTTCTGACCAAGTCGCGGATGAAACGTCGAATTGCAATGCGCGTTCTTCGGAATCGCAGACATTCGGGTCAGACGAGCAGAAAAATTGAGGAATCTTGATTTAGAGACAAGGTAGCCAGAAATTCGACATTTTTTAACGAATCTCGGCTATTTATGAACCGATCCTGAAATTCTTGGTTGGGTCCGTCAGGGCTCCAGACACTCAGCTGCCCCGCACCAAAAATTCAGAAAAAAGTTAGTATTTGGCCGAGATACCCTTGATTCTTGTCGGTTCTGACCGTTCTGACCAAGTCGCGGATGAAACGTCGAATTGCGATGCGCGTTCTTCGGATTTGCAGACATTCGGGTCAGACGAGCGGAAAAATTGAGGAATCTTGATTTAGAGACAAGATAGCCAGAAATTCGACATTTTTCAACGAATCTTGGCTATTTATGAACCGATCCTGAAATTCTTGGGTGGGTTCGTCAGGGCTCCAGACACTCAGCTGCCCCGCACCGAAAATTCAGAAAAAAGTTAGTATTTGGCCGAGATACCCTCGATTCTTGTCGGTTCTGACCGTTCTGACCAAGTCGCGGATGAAACGTCGAATTGCAATGCGCGTTCGTCGGAATCGCAGACATGCGGGTCAGACCAGCAGAAAAATTGAGGAATCTTGATTTAGAGACAAGATAGCCAGAAATTCGACATTTTTCAACGAATCTCGGCTATTTATGAACCGATCCTGAAATTCTTGGGTGGGTTCGTCAGGGCTCCAGACACTCAGCTGCCCCGCACCGAAAATTCAGAAAAAAGTTAGTATTTGGCCGAGATACCCTCGATTCTTGTCGGTTCTGACCGTTCTGACCAAGTTGCGGATGAGACCTCAAATTGCAATGCGCGTTCGTCGGAATCGCAGACATGCGGGTCGGACCAGCAGAAAAATTGAGGAATCTTGATTTAGAGACAAGATAGCCAGGAATTCGACATTTTTCAACGAATCTCGGCTATTTATGAACCGATCCTGAAATTCTTGGGTGGGTTCGACAGGGCTCCAGACACTCAGCTGCCCCGCACAGAAAATTCAGAAAAAAGTTAGTATTTGGCCGAGATACCCTCGATTCTTGTCGGTTCTGACCGTTCTGACCAAGTCGCGGATGAAACGTCGAATTGCAATGCGCGTTCTTCGGAATCGCAGACATTCGGGTCAGACGAGCAGAAAAATTGAGGAATCTTGATTTAGAGACAAGGTAGCCAGAAATTCGACATTTTTCAACGAATCTCGGCTATTTATGAACCGATCCTGAAATTCTTGGTTGGGTCCGTCAGGGCTCCAGACACTCAGCTGCCCCGCACCAAAAATTCAGAAAAAAGTTAGTATTTGGCCGAGATACCCTTGATTCTTGTCGGTTCTGACCGTTCTGACCAAGTCGCGAATGAAACGTCGAATTGCGATGCGCGTTCTTCGGATTTGCAGACATTCGGGTCAGACGAGCGGAAAAATTGAGGAATCTTGATTTAGAGACAAGATAGCCAGAAATTCGACATTTTTCAACGAATCTCGGCTATTTATGAACCGATCCTGAAATTCTTGGGTGGGTTCGTCAGGGCTCCAGACACTCAGCTGCCCCGCACCGAAAATTCAGAAAAAAGTTAGTATTTGGCCGAGATACCCTCTATTCTTGTCGGTTCTGACCGTTCTGACTAAGTTGCGGATGAGACCTCAAATTGCAATGCGCGTTCGTCGGAATCGCAGACATGCGGGTCAGACCAGCAGAAAAATTGAGGAATCTTGATTTAGAGACAAGATAGCCAGAAATTCGACATTTTTCAACGAATCTCGGCTATTTATGAACCGATCCTGAAATTCTTGGGTGGGTTCGTCAGGGCTCCGGACACTCAGCTGCCCCGCACCGAAAATTCAGAAAAAAGTTAGTATTTGGCTGAGATACCCTCGATTCTTGTCGGTTCTGACCGTTCTGACCAAGTCGCGGATGAAACGTCGAATTGCAATGCGCGTTCTTCGGAATCGCAGACATTCGGGTCAGACGAGCAGAAAAATTGAGAAATCTTGATTTAGAGACAAGGTAGCCAGAAATTCGACATTTTTTAACGAATCTCGGCTATTTATGAACCGATCCTGAAATTCTTGGGTGGGTTCGTCAAGGCTCCAGACACTCAGCTGCCCTGCACCGAAAATTCAAAAAAAAGTTAGTATTTGGCCGAGATACCCTCGATTCTTGTCGGTTCTGACCGTTCTGACCAAGTTGCGGATGAGACCTCAAATTGCAATGCGCGTTTGTCGGAATCGCAGACATGCGGGTCAGACCAGCAGAAAAATCGAGGAATCTTGATTTAGAGACAAGATAGCCAGAAATTCGACATTTTTCAACGAATCTCGGCTATTTATGAACCGATCCTGAAATTCTTGGTTGGGTTCGTCAGGGCTCCAGACACTCAGCTGCCCCGCACCAAAAATTCAGAAAAAAGTTAGTATTTGGCCGAGATACCCTCGATTCTCGTCGGTTCTGACCGTTCTGACCAAGTTGCGGATGAGACCTCATATTGCAATGCGCGTTCGTCGGAATCGCAGACATGCGGGTCGGACCAGCAGAAAAATTGAGGAATCTTGATTCAGAGACAAGATAGCCAGAAATTCGACATTTTTCAACGAATCTCGGCTATTTATGAACCGATCCTGAAATTCTTGGGTGGGTTCGACAGGGCTCCAGACACTCAGCTGCCCCGCACAGAAAATTCAGAAAAAAGTTAGTATTTGGCCGAGATACCCTCGATTCTTGTCGGTTCTGACCGTTCTGACCAAGTCGCGGATGAAACGTCGAATTGCAATGCGCGTTCTTCGGAATCGCAGACATTCGGGTCAGACGAGCAGAAAAATTGAGGAATCTTAATTTAGAGACAAGGTAGCCAGAAATTCGACATTTTTCAACGAATCTCGGCTATTTATTAACCGATCCTGAAATTCTTGGGTGGGTTCGTCAGGGCTCCAGACACTCAGCTGCCCCGCACCGAAAATTTAGTAAAAAGTTAGTATTTGGCCGAGATACCCTCGATTCTTGTCGGTTCTGACCGTTCTGACCAAGTCGCGGATGAAACGTCGAATTGCAATGCGCGTTCTTCGGAATCGCAGACATTCGGGTCAGACGAGCAGAAAAATTGAGGAATCTTGATTTAGAGACAAGGTAGCCAGAAATTCGACATTTTTCAACGAATCTCGGCTATTTATGAACCGATCCTGGAATTCTTGGGTGGGTTTGTCAGGGCTCCAGACACTCAGCTGCCCCGCACCGAAAATTCAGAAAAAAGTTAGTATTTGGCCGAGATACCCTCGATTCTTGTCGGTTCTGACCGTTCTGACCAAGTTGCGGATAAGACCTCAAATTGCAATGCGCGTTCGTCGGAATCGCAGACATGCGGGTCAGACCAGCAGAAAAATTGAGGAATCATGATTTAGAGACAAGATAGCCAGAAATTCGACATTTTTCAACGAATCTCGGCTATTTATGAACCGATCCTGAAATTCTTGGGTGGGTTCGACAGGGCTCCAGACACTCAGCTGCCCCGCACAGAAAATTCAGAAAAAAGTTAGTATTTGGCCGAGATACCCTCGATTCCTGTCGGTTCTGACCGTTCTGACCAAGTCGCGGATGAAACGTCGAATTGCAATGCGCGTTCTTCGGAATCGCAGTTATTCGGGTCAGACGAGCAGAAAAATTGAGAAATCTTGATTTAGAGACAA
Organism: Diprion similis; assembly: GCF_021155765.1. Classification (NCBI taxonomy): domain Eukaryota; kingdom Metazoa; phylum Arthropoda; class Insecta; order Hymenoptera; family Diprionidae; genus Diprion; species Diprion similis. The sequence continues at coordinate 13,346,577 of NC_060115.1, read as the reverse complement.
GGTAGCCAGAAATTCGACATTTTTCAACGAATCTCGGCTATTTATGAACCGATCCTGAAATTCTTGGGTGGGTTCGTCAGGGCTCCAGACACTCAGCTGCCCCGCACCGAAAATTCAAAAAAAAGTTAGTATTTGGCTGAGATACCCTCGATTCTTGTCGGTTCTGACCGTTCTGACCAAGTTGCGGATGAGACCTCAAATTGCAATGCGCGTTTGTCGGAATCGCAGACATGCGGGTCAGACCAGCAGAAAAATCGAGGAATCTTGATTTAGAGACAAGATAGCCAGAAATTCGACATTTTTCAACGAATCTCGGCTATTTATGAACCGATCCTGAAATTCTTGGTTGGGTTCGTCAGGGCTCCAGACACTCAGCTGCCCCGCACCAAAAATTCAGAAAAAAGTGAGTATTTGGCCGAGATACCCTCGATTCTCGTCGGTTCTGACCGTTCTGACCAAGTTGCGAATGAGACCTCAAATTGCAATGCGCGTTCGTCGGAATCGCAGACATGGGGGTCAGACCAGCAGAAAAATTGAGGAATCTTGATTTAGAGACAAGATAGCCAGAAATTCGACATTTTTCAACGAATCTCGGCTATTTATAAACCGATCCTGAAATTCTTGGGTGGGTTCGACAGGGCTCCAGACACTCAGCTGCCCCGCACAGAAAATTCAGAAAAAAGTTAGTATTTGGCCGAGATACCCTTGATTCTTGTCGGTTCTGTCCGTTCTGACCAAGTCGCGGATGAAACGTCGAATTGCAATGCGCGTTTTTCGGAATCGCAGACATTCGGGTCAGACGAGCAGAAAAATTGAGGAATCTTGATTTAGAGACAAGGTAGCCAGAAATTCGACATTTTTCAACGAATCTCGGCTATTTATGAACCGATCCTGAAATTCTTGGGTGGGTTCGACAGGGCTCCAGACACTCAGCTGCCCTGCACAGAAAATTCAGAAAAAAGTTAGTATTTGGCCGAGATACCTTCGATTCTTGTCGGTTCTGACCGTTCTGACCAAGTCGCGGATGAAACGTCGAATTGCAATGCGCGTTCTTCGGAATCGCAGACATTCGGGTCAGACGAGCAGAAAAATTGAGGAATCTTGATTCAGAGACAAGGTAGCCAGAAATTCGACATTTTTCAACGAATCTCGGCTATTTATGAACCGATCCTGAAATTCTTGGGTGGGTTCGTCAGGGCTCCAGACACTCAGCTGCCCCGCACCGAAAATTCAAAAAAAAGTTAGTATTTGGCCGAGATACCCTCGATTCTTGTCGGTTCTGACCGTTCTGACCAAGTTGCGGATAAGACCTCAAATTGCAATGCGCGTTCGTCGGAATCGCAGACATGCGGGTCAGACCAGCAGAAAAATTGAGGAATCTTGATTGAGAGACAAGATAGCCAGAAATTCGACATTTTTCAACAAATCTCGGCTATTTATGAACCGATCCTGAAATTCTTGGGTGGGTTCGACAGGGCTCCAGACACTCAGCTGCCCCGCACCGAAAATTCAGAAAAAAGTTAGTATTTGGCCGAGATACCCTCTATTCTTGTCGGTTCTGACCGTTCTGACTAAGTTGCGGATGAAACCTCAAATTGCAATGCGCGTATGTCGGAATCGCAGACATGCGGGTCAGACCAGCAGAAAAATCGAGGAATCTTGATTTAGAGACAAGATAGCCAGAAATTCGACATTTTTCAACGAATCTCGGCTATTTATGAACCGATCCTGAAATTCTTGGTTGGGTTCGTCAGGGCTCCAGACACTCAGCTGCCCCGCACCGAAAATTCAGAAAAAAGTTAGTATTTGGCCGAGATACCCTTGATTCTTGTCGGTTCTGACCGTTCTGACCAAGTTGCGGATGAGACCTCAAATTGCAATGCGCGTTTGTCGGAATCGCAGACATGCGGGTCAGACCAGCAGAAAAATCGAGGAATCTTGATTTAGAGACAAGATAGCCAGAAATTCGACATTTTTCAACGAATCTCGGCTATTTATGAACCGATCCTGAAATTCTTGGTTGGGTTGGTCAGGGCTCCAGACACTCAGCTGCCCTGCACCAAAAATTCAGAAAAAAGTTAGTATTTGGCCGAGATACCCTCGATTCTTGTCGGTTCTGACCGTTCTGACCAAGTTGCGGATGAGACCTCAAATTGCAATGCGCGTTCGTCGGAATCGCAGACATGCGGGTCGAACCAGCAGAAAAATTGAGGAATCTTGATTTAGAGACAACATAGCCAGAAATTCGACATTTTTCAACGAATCTCGGCTATTTATGAACCGATCCTGAAATTCTTGGGTGGGTTCGACAGGGCTCCAGACACTCAGCTGCCCCGCACCGAAAATTCAGAAAAAAGTTAGTATTTGGCCGAGATACCCTCGATTCTTGTCGGTTCTGACCGTTCTGACCAAGTCACGGATGAAACGTCGAATTGCAATGCGCGTTCTTCGGAATCGCAGACATGCGGGTCAGACCAGCAGAAAATTGAGGAATCTTGATTTAGAGCCAAGATAGCCAGAAATTCGACATTTTTCAACGAATCTCGGCTATTTATGAACCGATCCTAAAATTCTTGGGTGGGTTCGTCAGGGCTCCAGACACTCAGCTGCCCCGCACCGAAAATTCAGAAAAAAGTTAGTATTTGGCTGAGATACCCTCGATTCTTGTCGGTTCTGACCGTTCTGACCAAGTTGCGGATGAGACCTCAAATTGCAATGCGCGTTCGTCGGAATCGCAGACATGCGGGTCGGACCAGCAGAAAAATTGAGGAATCTTGATTCAGAGACAAGATAGCCAGAAATTCGACATTTTTCAACGAATCTCGGCTATTTATGAACCGATCCTGAAATTCTTGGGTGGGTTCGACAGGGCTCCAGACACTCAGCTGCCCTGCACAGAAAATTCAGAAAAAAGTTAGTATTTGGCCGAGATACCCTCGATTCTTGTCGGTTCTGACCGTTCTGACCAAGTCGCGGATGAAACGTCGAATTGCAATGCGCGTTCTTCGAAATCGCAGACATTCGGGTCAGACGAGCAGAAAAATTGAGGAATCTTGATTTAGAGACAAGGTAGCCAGAAATTCGACATTTTTCAACGAATCTCGGCTATTTATGAACCGATCCTGAAATTCTTGGGTGGGTTCGTCAGGGCTCCAGACACTCAGCTGCCCCGCACCGAAAATTCAGAAAAAAGTTAGTATTTGGCCGAGATACCCTCGATTCTTGTCGGTTCTGACCGTTCTGACCAAGTTGCGGATGAGACCTCAAATTGCAATGCGCGTTCGTCGGAATCGCAGACATGCGGGTCGGACCAGCAGAAAAATTGAGGAATCTTGATTTAGAGACAAGATAGCCAGAAATTCGACATTTTTCAACGAATCTCGGCTATTTATTAACCGATCCTTAAATTCTTGGGTGGGTTCGACAGGGCTCCAGACACTCAGCTGCCTCGCACCGAAAATTCAGTAAAAAGTTAGTATTTGGCCGAGATACCCTCGATTCTTGTCGGTTCTGACCGTTCTGACCAAGTTGCGGATGAGACCTCAAATTGCAATGCGCGTTCGTCGGAATCGCAGACATGCGGGTCGGACCAGCAGAAAAATTGAGGAATCTTGATTTAGAGACAAGATAGCCAGAAATTCGACATTTTTCAACGAATCTCGGCTATTTATGAACCGATCCTGAAATTCTTGGGTGGGTTCGACAGGGCTCCAGACACTCAGCTGCCCCGCACAGAAAATTCAGAAAAAAGTTAGTATTTGGCCGAGATACCCTCGATTCTTGTCAGTTCTGACCGTTCTGACCAAGTCGCGGATGAAACGTCGAATTGCAATGCGCGTTCTTCGGAATCGCAGACATTCGGGTCAGACGAGCAGAAAAATTGAGGAATCTTGATTTAGAGACAAGGTAGCCAGAAATTCGACATTTTTCAACGAATCTCGGCTATTTATGAACCGATCCTGAAATTCTTGGTTGGGTCCGTCAGGGCTCCAGACACTCAGCTGCCCCGCACCAAAAATTTAGAAAAAAGTTAGTATTTGGCCGAGATACCCTCGATTCTTGTCGGTTCTGACCGTTCTGACCAAGTCGCGGATGAAACGTCGAATTGCAATGCGCGTTCTTCGGAATCGCAGACATTCGGGTCAGACGAGCAGAAAAATTGAGGAATTTTGATTTAGAGACAAGGTAACCAGAAATTCGACATTTTTCAACGAATCTCGGCTATTTATGAACCGATCCTGAAATTCTTGGGTGGGTTTGTCAGGGCTTCAGACACTCAGCTGCCCCGCACCGAAAATTCAGAAAAAAGTTAGTATTTGGCCGAGATACTCTTGATTCTTGTCGGTTCTGACCGTTCTGACCAAGTTGCGGATGAGACCTCAAATTGCAATGCGCGTTCGTCGGAATCGCTGACATGCGGGTCAGACCAGCAGAAAAATTGAGGAATCTTGATTGAGAGACAAGATAGCCAGAAATTCGACATTTTTCAACGAATCTCGGCTATTTATGAACCGATCCTGAAATTCTTGGGTGGGTTCGTCAGGGCTCCGGACACTCAGCTGCCCCGCACCGAAAATTCAGAAAAAAGTTAGTATTTGGCTGAGATACCCTCGATTCTTGTCGGTTCTGACCGTTCTGACCAAGTCGCGGATGAAACGTCGAATTGCAATGCGCGTTCTTCGGAATCGCAGACATTCGGGTCAGACGAGCAGAAAAATTGAGAAATCTTGATTTAGAGACAAGGTAGCCAGAAATTCGACATTTTTTAACGAATCTCGGCTATTTATGAACCGATCCTGAAATTCTTGGGTGGGTTCGTCAGGGCTCCAGACACTCAGCTGCCCCGCACCGAAAATTCAAAAAAAAGTTAGTATTTGGCCGAGATACCCTCGATTCTTGTCGGTTCTGACCGTTCTGACCAAGTTGCGGATGAGACCTCAAATTGCAATGCGCGTTTGTCGGAATCGCAGACATGCGGGTCAGACCAGCAGAAAAATCGAGGAATCTTGATTTAGAGACAAGATAGCCAGAAATTCGACATTTTTCAACGAATCTCGGCTATTTATGAACCGATCCTGAAATTCTTGGTTGGGTTCGTCAGGGCTCCAGACACTCAGCTGCCCCGCACCAAAAATTCAGAAAAAAGTTAGTATTTGGCCGAGATACCCTCGATTCTCGTCGGTTCTGACCGTTCTGACCAAGTTGCGGATGAGACCTCATATTGCAATGCGCGTTCGTCGGAATCGCAGACATGCGGGTCGGACCAGCAGAAAAATTGAGGAATCTTGATTCAGAGACAAGATAGCCAGAAATTCGACATTTTTCAACGAATCTCGGCTATTTATGAACCGATCCTGAAATTCTTGGGTGGGTTCGACAGGGCTCCAGACACTCAGCTGCCCCGCACAGAAAATTCAGAAAAAAGTTAGTATTTGGCCGAGATACCCTCGATTCTTGTCGGTTCTGACCGTTCTGACCAAGTCGCGGATGAAACGTCGAATTGCAATGCGCGTTCTTCGGAATCGCAGACATTCGGGTCAGACGAGCAGAAAAATTGGGGAATCTTAATTTAGAGACAAGGTAGCCAGAAATTCGACATTTTTCAACGAATCTCGGCTATTTATTAACCGATCCTGAAATTCTTGGGTGGGTTCGTCAGGGCTCCAGACACTCAGCTGCCCCGCACCGAAAATTTAGTAAAAAGTTAGTATTTGGCCGAGATACCCTCGATTCTTGTCGGTTCTGACCGTTCTGACCAAGTCGCGGATGAAACGTCGAATTGCAATGCGCGTTCTTCGGAATCGCAGACATTCGGGTCAGACGAGCAGAAAAATTGAGGAATCTTGATTTAGAGACAAGGTAGCCAGAAATTCGACATTTTTCAACGAATCTCGGCTATTTATGAACCGATCCTGGAATTCTTGGGTGGGTTTGTCAGGGCTCCAGACACTCAGCTGCCCCGCACCGAAAATTCAGAAAAAAGTTAGTATTTGGCCGAGATACCCTCGATTCTTGTCGGTTCTGACCGTTCTGACCAAGTTGCGGATAAGACCTCAAATTGCAATGCGCGTTCGTCGGAATCGCAGACATGCGGGTCAGACCAGCAGAAAAATTGAGGAATCATGATTTAGAGACAAGATAGCCAGAAATTCGACATTTTTCAACGAATCTCGGCTATTTATTAACCGATCCTGAAATTCTTGGGTGGGTTCGTCAGGGCTCCAGACACTCAGCTGCCCCGCACCGAAAATTCAGAAAAAAGTTAGTATTTGGCCGAGATACCCTCGATTCTTGTCGGTTCTGACCGTTCTGACCAAGTCACGGATGAAACGTCGAATTGCAATGCGCGTTCTTCGGAATCGCAGACATGCGGGTCAGACCAGCAGAAAATTGAGGAATCTTGATTTAGAGCCAAGATAGCCAGAAATTCGACATTTTTCAACGAATCTCGGCTATTTATGAACCGATCCTAAAATTCTTGGGTGGGTTCGTCAGGGCTCCAGACACTCAGCTGCCCCGCACCGAAAATTCAGAAAAAAGTTAGTATTTGGCTGAGATACCCTCGATTCTTGTCGGTTCTGACCGTTCTGACCAAGTTGCGGATGAGACCTCAAATTGCAATGCGCGTTCGTCGGAATCGCAGACATGCGGGTCGGACCAGCAGAAAAATTGAGGAATCTTGATTCAGAGACAAGATAGCCAGAAATTCGACATTTTTCAACGAATCTCGGCTATTTATGAACCGATCCTGAAATTCTTGGGTGGGTTCGACAGGGCTCCAGACACTCAGCTGCCCCGCACAGAAAATTCAGAAAAAAGTTAGTATTTGGCCGAGATACCCTCGATTCTTGTCGGTTCTGACCGTTCTGACCAAGTCGCGGATGAAACGTCGAATTGCAATGCGCGTTCTTCGAAATCGCAGACATTCGGGTCAGACGAGCAGAAAAATTGAGGAATCTTGATTTAGAGACAAGGTAGCCAGAAATTCGACATTTTTCAACGAATCTCGGCTATTTATGAACCGATCCTGAAATTCTTGGGTGGGTTCGTCAGGGCTCCAGACACTCAGCTGCCCCGCACCGAAAATTCAGAAAAAAGTTAGTATTTGGCCGAGATACCCTCGATTCTTGTCGGTTCTGACCGTTCTGACCAAGTTGCGGATGAGACCTCAAATTGCAATGCGCGTTCGTCGGAATCGCAGACATGCGGGTCGGACCAGCAGAAAAATTGAGGAATCTTGATTTAGAGACAAGATAGCCAGAAATTCGACATTTTTTAACGAATCTCGGCTATTTATTAACCGATCCTTAAATTCTTGGGTGGGTTCGACAGGGCTCCAGACACTCAGCTGCCTCGCACCGAAAATTCAGTAAAAAGTTAGTATTTGGCCGAGATACCCTCGATTCTTGTCGGTTCTGACCGTTCTGACCAAGTTGCGGATGAGACCTCAAATTGCAATGCGCGTTCGTCGGAATCGCAGACATGCGGGTCGGACCAGCAGAAAAATTGAGGAATCTTGATTTAGAGACAAGATAGCCAGAAATTCGACATTTTTCAACGAATCTCGGCTATTTATGAACCGATCCTGAAATTCTTGGGTGGGTTCGTCAGGGCTCCGGACACTCAGCTGCCCCGCACCGAAAATTCAGAAAAAAGTTAGTATTTGGCTGAGATACCCTCGATTCTTGTCGGTTCTGACCGTTCTGACCAAGTCGCGGATGAAACGTCGAATTGCAATGCGCGTTCTTCGGAATCGCAGACATTCGGGTCAGACGAGCAGAAAAATTGAGGAATCTTGATTTAGAGACAAGGTAGCCAGAAATTCGACATTTTTCAACGAATCTCGGCTATTTATGAACCGATCCTGAAATTCTTGGTTGGGTCCGTCAGGGCTCCAGACACTCAGCTGCCCCGCACCAAAAATTCAGAAAAAAGTTAGTATTTGGCCGAGATACCCTCGATTCTTGTCGGTTCTGACCGTTCTGACCAAGTCGCGGATGAAACGTCGAATTGCAATGCGCGTTCTTCGGAATCGCAGACATTCGGGTCAGACGAGCAGAAAAATTGAGGAATTTTGATTTAGAGACAAGGTAACCAGAAATTCGACATTTTTCAACGAATCTCGGCTATTTATGAACCGATCCTGAAATTCTTGGGTGGGTTTGTCAGGGCTTCAGACACTCAGCTGCCCCGCACCGAAAATTCAGAAAAAAGTTAGTATTTGGCCGAGATACTCTTGATTCTTGTCGGTTCTGACCGTTCTGACCAAGTTGCGGATGAGACCTCAAATTGCAATGCGCGTTCGTCGGAATCGCTGACATGCGGGTCAGACCAGCAGAAAAATTGAGGAATCTTGATTTAGAGACAAGATAGCCAGAAATTCGACATTTTTCAACGAATCTCGGCTATTTATGAACCGATCCTGAAATTCTTGGGTGGGTTCGTCAGGGCTCCGGACACTCAGCTGCCCCGCACCGAAAATTCAGAAAAAAGTTAGTATTTGGCTGAGATACCCTCGATTCTTGTCGGTTCTGACCGTTCTGACCAAGTCGCGGATGAAACGTCGAATTGCAATGCGCGTTCTTCGGAATCGCAGACATTCGGGTCAGACGAGCAGAAAAATTGAGAAATCTTGATTTAGAGACAAGGTAGCCAGAAATTCGACATTTTTTAACGAATCTCGGCTATTTATGAACCGATCCTGAAATTCTTGGGTGGGTTCGTCAGGGCTCCAGACACTCAGCTGCCCCGCACCGAAAATTCAAAAAAAAGTTAGTATTTGGCCGAGATACCCTCGATTCTTGTCGGTTCTGACCGTTCTGACCAAGTTGCGGATGAGACCTCAAATTGCAATGCGCGTTCGTCGGAATCGCAGACATGCGGGTCGGACCAGCAGAAAAATTGAGGAATCTTGATTTAGAGACAAGATAGCCAGAAATTCGACATTTTTTAACGAATCTCGGCTATTTATTAACCGATCCTTAAATTCTTGGGTGGGTTCGACAGGGCTCCAGACACTCAGCTGCCTCGCACCGAAAATTCAGTAAAAAGTTAGTATTTGGCCGAGATACCCTCGATTCTTGTCGGTTCTGACCGTTCTGACCAAGTTGCGGATGAGACCTCAAATTGCAATGCGCGTTCGTCGGAATCGCAGACATGCGGGTCGGACCAGCAGAAAAATTGAGGAATCTTGATTTAGAGACAAGATAGCCAGAAATTCGACATTTTTCAACGAATCTCGGCTATTTATGAACCGATCCTGAAATTCTTGGGTGGGTTCGTCAGGGCTCCGGACACTCAGCTGCCCCGCACCGAAAATTCAGAAAAAAGTTAGTATTTGGCTGAGATACCCTCGATTCTTGTCGGTTCTGACCGTTCTGACCAAGTCGCGGATGAAACGTCGAATTGCACCGCGCGTTCTTCGGAATCGCAGACATTCGGGTCAGACGAGCAGAAAAATTGAGGAATCTTGATTTAGAGACAAGGTAGCCAGAAATTCGACATTTTTCAACGAATCTCGGCTATTTATGAACCGATCCTGAAATTCTTGGTTGGGTCCGTCAGGGCTCCAGACACTCAGCTGCCCCGCACCAAAAATTCAGAAAAAAGTTAGTATTTGGCCGAGATACCCTCGATTCTTGTCGGTTCTGACCGTTCTGACCAAGTCGCGGATGAAACGTCGAATTGCAATGCGCGTTCTTCGGAATCGCAGACATTCGGGTCAGACGAGCAGAAAAATTGAGGAATTTTGATTTAGAGACAAGGTAACCAGAAATTCGACATTTTTCAACGAATCTCGGCTATTTATGAACCGATCCTGAAATTCTTGGGTGGGTTCGTCAGGGCTCCAGACACTCAGCTGCCCCGCACCGAAAATTCAAAAAAAAGTTAGTATTTGGCCGAGATACCCTCGATTCTTGTCGGTTCTGACCGTTCTGACCAAGTTGCGGATGAGACCTCAAATTGCAATGCGCGTTCGTCGGAATCGCAGACATGCGGGTCAGACCAGCAGAAAAATTGAGGAATCTTGATTTAGAGACAAGATAGCCAGAAATTCGACATTTTTCAACAAATCTCGGCTATTTATGAACCGATCCTGAAATTCTTAGGTGGATTCGACAGGGCTCCAGACACTCAGCTGCCCCGCACCGAAAATTCAGAAAAAAGTTAGTATTTGGCCGAGATACCCTCTATTCTTGTCGGTTCTGACCGTTCTGACTAAGTTGCGGATGAGACCTCAAATTGCAATGCGCGTTTGTCGGAATCGCAGACATGCGGGTCAGACCAGCAGAAAAATCGAGGAATCTTGATTTAGAGACAAGATAGCCAGAAATCCGACATTTTTCAACGAATCTCGGCTATTTATGAACCGATCCTGAAATTCTTGGTTGGGTTCGTCAGGGCTCCAGACACTCAGCTGCCCCGCACCAAAAATTCAGAAAAAAGTTAGCATTTGGCCGAGATACCCGCGATTCTTGTCGGTTCTGACCGTTCTGACCAAGTTGCGGATGAGACCTCAAATTGCAATGCGCGTTCGTCGGAATCGCAGACATGCGGGTCGGACCAGCAGAAAAATTGAGGAATCTTGATTTAGAGACAAGATAGCCAGAAATTCGACATTTTTCAACGAATCTCGGCTATTTATGAACCGATCCTGAAATTCTTAGGTGGGTTCGACAGGGCTCCAGACACTCAGCTGCCCCGCACAGAAAATTCAGAAAAAAGTTAGTATTTGGCCGAGATACCCTCGATTCTTGTCGGTTCCGACCGTTCTGACCAAGTCGCGCATGAAACGTCGAATTGCAATGCGCGTTCTTCGGAATCGCAGACATTCGGGTCAGACGAGCAGAAAAATTGAGGAATCTTGATTTAGAGACAAGGTAGCCAGAAATTCGACATTTTTCAACGAATCTCGGCTATTTATGAACCGATCCTGAAATTCTTGGGTGGGTTCGTCAGGGCTCCAGACACTCAGCTGCCCCGCACCGAAAATTCAGAAAAAAGTTAGTATTTGGCCGAGATACCCTCGATTCTTGTCGGTTCTGACCGTTCTGACCAAGTCGCGGATGAAACGTCGAATTGCAATGCGCGTTCTTCGGAATCGCAGACATTCGGGTCAGACGAGCAGAAAAATTGAGGAATCTTGATTTAGAGACAAGGTAGCCAGAAATTCGACATTTTTCAACGAATCTCGGCTATTTATGAACCGATCCTGAAATTCTTGGGTGGGTTCGTCAGGGCTCCAGACACTCAGCTGCCCCGCACCGAAAATTCAAAAAAAAGTTAGTATTTGGCCGAGATACCCTCGATTCTTGTCGGTTCTGACCGTTCTGACCAAGTTGCGGATGAGACCTCAAATTGCAATGCGCGTTCGTCGGAATCGCAGACATGCGGGTCAGACCAGCAGAAAAATTGAGGAATCTTGATTTAGAGACAAGATAGCCGGAAATTCGACATTTTTCAACGAATCTCGGCTATTTATGAACCGATCCTGAAATTCTTGGGTGGGTTCGACAGGGCTCCAGACACTCAGCTGCCCCGCACAGAAAATTCAGAAAAAAGTTAGCATTTGGCCAAGATACCCTCGATTCTTGTCGGTTCTGACCGTTCTGACCAAGTCGCGGATGAAACGTCGAATTGCAATGCGCGTTATTCGGAATCGCAGACATTCGGGTCAGACGAGCAGAAAAATTGAGAAATCTTGATTTAGAGACAAGGTGGCCAGAAATTCGACATTTTTCAACGAATCTCGGCTATTTATGAACCGATCCTGAAATTCTTGGGTGGGTTCGTCAGGGCTCCAGACACTCAACTGCCCCGCACCGAAAATTCAGAAAAAAGTTAGTATTTGGCCGAGATACCCTCTATTCTTGTCGGTTCTGACCGTTCTGACTAAGTTGCGGATGAGACCTCAAATTGCAATGCGCGTTTGTCGGAATCGCAGACATGCGGGTCAGACCAGCAGAAAAATCGAGGAATCTTGATTTAGAGACAAGATTGCCAGAAATTCGACATTTTTCAACGAATCTCGGCTATTTATGAACCGATCCTGAAATTCTTGGTTGGGTTCGTCAGGGCTCCAGACACTCAGCTGCCCCGCACCAAAAATTCAGAAAAAAGTTAGCATTTGGCCGAGATACCCTCGATTCTTGTCGGTTCTGACCGTTCTGACCAAGTTGCGGATGAGACCTCAAATTGCAATGCGCGTTCGTCGGAATCGCAGACATGCGGGTCGGACCAGCAGAAAAATTGAGGAATCTTGATTTAGAGACAAGATAGCCAGAAATTCGACATTTTTCAACGAATCTCGGCTATTTATGAACCGATCCTGAAATTCTTAGGTGGGTTCGACAGGGCTCCAGACACTCAGCTGCCCCGCACCGAAAATTCAGAAAAAAGTTAGTATTTGGCCGAGATACCCTCTATTCTTGTCGGTTCTGACCGTTCTGACTGAGTTGCGGATGAGACCTCAAATTGCAATGCGCGTTTGTCGGAATCGCAGACATGCGGGTCAGACCAGCAGAAAAATCGAGGAATCTTGATTTAGAGACAAGATAGCCAGAAATTCGACATTTTTCAACGAATCTCGGCTATTTATGAACCGATCCTGAAATTCTTGGTTGGGTTCGTCAGGGCTCCAGACACTCAGCTGCCCCGCACCAAAAATTCAGAAAAAAGTTAGCATTTGGCCGAGATACCCTCGATTCTTGTCGGTTCTGAACGTTCTGACCAAGTTGCGGATGAGACCTCAAATTGCAATGCGCGTTCGTCGGAATCGCAGACATGCGGGTCGGACCAGCAGAAAAATTGAGGAATCTTGATTTAGAGACAAGATAGCCAGAAATTCGACATTTTTCAACGAATCTCGGCTATTCATGAACCGATCCTGAAATTCTTAGGTGGGTTCGACAGGGCTCCAGACACTCAGCTGCCCCGCACAGAAAATTCAGAAAAAAGTTAGTATTTGGCCGAGATACCCTCGATTCTTGTCGGTTCTGACCGTTCCGACCAAGTCGCGGATGAAACGTCGAATTGCAATGCGCGTTCTTCGGAATCGCGGACATTCGGGTCAGACGAGCAGAAAAATTGAGGAATCTTGATTTAGAGACAAGGTAGCCAGAAATTCGACATTTTTCAACGAATCTCGGCTATTTATGAACCGATCCTGAAATTCTTGGTTGGGTTCGTCAGGGCTCCAGACACTCAGCTGCCCCGCACAGAAAATTCAGAAAAAAGTTAGTATTTGGCCGGGATACCCTCGATTCTTGTCGGTTCTGACCGTTCTGACCAAGTCGCGGACGAGACCTCAAATTGCAATGCGCGTTCGTCGGAATCGCAGACATGTGGGTCAGACCAGCAGAAAAATTGAGGAATCTTGATTTAAAGACAAGATAGCCAGAAATTCGACATTTTTCAACAAATCTCGGCTATTTATGAACCGATCCTGAAATTCTTGGGTGGGTTCGACAGGGCTACAGACACTCAGCTGCCCCGCACAGAAAATTCAGAAAAAAGTTAGTATTTGGCCGAGATTACCTCTATTCTTGTCGGTTCTGACCGTTCTGACTAAGTTGCGGATGAGACCTCGAATTGCAATGCGCGTTTGTCGGAATCGCAGACATGCGGGTCAGAGCAGCAGAAAAATCGAGGAATCTTGATTTAGAGACAAGATAGCCAGAAATTCGACATTTTTCAACGAATCTCGGCTATTTATGAACCGATCCTGAAATTCTTGGTTGGGTTCGTCAGGGCTCCAGACACTCAGCTGCCCCGCACCAAAAATTCAGAAAAAAGTTAGTATTTGGCCGAGATACCCTCGATTCTTGTCGGTTCTGACCGTTCTGACCAAGTTGCGGATGAGACCTCGAATTGCAATGCGCGTTCGTCGGAATCGCAGACATGCGGGTCGGACCAGCAGAAAAATTGAGGAATCTTGATTTAGAGACAAGATAGCCAGAAATTCGACATTTTTCAACGAATCTCGGCTATTTATGAACCGATCCTGAAATTCTCGGGTGGGTTCGACAGGGCTCCTGACACTCAGCTGCCCCGCACAGAAAATTTAGAGAAAAGTTAGTATTTGGCCGAGATACCCTCGATTCTTGTCGGTTCTGACCGTTCTGACCAAGTCGCGGATGAAACGTCGAATTGCAATGCGCGTTCTTCGGAATCGCAGACATTCGGGTCAGACGAGCAGAAAAATTGAGGAATCTTGATTTAGAGACAAGGTAGCCAGAAATTCGACATTTTTCAACGAATCTCGGCTATTTATGAACCGATCCTGAAATTCTTGGGTGGGTTCGTCAGGGCTCCAGACACTCAGCTGCCCCGCACCGAAAATTCAGAAAAAAGTTAGTATTTGGCCGAGATACCCTCTATTCTTGTCGGTTCTGACCGTTCTGACCAAGTTGCGGATGAGACCTCAAATTGCAATGCGCGTTCGTCGGAATCGCAGACATGCGGGTCAGACCAGCAGAAAAATTGAGGAATCTTGATTCAGAGACAAGATAGCCAGAAATTCGACATTTTTCAACGAATCTCGGCTATTTATGAACCGATCCTGAAATTCTTGGGTGGGTTCGACAGGGCTTCAGACACTCAGCTGCCCCGCACCGAAAATTCAGAAAAAAGTTAGTATTTGGCCGAGATACCCTCGATTCTTGTCGGTTCTGACCGTTCTGACCAAGTCGCGGATGAAACGTCGAATTGCAATGCGCGTTCTTCGGAATCGCAGACATTCGGGTCAGACGAGCAGAAAAATCGAGGAATCTTGATTTAGAGACAAGATAGCCAGAAATTCGACATTTTTCAACGAATCTCGGCTATTTATGAACCGATCCTGAAATTCTTGGTTGGTTTCGTCAGAGCTCCAGACACTCAGCTGCCCCGCACCAAAAATTCAGAAAATAGTTAGTATTTGGCCGAGATACCCTCGATTCTTGTCGGTTCTGACCGTTCTGACCAAGTTGCGGATGAGACCTCAAATTGCAATGCGCGTTCGTCGGAATCGCAGACATGCGGGTCAGACCAGCAGAAAAATTGAGGAATCTTGATTTAGAGACAAGATAGCCAGAAATTCGACATTTTTCAACGAATCTGGGCTATTTATGAACCGATCCTGAAATTCTTGGGTGGGTTCGTCAGGGCTCCAGACACTCAGCTGCCCCGCTCCGAAAATTCAGAAAAAAGTTAGTATTTGGCTGAGATACCCTCGATTCTTGTCGGTTCTGACCGTTCTGACCAAGTTGCGGATGAGACCTCAAATTGCAATGCGCGTTCTTCGGAATCGCAGACATTCGGGTCAGACGAGCAGAAAAATTGAGAAATCTTGATTTAGAGACAAGGTAGCCAGAAATTCGACATTTTTCAACGAATCTCGGCTATTTATGAACCGATCCTGAAATTCTTGGGTGGGTTCGACAGGGCTCCAGACACTCAGCTGCCCCGCACAGAAAATTCAGAAAAAAGTTAGTATTTGGCCGAGATACCCTCGATTCTTGTCGGTTCTGACCGTTCTGACCAAGTCGCGGACGAGACCTCAAATTGCAATGCGCGTTCGTCGGAATCGCAGACATGCGGGTCAGACCAGCAGAAAAATTGAGGAATCTTGATTTAGAGACAAGATAGCCAGAAATTCGACATTTCTCAACAAATCTCGGCTATTTATGAACCGATCCTGAAATTCTTGGGTGGGTTCGACAGGGCTCCAGACACTCAGCTGCCCCGCACAGAAAATTCAGAAAAAAGTTAGTATTTGGCCGAGATTACCTCTATTCTTGTCGGTTCTGACCGTTCTGACTAAGTTGCGGATGAAACCTCAAATTGCAATGCGCGTTTGTCGGAATCGCAGACATGCGGGTCAGAGCAGCAGAAAAATCGAGGAATCTTGATTTAGAGACAAGATAGCCAGAAATTCGACATTTTTCAACGAATCTCGGCTATTTATGAACCGATCCTGAAATTCTTGGTTGGGTTCGTCAGGGCTCCAGACACTCAGCTGCCCCGCACCAAAAATTCAGAAAAAAGTTAGTATTTGGCCGAGATACCCTCGATTCTTGTCGGTTCTGACCGTTCTGACCAAGTTGCGGATGAGACCTCAAATTGCAATGCGCGTTCGTCGGAATCGCAGACATGCGGGTCGGACCAGCAGAAAAATTGAGGAATCTTGATTTAGAGACAAGATAGCCAGAAATTCGACATTTTTCAACGAATCTCGGCTATTTATGAACCGATCCTGAAATTCTTGGTTGGGTCCGTCAGGGCTCCAGACACTCAGCTGCCCCGCACCAAAAATTCAGAAAAAAGTTAGTATTTGGCCGAGATCCCCTCGATTCTTGTCGGTTCTGACCGTTCTGACCAAGTCGCGGATGAAACGTCGAATTGCAATGCGCGTTCTTCGGAATCGCAGACATTCGGGTCAGACGAGCAGAAAAATTGAGGAATCTTGATTTAAAGACAAGGTAGCCAGAAATTCGACATTTTTCAACGAATCTCGGCTATTTATGAACCGATCCTGAAATTCTTGGGTGGGTTCGTCAGGGCTCCAGACACTCAGCTGCCCCGCACCGAAAATTCAGAAAAAAGTTAGTATTTGGCCGAGATAGCCTCGATTCTTGTCGGTTCTGACCGTTCTGACCAAGTCGCGGATGAAACGTCGAATTGCAATGCGCGTTCTTCGGAATCGCGGACATTCGGGTCAGACGAGCAGAAAAATTGAGGAATCTTGATTTAGAGACAAGGTAGCCAGAAATTCGACATTTTTCAACGAATCTCGGCTATTTATGAACCGATCCTGAAATTCTTGGTTGGGTTCGTCAGGGCTCCAGACACTCAGCTGCCCCGCACAGAAAATTCAGAAAAAAGTTAGTATTTGGCCGAGATACCCTCGATTCTTGTCGGTTCTGACCGTTCTGACCAAGTCGCGGACGAGACCTCAAATTGCAATGCGCGTTCGTCGGAATCGCAGACATGTGGGTCAGACCAGCAGAAAAATTGAGGAATTTTGATTTAAAGACAAGATAGCCAGAAATTCGACATTTTTCAACAAATCTCGGCTATTTATGAACCGATCCTGAAATTCTTGGGTGGGTTCGACAGGGCTCCAGACACTCAGCTGCCCCGCACAGAAAATTCAGAAAAAAGTTAGTATTTGGCCGAGATTACCTCTATTCTTGTCGGTTCTGACCGTTCTGACTAAGTTGCGGATGAGACCTCAAATTGCAATGCGCGTTTGTCGGAATCGCAGACATGCGGGTCAGAGCAGCAGAAAAATCGAGGAATCTTGATTTAGAGACAAGATAGCCAGAAATTCGACATTTTTCAACGAATCTCGGCTATTTATGAACCGATCCTGAAATTCTTGGTTGGGTTCGTCAGGGCTCCAGACACTCAGCTGCCCCGCACCAAAAATTCAGAAAAAAGTTAGTATTTGGCCGAGATACCCTCGATTCTTGTCGGTTCTGACCGTTCTGACCAAGTTGCGGATGAGACCTCAAATTGCAATGCGCGTTCGTCGGAATCGCAGACATGCGGGTCGGACCAGCAGAAAAATTGAGGAATCTTGATTTAGAGACAAGATAGCCAGAAATTCGACATTTTTCAACGAATCTCGGCTATTTATGAACCGATCCTGAAATTCTTGGGTGGGTTCGACAGGGCTCCAGACACTCAGCTGCCCCGCACAGAAAATTCAGAAAAAAGTTAGTATTTGGCCGAGATACCCTCGATTCTTGTCGGTTCTGACCGTTCTGACCAAGTCGCGGATGAAACGTCGAATTGCAATGCGCGTTCTTCGGAATCGCAGACATTCGGGTCAGACGAGCAGAAAAATTGAGGAATCTTGATTTAGAGACAAGGTAGCCAGAAATTCGACATTTTTCAACGAATCTCGGCTATTTATGAACCGATCCTGAAATTCTTGGGTGGGTTCGTCAGGGCTCCAGACACTCAGCTGCCCCGCACCGAAAATTCAGAAAAAAGTTAGTATTTGGCCGAGATACCCTCTATTCTTGTCGGTTCTGACCGTTCTGACCAAGTTGCGGATGAGACCTCAAATTGCAATGCGCGTTCGTCGGAATCGCAGACATGCGGGTCAGACCAGCAGAAAAATTGAGAAATCTTGATTTAGAGACAAGATAGCCAGAAATTCGACATTTTTCAACGAATCTCGGCTATTTATGAACCGATCCTGAAATTCTTGGGTGGGTTCGACAGGGCTCCAGACACTCAGCTGCCCCGCACCGAAAATTCAGAAAAAAGTTAGTATTTGGCCGAGATACCCTCGATTCTTGTCGGTTCTGACCGTTCTGACCAAGTCGCGGATGAAACGTCGAATTGCAATGCGCGTTCTTCGGAATCGCAGACATTCGGGTCAGACGAGCAGAAAAATCGAGGAATCTTGATTTAGAGACGAGATAGCCAGAAATTCGACATTTTTCAACGAATCTCGGCTATTTATGAACCGATCCTGAAATTCTTGGTTGGTTTCGTCAGAGCTCCAGACACTCAGCTGCCCCGCACCAAAAATTCAGAAAATAGTTAGTATTTGGCCGAGATACCCTCGATTCTTGTCGGTTCTGACCGTTCTGACCAAGTTGCGGATGAGACCTCAAATTGCAATGCGCGTTCGTCGGATTCGCAGACATGCGGGTCGGACCAGCAGAAAAATTGAGGAATCTTGATTTAGAGACAAGATAGCCAGAAATTCGACATTTTTCAACGACTCTCGGCTATTTATGAACCGATCCTGAAATTCTTGGGTGGGTTCGTCAGGGCTCCAGACACTCAGCTGCCCCGCACCGAAAATTCAGAAAAAAGTTAGTATTTGGCCGAGATAGCCTCGATTCTTGTCGGTTCTGACCGTTCTGACCAAGTTGCGGATGAAACGTCGAATTGCAATGCGCGTTCTTCGGAATCGCGGACATTCGGGTCAGACGAGCAGAAAAATTGAGGAATCTTGATTTAGAGACAAGGTAGCCAGAAATTCGACATTTTTCAACGAATCTCGGCTATTTATGAACCGATCCTGAAATTCTTGGTTGGGTTCGTCAGGGCTCCAGACACTCAGCTGCCCCGCACAGAAAATTCAGAAAAAAGTTAGTATTTGGCCGAGATACCCTCGATTCTTGTCGGTTCTGACCGTTCTGACCAAGTCGCGGACGAGACCTCAAATTGCAATGCGCGTTCGTCGGAATCGCAGACATGTGGGTCAGACCAGCAGAAAAATTGAGGAATCTTGATTTAAAGACAAGATAGCCAGAAATTCGACATTTTTCAACAAATCTCGGCTATTTATGAACCGATCCTGAAATTTTTGGGTGGGTTCGACAGGGCTCCAGACACTCAGCTGCCCCGCACAGAAAATTCAGAAAAAAGTTAGTATTTGGCCGAGATTACCTCTATTCTTGTCGGTTCTGACCGTTCTGACTAAGTTGCGGATGAGACCTCAAATTGCAATGCGCGTTTGTCGGAATCGCAGATATGCGGGTCAGAGCAGCAGAAAAATCGAGGAATCTTGATTTAGAGACAAGATAGCCAGAAATTCGACATTTTTCAACGAATCTCGGCTATTTATGAACCGATCCTGAAATTCTTGGTTGGGTTCGTCAGGGCTCCAGACACTCAGCTGCCCCGCACCAAAAATTCAGAAAAAAGTTAGTATTTGGCCGAGATACCCTCGATTCTTGTCGGTTCTGACCGTTCTGACCAAGTTGCGGATGAGACCTCAAATTGCAATGCGCGTTCGTCGGAATCGCAGACATGCGGGTCGGACCAGCAGGAAAATTGAGGAATCTTGATTTAGAGACAAGATAGCCAGAAATTCGACATTTTTCAACGAATCTCGGCTATTTATGAACCGATCCTGAAATTCTTGGGTGGGTTCGACAGGGCTCCAGACACTCAGCTGCCCCGCACAGAAAATTCAGAAAAAAGTTAGTATTTGGCCGAGATACCCTCGATTCTTGTCGGTTCTGACCGTTCTGACCAAGTCGCGGATGAAACGTCGAATTGCAATGCGCGTTTTTCGGAATCGCAGACATTCGGGTCAGACGAGCAGAAAAATTGAGGAATCTTGATTTAGAGACAAGGTAGCCAGAAATTCGACATTTTTCAACGAATCTCGGCTATTTATGAACCGATCCTGAAATTCTTGGGTGGGTTCGTCAGGGCTCCAGACACTCAGCTGCCCTGCACCGAAAATTCAGAAAAAAGTTAGTATTTGGCCGAGATACCCTCTATTCTTGTCGGTTCTGACCGTTCTGACCAAGTTGCGGATGAGACCTCAAATTGCAATGCGCGTTCGTCGGAATCGCAGACATGCGGGTCAGACCAGCAGAAAAATTGAGGAATCTTGATTTAGAGACAAGATAGCCAGAAATTCGACATTTTTCAACGAATCTCGGCTATTTATGAACCGATCCTGAAATTCTTGGGTGGGTTCGACAGGGCTCCAGACACTCAGCTGCCCCGCACCGAAAATTCAGGAAAAAGTTAGTATTTGGCCGAGATACCCTCGATTCTTGTCGGTTCTGACCGTTCTGACCAAGTCGCGGATGAAACGTCGAATTGCAATGCGCGTTCTTCGGAATCGCAGACATTCGGGTCAGACGAGCAGAAAAATCGAGGAATCTTGATTTAGAGACAAGATAGCCAGAAATTTGACATTTTTCAACGAATCTCGGCTATTTATAAACCGATCCTGAAATTCTTGGTTGGTTTCGTCAGAGCTCCAGACACTCAGCTGCCCCGCACCAAAAATTCAGAAAATAGTTAGTATTTGGCCGAGATACCCTCGATTCTTGTCGGTTCTGACCGTTCTGACCAAGTTGCGGATGAGACCTCAAATTGCAATGCGCGTTCGTCGGAATCGCAGACATGCGGGTCGGACCAGCAGAAAAATTGAGGAATCTTGATTTAGAGACAAGATAGCCAGAAATTCGACATTTTTCAACGACTCTCGGCTATTTATGAACCGATCCTGAAATTCTTGGGTGGGTTCGTCAGGGCTCCAGACACTCAGCTGCCCCGCACCGAAAATTCAGAAAAAAGTTAGTATTTGGCCGAGATACCCTCTATTCTTGTCGGTTCTGACCGTTCTGACCAAGTTGCGGATGAGACCTCAAATTGCAATGCGCGTTCGTCGGAATCGCAGACATGCGGGTCAGACCAGCAGAAAAATTGAGGAATCTTGATTTAGAGACAAGATAGCCAGAAATTCGACATTTTTCAACCAATCTCGGCTATTTATGAACCGATCCTGAAATTCTTGGGTGGGTTCGACAGGGCTCCAGACACTCAGCTGCCCCGCACCGAAAATTCAGAAAAAAGTTAGTATTTGGCCGAGATACCCTCGATTCTTGTCGGTTCTGACCGTTCTGACCAAGTCGCGGATGAAACGTCGAATTGCAATGCGCGTTCTTCGGAATCGCAGACATTCGGGTCAGACGAGCAGAAAAATCGAGGAATCTTGATTTAGAGACAAGATAGCCAGAAATTCGACATTTTTCAACGAATCTCGGCTATTTATGAACCGATCCTGAAATTCTTGGTTGGTTTCGTCAGAGCTCCAGACACTCAGCTGCCCCGCACCAAAAATTCAGAAAAAAGTTAGTATTTGGCCGAGATACCCTCGATTCTTGTCGGTTCTGACCGTTCTGACCAAGTTGCGGATGAGACCTCAAATTGCAATGCGCGTTCGTCGGAATCGCAGACATGCGGGTCGGACCAGCAGAAAAATTGAGGAATCTTGATTTAGAGACAAGATAGCCAGAAATTCGACATTTTTCAACGACTCTCGGCTATTTATGAACCGATCCTGAAATTCTTGGGTGGGTTCGTCAGGGCTCCAGACACTCAGCTGCCCCGCACAGAAAATTCAGAAAAAAGTTAGTATTTGGCCGAGATACCCTCGATTCTTGTCGGTTCTGACCGTTCTGACCAAGTCGCGGATGAAACGTCGAATTGCGATGCGCGTTCTTCGGAATCGCAGACATTCGGGTCAGACGAGCAGAAAAATTGAGGAATCTTGATTTAGAGACAAGGTAGCCAGAAATTCGACAGTTTTCAACGAATCTCGGCTATTCATGAACCGATCCTGAAATTCTTGGTTGGGTCCGTCAGGGCTCCAGACACTCAGCTGCCCCGCACCAAAAATTCAGAAAAAAGTTAGTATTTGGCCGAGATACCCGCGATTCTTGTCGGTTCTGACCGTTCTGACCAAGTCGCGGATGAAACGTCGAATTGCAATGCGCGTTCTTCGGAATCGCAGACATTCGGGTCAGACGAGCAGAAGAATTGAGGAATCTTGATTTAGAGACAAGGTAGCCAGAAATTCGACATTTTTCAACGAATCTCGGCTATTTATGAACCGATCCTGGAATTCTTGGGTGGGTTCGTCAGGGCTCCAGACACTCAGCTGCCCCGCACCGAAAATTCAGAAAAAAGTTAGTATTTGGCTGAGATACCCTCGATTCTTGTCGGTTCTGACCGTTCTGACCAAGTTGCGGATGAGACCTCAAATTGCAATGCGCGTTCGTCGGAATCGCAGACATGCGGGTCAGACCAGCAGAAAAATTGAGGAATCTTGATTTAGAGACAAGATAGCCAGAAATTCGACATTTTTCAACGAATCTGGGCTATTTATGAACCGATCCTGAAATTCTTGGGTGGGTTCGTCAGGGCTCCAGACACTCAGCTGCCCCGCACCGAAAATTCAGAAAAAAGTTAGTATTTGGCTGAGATACCCTCGATTCTTGTCGGTTCTGACCGTTCTGACCAAGTCGCGGATGAAACGTCGAATTGCAATGCGCGTTCTTCGGAATCGCGGACATTCGGGTCAGACGAGCAGAAAAATTGAGGAATCTTGATTTAGAGACAAGGTAGCCAGAAATTCGACATTTTTCAACGAATCTCGGCTATTTATGAACCGATCCTGAAATTCTTGGGTGGGTTCGTCAGGGCTCCAGACACTCAGCTGCCCCGCACCGAAAATTCAGAAAAAAGTTAGTATTTGGCCGAGATACCCTCGATTCTTGTCGGTTCTGACCGTTCTGACCAAGTTGCGGATGAGAACTCGAATTGCAATGCGCGTTCTTCGGAAAGGCAGACATTCGGGTCAGACGAGCAGAAAAATTGAGGTATCTTGATTTAGAGACAAGGTAGCCAGAAATTCGACTTTTTTCAACGAATCTCGGCTATTTATGAACCGATCCTGAAATTCTTGGGTGGGTTCGTCAGGGCTCCAGACACTCAGCTGCCCCGCACCGAAAATTCAGAAAAAAGTTAGTATTTGGCCGAGATACCCTCTATTCTTGTCGGTTCTGACCGTTCTGACCAAGTTGCGGATGAGACCTCAAATTGCAATGCGCGTTCGTCGGAATCGCAGACATGCGGGTCAGACCAGCAGAAAAATTGAGGAATCTTGATTTAGAGACAAGATAGCCAGAAATTCGACATTTTTCAACCAATCTCGGCTATTTATGAACCGATCCTGAAATTCGTGGGTGGGTTCGACAGGGCTCCAGACACTCAGCTGCCCCGCACCGAAAATTCAGAAAAAAGTTAGTATTTGGCCGAGATACCCTCGATTCTTGTCGGTTCTGACCGTTCTGACCAAGTCGCGGATGAAACGTCGAATTGCAATGCGCGTTCTTCGGAATCGCAGACATTCGGGTCAGACGAGCAGAAAAATCGAGGAATCTCGATTTAGAGACAAGATAGCCAGAAATTCGACATTTTTGAACGAATCTCGGCTATTTATGAACCGATCCTGAAATTCTTGGTTGGTTTCGTCAGAGCTCCAGACACTCAGCTGCCCCGCACCAAAAATTCAGAAAAAAGTTAGTATTTGGCCGAGATACCCTCGATTCTTGTCGGTTCTGACCGTTCTGACCAAGTTGCGGATGAGACCTCAAATTGCAATGCGCGTTCGTCGGAATCGCAGACATGCGGGTCGGACCAGCAGAAAAATTGAGGAATCTTGATTTAGAGACAAGATAGCCAGAAATTCGACATTTTTCAACGACTCTCGGCTATTTATGAACCGATCCTGAAATTCTTGGGTGGGTTCGTCAGGGCTCCAGACATTCAGCTGCCCCGCACAGAAAATTCAGAAAAAAGTTAGTATTTGGCCGAGATACCCTCGATTCTTGTCGGTTCTGACCGTTCTGACCAAGTCGCGGATGAAACGTCGAATTGCGATGCGCGTTCTTCGGAATCGCAGACATTCGGGTCAGACGAGCAGAAAAATTGAGGAATCTTGATTTAGAGACAAGGTAGCCAGAAATCCGACATTTTTCAACGAATCTCGGCTATTCATGAACCGATCCTGAAATTCTTGGTTGGGTCCGTCAGGGCTCCAGACACTCAGCTGCCCCGCACCAAAAATTCAGAAAAAAGTCAGTATTTGGCCGAGATACCCGCGATTCTTGTCGGTTCTGACCGTTCTGACCAAGTCGCGGATGAAACGTCGAATTGCAATGCGCGTTCTTCGGAATCGCAGACATTCGGGTCAGACGAGCAGAAAAATTGAGGAATCTTGATTTAGAGACAAGGTAGCCAGAAATTCGACATTTTTCAACGAATCTCGGCTATTTATGAACCGATCCTGAAATTCTTGGGTGGGTTCGTCAGGGCTCCAGACACTCAGCTGCCCCGCACCGAAAATTCAGAAAAAAGTTAGTATTTGGCTGAGATACCCTCGATTCTTGTCGGTTCTGACCGTTCTGACCAAGTTGCGGATGAGACCTCAAATTGCAATGCGCGTTCGTCGGAATCGCAGACATGCGGGTCAGACCAGCAGAAAAATTGAGGAATCTTGATTTAGAGACAAGATAGCCAGAAATTCGACATTTTTCAACGAATCTGGGCTATTTATGAACCGATCCTGAAATTCTTGGGTGGGTTCGTCAGGGCTCCAGACACTCAGCTGCCCCGCACCGAAAATTCTGAAAAAAGTTAGTATTTGGCTGAGATACCCTCGATTCTTGTCGGTTCTGACCGTTCTGACCAAGTCGCGGATGAAACGTCGAATTGCAATGCGCGTTCTTCGGAATCGCGGACATTCGGGTCAGACGAGCAGAAAAATTGAGGAATCTTGATTTAGAGACAAGGTAGCCAGAAATTCGACATTTTTCAACGAATCTCGGCTATTTATGAACCGATCCTGAAATTCTTGGTTGGGTTCGTCAGGGCTCCAGACACTCAGCTGCCCCGCACAGAAAATTCAGAAAAAAGTTAGTATTTGGCCGAGATACCCTCGATTCTTGTCGGTTCTGACCGTTCTGACCAAGTTGCGGATGAGACCTCAAATTGCAATGCGCGTTTGTCGGAATCGCAGACATGCGGGTCAGAGCAGCAGAAAAATCGAGGAATCTTGATTTAGAGACAAGATAGCCAGAAATTCGACATTTTTCAACGAATCTCGGCTATTTATGAACCGATCCTGAAATTCTTGGTTGGGTTTGTCAGGGCTCCAGACACTCAGCTGCCCCGCACCAAAAATTCAGAAAAAAGTTAGTATTTGGCCGAGATACCCTCGATTCTTGTCGGTTCTGACCGTTCTGACCAAGTTGCGGATGAGACCTCAAATTGCAATGCGCGTTCGTCGGAATCGCAGACATGCGGGTCAGACCAGCAGAAAAATTGAGGAATCTTGATTTAGAGACAAGATAGCCAGAAATTCGACATTTTTCAACCAATCTCGGCTATTTATGAACCGATCCTGAAATTCTTGGGTGGGTTCGACAGGGCTCCAGACACTCAGCTGCCCCGCACCGAAAATTCAGAAAAAAGTTAGTATTTGGCCGAGATACCCTCGATTCTTGTCGGTTCTGACCGTTCTGACCAAGTCGCGGATGAAACGTCGAATTGCAAGGCGCGTTCTTCGGAATCGCAGACATTCGGGTCAGACGAGCAGAAAAATCGAGGAATCTTGATTTAGAGACAAGATAGCCAGAAATTCGACATTTTTCAACGAATCTCGGCTATTTATGAACCGATCCTGAAATTCTTGGTTGGTTTCGTCAGAGCTCCAGACACTCAGCTGCCCCGCACCAAAAATTCAAAAAAAAGTTAGTATTTGGCCGAGATACCCTCGATTCTTGTCGGTTCTGACCGTTCTGACCAAGTTGCGGATGAGACCTCAAATTGCAATGCGCGTTCGTCGGAATCGCAGACATGCGGGTCGGACCAGCAGAAAAATTGAGGAATCTTGATTTAGAGACAAGATAGCCAGAAATTCGACATTTTTCAACGACTCTCGGCTATTTATGAACCGATCCTGAAATTCTTGGGTGGGTTCGTCAGGGCTCCAGACACTCAGCTGCCCCGCACAGAAAATTCAGAAAAAAGTTAGTATTTGGCCGAGATACCCTCGATTCTTGTCGGTTCTGACCGTTCTGACCAAGTCGCGGATGAAACGTCGAATTGCGATGCGCGTTCTTCGGAATCGCAGACATTCGGGTCAGACGAGCAGAAAAATTGAGGAATCTTGATTTAGAGACAAGGTAGCCAGAAATTCGACAGTTTTCAACGAATCTCGGCTATTCATGAACCGATCCTGAAATTCTTGGTTGGGTCCGTCAGGGCTCCAGACACTCAGCTGCCCCGCACCAAAAATTCAGAAAAAAGTTAGTATTTGGCCGAGATACCCGCGATTCTTGTCGGTTCTGACCGTTCTGACCAAGTCGCGGATGAAACGTCGAATTGCAATGCGCGTTCTTCGGAATCGCAGACATTCGGGTCAGACGAGCAGAAGAATTGAGGAATCTTGATTTAGAGACAAGGTAGCCAGAAATTCGACATTTTTCAACGAATCTCGGCTATTTATGAACCGATCCTGAAATTCTTGGGTGGGTTCGTCAGGGCTCCAGACACTCAGCTGCCCCGCACCGAAAATTCAGAAAAAAGTTAGTATTTGGCTGAGATACCCTCGATTCTTGTCGGTTCTGACCGTTCTGACCAAGTTGCGGATGAGACCTCAAATTGCAATGCGCGTTCGTCGGAATCGCAGACATGCGGGTCAGACCAGCAGAAAAATTGAGGAATCTTGATTTAGAGACAAGATAGCCAGAAATTCGACATTTTTCAACGAATCTGGGCTATTTATGAACCGATCCTGAAATTCTTGGGTGGGTTCGTCAGGGCTCCAGACACTCAGCTGCCCCGCACCGAAAATTCAGAAAAAAGTTAGTATTTGGCTGAGATACCCTCGATTCTTGTCGGTTCTGACCGTTCTGACCAAGTCGCGGATGAAACGTCGAATTGCAATGCGCGTTCTTCGGAATCGCGGACATTCGGGTCAGACGAGCAGAAAAATTGAGGAATCTTGATTTAGAGACAAGGTAGCCAGAAATTCGACATTTTTCAACGAATCTCGGCTATTTATGAACCGATCCTGAAATTCTTGGGTGGGTTCGTCAGGGCTCCAGACACTCAGCTGCCCCGCACCGAAAATTCAGAAAAAAGTTAGTATTTGGCCGAGATACCCTCGATTCTTGTCGGTTCTGACCGTTCTGACCAAGTTGCGGATGAGAACTCGAATTGCAATGCGCGTTCTTCGGAATCGCAGACATTCGGGTCAGACGAGCAGAAAAATTGAGGTATCTTGATTTAGAGACAAGGTAGCCAGAAATTCGACTTTTTTCAACGAATCTCGGCTATTTATGAACCGATCCTGAAATTATTGGGTGGGTTCGTCAGGGCTCCAGACACTCAGCTGCCCCGCACCGAAAATTCAGAAAAAAGTTAGTATTTGGCCGAGATACCCTCTATTCTTGTCGGTTCTGACCGTTCTGACCAAGTTGCGGATGAGACCTCAAATTGCAATGCGCGTTCGTCGGAATCGCAGACATGCGGGTCAGACCAGCAGAAAAATTGAGGAATCTTGATTTAGAGACAAGATAGCCAGAAATTCGACATTTTTCAACCAATCTCGGCTATTTATGAACCGATCCTGAAATTCGTGGGTGGGTTCGACAGGGCTCCAGACACTCAGCTGCCCCGCACCGAAAATTCAGAAAAAAGTTAGTATTTGGCCGAGATACCCTCGATTCTTGTCGGTTCTGACCGTTCTGACCAAGTCGCGGATGAAACGTCGAATTGCAATGCGCGTTCTTCGGAATCGCAGACATTCGGGTCAGACGAGCAGAAAAATCGAGGAATCTCGATTTAGAGACAAGATAGCCAGAAATTCGACATTTTTCAACGAATCTCGGCTATTTATGAACCGATCCTGAAATTCTTGGTTGGTTTCGTCAGAGCTCCAGACACTCAGCTGCCCCGCACCAAAAATTCAGAAAAAAGTTAGTATTTGGCCGAGATACCCTCGATTCTTGTCGGTTCTGACCGTTCTGACCAAGTTGCGGATGAGACCTCAAATTGCAATGCGCGTTCGTCGGAATCGCAGACATGCGGGTCGGACCAGCAGAAAAATTGAGGAATCTTGATTTAGAGACAAGATAGCCAGAAATTCGACATTTTTCAACGACTCTCGGCTATTTATGAACCGATCCTGAAATTCTTGGGTGGGTTCGTCAGGGCTCCAGACATTCAGCTGCCCCGCACAGAAAATTCAGAAAAAAGTTAGTATTTGGCCGAGATACCCTCGATTCTTGTCGGTTCTGACCGTTCTGACCAAGTCGCGGATGAAACGTCGAATTGCGATGCGCGTTCTTCGGAATCGCAGACATTCGGGTCAGACGAGCAGAAAAATTGAGAAATCTTGATTTAGAGACAAGGTAGCCAGAAATCCGACATTTTTCAACGAATCTCGGCTATTTATGAACCGATCCTGAAATTCTTGGTTGGGTCCGTCAGGGCTCCAGACACTCAGCTGCCCCGCACCAAAAATTCAGAAAAAAGTTAGTATTTGGCCGAGATACCCGCGATTCTTGTCGGTTCTGACCGTTCTGACCAAGTCGCGGATGAAACGTCGAATTGCAATGCGCGTTCTTCGGAATCGCAGACATTCGGGTCAGACGAGCAGAAAAATTGAGGAATCTTGATTTAGAGACAAGGTAGCCAGAAATTCGACATTTTTCAACGAATCTCGGCTATTTATGAACCGATCCTGAAATTCTTGGGTGGGTTCGTCAGGGCTCCAGACACTCAGCTGCCCCGCACCGAAAATTCAGAAAAAAGTTAGTATTTGGCTGAGATACCCTCGATTCTTGTCGGTTCTGACCGTTCTGACCAAGTTGCGGATGAGACCTCAAATTGCAATGCGCGTTCGTCGGAATCGCAGACATGCGGGTCAGACCAGCAGAAAAATTGAGGAATCTTGATTTAGAGACAAGATAGCCAGAAATTCGACATTTTTCAACGAATCTGGGCTATTTATGAACCGATCCTGAAATTCTTGGGTGGGTTCGTCAGGGCTCCAGACACTCAGCTGCCCCGCACCGAAAATTCTGAAAAAAGTTAGTATTTGGCTGAGATACCCTCGATTCTTGTCGGTTCTGACCGTTCTGACCAAGTCGCGGATGAAACGTCGAATTGCAATGCGCGTTCTTCGGAATCGCGGACATTCGGGTCAGACGAGCAGAAAAATTGAGGAATCTTGATTTAGAGACAAGGTAGCCAGAAATTCGACATTTTTCAACGAATCTCGGCTATTTATGAACCGATCCTGAAATTCTTGGTTGGGTTCGTCAGGGCTCCAGACACTCAGCTGCCCCGCACAGAAAATTCAGAAAAAAGTTAGTATTTGGCCGAGATACCCTCGATTCTTGTCGGTTCTGACCGTTCTGACCAAGTTGCGGATGAGACCTCAAATTGCAATGCGCGTTTGTCGGAATCGCAGACATGCGGGTCAGAGCAGCAGAAAAATCGAGGAATCTTGATTTAGAGACAAGATAGCCAGAAATTCGACATTTTTCAACGAATCTCGGCTATTTATGAACCGATCCTGAAATTCTTGGGTGGGATCGACAGGGCTCCAGACACTCAGCTGCCCCGCACAGAAAATTCAGAAAAAAGTTAGTATTTGGCCGAGATACCCTCGATTCTTGTCGGTTCTGACCGTTCTGACCAAGTCGCGGATGAAACGTCGAATTGCGATGCGCGTTCTTCGGAATCGCAGACATTCGGGTCAGACGAGCAGAAAAATTGAGGAATCTTGATTTAGAGACAAGGTAGCCAGAAATTCGACATTTTTCAACGAATCTCGGCTATTTATGAACCGATCCTGAAATTCTTGGTTGGGTTCGTCAGGGCTCCAGACACTCAGCTGCCCTGCACAGAAAATTCAGAAAAAAGTTAGTATTTGGCCGAGATACCCTCGATTCTTGTCGGTTCTGACCGTTCTGACCAAGTCGCAGACGAGACCTCAAATTGCAATGCGCGTTCGTCGGAATCGCAGACATGCGGGTCAGACCAGCAGAAAAATTGAGGAATCTTGATTTAAAGACAAGATAGCCAGAAATTCGACATTTTTCAACAAATCTCGGCTATTTATGAACCGATCCTGAAATTCTTGGGTGGGTTCGACAGGGCTCCAGACACTCAGCTGCCCCGCACAGAAAATTCAGAAAAAAGTTAGTATTTGGCCGAGATTACCTCTATTCTTGTCGGTTCTGACCGTTCTGACTAAGTTGCGGATGAGACCTCGAATTAAAATGCGCGTTCTTCGGAATCGCAGACATTCGGGTCAGACGAGCAGAAAAATCGAGGAATCTTGATTTAGAGACAAGATAGCCAGAAATTTGACATTTTTCAACGAATCTCGGCTATTTATGAACCGATCCTGAAATTCTTGGTTGGTTTCGTCAGAGCTCCAGACACTCAGCTGCCCCGCACCAAAAATTCAGAAAATAGTTAGTATTTGGCCGAGATACCCTCGATTCTTGTCGGTTCTGACCGTTCTGACCAAGTTGCGGATGAGACCTCAAATTGCAATGCGCGTTCGTCGGAATCGCAGACATGCGGGTCAGACCAGCAGAAAAATTGAGGAATCTTGATTTAGAGACAAGATAGCCAGAAATTCGACATTTTTCAACCAATCTCGGCTATTTATGAACCGATCCTGAAATTCTTGGGTGGGTTCGACAGGGCTCCAGACACTCAGCTGCCCCGCACCGAAAATTCAGAAAAAAGTTAGTATTTGGCCGAGATACCCTCGATTCTTGTCGGTTCTGACCGTTCTGACCAAGTCGCGGATGAAACGTCGAATTGCAATGCGCGTTCTTCGGAATCGCAGACATTCGGGTCAGACGAGCAGAAAAATCGAGGAATCTTGATTTAGAGACAAGATAGCCAGAAATTCGACATTTTTCAACGAATCTCGGCTATTTATGAACCGATCCTGAAATTCTTGGTTGGTTTCGTCAGAGCTCCAGACACTCAGCTGCCCCGCACCAAAAATTCAAAAAAAAGTTAGTATTTGGCCGAGATACCCTCGATTCTTGTCGGTTCTGACCGTTCTGACCAAGTTGCGGATGAGACCTCAAATTGCAATGCGCGTTTGTCGGAATCGCAGACATGCGGGTCAGAGCAGCAGAAAAATCGAGGAATCTTGATTTAGAGACAAGATAGCCAGAAATTCGACATTTTTCAACGAATCTCGGCTATTTATGAACCGATCCTGAAATTCTTGGTTGGGTTTGTCAGGGCTCCAGACACTCAGCTGCCCCGCACCAAAAATTCAGAAAAAAGTTAGTATTTGGCCGAGATACCCTCGATTCTTGTCGGTTCTGACCGTTCTGACCAAGTTGCGGATGAGACCTCAAATTGCAATGCG
The DNA here is from genome assembly GCF_021155765.1 of Diprion similis. Classification (NCBI taxonomy): domain Eukaryota; kingdom Metazoa; phylum Arthropoda; class Insecta; order Hymenoptera; family Diprionidae; genus Diprion; species Diprion similis. Next base: position 13,314,842 of record NC_060115.1, on the reverse strand, counting down.
CGTTCGTCGGAATCGCAGACATGCGGGTCGGACCAGCAGAAAAATTGAGGAATCTTGATTTAGAGACAAGATAGCCAGAAATTCGACATTTTTCAACGAATCTCGGCTATTTATGAGTCGATCCTGAAATTCTTGGGTGGGATCGACAGGGCTCCAGACACTCAGCTGCCCCGCACAGAAAATTCAGAAAAAAGTTAGTATTTGGCCGAGATACCCTCGATTCTTGTCGGTTCTGACCGTTCTGACCAAGTCGCGGATGAAACGTCGAATTGCAATGCGCGTTCTTCGGAATCGCAGACATTCGGGTCAGACGAGCAGAAAAATCGAGGAATCTTGATTTAGAGACAAGATAGCCAGAAATTTGACATTTTTCAACGAATCTCGGCTATTTATGAACCGATCCTGAAATTCTTGGTTGGTTTCGTCAGAGCTCCAGACACTCAGCTGCCCCGCACCAAAAATTCAGAAAATAGTTAGTATTTGGCCGAGATACCCTCGATTCTTGTCGGTTCTGACCGTTCTGACCAAGTTGCGGATGAGACCTCAAATTGCAATGCGCGTTCGTCGGAATCGCAGACATGCGGGTCAGACCAGCAGAAAAATTGAGGAATCTTGATTTAGAGACAAGATAGCCAGAAATTCGACATTTTTCAACGAATCTCGGCTATTTATGAACCGATCCTGAAATTCTTGGGTGGGTTCGACAGGGCTCCAGACACTCAGCTGCCCCGCACCGAAAATTCAGAAAAAAGTTAGTATTTGGCCGAGATACCCTCGATTCTTGTCGGTTCTGACCGTTCTGACCAAGTCGCGGATGAAACGTCGAATTGCAATGCGCGTTCTTCGGAATCGCAGACATTCGGGTCAGACGAGCAGAAAAATCGAGGAATCTTGATTTAGAGACAAGATAGCCAGAAATTCGACATTTTTCAACGAATCTCGGCTATTTATGAACCGATCCTGAAATTCTTGGTTGGTTTCGTCAGAGCTCCAGACACTCAGCTGCCCCGCACCAAAAATTCAAAAAAAAGTTAGTATTTGGCCGAGATACCCTCGATTCTTGTCGGTTCTGACCGTTCTGACCAAGTTGCGGATGAGACCTCAAATTGCAATGCGCGTTCGTCGGAATCGCAGACATGCGGGTCGGACCAGCAGAAAAATTGAGGAATCTTGATTTAGAGACAAGATAGCCAGAAATTCGACATTTTTCAACGACTCTCGGCTATTTATGAACCGATCCTGAAATTCTTGGGTGGGTTCGTCAGGGCTCCAGACACTCAGCTGCCCCGCACAGAAAATTCAGAAAAAAGTTAGTATTTGGCCGAGATACCCTCGATTCTTGTCGGTTCTGACCGTTCTGACCAAGTCGCGGATGAAACGTCGAATTGCGATGCGCGTTCTTCGGAATCGCAGACATTCGGGTCAGACGAGCAGAAAAATTGAGGAATCTTGATTTAGAGACAAGGTAGCCAGAAATTCGACAGTTTTCAACGAATCTCGGCTATTCATGAACCGATCCTGAAATTCTTGGTTGGGTCCGTCAGGGCTCCAGACACTCAGCTGCCCCGCACCAAAAATTCAGAAAAAAGTTAGTATTTGGCCGAGATACCCGCGATTCTTGTCGGTTCTGACCGTTCTGACCAAGTCGCGGATGAAACGTCGAATTGCAATGCGCGTTCTTCGGAATCGCAGACATTCGGGTCAGACGAGCAGAAGAATTGAGGAATCTTGATTTAGAGACAAGGTAGCCAGAAATTCGACATTTTTCAACGAATCTCGGCTATTTATGAACCGATCCTGAAATTCTTGGGTGGGTTCGTCAGGGCTCCAGACACTCAGCTGCCCCGCACCGAAAATTCAGAAAAAAGTTAGTATTTGGCTGAGATACCCTCGATTCTTGTCGGTTCTGACCGTTCTGACCAAGTTGCGGATGAGACCTCAAATTGCAATGCGCGTTCGTCGGAATCGCAGACATGCGGGTCAGACCAGCAGAAAAATTGAGGAATCTTGATTTAGAGACAAGATAGCCAGAAATTCGACATTTTTCAACGAATCTGGGCTATTTATAAACCGATCCTGAAATTCTTGGGTGGGTTCGTCAGGGCTCCAGACACTCAGCTGCCCCGCACCGAAAATTCAGAAAAAAGTTAGTATTTGGCTGAGATACCCTCGATTCTTGTCGGTTCTGACCGTTCTGACCAAGTCGCGGATGAAACGTCGAATTGCAATGCGCGTTCTTCGGAATCGCGGACATTCGGGTCAGACGAGCAGAAAAATTGAGGAATCTTGATTTAGAGACAAGGTAGCCAGAAATTCGACATTTTTCAACGAATCTCGGCTATTTATGAACCGATCCTGAAATTCTTGGGTGGGTTCGTCAGGGCTCCAGACACTCAGCTGCCCCGCACCGAAAATTCAGAAAAAAGTTAGTATTTGGCCGAGATACCCTCGATTCTTGTCGGTTCTGACCGTTCTGACCAAGTTGCGGATGAGAACTCGAATTGCAATGCGCGTTCTTCGGAATCGCAGACATTCGGGTCAGACGAGCAGAAAAATTGAGGTATCTTGATTTAGAGACAAGGTAGCCAGAAATTCGACTTTTTTCAACGAATCTCGGCTATTTATGAACCGATCCTGAAATTATTGGGTGGGTTCGTCAGGGCTCCAGACACTCAGCTGCCCCGCACCGAAAATTCAGAAAAAAGTTAGTATTTGGCCGAGATACCCTCTATTCTTGTCGGTTCTGACCGTTCTGACCAAGTTGCGGATGAGACCTCAAATTGCAATGCGCGTTCGTCGGAATCGCAGACATGCGGGTCAGACCAGCAGAAAAATTGAGGAATCTTGATTTAGAGACAAGATAGCCAGAAATTCGACATTTTTCAACCAATCTCGGCTATTTATGAACCGATCCTGAAATTCGTGGGTGGGTTCGACAGGGCTCCAGACACTCAGCTGCCCCGCACCGAAAATTCAGAAAAAAGTTAGTATTTGGCCGAGATACCCTCGATTCTTGTCGGTTCTGACCGTTCTGACCAAGTCGCGGATGAAACGTCGAATTGCAATGCGCGTTCTTCGGAATCGCAGACATTCGGGTCAGACGAGCAGAAAAATCGAGGAATCTCGATTTAGAGACAAGATAGCCAGAAATTCGACATTTTTCAACGAATCTCGGCTATTTATGAACCGATCCTGAAATTCTTGGTTGGTTTCGTCAGAGCTCCAGACACTCAGCTGCCCCGCACCAAAAATTCAGAAAAAAGTTAGTATTTGGCCGAGATACCCTCGATTCTTGTCGGTTCTGACCGTTCTGACCAAGTTGCGGATGAGACCTCAAATTGCAATGCGCGTTCGTCGGAATCGCAGACATGCGGGTCGGACCAGCAGAAAAATTGAGGAATCTTGATTTAGAGACAAGATAGCCAGAAATTCGACATTTTTCAACGACTCTCGGCTATTTATGAACCGATCCTGAAATTCTTGGGTGGGTTCGTCAGGGCTCCAGACATTCAGCTGCCCCGCACAGAAAATTCAGAAAAAAGTTAGTATTTGGCCGAGATACCCTCGATTCTTGTCGGTTCTGACCGTTCTGACCAAGTCGCGGATGAAACGTCGAATTGCGATGCGCGTTCTTCGGAATCGCAGACATTCGGGTCAGACGAGCAGAAAAATTGAGGAATCTTGATTTAGAGACAAGGTAGCCAGAAATCCGACATTTTTCAACGAATCTCGGCTATTCATGAACCGATCCTGAAATTCTTGGTTGGGTCCGTCAGGGCTCCAGACACTCAGCTGCCCCGCACCAAAAATTCAGAAAAAAGTTAGTATTTGGCCGAGATACCCGCGATTCTTGTCGGTTCTGACCGTTCTGACCAAGTCGCGGATGAAACGTCGAATTGCAATGCGCGTTCTTCGGAATCGCAGACATTCGGGTCAGACGAGCAGAAAAATTGAGGAATCTTGATTTAGAGACAAGGTAGCCAGAAATTCGACATTTTTCAACGAATCTCGGCTATTTATGAACCGATCCTGAAATTCTTGGGTGGGTTCGTCAGGGCTCCAGACACTCAGCTGCCCCGCACCGAAAATTCAGAAAAAAGTTAGTATTTGGCTGAGATACCCTCGATTCTTGTCGGTTCTGACCGTTCTGACCAAGTTGCGGATGAGACCTCAAATTGCAATGCGCGTTCGTCGGAATCGCAGACATGCGGGTCAGACCAGCAGAAAAATTGAGGAATCTTGATTTAGAGACAAGATAGCCAGAAATTCGACATTTTTCAACGAATCTGGGCTATTTATGAACCGATCCTGAAATTCTTGGGTGGGTTCGTCAGGGCTCCAGACACTCAGCTGCCCCGCACCGAAAATTCTGAAAAAAGTTAGTATTTGGCTGAGATACCCTCGATTCTTGTCGGTTCTGACCGTTCTGACCAAGTCGCGGATGAAACGTCGAATTGCAATGCGCGTTCTTCGGAATCGCGGACATTCGGGTCAGACGAGCAGAAAAATTGGGGAATCTTGATTTAGAGACAAGGTAGCCAGAAATTCGACATTTTTCAACGAATCTCGGCTATTTATGAACCGATCCTGAAATTCTTGGTTGGGTTCGTCAGGGCTCCAGACACTCAGCTGCCCCGCACAGAAAATTCAGAAAAAAGTTAGTATTTGGCCGAGATACCCTCGATTCTTGTCGGTTCTGACCGTTCTGACCAAGTTGCGGATGAGACCTCAAATTGCAATGCGCGTTTGTCGGAATCGCAGACATGCGGGTCAGAGCAGCAGAAAAATCGAGGAATCTTGATTTAGAGACAAGATAGCCAGAAATTCGACATTTTTCAACGAATCTCGGCTATTTATGAACCGATCCTGAAATTCTTGGTTGGGTTCGTCAGGGCTCCAGACACTCAGCTGCCCCGCACCAAAAATTCAGAAAAAAGTTAGTATTTGGCCGAGATACCCTCGATTCTTGTCGGTTCTGACCGTTCTGACCAAGTTGCGGATGAGACCTCAAATTGCAATGCGCGTTCGTCGGAATCGCAGACATGCGGGTCGGACCAGCAGAAAAATTGAGGAATCTTGATTTAGAGACAAGATAGCCAGAAATTCGACATTTTTCAACGAATCTCGGCTATTTATGAACCGATCCTGAAATTCTTGGGTGGGATCGACAGGGCTCCAGACACTCAGCTGTCCCGCACAGAAAATTCAGAAAAAAGTTAGTATTTGGCCGAGATACCCTCGATTCTTGTCGGTTCTGACCGTTCTGACCAAGTCGCGGATGAAACGTCGAATTGCGATGCGCGTTCTTCGGAATCGCAGACATTCGGGTCAGACGAGCAGAAAAATTGAGGAATCTTGATTTAGAGACAAGGTAGCCAGAAATTCGACATTTTTCAACGAATCTCGGCTATTTATGAACCGATCCTGAAATTCTTGGTTGGGTTCGTCAGGGCTCCAGACACTCAGCTGCCCTGCACAGAAAATTCAGAAAAAAGTTAGTATTTGGCCGAGATACCCTTGATTCTTGTCGGTTCTGACCGTTCTGACCAAGTCGCAGACGAGACCTCAAATTGCAATGCGCGTTCGTCGGAATCGCAGACATGCGGGTCAGACCAGCAGAAAAATTGAGGAATCTTGATTTAAAGACAAGATAGCCAGAAATTCGACATTTTTCAACAAATCTCGGCTATTTATGAACCGATCCTGAAATTCTTGGGTGGGTTCGACAGGGCTCCAGACACTCAGCTGCCCCGCACAGAAAATTCAGAAAAAAGTTAGTATTTGGCCGAGATTACCTCTATTCTTGTCGGTTCTGACCGTTCTGACTAAGTTGCGGATGAGACCTCGAATTGCAATGCGCGTTCTTCGGAATCGCAGACATTCGGGTCAGACGAGCAGAAAAATCGAGGAATCTTGATTTAGAGACAAGATAGCCAGAAATTTGACATTTTTCAACGAATCTCGGCTATTTATGAACCGATCCTGAAATTCTTGGTTGGTTTCGTCAGAGCTCCAGACACTCAGCTGCCCCGCACCAAAAATTCAGAAAATAGTTAGTATTTGGCCGAGATACCCTCGATTCTTGTCGGTTCTGACCGTTCTGACCAAGTTGCGGATGAGACCTCAAATTGCAATGCGCGTTCGTCGGAATCGCAGACATGCGGGTCAGACCAGCAGAAAAATTGAGGAATCTTGATTTAGAGACAAGATAGCCAGAAATTCGACATTTTTCAACCAATCTCGGCTATTTATGAACCGATCCTGAAATTCTTGGGTGGGTTCGACAGGGCTCCAGACACTCAGCTGCCCCGCACCGAAAATTCAGAAAAAAGTTAGTATTTGGCCGAGATACCCTCGATTCTTGTCGGTTCTGACCGTTCTGACCAAGTCGCGGATGAAACGTCGAATTGCAATGCGCGTTCTTCGGAATCGCAGACATTCGGGTCAGACGAGCAGAAAAATCGAGGAATCTTGATTTAGAGACAAGATAGCCAGAAATTCGACATTTTTCAACGAATCTCGGCTATTTATGAACCGATCCTGAAATTCTTGGTTGGTTTCGTCAGAGCTCCAGACACTCAGCTGCCCCGCACCAAAAATTCAAAAAAAAGTTAGTATTTGGCCGAGATACCCTCGATTGTTGTCGGTTCTGACCGTTCTGACCAAGTTGCGGATGAGACCTCAAATTGCAATGCGCGTTCGTCGGAATCGCAGACATGCGGGTCGGACCAGCAGAAAAATTGAGGAATCTTGATTTAGAGACAAGATAGCCAGAAATTCGACATTTTTCAACGACTCTCGGCTATTTATGAACCGATCCTGAAATTCTTGGGTGGGTTCGTCAGGGCTCCAGACACTCAGCTGCCCCGCACAGAAAATTCAGAAAAAAGTTAGTATTTGGCCGAGATACCCTCGATTCTTGTCGGTTCTGACCGTTCTGACCAAGTCGCGGATGAAACGTCGAATTGCGATGCGCGTTCTTCGGAATCGCAGACATTCGGGTCAGACGAGCAGAAAAATTGAGGAATCTTGATTTAGAGACAAGGTAGCCAGAAATTCGACAGTTTTCAACGAATCTCGGCTATTCATGAACCGATCCTGAAATTCTTGGTTGGATCCGTCAGGGCTCCAGACACTCAGCTGCCCCGCACCAAAAATTCAGAAAAAAGTTAGTATTTGGCCGAGATACCCGCGATTCTTGTCGGTTCTGACCGTTCTGACCAAGTCGCGGATGAAACGTCGAATTGCAATGCGCGTTCTTCGGAATCGCAGACATTCGGGTCAGACGAGCAGAAGAATTGAGGAATCTTGATTTAGAGACAAGGTAGCCAGAAATTCGACATTTTTCAACGAATCTCGGCTATTTATGAACCGATCCTGAAATTCTTGGGTGGGTTCGTCAGGGCTCCAGACACTCAGCTGCCCCGCACCGAAAATTCAGAAAAAAGTTAGTATTTGGCTGAGATACCCTCGATTCTTGTCGGTTCTGACCGTTCTGACCAAGTTGCGGATGAGACCTCAAATTGCAATGCGCGTTCGTCGGAATCGCAGACATGCGGGTCAGACCAGCAGAAAAATTGAGGAATCTTGATTTAGAGACAAGATAGCCAGAAATTCGACATTTTTCAACGAATCTGGGCTATTTATGAACCGATCCTGAAATTCTTGGGTGGGTTCGTCAGGGCTCCAGACACTCAGCTGCCCCGCACCGAAAATTCAGAAAAAAGTTAGTATTTGGCTGAGATACCCTCGATTCTTGTCGGTTCTGACCGTTCTGACCAAGTCGCGGATGAAACGTCGAATTGCAATGCGCGTTCTTCGGAATCGCGGACATTCGGGTCAGACGAGCAGAAAAATTGAGGAATCTTGATTTAGAGACAAGGTAGCCAGAAATTCGACATTTTTCAACGAATCTCGGCTATTTATGAACCGATCCTGAAATTCTTGGGTGGGTTCGTCAGGGCTCCAGACACTCAGCTGCCCCGCACCGAAAATTCAGAAAAAAGTTAGTATTTGGCCGAGATACCCTCGATTCTTGTCGGTTCTGACCGTTCTGACCAAGTTGCGGATGAGAACTCGAATTGCAATGCGCGTTCTTCGGAATCGCAGACATTCGGGTCAGACGAGCAGAAAAATTGAGGTATCTTGATTTAGAGACAAGGTAGCCAGAAATTCGACTTTTTCCAACGAATCTCGGCTATTTATGAACCGATCCTGAAATTATTGGGTGCGTTCGTCAGGGCTCCAGACACTCAGCTGCCCCGCACCGAAAATTCAGAAAAAAGTTAGTATTTGGCCGAGATACCCTCTATTCTTGTCGGTTCTGACCGTTCTGACCAAGTTGCGGATGAGACCTCAAATTGCAATGCGCGTTCGTCGGAATCGCAGACATGCGGGTCAGACCAGCAGAAAAATTGAGGAATCTTGATTTAGAGACAAGATAGCCAGAAATTCGACATTTTTCAACCAATCTCGGCTATTTATGAACCGATCCTGAAATTCGTGGGTGGGTTCGACAGGGCTCCAGACACTCAGCTGCCCCGCACCGAAAATTCAGAAAAAAGTTAGTATTTGGCCGAGATACCCTCGATTCTTGTCGGTTCTGACCGTTCTGACCAAGTCGCGGATGAAACGTCGAATTGCAATGCGCGTTCTTCGGAATCGCAGACATTCGGGTCAGACGAGCAGAAAAATCGAGGAATCTCGATTTAGAGACAAGATAGCCAGAAATTCGACATTTTTCAACGAATCTCGGCTATTTATGAACCGATCCTGAAATTCTTGGTTGGTTTCGTCAGAGCTCCAGACACTCAGCTGCCCCGCACCAAAAATTCAGAAAAAAGTTAGTATTTGGCCGAGATACCCTCGATTCTTGTCGGTTCTGACCGTTCTGACCAAGTTGCGGATGAGACCTCAAATTGCAATGCGCGTTCGTCGGAATCGCAGACATGCGGGTCGGACCAGCAGAAAAATTGAGGAATCTTGATTTAGAGACAAGATAGCCAGAAATTCGACATTTTTCAACGACTCTCGGCTATTTATGAACCGATCCTGAAATTCTTGGGTGGGTTCGTCAGGGCTCCAGACATTCAGCTGCCCCGCACAGAAAATTCAGAAAAAAGTTAGTATTTGGCCGAGATACCCTCGATTCTTGTCGTTTCTGACCGTTCTGACCAAGTCGCGGATGAAACGTCGAATTGCGATGCGCGTTCTTCGGAATCGCAGACATTCGGGTCAGACGAGCAGAAAAATTGAGGAATCTTGATTTAGAGACAAGGTAGCCAGAAATCCGACATTTTTCAACGAATCTCGGCTATTCATGAACCGATCCTGAAATTCTTGGTTGGGTCCGTCAGGGCTCCAGACACTCAGCTGCCCCGCACCAAAAATTCAGAAAAAAGTTAGTATTTGGCCGAGATACCCGCGATTCTTGTCGGTTCTGACCGTTCTGACCAAGTCGCGGATGAAACGTCGAATTGCAATGCGCGTTCTTCGGAATCGCAGACATTCGGGTCAGACGAGCAGAAAAATTGAGGAATCTTGATTTAGAGACAAGGTAGCCAGAAATTCGACATTTTTCAACGAATCTCGGCTATTTATGAACCGATCCTGAAATTCTTGGGTGGGTTCGTCAGGGCTCCAGACACTCAGCTGCCCCGCACCGAAAATTCAGAAAAAAGTTAGTATTTGGCTGAGATACCCTCGATTCTTGTCGGTTCTGACCGTTCTGACCAAGTTGCGGATGAGACCTCAAATTGCAATGCGCGTTCGTCGGAATCGCAGACATGCGGGTCAGACCAGCAGAAAAATTGAGGAATCTTGATTTAGAGACAAGATAGCCAGAAATTCGACATTTTTCAACGAATCTGGGCTATTTATGAACCGATCCTGAAATTCTTGGGTGGGTTCGTCAGGGCTCCAGACACTCAGCTGCCCCGCACCGAAAATTCTGAAAAAAGTTAGTATTTGGCTGAGATACCCTCGATTCTTGTCGGTTCTGACCGTTCTGACCAAGTCGCGGATGAAACGTCGAATTGCAATGCGCGTTCTTCGGAATCGCGGACATTCGGGTCAGACGAGCAGAAAAATTGAGGAATCTTGATTTAGAGACAAGGTAGCCAGAAATTCGACATTTTTCAACGAATCTCGGCTATTTATGAACCGATCCTGAAATTCTTGGTTGGGTTCGTCAGGGCTCCAGACACTCAGCTGCCCCGCACAGAAAATTCAGAAAAAAGTTAGTATTTGGCCGAGATACCCTCGATTCTTGTCGGTTCTGACCGTTCTGACCAAGTTGCGGATGAGACCTCAAATTGCAATGCGCGTTTGTCGGAATCGCAGACATGCGGGTCAGAGCAGCAGAAAAATCGAGGAATCTTGATTTAGAGACAAGATAGCCAGAAATTCGACATTTTTCAACGAATCTCGGCTATTTATGAACCGATCCTGAAATTCTTGGTTGGGTTCGTCAGGGCTCCAGACACTCAGCTGCCCCGCACCAAAAATTCAGAAAAAAGTTAGTATTTGGCCGAGATACCCTCGATTCTTGTCGGTTCTGACCGTTCTGACCAAGTTGCGGATGAGACCTCAAATTGCAATGCGCGTTCGTCGGAATCGCAGACATGCGGGTCGGACCAGCAGAAAAATTGAGGAATCTTGATTTAGAGACAAGATAGCCAGAAATTCGACATTTTTCAACGAATCTCGGCTATTTATGAACCGATCCTGAAATTCTTGGGTGGGATCGACAGGGCTCCAGACACTCAGCTGCCCCGCACAGAAAATTCAGAAAAAAGTTAGTATTTGGCCGAGATACCCTCGATTCTTGTCGGTTCTGACCGTTCTGACCAAGTCGCGGATGAAACGTCGAATTGCGATGCGCGTTCTTCGGAATCGCAGACATTCGGGTCAGACGAGCAGAAAAATTGAGGAATCTTGATTTAGAGACAAGGTAGCCAGAAATTCGACATTTTTCAACGAATCTCGGCTATTTATGAACCGATCCTGAAATTCTTGGTTGGGTTCGTCAGGGCTCCAGACACTCAGCTGCCCTGCACAGAAAATTCAGAAAAAAGTTAGTATTTGGCCGAGATACCCTCGATTCTTGTCGGTTCTGACCGTTCTGACCAAGTCGCAGACGAGACCTCAAATTGCAATGCGCGTTCGTCGGAATCGCAGACATGCGGGTCAGACCAGCAGAAAAATTGAGGAATCTTGATTTAAAGACAAGATAGCCAGAAATTCGACATTTTTCAACAAATCTCGGCTATTTATGAACCGATCCTGAAATTCTTGGGTGGGTTCGACAGGGCTCCAGACACTCAGCTGCCCCGCACAGAAAATTCAGAAAAAAGTTAGTATTTGGCCGAGATTACCTCTATTCTTGTCGGTTCTGACCGTTCTGACTAAGTTGCGGATGAGACCTCGAATTGCAATGCGCGTTTGTCGGAATCGCAGACATGCGGGTCAGAGCAGCAGAAAAATCGAGGAATCTTGATTTAGAGACAAGATAGCCAGAAATTCGACATTTTTCAACGAATCTCGGCTATTTATGAACCGATCCTGAAATTCTTGGTTGGTTTCGTCAGAGCTCCAGACACTCAGCTGCCCCGCACCAAAAATTCAGAAAAAAGTTAGTATTTGGCCGAGATACCCTCGATTCTTGTCGTTTCTGACCGTTCTGACCAAGTTGCGGATGAGACCTCAAATTGCAATGCGCGTTCGTCGGAATCGCAGACATGCGGGTCGGACCAGCAGAAAAATTGAGGAATCTTGATTTAGAGACAAGATAGCCAGAAATTCGACATTTTTCAACGACTCTCGGCTATTTATGAACCGATCCTGAAATTCTTGGGTGGGTTCGTCAGGGCTCCAGACACTCAGCTGCCCCGCACAGAAAATTCAGAAAAAAGTTAGTATTTGGCCGAGATACCCTCGATTCTTGTCGGTTCTGACCGTTCTGACCAAGTCGCGGATGAAACGTCGAATTGCGATGCGCGTTCTTCGGAATCGCAGACATTCGGGTCAGACGAGCAGAAAAATTGAGGAATCTTGATTTAGAGACAAGGTAGCCAGAAATTCGACATTTTTCAACGAATCTCGGCTATTTATGAACCGATCCTGAGATTCTTGGGTGGGTTCGTCAGGGCTCCAGACACTCAGCTGCCCCGCACCGAAAATTCAGAAAAAAGTTAGTATTTGGCCGAGATACCCTCTATTCTTGTCGGTTCTGACCGTTCTGACCAAGTTGCGGATGAGACCTCAAATTGCAATGCGCGTTCGTCGGAATCGCAGACATGCGGGTCAGACCAGCAGAAAAATTGAGGAATCTTGATTTAGAGACAAGATAGCCAGAAATTCGACATTTTTCAACGAATCTCGGCTATTTATGAACCGATCCTGAAATTCTTGGGTGGGTTCGACAGGGCTCCAGACTCTCAGCTGCCCCGCACAGAAAATTCAGAAAAAGTTAGTATTTGGCCGAGATACCCTCGATTCTTGTCGGTTCTGACCGTTCTGACCAAGTCGCGGATGAAACGTCGAATTGCAATGCGCGTTCTTCGGAATCGCAGACATTCGGGTCAGACTAGCAGAAAAATCGAGGAATCTTGATTTAGAGACAAGATAGCCAGAAATTCGACATTTTTCAACGAATCTCGGCTATTTATGAACCGATCCTGAAATTCTTGGTTGGTTTCGTCAGAGCTCCAGACACTCAGCTGCCCCGCACCAAAAATTCAGAAAAAAGTTAGTATTTGGCCGAGATACCCTCGATTCTTGTCGGTTCTGACCGTTCTGACCAAGTTGCGGATGAGACCTCAAATTGCAATGCGCGTTCGTCGGAATCGCAGACATGCGGGTCGGACCAGCAGAAAAATTGAGGAATCTTGATTTAGAGACAAGATAGCCAGAAATTCGACATTTTTCAACGACTCTCGGCTATTTATGAACCGATTCTGAAATTCTTGGGTGGGTTCGTCAGGGCTCCAGACACTCAGCTGCCCCGCACAGAAAATTCAGAAAAAAGTTAGTATTTGGCCGAGATACCCTCGATTCTTGTCGGTTCTGACCGTTCTGACCAAGTCGCGGATGAAACGTCGAATTGCAATGCGCGTTCTTCGGAATCGCAGACATTCGGGTCAGACGAGCAGAAAAATTGAGGAATCTTGATTTAGAGACAAGGTAGCCAGAAATTCGACATTTTTTAACGAATCTCGGCTATTTATGAACCGATCCTGAAATTCTTGGTTGGGTCCGTCAGGGCTCCAGACACTCAGCTGCCCCGCACCAAAAATTCAGAAGAAAGTTAGTATTTGGCCGAGATACCCTTGATTCTTGTCGGTTCTGACCGTTCTGACCAAGTCGCGGATGAAACGTCGAATTGCGATGCGCGTTCTTCGGATTTGCAGACATTCGGGTCAGACGAGCGGAAAAATTGAGGAATCTTGATTTAGAGACAAGATAGCCAGAAATTCGACATTTTTCAACGAATCTCGGCTATTTATAAACCGATCCTGAAATTCTTGGGTGGGTTCGTCAGGGCTCCAGACACTCAGCTGCCCCGCACCGAAAATTCAGAAAAAAGTTAGTATTTGGCCGAGATACCCTCGATTCTTGTCGGTTCTGACCGTTCTGACCAAGTTGCGGATGAGACCTCAAATTGCAATGCGCGTTCGTCGGAATCGCAGACATGCGGGTCGGACCAGCAGAAAAATTGAGGAATCTTGATTTAGAGACAAGATAGCCAGAAATTCGACATTTTTCAACGAATCTCGGCTATTTATGAACCGATCCTGAAATTCTTGGGTGGGTTCGACAGGGCTCCAGACACTCAGCTGCCCCGCACAGAAAATCCAGAAAAAAGTTAGTATTTGGCCGAGATACCCTCGATTCTTGTCGGTTCTGACCGTTCTGACCAAGTCGCGGATGAAACGTCGAATTGCAATGCGCGTTCTTCGGAATCGCAGACATTCGGGTCAGACGAGCAGAAAAATTGAGGAATCTTGATTTAGAGACAAGGTAGCCAGAAATTCGACATTTTTCAACGAATCTCGGCTATTTATGAACCGATCCTGAAATTTTTGGTTGGGTCCGTCAGGGCTCCAGACACTCAGCTGCCCCGCACCAAAAATTCAGAAAAAAGTTAGTATTTGGCCGAGATACCCTTGATTCTTGTCGGTTCTGACCGTTCTGACCAAGTCGCGGATGAAACGTCGAATTGCGATGCGCGTTCTTCGGATTTGCAGACATTCGGGTCAGACGAGCGGAAAAATTGAGGAATCTTGATTTAGAGACAAGATAGCCAGAAATTCGACATTTTTCAACGAATCTCGGCTATTTATGAACCGATCCTGAAATTCTTGGGTGGGTTCGTCAGGGCTCCAGACACTCAGCTGCCCCGCACCGAAAATTCAGAAAAAAGTTAGTATTTGGCCGAGATACCCTCGATTCTTGTCGGTTCTGACCGTTCTGACCAAGTTGCGGATGAGACCTCAAATCGCAATGCGCGTTCGTCGGAATCGCTGACATGCGGGTCAGACCAGCAGAAAAATTGAGGAATCTTGATTTAGAGACAAGATAGCCAGAAATTCGACATTTTTCAACGAATCTCGGCTATTTATGAACCGATCCTGAAATTCTTGGGTGGGTTCGTCAGGGCTCCGGACACTCAGCTGCCCCGCACCGAAAATTCAGAAAAAAGTTAGTATTTGGCTGAGATACCCTCGATTCTTGTCGGTTCTGACCGTTCTGACCAAGTTGCGGATAAGACCTCAAATTGCAATGCGCGTTCGTCGGAATCGCAGACATGCGGGTCAGACCAGCAGAAAAATTGAGGAATCTTGATTTAGAGACAAGATAGCCAGAAATTCGACATTTTTCAACGAATCTCGGCTATTTATGAACCGATCCTGAAATTCTTGGGTGGGTTCGTCAGGGCTCCAGACACTCAGCTGCCCCGCACCGAAAATTCAGAAAAAAGTTAGAATTTGGCTGAGATACCCTCGATTCTTGTCGGTTCTGACCGTTCTGACCAAGTTGCGGATGAGACCTCAAATTGCAATGCGCGTTCGTCGGAATCGCAGACATGCGGGTCAGACCAGCAGAAAAATTGAGGAATCTTGATTTAGAGACAAGATAGCCAGAAATTCGACATTTTTCAACGAATCTGGGCTATTTATGAACCGATCCTGAAATTCTTGGGTGGGTTCGTCAGGGCTCCAGACACTCAGCTGCCCCGCACCAAAAATTCAGAAAAAAGTTAGTATTTGGCCGAGATACCCTCGATTCTTGTCGGTTCTGACCGTTCTGACCAAGTTGCGGATGAGACCTCAAATTGCAATGCGCGTTCGTCGGAATCGCGGACATGCGGGTCGGACCAGCATAAAAATTGAGGAATCTTGATTTAGAGACAAGATAGCCAGAAATTCGACATTTTTCAACGAATCTGGGCTATTTATGAACCGATCCTGAAATTCTTGGGTGGGTTCGTCAGGGCTCCAGACACTCAGCTGCCCCGCACCGAAAATTCAGAAAAAAGTTAGTATTTGGCCGAGATACCCTCTATTCTTGTCGGTTCTGACCGTTCTGACCAAAATGCGGATGAGACCTCAAATTGCAATGCGCGTTCGTCGGAATCGCAGACATGCGGGTCAGACCAGCAGAAAAATTGAGGAATCTTGATTTAGAGACAAGATAGCCAGAAATTCGACATTTTTCAACGAATCTCGGCTATTTATGAACCGATCCTGAAATTCTTGGGTGGGTTCGTCAGGGCTCCAGACACTCAGCTGCCCCGCACCGAAAATTCAGAAAAAAGTTAGAATTTGGCTGAGATACCCTCGATTCTTGTCGGTTCTGACCGTTCTGACCAAGTTGCGGATGAGACCTCAAATTGCAATGCGCGTTCGTCGGAATCGCAGACATGCGGGTCAGACCAGCAGAAAAATTGAGGAATCTTGATTTAGAGACAAGATAGCCAGAAATTCGACATTTTTCAACGAATCTGGGCTATTTATGAACCGATCCTGAAATTCTTGGGTGGGTTCGTCAGGGCTCCAGACACTCAGCTGCCCCGCACCAAAAATTCAGAAAAAAGTTAGTATTTGGCCGAGATACCCTCGATTCTTGTCGGTTCTGACCGTTCTGACCAAGTTGCGGATGAGACCTCAAATTGCAATGCGCGTTCGTCGGAATCGCGGACATGCGGGTCGGACCAGCATAAAAATTGAGGAATCTTGATTTAGAGACAAGATAGCCAGAAATTCGACATTTTTCAACGAATCTGGGCTATTTATGAACCGATCCTGAAATTCTTGGGTGGGTTCGTCAGGGCTCCAGACACTCAGCTGCCCCGCACCGAAAATTCAGAAAAAAGTTAGTATTTGGCCGAGATACCCTCTATTCTTGTCGGTTCTGACCGTTCTGACCAAGTTGCGGATGAGACCTCAAACTGCAATGCGCGTTCGTCGGAATCGCAGACATGCGAGTCAGACCAGCAGAAAAATTGAGGAATCTTGATTTAGAGACAAGATAGCCAGAAATTCGACATTTTTCAACGAATCTCGGCTATTTATGAACCGATCCTGAAATTCTTGGGTGGGTTCGACAGGGCTCCAGACACTCAGCTGCTCCGCACAGAAAATTCAGAAAAAAGTTAGTATTTGGCCGAGATACCCTCGATTCTTGTCGGTTCTGACCGTTCTGACCAAGTCGCGGATGAAACGTCGAATTGCAATGCGCGTTCTTCGGAATCGCAGACATTCGGGTCAGACGAGCAGAAAAATCGAGGAATCTTGATTTAGAGACAAGATAGCCAGAAATTCGACATTTTTTAACGAATCTCGGCTATTTATGAACCGATCCTGAAATTCTTGGGTGGGTTCGACAGGGCTCCAGACACTCAGCCGCCCCGCACAGAAAATTCAGAAAAAAGTTAGTATTTGGCCGAGATACCCTCGATTCTTGTCGGTTCTGACCGTTCTGACCAAGTCGCGGATGAAACGTCGAATTGCAATGCGCGTTCTTCGGAATCGCAGACATTCGGGTCAGACGAGCAGAAAAATCGAGGAATCTTGATTTAGAGACAAGATAGCCAGAAATTCGACATTTTTCAACGAATCTCGGCTATTTATGAACCGATCCTGAAATTCTTGGTTGGTTTCGTCAGAGCTCCAGACACTCAGCTGCCCCGCACCAAAAATTCAGAAAAAAGTTAGTATTTGGCCGAGATACCCTCGATTCTTGTCGGTTCTGACCGTTCTGACCAAGTTGCGGATGAGACCTCAAATTGCAATGCGCGTTCGTCGGAATCGCAGACATGCGGGTCGGACCAGCAGAAAAATTGAGGAATCTTGATTTAGAGACAAGATAGCCAGAAATTCGACATTTTTCAACGACTCTCGGCTATTTATGAACCGATCCTGAAATTCTTGGGTGGGTTCGTCAGGGCTCCAGACACTCAGCTGCCCCGCACCGAAAATTCAGAAAAAAGTTAGTATTTGGCTGAGATACCCTCGATTCTTGTCGGTTCTGACCGTTCTGACCAAGTTGCGGATGAGACCTCAAATTGCAATGCGCGTTCGTCGGAATCGCAGACATGCGGGTCGGACCAGCAGAAAAATTGAGGAATCTTGATTTAGAGACAAGATAGCCAGAAATTCGACATTTTTCAACGAATCTCGGCTATTTATGAACCGATCCTGAAATTCTTGGTTGGGTCCGTCAGGGCTCCAGACACTCAGCTGCCCCGCACCAAAAATTCAGAAAAAAGTTAGTATTTGGCCGAGATACCCTCGATTCTTGTCGGTTCTGACCGTTCTGACCAAGTCGCGGATGAAACGTCGAATTGCAATGCGCGTTCTTCGGAATCGCAGACATTCGGGTCAGACGAGCAGAAAAATCGAGGAATCTTGATTTAGAGACAAGATAGCCAGAAATTCGACATTTTTCAACGAATCTCGGCTATTTATGAACCGATCCTGAAATTCTTGGGTGGGTTCGACAGGGCTCCAGACACTCAGCCGCCCCGCACAGAAAATTCAGAAAAAAGTTAGTATTTGGCCGAGATACCCTCGATTCTTGTCGGTTCTGACCGTTCTGACCAAGTCGCGGATGAAACGTCGAATTGCAATGCGCGTTCTTCGGAATCGCAGACATTCGGGTCAGACTAGCAGAAAAATCGAGGAATCTTGATTTAGAGACAAGATAGCCAGAAATTCGACATTTTTCAACGAATCTCGGCTATTCATGAACCGATCCTGAAATTCTTGGTTGGTTTCGTCAGAGCTCCAGACACTCAGCTGCCCCGCACCAAAAATTCAGAAAAAAGTTAGTATTTGGCCGAGATACCCTCGATTCTTGTCGGTTCTGACCGTTCTGACCAAGTTGCGGATGAGACCTCAAATTGCAATGCGCGTTCGTCGGAATCGCAGACATGCGGGTCGGACCAGCAGAAAAATTGAGGAATCTTGATTTAGAGACAAGATAGCCAGAAATTCGACATTTTTCAACGACTCTCGGCTATTTATGAACCGATCCTGAAATTCTTGGGTGGGTTCGTCAGGGCTCCAGACACTCAGCTGCCCCGCACAGAAAATTCAGAAAAAAGTTAGTATTTGGCCGAGATACCCTCGATTCTTGTCGGTTCTGACCGTTCTGACCAAGTCGCGGATGAAACGTCGAATTGCGATGCGCGTTCATCGGAATCGCAGACATTCGGGTCAGACGAGCAGAAAAATTGAGGAATCTTGATTTAGAGACAAGGTAGCCAGAAATTCGACATTTTTCAACGAATCTCGGCTATTTATGAACCGATCCTGAAATTCTTGGTTGGGTCCGTCAGGGCTCCAGACACTCAGCTGCCCCGCACCAAAAATTCAGAAAAAAGTTAGTATTTGGCCAAGATACCCGCGATTCTTGTCGGTTCTGACCGTTCTGACCAAGTCGCGGATGAAACGTCGAATTGCAATGCGCGTTCTTCGGAATCGCAGACATTCGGGTCAGACGAGCAGAAAAATTGAGGAATCTTGATTTAGAGACAAGGTAGCCAGAAATTCGACATTTTTCAACGAATCTCGGCTATTTATGAACCGATCCTGAAATTCTTGGGTGGGTTCGTCAGGGCTCCAGACACTCAGCTGCCCCGCACCGAAAATTCAGAAAAAAGTTAGTATTTGGCCGAGATACCCTCGATTCTTGTCGGTTCTGACCGTTCTGACCAAGTCGCGGATGAAACGTCGAATTGCAATGCGCGTTCTTCGGAATCGCGGACATTCGGGTCAGACGAGCAGAAAAATTGAGGAATCTTGATTTAGAGACAAGGTAGCCAGAAATTCGACATTTTTCAACGAATCTCGGCTATTTATGAACCGATCCTGGAATTCTTGGTTGGGTTCGTCAGGGCTCCAGACACTCAGCTGCCCCGCACAGAAAATTCAGAAAAAAGTTAGTATTTGGCCGAGATACCCTCGATTCTTGTCGGTTCTGACCGTTCTGACCAAGTCGCGGACGAGACCTCAAATTGCAATGCGCGTTCGTCGGAATCGCAGACATGCGGGTCAGACCAGCAGAAAAATTGAGGAATCTTGATTTAAAGACAAGATAGCCAGAAATTCGACATTTTTCAACAAATCTCGGCTATTTATGAACCGATCCTGAAATTCTTGGGTGGGTTCGACAGGGCTCCAGACACTCAGCTGCCCCGCACAGAAAATTCAGAAAAAAGTTAGTATTTGGCCGAGATTACCTCTATTCTTGTCGATTCTGACCGTTCTGACTAAGTTGCGGATGAGACCTCGAATTGCAATGCGCGTTTGTCGGAATCGCAGACATGCGGGTCAGAGCAGCAGAAAAATCGAGGAATCTTGATTTAGAGACAAGATAGCCAGAAATTCGACATTTTTCAACGAATCTCGGCTATTTATGAACCGATCCTGAAATTCTTGGTTGGGTTCGTCAGGGCTCCAGACACTCAGCTGCCCCGCACCAAAAATTCAGAAAAAAGTTAGTATTTGGCCGAGATACCCTCGATTCTTGTCGGTTCTGACCGTTCTGACCAAGTTGCGGATGAGACCTCAAATTGCAATGCGCGTTCGTCGGAATCGCAGACATGCGGGTCGGACCAGCAGAAAAATTGAGGAATCTTGATTTAGAGACAAGATAGCCAGAAATTCGACATTTTTCAACGAATCTCGGCTATTTATGAACCGATCCTGAAATTCTGGGGTGGGTTCGACAGGGCTCCAGACACTCAGCTGCCCCGCACAGAAAATTCAGAAAAAAGTTAGTATTTGGCCGAGATACCCTCGATTCTTGTCGGTTCTGACCGTTCTGACCAAGTCGCGGATGAAACGTCGAATTGCAATGCGCGTTCTTCGGAATCGCAGACATTCGGGTCAGACGAGCAGAAAAATTGAGGAATCTTGATTTAGAGACAAGGTAGCCAGAAATTCGACATTTTTCAACGAATCTCGGCTATTTATGAACCGATCCTGAAATTCTTGGGTGGGTTCGTCAGGGCTCCAGACACTCAGCTGCCCCGCACCGACAATTCAGAAAAAAGTTAGTATTTGGCCGAGATACCCTCTATTCTTGTCGGTTCTGACCGTTCTGACCAAAATGCGGATGAGACCTCAAATTGCAATGCGCGTTCGTCGGAATCGCAGACATGCGGGTCAGACCAGCAGAAAAATTGAGGAATCTTGATTTAGAGACAAGATAGCCAGAAATTCGACATTTTTCAACGAATCTCGGCTATTTATGAACCGATCCTGAAATTCTTGGGTGGGTTCGTCAGGGCTCCAGACACTCAGCTGCCCCGCACCGAAAATTCAGAAAAAAGTTAGAATTTGGCTGAGATACCCTCGATTCTTGTCGGTTCTGACCGTTCTGACCAAGTTGCGGATGAGACCTCAAATTGCAATGCGCGTTCGTCGGAATCGCAGACATGCGGGTCAGACCAGCAGAAAAATTGAGGAATCTTGATTTAGAGACAAGATAGCCAGAAATTCGACATTTTTCAACGAATCTGGGCTATTTATGAACCGATCCTGAAATTCTTGGGTGGGTTCGTCAGGGCTCCAGACACTCAGCTGCCCCGCACCAAAAATTCAGAAAAAAGTTAGTATTTGGCCGAGATACCCTCGATTCTTGTCGGTTCTGACCGTTCTGACCAAGTTGCGGATGAGACCTCAAATTGCAATGCGCGTTCGTCGGAATCGCGGACATGCGGGTCGGACCAGCATAAAAATTGAGGAATCTTGATTTAGAGACAAGATAGCCAGAAATTCGACATTTTTCAACGAATCTGGGCTATTTATGAACCGATCCTGAAATTCTTGGGTGGGTTCGTCAGGGCTCCAGACACTCAGCTGCCCCGCACCGAAAATTCAGAAAAAAGTTAGTATTTGGCCGAGATACCCTCTATTCTTGTCGGTTCTGACCGTTCTGACCAAGTTGCGGATGAGACCTCAAATTGCAATGCGCGTTCGTCGGAATCGCAGACATGCGAGTCAGACCAGCAGAAAAATTGAGGAATCTTGATTTAGAGACAAGATAGCCAGAAATTCGACATTTTTCAACGAATCTCGGCTATTTATGAACCGATCCTGAAATTCTTGGGTGGGTTCGACAGGGCTCCAGACACTCAGCTGCTCCGCACAGAAAATTCAGAAAAAAGTTAGTATTTGGCCGAGATACCCTCGATTCTTGTCGGTTCTGACCGTTCTGACCAAGTCGCGGATGAAACGTCGAATTGCAATGCGCGTTCTTCGGAATCGCAGACATTCGGGTCAGACGAGCAGAAAAATTGAGGAATCTTGATTTAGAGACAAGGTAGCCAGAAATTCGACATTTTTCAACGAATCTCGGCTATTTATGAACCGATCCTGAAATTCTTGGGTGGGTTCGTCAGGGCTCCAGACACTCAGCTGCCCCGCACCGAAAATTCAGAAAAAAGTTAGTATTTGGCCGAGATACCCTCTATTCTTGTCGGTTCTGACCGTTCTGACCAAAATGCGGATGAGACCTCAAATTGCAATGCGCGTTCGTCGAAATCGCAGACATGCGGGTCAGACCAGCAGAAAAATTGAGGAATCTTGATTTAGAGACAAGATAGCCAGAAATTCGACATTTTTCAACGAATCTCGGCTATTTATGAACCGATCCTGAAATTCTTGGGTGGGTTCGTCAGGGCTCCAGACACTCAGCTGCCCCGCACCGAAAATTCAGAAAAAAGTTAGAATTTGGCTGAGATACCCTCGATTCTTGTCGGTTCTGACCGTTCTGACCAAGTTGCGGATGAGACCTCAAATTGCAATGCGCGTTCGTCGGAATCGCAGACATGCGGGTCAGACCAGCAGAAAAATTGAGGAATCTTGATTTAGAGACAAGATAGCCAGAAATTCGACATTTTTCAACGAATCTGGGCTATTTATGAACCGATCCTGAAATTCTTGGGTGGGTTCGTCAGGGCTCCAGACACTCAGCTGCCCCGCACCAAAAATTCAGAAAAAAGTTAGTATTTGGCCGAGATACCCTCGATTCTTGTCGGTTCTGACCGTTCTGACCAAGTTGCGGATGAGACCTCAAATTGCAATGCGCGTTCGTCGGAATCGCGGACATGCGGGTCGGACCAGCATAAAAATTGAGGAATCTTGATTTAGAGACAAGATAGCCAGAAATTCGACATTTTTCAACGAATCTGGGCTATTTATGAACCGATCCTGAAATTCTTGGGTGGGTTCGTCAGGGCTCCAGACACTCAGCTGCCCCGCACCGAAAATTCAGAAAAAAGTTAGTATTTGGCCGAGATACCCTCTATTCTTGTCGGTTCTGACCGTTCTGACCAAGTTGCGGATGAGACCTCAAACTGCAATGCGCGTTCGTCGGAATCGCAGACATGCGAGTCAGACCAGCAGAAAAATTGAGGAATCTTGATTTAGAGACAAGATAGCCAGAAATTCGACATTTTTCAACGAATCTCGGCTATTTATGAACCGATCCTGAAATTCTTGGGTGGGTTCGACAGGGCTCCAGACACTCAGCTGCTCCGCACAGAAAATTCAGAAAAAAGTTAGTATTTGGCCGAGATACCCTCGATTCTTGTCGGTTCTGACCGTTCTGACCAAGTCGCGGATGAAACGTCGAATTGCAATGCGCGTTCTTCGGAATCGCAGACATTCGGGTCAGACGAGCAGAAAAATCGAGGAATCTTGATTTAGAGACAAGATAGCCAGAAATTCGACATTTTTTAACGAATCTCGGCTATTTATGAACCGATCCTGAAATTCTTGGGTGGGTTCGACAGGGCTCCAGACACTCAGCCGCCCCGCACAGAAAATTCAGAAAAAAGTTAGTATTTGGCCGAGATACCCTCGATTCTTGTCGGTTCTGACCGTTCTGACCAAGTCGCGGATGAAACGTCGAATTGCAATGCGCGTTCTTCGGAATCGCAGACATTCGGGTCAGACGAGCAGAAAAATCGAGGAATCTTGATTTAGAGACAAGATAGCCAGAAATTCGACATTTTTCAACGAATCTCGGCTATTTATGAACCGATCCTGAAATTCTTGGTTGGTTTCGTCAGAGCTCCAGACACTCAGCTGCCCCGCACCAAAAATTCAGAAAAAAGTTAGTATTTGGCCGAGATACCCTCGATTCTTGTCGGTTCTGACCGTTCTGACCAAGTTGCGGATGAGACCTCAAATTGCAATGCGCGTTCGTCGGAATCGCAGACATGCGGGTCGGACCAGCAGAAAAATTGAGGAATCTTGATTTAGAGACAAGATAGCCAGAAATTCGACATTTTTCAACGACTCTCGGCTATTTATGAACCGATCCTGAAATTCTTGGGTGGGTTCGTCAGGGCTCCAGACACTCAGCTGCCCCGCACCGAAAATTCAGAAAAAAGTTAGTATTTGGCTGAGATACCCTCGATTCTTGTCGGTTCTGACCGTTCTGACCAAGTTGCGGATGAGACCTCAAATTGCAATGCGCGTTCGTCGGAATCGCAGACATGCGGGTCGGACCAGCAGAAAAATTGAGGAATCTTGATTTAGAGACAAGATAGCCAGAAATTCGACATTTTTCAACGAATCTCGGCTATTTATGAACCGATCCTGAAATTCTTGGTTGGGTCCGTCAGGGCTCCAGACACTCAGCTGCCCCGCACCAAAAATTCAGAAAAAAGTTAGTATTTGGCCGAGATACCCTCGATTCTTGTCGGTTCTGACCGTTCTGACCAAGTCGCGGATGAAACGTCGAATTGCAATGCGCGTTCTTCGGAATCGCAGACATTCGGGTCAGACGAGCAGAAAAATTGAGGAATCTTGATTTAGAGACAAGGTAGCCAGAAATTCGACATTTTTCAACGAATCTCGGCTATTTATGAACCGATCCTGAAATTCTTGGGTGGGTTCGTCAGGGCTCCAGACACTCAGCTGCCCCGCACCGAAAATTCAGAAAAAAGTTAGTATTTGGCCGAGATACCCTCGATTCTTGTCGGTTCTGACCGTTCTGACCAAGTCGCGGATGAAACGTCGAATTGCAATGCGCGTTCTTCGGAATCGCAGACATTCGGGTCAGACGAGCAGAAAAATTGAGGAATCTTGATTAAGAGACAAGGTAGCCAGAAATTCGACATTTTTCAACGAATCTCGGCTATTTATGAACCGATCCTGAAATTCTTGGGTGGGTTCGTCAGGGCTCCAGACACTCAGCTGCCCCGCACCAAAAATTCAGAAAAAAGTTAGTATTTGGCCGAGATACCCTCGATTCTTGTCGGTTCTGACCGTTCTGACCAAGTTGCGGATGAGACCTCAAATTGCAATGCGCGTTCGTCGGAATCGCGGACATGCGGGTCGGACCAGCATAAAAATTGAGGAATCTTGATTTAGAGACAAGATAGCCAGAAATTCGACATTTTTCAACGAATCTGGGCTATTTATGATCCGATCCTGAAATTCTTGGGTGGGTTCGTCAGGGCTCCAGACACTCAGCTGCCCCGCATCGAAAATTCAGAAAAAAGTTAGTATTTGGCCGAGATACCCTCTATTCTTGTCGGTTCTGACCGTTCTGACCAAGTTGCGGATGAGACCTCAAATTGCAATGCGCGTTCGTCGGAATCGCAGACATGCGAGTCAGACCAGCAGAAAAATTGAGGAATCTTGATTTAGAGACAAGATAGCCAGAAATTCGACATTTTTCAACGAATCTCGGCTATTTATGAACCGATCCTGAAATTCTTGGGTGGGTTCGTCAGGGCTCCAGACACTCAGCTGCCCCGCACCAAAAATTCAGAAAAAAGTTAGTATTTGGCCGAGATACCCTCGATTCTTGTCGGTTCTGACCGTTCTGACCAAGTTGCGGATGAGACCTCAAATTGCAATGCGCGTTCGTCGGAATCGCGGACATGCGGGTCGGACCAGCATAAAAATTGAGGAATCTTGATTTAGAGACAAGATAGCCAGAAATTCGACATTTTTCAACGAATCTGGGCTATTTATGAACCGATCCTGAAATTCTTGGGTGGGTTCGACAGGGCTCCAGACACTCAGCTGCTCCGCACAGAAAATTCAGAAAAAAGTTAGTATTTGGCCGAGATACCCTCGATTCTTGTCGGTTCTGACCGTTCTGACCAAGTCGCGGATGAAACGTCGAATTGCAATGCGCGTTCTTCGGAATCGCAGACATTCGGGTCAGACGAGCAGAAAAATCGAGGAATCTTGATTTAGAGACAAGATAGCCAGAAATTCGACATTTTTCAACGAATCTCGGCTATTTATGAACCGATCCTGAAATTCTTGGGTGGGTTCGACAGGGCTCCAGACACTCAGCCGCCCCGCACAGAAAATTCAGAAAAAAGTTAGTATTTGGCCGAGATACCCTCGATTCTTGTCGGTTCTGACCGTTCTGACCAAGTCGCGGATGAAACGTCGAATTGCAATGCGCGTTCTTCGAAATCGCAGACATTCGGGTCAGACGAGCAGAAAAATCGAGGAATCTTGATTTAGAGACAAGATAGCCAGAAATTCGACATTTTTCAACGAATCTCGGCTATTTATGAACCGATCCTGAAATTCTTGGTTGGTTTCGTCAGCGCTCCAGACACTCAGCTGCCCCGCACCAAAAATTCAGAAAAAAGTTAGTATTTGGCCGAGATACCCTCGATTCTTGTCGGTTCTGACCGTTCTGACCAAGTTGCGGATGAGACCTCAAATTGCAATGCGCGTTCGTCGGAATCGCAGACATGCGGGTCGGACCAGCAGAAAAATTGAGGAATCTTGATTTAGAGACAAGATTGCCAGAAATTCGACATTTTTCAACGACTCTCGGCTATTTATGAACCGATCCTGAAATTCTTGGGTGGGTTCGTCAGGGCTCCAGACACTCAGCTGCTCCGCACCGAAAATTCAGAAAAAAGTTAGTATTTGGCTGAGATACCCTCGATTCTTGTCGGTTCTGACCGTTCTGACCAAGTTGCGGATGAGACCTCAAATTGCAATGCGCGTTCGTCGGAATCGCAGACATGCGGGTCGGACCAGCAGAAAAATTGAGGAATCTTGATTTAGAGACAAGATACCCAGAAATTCGACATTTTTCAACGAATTTCGGCTATTTATGAACCGATCCTGAAATTCTTGGTTGGGTCCGTCAGGGCTCCAGACACTCAGCTGCCCCGCACCAAAAATTCAGAAAAAAGTTAGTATTTGGCCGAGATACCCTCGATTCTTGTCGGTTCTGACCGTTCTGACCAAGTCGCGGATGAAACGTCGAATTGCAATGCGCGTTCTTCGGAATCGCAGACATTCGGGTCAGACGAGCAGAAAAATTGAGGAATCTTGATTTAGAGACAAGATAGCCAGAAATTCGACATTTTTCAACGAATCTCGGCTATTTATGAACCGATCCTGAAATTCTTGGGTGGGTTCGTCAGGGCTCCAGACACTCAGCTGCCCCGCACCGAAAATTCAGAAAAAAGTTAGTATTTGGCCGAGATACCCTCGATTCTTGTCGGTTCTGACCGTTCTGACCAAGTCGCGGATGAAACGTCGAATTGCAATGCGCGTTCTTCGGAATCGCAGACATTCGGGTCAGACGAGCAGAAAAATTGAGGAATCTTGATTAAGAGACAAGGTAGCCAGAAATTCGACATTTTTCAACAAATCTCGGCTATTTATGAACCGATCCTGAAATTCTTGGGTGGGTTCGTCAGGGCTCCAGACACTCAGCTGCCCCGCACCGAAAATTCAGAAAAAAGTTAGTATTTGGCCGAGATACTCTCTATTCTTGTCGGTTCTGACCGTTCTGACCAAGTTGCGGATGAGACCTCAAATTGCAATGCGCGTTCGTCGGAATCGCAGACATGCGAGTCAGACCAGCAGAAAAATTGAGGAATCTTGATTTAGAGACAAGATAGCCAGAAATTCGACATTTTTCAACGAATCTCGGCTATTTATGAACCGATCCTGAAATTCTTGGGTGGGTTCGACAGGGCTCCAGACACTCAGCTGCTCCGCACAGAAAATTCAGAAAAAAGTTAGTATTTGGCCGAGATACCCTCGATTCTTGTCGGTTCTGACCGTTCTGACCAAGTCGCGGATGAAACGTCGAATTGCAATGCGCGTTCTTCGGAATCGCAGACATTCGGGTCAGACGAGCAGAAAAATCGAGGAATCTTGATTTAGAGACAAGATAGCCAGAAATTCGACATTTTTCAACGAATCTCGGCTATTTATGAACCGATCCTGAAATTCTTGGGTGGGTTCGACAGGGCTCCAGACACTCAGCCGCCCCGCACAGAAAATTCAGAAAAAAGTTAGTATTTGGCTGAGATACCCTCGATTCTTGTCGGTTCTGACCGTTCTGACCAAGTCGCGGATGAAACGTCGAATTGCAATGCGCGTTCTTCGGAATCGCAGACATTCGGGTCAGACGAGCAGAAAAATCGAGGAATCTTGATTTAGAGACAAGATAGCCAGAAATTCGACATTTTTCAACGAATCTCGGCTATTTATGAACCGATCCTGAAATTCTTGGTTGGTTTCGTCAGAGCTCCAGACACTCAGCTGCCCCGCACCAAAAATTCAGAAAAAAGTTAGTATTTGGCCGAGATACCCTCGATTCTTGTCGGTTCTGACCGTTCTGACCAAGTTGCGGATGAGACCTCAAATTGCAATGCGCGTTCGTCGGAATCGCAGACATGCGGGTCGGACCAGCAGAAAAATTGAGGAATCTTGATTTAGAGACAAGATAGCCAGAAATTCGACATTTTTCAACGACTCTCGGCTATTTATGAACCGATCCTGAAATTCTTGGGTGGGTTCGTCAGGGCTCCAGACACTCAGCTGCCCCGCACCGAAAATTCAGAAAAAAGTTAGTATTTGGCTGAGATACCCTCGATTCTTGTCGGTTCTGACCGTTCTGACCAAGTTGCGGATGAGACCTCAAATTGCAATGCGCGTTCGTCGGAATCGCAGACATGCGGGTCGGACCAGCAGAAAAATTGAGGAATCTTGATTTAGAGACAAGATAGCCAGAAATTCGACATTTTTCAACGAATCTCGGCTATTTATGAACCGATCCTGAAATTCTTGGTTGGGTCCGTCAGGGCTCCAGACACTCAGCTGCCCCGCACCAAAAATTCAGAAAAAAGTTAGTATTTGGCCGAGATACCCTCGATTCTTGTCGGTTCTGACCGTTCTGACCAAGTCGCGGATGAAACGTCAAATTGCAATGCGCGTTCTTCGGAATCGCAGACATTCGGGTCAGACGAGCAGAAAAATTGAGGAATCTTGATTTAGAGACAAGGTAGCCAGAAATTCGACATTTTTCAACGAATCTCGGCTATTTATGAACCGATCCTGAAATTCTTGGGTGGGTTCGTCAGGGCTCCAGACACTCAGCTGCCCCGCACCGAAAATTCAGAAAAAAGTTAGTATTTGGCCGAGATACCCTCGATTCTTGTCGGTTCTGACCGTTCTGACCAAGTCGCGGATGAAACGTCGAATTGCAATGCGCGTTCTTCGGAATCGCAGACATTCGGGTCAGACGAGCAGAAAAATTGAGGAATCTTGATTAAGAGACAAGGTAGCCAGAAATTCGACATTTTTCCACGAATCTCGGCTATTTATGAACCGATCCTGAAATTCTTGGGTGGGTTCGTCAGGGCTCCAGACACTCAGCTGCCCCGCACCAAAAATTCAGAAAAAAGTTAGTATTTGGCCGAGATACCCTCGATTCTTGTCGGTTCTGACCGTTCTGACCAAGTTGCGGATGAGACCTCAAATTGCAATGCGCGTTCGTCGGAATCGCGGACATGCGGGTCGGACCAGCATAAAAATTGAGGAATCTTGATTTAGAGACAAGATAGCCAGAAATTCGACATTTTTCAACGAATCTGGGCTATTTATGAACCGATCCTGAAATTCTTGGGTGGGTTCGTCAGGGCTCCAGACACTCAGCTGCCCCGCACCGAAAATTCAGAAAAAAGTTAGTATTTGGCCGAGATACCCTCTATTCTTGTCGGTTCTGACCGTTCTGACCAAGTTGCGGATGAGACCTCAAATTGCAATGCGCGTTCGTCGGAATCGCAGACATGCGAGTCAGACCAGCAGAAAAATTGAGGAATCTTGATTTAGAGACAAGATAGCCAGAAATTCGACATTTTTCAACGAATCTCGGCTATTTATGAACCGATCCTGAAATTCTTGGGTGGGTTCGACAGGGCTCCAGACACTCAGCTGCTCCGCACAGAAAATTCAGAAAAAAGTTAGTATTTGGCCGAGATACCCTCGATTCTTGTCGGTTCTGACCGTTCTGACCAAGTCGCGGATGAAACGTCGAATTGCAATGCGCGTTCTTCGGAATCGCAGACATTCGGGTCAGACGAGCAGAAAAATCGAGGAATCTTGATTTAGAGACAAGATAGCCAGAAATTCGACATTTTTCAACGAATCTCGGCTATTTATGAACCGATCCTGAAATTCTTGGGTGGGTTCGACAGGGCTCCAGACACTCAGCCGCCCCGCACAGAAAATTCAGAAAAAAGTTAGTATTTAGCCGAGATACCCTCGATTCTTGTCGGTTCTGACCGTTCTGACCAAGTCGCGGATGAAACGTCGAATTGCAATGCGCGTTCTTCGGAATCGCAGACATTCGGGTCAGACGAGCAGAAAAATCGAGGAATCTTGATTTAGAGACAAGATAGCCAGAAATTCGACATTTTTCAACGAATCTCGGCTATTTATGAACCGATCCTGAAATTCTTGGTTGGTTTCGTCAGAGCTCCAGACACTCAGCTGCCCCGCACCAAAAATTCAGAAAAAAGTTAGTATTTGGCCGAGATACCCTCGATTCTTGTCGGTTCTGACCGTTCTGACCAAGTTGCGGATGAGACCTCAAATTGCAATGCGCGTTCGTCGGAATCGCAGACATGCGGGTCGGACCAGCAGAAAAATTGAGGAATCTTGATTTAGAGACAAGATAGCCAGAAATTCGACATTTTTCAACGACTCTCGGCTATTTATGAACCGATCCTGAAATTCTTGGGTGGGTTCGTCAGGGCTCCAGACACTCAGCTGCCCCGCACCGAAAATTCAGAAAAAAGTTAGTATTTGGCTGAGATACCCTCGATTCTTGTCGGTTCTGACCGTTCTGACCAAGTTGCGGATGAGACCTCAAATTGCAATGCGCGTTCGTCGGAATCGCAGACATGCGGGTCGGACCAGCAGAAAAATTGAGGAATCTTGATTTAGAGACAAGATAGCCAGAAATTCGACATTTTTCAACGAATCTCGGCTATTTATGAACCGATCCTGAAATTCTTAGTTGGGTCCGTCAGGGCTCCAGACACTCAGCTGCCCCGCACCAAAAATTCAGAAAAAAGTTAGTATTTGGCCGAGATACCCTCGATTCTTGTCGGTTCTGACCGTTCTGACCAAGTCGCGGATGAAACGTCGAATTGCAATGCGCGTTCTTCGGAATCGCAGACATTCGGGTCAGACGAGCAGAAAAATTGAGGAATCTTGATTTAGAGACAAGGTAGCCAGAAATTCGACATTTTTCAACGAATCTCGGCTATTTATGAACCGATCCTGAAATTCTTGGGTGGGTTCGTCAGGGCTCCAGACACTCAGCTGCCCCGCACCGAAAATTCAGAAAAAAGTTAGTATTTGGCCGAGATACCCTCGATTCTTGTCGGTTCTGACCGTTCTGACCAAGTCGCGGATGAAACGTCGAATTGCAATGCGCGTTCTTCGGAATCGCGGACATTCGGGTCAGACGAGCAGAAAAATTGAGGAATCTTGATTTAGAGACAAGGTAGCCAGAAATTCGACATTTTTCAACGAATCTCGGCTATTTATGAACCGATCCTGAAATTCTTGGTTGGGTTCGTCAGGGCTCCAGACACTCAGCTGCCCCGCACAGAAAATTCAGAAAAAAGTTAGTATTTGGCCGAGATACCCTCGATTCTTGTCGGTTCTGACCGTTCTGACCAAGTCGCGGACGAGACCTCAAATTGCAATGCGCGTTCGTCGGAATCGCAGACATGCGGGTCAGACCAGCAGAAAAATTGAGGAATCTTGATTTAAAGACAAGATAGCCAGAAATTCGACATTTTTCAACAAATCTCGGCTATTTATGAACCGATCCTGAAATTTTTGGGTGGGTTCGACAGGGCTCCAGACACTCAGCTGCCCCGCACAGAAAATTCAGAAAAAAGTTAGTATTTGGCCGAGATTACCTCTATTCTTGTCGGTTCGGACCGTTCTGACTAAGTTGCGGATGAGACCTCGAATTGCAATGCGCGTTTGTCGGAATCGCAGACATGCGGGTCAGAGCAGCAGAAAAATCGAGGAATCTTGATTTAGAGACAAGATAGCCAGAAATTCGACATTTTTCAACGAATCTCGGCTATTTATGAACCGATCCTGAAATTCTTGGTTGGGTTTGTCAGGGCTCCAGACACTCAGCTGCCCCGCACCAAAAATTCAGAAAAAAGTTAGTATTTGGCCGAGATACCCTCGATTCTTGTCGGTTCTGACCGTTCTGACCAAGTTGCGGATGAGACCTCAAATTGCAATGCGCGTTCGTCGGAATCGCAGACATGCGGGTCGGACCAGCAGAAAAATTGAGGAATCTTGATTTAGAGGCAAGATAGCCAGAAATTCGACATTTTTCAACGAATCTCGGCTATTTATGAACCGATCCTGAAATTCTTGGGTGGGTTCGACAGGGCTCCAGACACTCAGCTGCCCCGCACAGAAAATTCAGAAAAAAGTTAGTATTTGGCCGAGATACCCTCGATTCTTGTCGGTTCTGACCGTTCTGACCAAGTCGCGGATGAAACGTCGAATTGCAATGCGCGTTCTTCGGAATCGCAGACATTCGGGTCAGACGAGCAGAAAAATTGAGGAATCTTGATTTAGAGACAAGGTAGCCAGAAATTCGACATTTTTCAACGAATCTCGGCTATTTATGAACCGATCCTGAAATTCTTGGGTGGGTTTGTCAGGGCTCCAGACACTCAGCTGCCCCGCACCGAAAATTCAGAAAAAAGTTAGTATTTGGCCGAGATACCCTCTATTCTTGTCGGTTCTGACCGTTCTGACCAAAATGCGGATGAGACCTCAAATTGCAATGCGCGTTCGTCGGAATCGCAGACATGCGGGTCAGACCAGCAGAAAAATTGAGGAATCTTGATTTAGAGACAAGATAGCCAGAAATTCGACATTTTTCAACGAATCTCGGCTATTTATGAACCGATCCTGAAATTCTTGGGTGGGTTCGTCAGGGCTCCAGACACTCAGCTGCCCCGCACCGAAAATTCAGAAAAAAGTTAGAATTTGGCTGAGATACCCTCGATTCTTGTCGGTTCTGACCGTTCTGACCAAGTTGCGGATGAGACCTCGAATTGCAATGCGCGTTCGTCGGAATCGCAGACATGCGGGTCAGACCAGCAGAAAAATTGAGGAATCTTGATTTAGAGACAAGATAGCCAGAAATTCGACATTTTTCAACGAATCTGGGCTATTTATGAACCGATCCTGAAATTCTTGGGTGGGTTCGTCAGGGCTCCAGACACTCAGCTGCCCCGCACCGAAAATTCAGAAAAAAGTTAGTATTTGGCCGAGATACCCTCTATTCTTGTCGGTTCTGACCGTTCTGACCAAGTTGCGGATGAGACCTCAAATTGCAATGCGCGTTCGTCGGAATCGCAGACATGCGAGTCAGACCAGCAGAAAAATTGAGGAATCTTGATTTAGAGACAAGATAGCCAGAAATTCGACATTTTTCAACGAATCTCGGCTATTTATGAACCGATCCTGAAATTCTTGGGTGGGTTCGACAGGGCTCCAGACACTCAGCTGCTCCGCACAGAAAATTCAGAAAAAAGTTAGTATTTGGCCGAGATACCCTCGATTCTTGTCGGTTCTGACCGTTCTGACCAAGTCGCGGATGAAACGTCGAATTGCAATGCGCGTTCTTCGGAATCGCAGACATTCGGGTCAGACGAGCAGAAAAATCGAGGAATCTTGATTTAGAGACAAGATAGCCAGAAATTCGACATTTTTCAACGAATCTCGGCTATTTATGAACCGATCCTGAAATTCTTGGTTGGTTTCGTCAGAGCTCCAGACACTCAGCTGCTCCGCACAGAAAATTCAGAAAAAAGTTAGTATTTGGCCGAGATACCCTCGATTCTTGTCGGTTCTGACCGTTCTGACCAAGTTGCGGATGAGACCTCAAATTGCAATGCGCGTTCGTCGGAATCGCAGACATGCGGGTCGGACCAGCAGAAAAATTGAGGAATCTTGATTTAGAGACAAGATAGCCAGAAATTCGACATTTTTCAACGACTCTCGGCTATTTATGAACCGATCCTGAAATTCTTGGGTGGGTTCGTCAGGGCTCCAGACACTCAGCTGCCCCGCACAGAAAATTCAGAAAAAAGTTAGTATTTGGCCGAGATACTCTCGATTCTTGTCGGTTCTGACCGTTCTGACCAAGTCGCGGATGAAACGTCGAATTGCGATGCGCGTTCTTCGGAATCGCAGACATTCGGGTCAGACGAGCAGAAAAATTGAGGAATCTTGTTTCAGAGACAAGGTAGCCAGAAATTCGACATTTTTCAACGAATCTCGGCTATTTATGAACCGATCCTGAAATTCTTGGTTGGGTCCGTCAGGGCTCCAGACACTCAGCTGCCCCGCACCGAAAATTCAGGAAAAAGTTAGTATTTGGCCGAGATACCCTCTATTCTTGTCGGTTCTGACCGTTCTGACCAAGTTGCGGATGAGACCTCAAATTGCAATGCGCGTTCGTGGGAATCGCAGACATGCGGGTCAGACCAGCAGAAAAATTGAGGAATCTTGATTTAGAGACAAGATAGCCAGAAATTCGACATTTTTCAACGAATCTCGGCTATTTATGAACCGATCCTGAAATTCTTGGTTGGGTCCGTCAGGGCTCCAGACACTCAGCTGCCCCGCACCAAAAATTCAGAAAAAAGTTAGTATTTGGCCGAGATACCCTCGATTCTTGTCGGTTCTGACCGTTCTGACCAAGTCGCGGATGAAACGTCAAATTGCAATGCGCGTTCTTCGGAATCGCAGACATTCGGGTCAGACGAGCAGAAAAATTGAGGAATCTTGATTTAGAGACAAGGTAGCCAGAAATTCGACATTTTTCAACGAATCTCGGCTATTTATGAACCGATCCTGAAATTCTTGGGTGGGTTCGTCAGGGCTCCAGACACTCAGCTGCCCCGCACCGAAAATTCAGAAAAAAGTTAGTATTTGGCCGAGATACCCTCGATTCTTGTCGGTTCTGACCGTTCTGACCAAGTCGCGGATGAAACGTCGAATTGCAATGCGCGTTCTTCGGAATCGCAGACATTCGGGTCAGACGAGCAGAAAAATTGAGGAATCTTGATTAAGAGACAAGGTAGCCAGAAATTCGACATTTTTCCACGAATCTCGGCTATTTATGAACCGATCCTGAAATTCTTGGGTGGGTTCGTCAGGGCTCCAGACACTCAGCTGCCCCGCACCAAAAATTCAGAAAAAAGTTAGTATTTGGCCGAGATACCCTCGATTCTTGTCGGTTCTGACCGTTCTGACCAAGTTGCGGATGAGACCTCAAATTGCAATGCGCGTTCGTCGGAATCGCGGACATGCGGGTCGGACCAGCATAAAAATTGAGGAATCTTGATTTAGAGACAAGATAGCCAGAAATTCGACATTTTTCAACGAATCTGGGCTATTTATGAACCGATCCTGAAATTCTTGGGTGGGTTCGTCAGGGCTCCAGACACTCAGCTGCCCCGCACCGAAAATTCAGAAAAAAGTTAGTATTTGGCCGAGATACCCTCTATTCTTGTCGGTTCTGACCGTTCTGACCAAGTTGCGGATGAGACCTCAAATTGCAATGCGCGTTCGTCGGAATCGCAGACATGCGAGTCAGACCAGCAGAAAAATTGAGGAATCTTGATTTAGAGACAAGATAGCCAGAAATTCGACATTTTTCAACGAATCTCGGCTATTTATGAACCGATCCTGAAATTCTTGGGTGGGTTCGACAGGGCTCCAGACACTCAGCTGCTCCGCACAGAAAATTCAGAAAAAAGTTAGTATTTGGCCGAGATACCCTCGATTCTTGTCGGTTCTGACCGTTCTGACCAAGTCGCGGATGAAACGTCGAATTGCAATGCGCGTTCTTCGGAATCGCAGACATTCGGGTCAGACGAGCAGAAAAATCGAGGAATCTTGATTTAGAGACAAGATAGCCAGAAATTCGACATTTTTCAACGAATCTCGGCTATTTATGAACCGATCCTGAAATTCTTGGGTGGGTTCGACAGGGCTCCAGACACTCAGCCGCCCCGCACAGAAAATTCAGAAAAAAGTTAGTATTTAGCCGAGATACCCTCGATTCTTGTCGGTTCTGACCGTTCTGACCAAGTCGCGGATGAAACGTCGAATTGCAATGCGCGTTCTTCGGAATCGCAGACATTCGGGTCAGACGAGCAGAAAAATCGAGGAATCTTGATTTAGAGACAAGATAGCCAGAAATTCGACATTTTTCAACGAATCTCGGCTATTTATGAACCGATCCTGAAATTCTTGGTTGGTTTCGTCAGAGCTCCAGACACTCAGCTGCCCCGCACCAAAAATTCAGAAAAAAGTTAGTATTTGGCCGAGATACCCTCGATTCTTGTCGGTTCTGACCGTTCTGACCAAGTTGCGGATGAGACCTCAAATTGCAATGCGCGTTCGTCGGAATCGCAGACATGCGGGTCGGACCAGCAGAAAAATTGAGGAATCTTGATTTAGAGACAAGATAGCCAGAAATTCGACATTTTTCAACGACTCTCGGCTATTTATGAACCGATCCTGAAATTCTTGGGTGGGTTCGTCAGGGCTCCAGACACTCAGCTGCCCCGCACCGAAAATTCAGAAAAAAGTTAGTATTTGGCTGAGATACCCTCGATTCTTGTCGGTTCTGACCGTTCTGACCAAGTTGCGGATGAGACCTCAAATTGCAATGCGCGTTCGTCGGAATCGCAGACATGCGGGTCGGACCAGCAGAAAAATTGAGGAATCTTGATTTAGAGACAAGATAGCCAGAAATTCGACATTTTTCAACGAATCTCGGCTATTTATGAACCGATCCTGAAATTCTTAGTTGGGTCCGTCAGGGCTCCAGACACTCAGCTGCCCCGCACCAAAAATTCAGAAAAAAGTTAGTATTTGGCCGAGATACCCTCGATTCTTGTCGGTTCTGACCGTTCTGACCAAGTCGCGGATGAAACGTCGAATTGCAATGCGCGTTCTTCGGAATCGCAGACATTCGGGTCAGACGAGCAGAAAAATTGAGGAATCTTGATTTAGAGACAAGGTAGCCAGAAATTCGACATTTTTCAACGAATCTCGGCTATTTATGAACCGATCCTGAAATTCTTGGGTGGGTTCGTCAGGGCTCCAGACACTCAGCTGCCCCGCACCGAAAATTCAGAAAAAAGTTAGTATTTGGCCGAGATACCCTCGATTCTTGTCGGTTCTGACCGTTCTGACCAAGTCGCGGATGAAACGTCGAATTGCAATGCGCGTTCTTCGGAATCGCGGACATTCGGGTCAGACGAGCAGAAAAATTGAGGAATCTTGATTTAGAGACAAGGTAGCCAGAAATTCGACATTTTTCAACGAATCTCGGCTATTTATGAACCGATCCTGAAATTCTTGGTTGGGTTCGTCAGGGCTCCAGACACTCAGCTGCCCCGCACAGAAAATTCAGAAAAAAGTTAGTATTTGGCCGAGATACCCTCGATTCTTGTCGGTTCTGACCGTTCTGACCAAGTCGCGGACGAGACCTCAAATTGCAATGCGCGTTCGTCGGAATCGCAGACATGCGGGTCAGACCAGCAGAAAAATTGAGGAATCTTGATTTAAAGACAAGATAGCCAGAAATTCGACATTTTTCAACAAATCTCGGCTATTTATGAACCGATCCTGAAATTTTTGGGTGGGTTCGACAGGGCTCCAGACACTCAGCTGCCCCGCACAGAAAATTCAGAAAAAAGTTAGTATTTGGCCGAGATTACCTCTATTCTTGTCGGTTCGGACCGTTCTGACTAAGTTGCGGATGAGACCTCGAATTGCAATGCGCGTTTGTCGGAATCGCAGACATGCGGGTCAGAGCAGCAGAAAAATCGAGGAATCTTGATTTAGAGACAAGATAGCCAGAAATTCGACATTTTTCAACGAATCTCGGCTATTTATGAACCGATCCTGAAATTCTTGGTTGGGTTTGTCAGGGCTCCAGACACTCAGCTGCCCCGCACCAAAAATTCAGAAAAAAGTTAGTATTTGGCCGAGATACCCTCGATTCTTGTCGGTTCTGACCGTTCTGACCAAGTTGCGGATGAGACCTCAAATTGCAATGCGCGTTCGTCGGAATCGCAGACATGCGGGTCGGACCAGCAGAAAAATTGAGGAATCTTGATTTAGAGGCAAGATAGCCAGAAATTCGACATTTTTCAACGAATCTCGGCTATTTATGAACCGATCCTGAAATTCTTGGGTGGGTTCGACAGGGCTCCAGACACTCAGCTGCCCCGCACAGAAAATTCAGAAAAAAGTTAGTATTTGGCCGAGATACCCTCGATTCTTGTCGGTTCTGACCGTTCTGACCAAGTCGCGGATGAAACGTCGAATTGCAATGCGCGTTCTTCGGAATCGCAGACATTCGGGTCAGACGAGCAGAAAAATTGAGGAATCTTGATTTAGAGACAAGGTAGCCAGAAATTCGACATTTTTCAACGAATCTCGGCTATTTATGAACCGATCCTGAAATTCTTGGGTGGGTTTGTCAGGGCTCCAGACACTCAGCTGCCCCGCACCGAAAATTCAGAAAAAAGTTAGTATTTGGCCGAGATACCCTCTATTCTTGTCGGTTCTGACCGTTCTGACCAAAATGCGGATGAGACCTCAAATTGCAATGCGCGTTCGTCGGAATCGCAGACATGCGGGTCAGACCAGCAGAAAAATTGAGGAATCTTGATTTAGAGACAAGATAGCCAGAAATTCGACATTTTTCAACGAATCTCGGCTATTTATGAACCGATCCTGAAATTCTTGGGTGGGTTCGTCAGGGCTCCAGACACTCAGCTGCCCCGCACCGAAAATTCAGAAAAAAGTTAGAATTTGGCTGAGATACCCTCGATTCTTGTCGGTTCTGACCGTTCTGACCAAGTTGCGGATGAGACCTCGAATTGCAATGCGCGTTCGTCGGAATCGCAGACATGCGGGTCAGACCAGCAGAAAAATTGAGGAATCTTGATTTAGAGACAAGATAGCCAGAAATTCGACATTTTTCAACGAATCTGGGCTATTTATGAACCGATCCTGAAATTCTTGGGTGGGTTCGTCAGGGCTCCAGACACTCAGCTGCCCCGCACCGAAAATTCAGAAAAAAGTTAGTATTTGGCCGAGATACCCTCTATTCTTGTCGGTTCTGACCGTTCTGACCAAGTTGCGGATGAGACCTCAAATTGCAATGCGCGTTCGTCGGAATCGCAGACATGCGAGTCAGACCAGCAGAAAAATTGAGGAATCTTGATTTAGAGACAAGATAGCCAGAAATTCGACATTTTTCAACGAATCTCGGCTATTTATGAACCGATCCTGAAATTCTTGGGTGGGTTCGACAGGGCTCCAGACACTCAGCTGCTCCGCACAGAAAATTCAGAAAAAAGTTAGTATTTGGCCGAGATACCCTCGATTCTTGTCGGTTCTGACCGTTCTGACCAAGTCGCGGATGAAACGTCGAATTGCAATGCGCGTTCTTCGGAATCGCAGACATTCGGGTCAGACGAGCAGAAAAATCGAGGAATCTTGATTTAGAGACAAGATAGCCAGAAATTCGACATTTTTCAACGAATCTCGGCTATTTATGAACCGATCCTGAAATTCTTGGTTGGTTTCGTCAGAGCTCCAGACACTCAGCTGCTCCGCACAGAAAATTCAGAAAAAAGTTAGTATTTGGCCGAGATACCCTCGATTCTTGTCGGTTCTGACCGTTCTGACCAAGTTGCGGATGAGACCTCAAATTGCAATGCGCGTTCGTCGGAATCGCAGACATGCGGGTCGGACCAGCAGAAAAATTGAGGAATCTTGATTTAGAGACAAGATAGCCAGAAATTCGACATTTTTCAACGACTCTCGGCTATTTATGAACCGATCCTGAAATTCTTGGGTGGGTTCGTCAGGGCTCCAGACACTCAGCTGCCCCGCACAGAAAATTCAGAAAAAAGTTAGTATTTGGCCGAGATACTCTCGATTCTTGTCGGTTCTGACCGTTCTGACCAAGTCGCGGATGAAACGTCGAATTGCGATGCGCGTTCTTCGGAATCGCAGACATTCGGGTCAGACGAGCAGAAAAATTGAGGAATCTTGTTTCAGAGACAAGGTAGCCAGAAATTCGACATTTTTCAACGAATCTCGGCTATTTATGAACCGATCCTGAAATTCTTGGTTGGGTCCGTCAGGGCTCCAGACACTCAGCTGCCCCGCACCGAAAATTCAGGAAAAAGTTAGTATTTGGCCGAGATACCCTCTATTCTTGTCGGTTCTGACCGTTCTGACCAAGTTGCGGATGAGACCTCAAATTGCAATGCGCGTTCGTGGGAATCGCAGACATGCGGGTCAGACCAGCAGAAAAATTGAGGAATCTTGATTTAGAGACAAGATAGCCAGAAATTCGACATTTTTCAACGAATCTCGGCTATTTATGAACCGATCCTGAAATTCTTGGGTGGGTTCGACAGGGCTCCAGACACTCAGCTGCCCCGCACAGAAAATTCAGAAAAAAGTTAGTATTCGGCCGAGATACCGTCGATTCTTGTCGGTTCTGACCGTTCTGACCAAGTCGCGGATGAAACGTCGAATTGCAATGCGCGTTCTTCGGAATCGCAGACATTCGGGTCAGACGAGCAGAAAAATCGAGGAATCTTGATTTAGAGACAAGATAGCCAGAAATTCGACATTTTTCAACGAATCTCGGCTATTTATGAACCGATCCTGAAATTCTTGGTTGGTTTCGTCAGAGCTCCAGACACTCAGCTGCCCCGCACTAAAAATTCAGAAAAAAGTTAGTATTTGGCCGAGATACCCTCGATTCTTGTCGGTTCTGACCGTTCTGACCAAGTTGCGGATGAGACCTCAAATTGCAATGCGCGTTCGTCGGAATCGCAGACATGCGGGTCGGACCAGCAGAAAAATTGAGGAATCTTGATTTAGAGACAAGATAGCCAGAAATTCGACATTTTTCAACGACTCTCGGCTATTTATGAACCGATCCTAAAATTCTTGGGTGGGTTCGTCAGGGCTCCAGACACTCAGCTGCCCCGCACAGAAAATTCAGAAAAAAGTTAGTATTTGGCCGAGATACCCTCGATTCTTGTCGGTTCTGACCGTTCTGACCAAGTCGCGGATGAAACGTCGAATTGCAATGCGCGTACTTCGGAATCGCAGACATTCGGGTCAGACGAGCAGAAAAATCGAGGAATCTTGATTTAGAGACAAGATAGCCAGAAATTCGACATTTTTCAACGAATCTGGGCTATTTATAAACCGATCCTGAAATTCTTGGGTGGGTTCGTCAGGGCTCCAGACACTCAGCTGCCCCGCACCGAAAATTCAGAAAAAAGTTAGTATTTGGCTGAGATACCCTCGATTCTTGTCGGTTCTGACCGTTCTGACCAAGTTGCGGATGAGACCTCAAATTGCAATGCGCGTTCTTCGGAATCGCAGACATTCGGGTCAGACGAGCAGAAAAATTGAGAAATCTTGATTTAGAGACAAGGTAGCCAGAAATTCGACATTTTTCAACGAATCTCGGCTATTTATGAACCGATCCTGAAATTCTTGGGTGGGTTCGACAGGGCTCCAGACACTCAGCTGCCCCGCACAGAAAATTCAGAAAAAAGTTAGTATTTGGCCGAGATACCCTCGATTCTTGTCGGTTCTGACCGTTCTGACCAAGTCGCGGACGAGACCTCAAATTGCAATGCGCGTTCGTCGGAATCGCAGACATGCGGGTCAGACCAGCAAAAAAATTGAGAAATCTTGATTTAGAGACAAGATAGCCAGAAATTCGACATTTTTCAACAAATCTCGGCTATTTATGAACCGATCCTGAAATTCTTGGGTGGGTTCGACAGGGCTCCAGACACTCAGCTGCCCCGCACAGAAAATTCAGGAAAAAGTTAGTATTTGGCCGAGATACCCTCGATTCTTGTCGGTTCTGACCGTTCTGACCAAGTCGCGGATGAAACGTCGAATTGCAATGCGCGTTCTTCGGAATCGCAGACATTCGGGTCAGACGAGCAGAAAAATCGAGGAATCTTGATTTAGAGACAAGATAGCCAGAAATTCGACATTTTTCAACGAATCTCGGCTATTTATGAACCGATCCTGAAATTCTTGGTTGGGTTCGTCAGGGCTCTAGACACTCAGCTGCCCCGCACCAAAAATTCAGAAAAAAGTTAGTATTTGGCCGAGATACCCTCGATTCTTGTCGGTTCTGACCGTTCTGACCAAGTTGCGGATGAGACCTCAAATTGCAATGCGCGTTCGTCGGAATCGCAGACATGCGGGTCGGACCAGCAGAAAAATTGAGGAATCTTGATTTAGAGACAAGATAGCCAGAAATTCGACATTTTTCAACGACTCTCGGCTATTTATGAACCGATCCTGAAATTCTTGGGTGGGTTCGTCAGGGCTCCAGACACTCAGCTGCCCCGCACCGAAAATTCAGAAAAAAGTTAGTATTTGGCCGAGATACTCTCGATTCTTGTCGGTTCTGACCGTTCTGACCAAGTTGCGGATGAGACCTCAAATTGCAATGCGCGTTCGTCGGAATCGCAGACATGCGGGTCAGACCAGCAGAAAAATTGAGGAATCTTGATTTAGAGACAAGATAGCCAGAAATTCGACATTTTTCAACGAATCTCGGCTATTTATAAACCGATCCTGAAATTCTTGGGTGGGTTCGTCAGGGCTCCAGACACTCAGCTGCCCCGCACCGAGAATTCAGAAAAAAGTTAGTATTTGGCTGAGATACTCTCGATTCTTGTCGGTTTTGACCGTTCTGACCAAGTTGCGGATGAGACCTCAAATTGCAATGCGCGTTCGTCGGAATCGCAGACATGCGGGTCAGACCAGCAGAAAAATTAAGGAATCTTGATTTAGAGACAAGATAGCCAGAAATTCGACATTTTTCAACGAATCTCGGCTATTTATGAACCGATCCTGAAATTCTTGGGTGGGTTCGTCAGGGCTCCAGACACTCAGCTGCCCCGCACCGAAAATTCAGAAAAAAGTTAGTATTTGGCTGAGATACCCTCGATTCTTGTCGGTTCTGACCGTTCTGACCAAGTTGCGGATGAGACCTCAAATTGCAATGCGCGTTCGTCGGAATCGCAGACATGCGGGTCGGACCAGCAGAAAAATTGAGGAATCTTGATTTAGAGACAAGATAGCCAGAAATTCGACATTTTTCAACGAATCTCGGCTATTTATGAACCGATCCTGAAATTCTTGGGTGGGTTCGACAGGGCTCCAGACACTCAGCTGCCCCGCACAGAAAATTCAGACAAAAGTTAGTATTTGGCCGAGATACCCTCGATTCTTGTCGGTTCTGAGCGTTCTGACCAAGTCGCGGATGAAACGTCGAATTGCAATGCGCGTTCTTCGGAATCGCAGACA
This sequence comes from Diprion similis, assembly GCF_021155765.1. Lineage (NCBI taxonomy): Eukaryota > Metazoa > Arthropoda > Insecta > Hymenoptera > Diprionidae > Diprion > Diprion similis. The sequence continues at coordinate 13,271,577 of NC_060115.1, read as the reverse complement.
TTCGGGTCAGACGAGCAGAAAAATTGAGAAATCTTGATTTAGAGACAAGGTAGCCAGATATTCGACATTTTTCAACGAATCTCGGCTATTATTAACCGATCCTGAAATTCTTGGGTGGGTTCGTCAGGGCTCCAGACACTCAGCTGCCCCGCACCGAAAATTCAAAAAAAAGTTAGTATTTGGCCGAGATACCCTCGATTCTTGTCGGTTCTGACCGTTCTGACCAAGTTGCGGATGAGACCTCAAATTGCAATGCGCGTTCGTCGGAATCGCAGACATGCGGGTCAGACCAGCAGAAAAATTGAGGAATCTTGATTTAGAGACAAGATAGCCAGAAATTCGACATTTTTCAACGAATCTCGGCTATTTATGAACCGATCTTGAAATTCTTGGTTGGGTTCGTCAGGGCTCCAGACACTCAGCTGCCCCGCACCAAAAATTCAGAAAAAAGTTAGTATTTGGCCGAGATACCCTCGATTCTTGTCGGTTCTGACCGTTCTGACCAAGTTGCGGATGAGACCTCAAATTGCAATGCGCGTTCGTCGGAATCGCAGACATGCGGGTCGGACCAGCAGAAAAATTGAGGAATCTTGATTTAGAGACAAGATAGCCAGAAATTCGACATTTTTCAACGAATCTCGGCTATTTATGAACCGATCCTGAAATTCTTGGGTGGGTTCGACAGGGCTCCAGACACTCAGCTGCCCCGCACAGAAAATTCAGAAAAAAGTCAGTATTTGGCCGAGATACCCTCGATTCTTGTCGGTTCTGACCGTTCTGACCAAGTCGCGGATGAAACGTCGAATTGCAATGCGCGTTCTTCGGAATCGCAGACATTCGGGTCAGACGAGCAGAAAAATTGAGGAATCTTGATTTAGAGACAAGGTAGCCAGGAATTCGACATTTTTCAACGAATCTCGGCTATTTATGAACCGATCCTGAAATTCTTGGGTGGGTTCGTCAGGGCTCCAGACACTCAGCTGCCCCGCACCGAAGATTCAGAAAAAAGTTAGTATTTGGCCGAGATACCCTCGATTCTTGTCGGTTCTGACCGTTCTGACCAAGTCGCGGATGAAACGTCGAATTGCAATGCGCGTTCTTCGGAATCGCAGACATTCGGGTCAGACGAGCGGAAAAATTGAGGAATCTTGATTTAGAGACAAGGTAGCCAGAAATTCGACATTTTTCAACGAATCTCGGCTATTTATGAACCGATCCTGAAATTCTTGGGTGGGTTCGTCAGGGCTCCAGACACTCAGCTGCCCCGCACCGAAAATTCAAAAAAAAGTTAGTATTTGGCCGAGATACCCTCGATTCTTGTCGGTTCTGACCGTTCTGACCAAGTTGCGGATGAGACCTCAAATTGCAATGCGCGTTCGTCGGAATCGCAGACATGCGGGTCAGACCAGCAGAAAAATTGAGGAATCTTGATTTAGAGACAAGATAGCCAGAAATTCGACATTTTTCAACAAATCTCGGCTATTTATGAACCGATCCTGAAATTCTTGGGTGGGTTTGACAGGGCTCCAGACACTCAGCTGCCCCGCACCGAAAATTCAGAAAAAAGTTAGTATTTGGCCGAAATACCCTCTATTCTTGTCGGTTCTGACCGTTCTGACTAAGTTGCGGATGGGACCTCAAATTGCAATGCGCGTTTGTCGGAATCGCAGACATGCGGGTCAGACTAGCAGAAAAATCGAGGAATCTTGATTTAGAGACAAGATAGCCAGAAATTCGACATTTGTCAACGAATCTCGGTTATTTATGAACCGATCCTGAAATTCTTGGTTGGATTCGTCAGGGCTCCAGACACTCAGCTGCCCCGCACCAAAAATTCAAAAAAAAGTTAGTATTTGGCCGAGATACCCTCGATTCTTGTCGGTTCTGACCGTTCTGACCAAGTTGCGGATGAGACCTCAAATTGCAATGCGCGTTCGTCGGAATCGCAGACATGCGGGTCGGACCAGCAGAGAAATTGAGGAATCTTGATTTAGAGACAAGATAGCCAGAAATTCGACATTTTTCAACGAATCTCGGCTATTTGTGAACCGATCCTGAAATTCTTGGGTGGGTTCGACAGGGCTCCAGACAGTCAGCTGCCCCGCACAAAAAATTCAGAAAAAAGTTAGTATTTGGCCGAGATACCCTCGATTCTTGTCGGTTCTGACCGTTCTGACCAAGTCGCGGATGAAACGTCGAATTGCAATGCGCGTTCTTCGGAATCGCAGACATTCGGGTCAGACGTGCAGAAAAATTGAGGAATCTTGATTTAGAGACAAGGTAGCCAGAAATTCGACATTTTTCAACGAATCTCGGCTATTTATGAACCGATCCTGAAATTCTTGGGTGGGTTCGTCAGGGCTCCAGACACTCAGCTGCCCCGCACCGAAAATTCAAAGAAAAGTTAGTATTTGGCCGAGATACCCCGATTCTTGTCGGTTCTGACCGTTCTGACCAAGTTGCGGATGAGACCTCAAATTGCAATGCGCGTTCGTCGGAATCGCAGACATGCGGGTCGGACCGTCAGAAAAATTGAGGAATCTTGATTTAGAGACAAGATAGCCAGAAATTCGACATTTTTCAACGAATCTCGGCTATTTATGAACCGATCCTGAAATTCTTGGGTGGGTTCGACAGGGCTCCAGACACTCAGCTGCCCCGCACAGAAAATTCAGAAAAAAGTTAGTATTTGGCCGGGATACCCTCGATTCTTGTCGGTTCTGACCGTTCTGACCAAGTCGCGGATGAAACGTCGAATTGCAATGCGCGTTCTTCGGAATCGCAGACATTCGGGTCAGACGAGCAGAAAAATTGAGAAATCTTGATTTAGAGACAAGGTAGCCAGAAATTCGACATTTTTCAACGAATCTCGGCTATTTATGAACCGATCCTGAAATTCTTGGGTGGGTTCGTCAGGGCTCCAGACACTCAGCTGCCCCGCACCGAAAATTCAAAAAAAAGTTAGTATTTGGCCGAGTTACCCTCGATTCTTGTCGGTTCTGACCGTTCTGACCAAGTTGCGGATCAGACCTCAAATTGCAATGCGCGTTCGTCGGAATCGCAGACATGCGGGTCAGACCAGCAGAAAAATTGAGGAATCTTGATTTAGAGACAAGATAGCCAGAAATTCGACATTTTTCAACAAATCTCGGCTATTTATGAACCGATCCTGAAATTCTTGGGTGGGTTCGACAGGGCTCCAGACACTCAGCTGCCCCGCACCGAAAATTCAGAAAAAAGTTAGTATTTGGCCGAAATACCCTCTATTCTTGTCGGTTCTGACCGTTCTGACTAAGTTGCGGATGAGACCTCAAATTGCAATGCGCGTTTGTCGGAATCGCAGACATGCGGGTCAGACCAGCAGAAAAATCGAGGAATCTTGATTTAGAGACAAGACAGCCAGAAATTCGACATTTGTCAACGAATCTCGGCTATTTATGAACCGATCCTGAAATTCTTGGTTGGATTCGTCAGGGCTCCAGACACTCAGCTGCCCCGCACCAAAAATTCAGAAAAAAGTTAGTATTTGGCCGAGATACCCTCGATTCTTGTCGGTTCTGACCGTTCTGACCAAGTTGCGGATGAGACCTCAAATTGCAATGCGCGTTCGTCGGAATCGCAGACATGCGGGTCGGACCAGCAGAGAAATTGAGGAATCTTGATTTAGAGACAAGATAGCCAGAAATTCGACATTTTTCAACGAATCTCGGCTATTTGTGAACCGATCCTGAAATTCTTGGGTGGGTTCGACAGGGCTACAGACACTCAGCTGCCCCGCACAGAAAATTCAGAAAAAAGTTAGTATTTGGCCGAGATACCCTCGATTCTTGTCGGTTCTGACCGTTCTGACCAAGTCGCGGATGAAACGTCGAATTGCAATGCGCGTTCTTCGGAATCGCAGACATTCGGGTCAGACGAGCAGAAAAATTGAGGAATCTTGATTTAGAGACAAGGTAGCCAGAAATTCGACATTTTTCAACGAATCTCGGCTATTTATGAACCGATCCTGAAATTCTTGGGTGGGTTCGTCAGGGCTCCAGACACTCAGCTGCCCCGCACCGAAAATTCAAATAAAAGTTAGTATTTGGCCGAGATACCCTCGATTCTAGTCGGTTCTGACCGTTCTGACCAAGTTGCGGATGAGACCTCAAATTGCAATGCGCGTTCGTCAAAATCGCAGACATGCGGGTCAGACCAGCAGAAAAATTGAGGAATCTTGATTTAGAGACAAGATAGCCAGAAATTTGACATTTTTCAACGAATCTCGGCTATTTATGAACCGATCCTGAAATTCTTGGGTGGGTTTGTCAGGGCGCCAGACACTCAGCTGCCCCGCACCGAAAATTCAGAAAAAAGTTAGTATTTGGCCGAGATACTCTCGATTCTTGTCGGTTCTGACCGTTCTGACCAAGTTGCGGATGAGACCTCAAATTGCAATGCGCGTTCGTCGGAATCGCAGACATGCGGGTCAGACCAGCAGAAAAATTGAGGAATCTTGATTTAGAGACAAGATAGCCAGAAATTCGACATTTTTCAACGAATCTCGGCTATTTATAAACCGATCCTGAAATTCTTGGGTGGGTTCGTCAGGGCTCCAGACACTCAGCTGCCCCGCACCGAAAATTCAGAAAAAAGTTAGTATTTGGCTGAGATACTCTCGATTCTTGTCGGTTCTGACCGTTCTGACCAAGTTGCGGATGAGACCTCAAATTGCAATGCGCGTTCGTCGGAATCGCAGACATGCGGGTCAGACCAGCAGAAAAATTGAGGAATCTTGATTTAGAGACAAGATAGCCAGAAATTCGACATTTTTCAACGAATCTCGGCTATTTATGAACCGATCTTGAAATTCTTGGTTGGGTTCGTCAGGGCTCCAGACACTCAGCTGCCCCGCACCAAAAATTCAGAAAAAAGTTAGTATTTGGCCGAGATACCCTCGATTCTTGTCGGTTCTGACCGTTCTGACCAAGTTGCGGATGAGACCTCAAATTGCAATGCGCGTTCGTCGGAATCGCAGACATGCGGGTCGGACCAGCAGAAAAATTGAGGAATCTTGATTTAGAGACAAGATAGCCAGAAATTCGACATTTTTCAACGAATCTCGGCTATTTATGAACCGATCCTGAAATTCTTGGGTGGGTTCGACAGGGCTCCAGACACTCAGCTGCCCCGCACAGAAAATTCAGAAAAAAGTTAGTATTTGGCCGAGATACCCTCGATTCTTGTCGGTTCTGACCGTTCTGACCAAGTCGCGGATGAAACGTCGAATTGCAATGCGCGTTCTTCGGAACCGCAGACATTCGGGTCAGACGAGCAGAAAAATTGAGGAATCTTGATTCAGAGACAAGGTATCCAGAAATTCGACATTTTTCAACGAATCTCGGCTATTTATGAACCGATCCTGAAATTCTTGGTTGGGTCCGTCAGGGCTCCAGACACTCAGCTGCCCCGCACCAAAAATTCAGAGAAAAGTTAGTATTTGGCCGAGATACCCTCGATTCTTGTCGGTTCTGACCGTTCTGACCAAGTCGCGGATGAAACGTCGAATTGCAATGCGCGTTCTTCGGAATCGCAGACATTCGGGTCAGACGAGCAGAAAAATTGAGGAATCTTGATTTAGAGACAAGGTAGCCAGAAATTCGACATTTTTCAACGAATCTCGGCTATTTATGAACCGATCCTGAAATTCTTGGGTGGGTTCGACAGGGCTCCAGACACTCAGCTGCCCCGCACATAAAATTCAGAAAAAAGTTAGTATTTGGCCGAGATACCCTCGATTCTTGTCGGTTCTGACCGTTCTGACCAAGTTGCGGATGAGACCTCAAATTGCAATGCGCGTTCGTCGGAATCGCAGACATGCGGGTCAGACCAGCAGAAAAATTGAGGAATCTTGATTTAGAGACAAGATAGCCAGAAATTCGACATTTTTCAACAAATCTCGGCTATTTATGAACCGATCCTGAAATTCTTGGGTGGGTTCGACAGGGCTCCAGACACTCAGCTGCCCCGCACCGAAAATTCAGAAAAAAGTTAGTATTTGGCCGAGATACCCTCTATTCTTGTCGGTTCTGACCGTTCTGACTAAGTTGCGGATGAGACCTCAAATTGCAATGCGCGTTTGTCGGAATCGCAGACATGCGGGTCAGACCAGCAGAAAAATCGAGGAATCTTGATTTAGAGACAAGATAGCCAGAAATTAGACATTTTTCAACGAATCTCGGCTATTTATGAACCGATCCTGAAATTCTTGGGTGGGTTCGACAGGGCTCCAGACACTCAGCTGCCCCGCACAGAAAATTCAGAAAAAAGTTAGTATTTGGCCGAGATACCCTCGATTCTTGTCGGTTCTGACCGTTCTGACCAAGTCGCGGATGAAACGTCGAATTGCAATGCGCGTTCTTCGGAATCGCAGACATTCGGGTCAGACGAGCAGAAAAATCGAGGAATCTTGATTTAGAGACAAGATAGCCAGAAATTCGACATTTTTCAACGAATCTCGGCTATTTATGAACCGATCCTGAAATTCTTGGTTGGGTTCGTCAGGGCTCCAGACACTCAGCTGCCCCGCACCAAAAATTCAGAAAAAAGTTAGTATTTGGCCGAGATACCCTCGATTCTTGTCGGTTCTGACCGTTCTGACCAAGTTGCGGATGAGACCTCAAATTGCAATGCGCGTTCGTCGGAATCGCAGACATGCGGGTCGGACCAGCAGAAAAATTGAGGAATCTTGATTTAGAGACAAGATAGCCAGAAATTCGACATTTTTCAACGACTCTCGGCTATTTATGAACCGATCCTGAAATTCTTGGGTGGGTTCGTAAGGGCTCCAGACACTCAGCTGCCCCGCACAGAAAATTCAGAAAAAAGTTAGTATTTGGCCGAGATACCCTCGATTCTTGTCGGTTCTGACCGTTCTGACCAAGTCGCGGATGAAACGTCGAATTGCAATGCGCGTTCTTCGGAATCGCAGACATTCGGGTCAGACGAGCAGAAAAATTGAGGAATCTTGATTTAGAGACAAGGTAGCCAGAAATTCGACATTTTTCAACGAATCTCGGCTATTTATGAACCGATCCTGAAATTCTTGGTTGGGTCCGTCAGGGCTCCAGACACTCAGCTGCCCCGCACCAAAAATCCAGAAAAAAGTTAGTATTTGGCCGAGATACCCTCGATTCTTGTCGGTTCTGACCGTTCTGACCAAGTCGCGGATGAAACGTCGAATTGCAATGCGCGTTCTTCGGAATCGCAGTCATTCGGGTCAGACGAGCAGAAAAATTGAGGAATCTTGATTTAGAGACAAGGTAGCCAGAAATTCGACATTTTTCAACGAATCTCGGCTATTTATGAACCGATCCTGAAATTCTTGGGTGGGTTCGACAGTGCTCCAGACACTCAGCTGCCCCGCACAGAAAATTCAGAAAAAAGTTAGTATTTGGCCGAGATACCCTCGATTCTTGTCGGTTCTGACCGTTCTGACCAAGTCGCGGATGAAACGTCGAATTGCAATGCGCGTTCTTCGGAATCGCAGACATTCGGGTCAGACAAGCAGAAAAATTGAGAGATCTTGATTTAGAGACAAGGTAGCCAGAAATTCGACATTTTTCAGCGAATCTTGGCTATTTATAAACCGATCCTGAAATTCTTGGGTGGGTTCGTCAGGGCTCCAGACACTCAGCTGCCCCGCACCGAAATCTCAGAAAAAAGTTAGTATTTGGCCGAGATACTCTCGATTCTTGTCGGTTCTGACCGTTCTGACCAAGTTGCGGATGAGACCTCAAATTGCAATGCGCGTTCGTCGGAATCGCAGACATGCGGGTCGGACCAGCAGAAAAATTGAGGAATCTTGATTTAGAGACAAGATAGCCAGAAATTCGACATTTTTCAACGACTCTCGGCTATTTATGAACCGATCCTGAAATTCTTGATTGGGTTCGTCAGGGCTCCAGACACTCAGCTGCCCCGCACCAAAAATTCAGAAAAAAGTTAGTATTTGGCCGAGATACCCTCGATTCTTGTCGGTTCTGACCGTTCTGACCAAGTTGCGGATGAGACCTCAAATTGCAATGCGCGTTCGTCGGAATCGCAGACATGCGGGTCGGACCAGCAGAAAAATTGAGGAATCTTGATTTAGAGACAAGATAGCCAGAAATTCGACATTTTTCAACGAATCTCGGCTATTTATGAACCGATCCTGAAATTCTTGGGTGGGTTTGACAGGGCTCCAGACACTCAGCTGCCCCGCACAGAAAATTCAGAAAAAAGTTAGTATTTGGCCGAGATACCCTCGATTCTTGTCGGTTCTGACCGTTCTGACCAAGTCGCGGATGAAACGTCGAATTGCAATGCGCGTTCTTCGGAATCGCAGACATTCGGGTCAGACGAGCAGAAAAATTGAGGAATCTTGATTTAGAGACACGGTAGCCAGAAATTCGACATTTTTCAACGAATCTCGGCTATTTATGAACCGATCCTGAAATTCTTGGGTGGGTTCGTCAGGGCTCCAGACACTCAGCTGCCCCGCACCGAAAATTCAGAAAAAAGTTAGTATTTGGCCGAGATACCCTCGATTCTTGTCGGTTCTGACCGTTCTGACCAAGTCGCGGATGAAACGTCGAATTGCAATGCGCGTTCTTCGGAATCGCAGACATTCGGGTCAGACGAGCAGAAAAATTGATGAATCTTGATTTAGAGACAAGGTAGCCAGAAATTCGACATTTTTCAACGAATCTCGGCTATCTATGAACCGATCCTGAAATTCTTGGGTGGGTTCGTCAGGGCTCCAGACACTCAGCTGCCCCGCACCGAAAATTCAGAAAAAAGTTAGTATTTGGCTGAGATACCCTCGATTTTTGTCGGTTCTGACCGTTCTGACCAAGCTGCGGATGAGACCTCAAATTGCAATGCGCGTTCGTCGGAATCGCAGACATGCGGGTCATACCGGCAGAAAAATTGAGGAATCTTGATTTAGAGACAAGATAGCCAGAAATTCGACATTTTTCAACAAATTTCGGCTATTTATGAACCGATCCTGAAATTCTTGGGTGGGTTCGACGGGGCTCCAGACACTCAGCTGCCTCGCACCGAAAATTCAGAAAAAAGTTAGTATTTGGCCGAGATACCCTCTATTCTTGTCGGTTCTGACCGTTCTGACCAAGTTGCAGATGAGACCTCAAATTGCAATGCGCGTTCGTCGGAATCGCAGACATGCGGGTCAGACCAGCAGAAAAATTGAGGAATCTTGATTTAGAGACAAGATAGCCAGAAATTCGACATTTTTCAACGAATCTCGGCTATTTATGAACCGATCCTGAAATTCTTGGGTGGGTTCGACAGGGCTCCAGACACTCAGCTGCCCCGCACAGAAAATTCAGAAAAAAGTTAGTATTTGGCCGAGATACCCTCGATTCTTGTCGGTTCTGACCGTTCTGACCAAGTCGCGGATGAAACGTCGAATTGCAATGCGCGTTCTTCGGAATCGCAGTCATTCGGGTCAGACGAGCAGAAAAATTGAGGAATCTTGATTTAGAGACAAGGTAGCCAGAAATTCGACATTTTTCAACGAATCTCGGCTATTTATGAACCGATCCTGAAATTCTTGGGTGGGTTCGTCAGGGCTCCAGACACTCAGCTGCCCCGCACCGAAAATTCAGAAAAAAGTTAGTATTTGGCTGAGATACCCTCGATTCTTGTCGGTTCTGACCGTTCTGACCAAGTTGCGGATGAGACCTCAAATTGCAATGCGCGTTCTTCGGAATCGCAGACATTCGGGTCAGACGAGCAGAAAAATTGAGGAATCTTGATTTAGAGACAAGATAGCCAGAAATTCGACATTTTTCAACGAATCTCGGCTATTTATGAACCGATCCTGAAATTCTTGGGTGGGTTCGACAGGGCTCCAGACACTCAGTTGCCCCGCACAGAAAATTCAGAAAAGAGTTAGTATTTGGCCGAGATACCCTCGATTCTTGTCGGTTCTGACCGTTCTGACCAAGTCGCGGATGAAACGTCGAATTGCAATGCGCGTTCTTCGGAATCGCAGACATTCGGGTCAGACAAGCAGAAAAATTGAGAGATCTTGATTTAGAGACAAGGTAGCCAGAAATTCGACATTTTTCAACGAATCTTGGCTATTTATAAACCGATCCTGAAATTCTTGGGTGGGTTCGTCAGGGCTCCAGACACTCAGCTGCCCCGCACCAAAATCTCAGAAAAAAGTTAGTATTTGGCCGAGATACTCTCGATTCTTGTCGGTTCTGACCGTTCTGACCAAGTTGCGGATGAGACCTCAAATTGCAATGCGCGTTCGTCGGAATCGCAGACATGCGGGTCAGACCAGCAGAAAAATTGAGGAATCTTGATTTAGAGACAAGATAGCCAGAAATTCGACATTTTTCAACAAATCTCGGCTATTTATGAACCGATCCTGAAATTCTTGGGTGGGTTCGACAGGGCTCCAGACACTCAGCTGCCCTGCACCGAAAATTTAGAAAAAAGTTAGTATTTGGCCGAGATACCCTCTATTCTTGTCGGTTCTGACCGTTCTGACTAAGTTCCGGATGAGACCTCAAATTGCAATGCGCGTTTGTCGGAAACGCGGACATGCGGGTCAGACCAGCAGAAAAATCGAGGAATCTTGATTTAGAGACAAGATAGCCAGAAATTCGACATTTTTCAACGAATCTCGGCTATTTATGAACCGATCCTGAAATTCTTGGTTGGGTTCGTCAGGGCTCCAGACACTCAGCTGCCCCGCACCAAAAATTCAGAAAAAAGTTAGTATTTGGCCGAGATACCCTCGATTCTTGTCGGTTCTGACCGTTCTGACCAATTTGCGGATGAGACCTCAAATTGCAATGCGCGTTCGTCGGAATCGCAGACATGCGGGTCGGACCAGCAGAAAAATTGAGGAATCTTGATTTAGAGACAAGATAGCCAGAAATTCGACATTTTTCAACGAATCTCGGCTATTTATGAACCGATCCTGAAATTCTTGGGTGGGTTTGACAGGGCTCCAGACACTCAGCTGCCCCGCACAGAAAATTCAGAAAAAAGTTAGTATTTGGCCGAGATACCCTCGATTCTTGTCGGTTCTGACCGTTCTGACCAAGTCGCGGATGAAACGTCGAATTGCAATGCGCGTTCTTCGGAATCGCAGACATTCGGGTCAGACGAGCAGAAAAATTGAGGAATCTTGATTTAGAGACACGGTAGCCAGAAATTCGACATTTTTCAACGAATCTCGGCTATTTATGAACCGATCCTGAAATTCTTGGGTGGGTTCGTCAGGGCTCCAGACACTCAGCTGCCCCGCACCGAAAATTCAGAAAAAAGTTAGTATTTGGCCGAGATACCCTCGATTCTTGTCGGTTCTGACCGTTCTGACCAAGTCGCGGATGAAACGTCGAATTGCAATGCGCGTTCTTCGGAATCGCAGACATTCGGGTCAGACGAGCAGAAAAATTGATGAATCTTGATTTAGAGACCAGGTAGCCAGAAATTCGACATTTTTCAACGAATCTCGGCTATCTATGAACCGATCCTGAAATTCTTGGGTGGGTTCGTCAGGGCTCCAGACACTCAGCTGCCCCGCACCGAAAATTCAGAAAAAAGTTAGTATTTGGCTGAGATACCCTCGATTTTTGTCGGTACTGACCGTTCTGACCAAGCTGCGGATGAGACCTCAAATTGCAATGCGCGTTCGTCGGAATCGCAGACATGCGGGTCAGACCGGCAGAAAAATTGAGGAATCTTGATTTAGAGACAAGATAGCCAGAAATTCGACATTTTTCAACAAATTTCGGCTATTTATGAACCGATCCTGAAATTCTTGGGTGGGTTCGACGGGGCTCCAGACACTCAGCTGCCTCGCACCGAAAATTCAGAAAAAAGTTAGTATTTGGCCGAGATACCCTCTATTCTTGTCGGTTCTGACCGTTCTGACCAAGTTGCAGATGAGACCTCAAATTGCAATGCGCGTTCGTCGGAATCGCAGACATGCGGGTCAGACCAGCAGAAAAATTGAGGAATCTTGATTTAGAGACAAGATAGCCAGAAATTCGACATTTTTCAACGAATCTCGGCTATTTATGAACCGATCCTGAAATTCTTGGGTGGGTTCGACAGGGCTCCAGACACTCAGCTGCCCCGCACAGAAAATTCAGAAAAAAGTTAGTATTTGGCCGAGATACCCTCGATTCTTGTCGGTTCTGACCGTTCTGACCAAGTCGCGGATGAAACGTCGAATTGCAATGCGCGTTCTTCGGAATCGCAGTCATTCGGGTCAGACGAGCAGAAAAATTGAGGAATCTTGATTTAGAGACAAGGTAGCCAGAAATTCGACATTTTTCAACGAATCTCGGCTATTTATGAACCGATCCTGAAATTCTTGGGTGGGTTCGTCAGGGCTCCAGACACTCAGCTGCCCCGCACCGAAAATTCAGAAAAAAGTTAGTATTTGGCTGAGATACCCTCGATTCTTGTCGGTTCTGACCGTTCTGACCAAGTTGCGGATGAGACCTCAAATTGCAATGCGCGTTCTTCGGAATCGCAGACATTCGGGTCAGACGAGCAGAAAAATTGAGGAATCTTGATTTAGAGACAAGATAGCCAGAAATTCGACATTTTTCAACGAATCTCGGCTATTTATGAACCGATCCTGAAATTCTTGGGTGGGTTCGACAGGGCTCCAGACACTCAGTTGCCCCGCACAGAAAATTCAGAAAAGAGTTAGTATTTGGCCGAGATACCCTCGATTCTTGTCGGTTCTGACCGTTCTGACCAAGTCGCGGATGAAACGTCGAATTGCAATGCGCGTTCTTCGGAATCGCAGACATTCGGGTCAGACAAGCAGAAAAATTGAGAGATCTTGATTTAGAGACAAGGTAGCCAGAAATTCGACATTTTTCAACGAATCTTGGCTATTTATAAACCGATCCTGAAATTCTTGGGTGGGTTCGTCAGGGCTCCAGACACTCAGCTGCCCCGCACCAAAATCTCAGAAAAAAGTTAGTATTTGGCCGAGATACTCTCGATTCTTGTCGGTTCTGACCGTTCTGACCAAGTTGCGGATGAGACCTCAAATTGCAATGCGCGTTCGTCGGAATCGCAGACATGCGGGTCAGACCAGCAGAAAAATTGAGGAATCTTGATTTAGAGACAAGATAGCCAGAAATTCGACATTTTTCAACAAATCTCGGCTATTTATGAACCGATCCTGAAATTCTTGGGTGGGTTCGACAGGGCTCCAGACACTCAGCTGCCCTGCACCGAAAATTTAGAAAAAAGTTAGTATTTGGCCGAGATACCCTCTATTCTTGTCGGTTCTGACCGTTCTGACTAAGTTCCGGATGAGACCTCAAATTGCAATGCGCGTTTGTCGGAAACGCGGACATGCGGGTCAGACCAGCAGAAAAATCGAGGAATCTTGATTTAGAGACAAGATAGCCAGAAATTCGACATTTTTCAACGAATCTCGGCTATTTATGAACCGATCCTGAAATTCTTGGTTGGGTTCGTCAGGGCTCCAGACACTCAGCTGCCCCGCACCAAAAATTCAGAAAAAAGTTAGTATTTGGCCGAGATACCCTCGATTCTTGTCGGTTCTGACCGTTCTGACCAATTTGCGGATGAGACCTCAAATTGCACTGCGCGTTCGTCGGAATCGCAGACATGCGGGTCGGACCAGCAGAAAAATTGAGGAATCTTGATTTAGAGACAAGATAGCCAGAAATTCGACATTTTTTAACGAATCTCGGCTATTTATGAACCGATCCTGAAATTCTTGGGTGGGTTCGACAGGGCTCCAGACACTCAGCTGCCCCGCACAAAAAATTCAGAAAAAAGTTAGTATTTGGCCGAGATACCCTCGATTCTTGTCGGTTCTGACCGTTCTGACCAAGTCGCGGATGAAACGTCGAATTGCAGTGCGCGTTCTTCGGAATCGCAGACATTCGGGTCAGACGAGCAGAAAAATTGAGGAATCTTGATTTAGAGACAAGGTAGCCAGAAATTCGACATTTTTCAACGAATCTCGGCTATTTATGAACCGATCCTGAAATTCTTGGGTGGGTTTGTCAGGGCTCCAGACACTCAGCTGCCCCGCACCGAAAATTCAGAAAAAAGTTAGTATTTGGCCGAGATACTCTCGATTCTTGTCGGTTCTGACCGTTCTGACCAAGTTGTGGATGAGACCTCAAATTGCAATGCGCGTTCGTCGGAATCGCAGACATGCGGGTCAGACCAGCAGAAAAATTGAGGAATCTTGATTTAGAGACAAGATAGCCAGAAATTCGACATTTTTCAACGAATCTCGGCTATTTATGAACCGATCCTGAAATTCTTGGGTGGGTTCGACAGGGCTCCAGACACTCAGCTGCCCCGCACAAAAAATTCAGAAAAAAGTTAGTATTTGGCCGAGATACCCTCGATTCTTGTCGGTTCTGACCGTTCTGACCAAGTCGCGGATGAAACGTCGAATTGCAGTGCGCGTTCTTCGGAATCGCAGACATTCGGGTCAGACGAGCAGAAAAATTGAGGAATCTTGATTGAGAGACAAGGTAGCCAGAAATTCGACATTTTTCAACGAATCTCGGCTATTTATGAACCGATCCTGAAATTCTTGGGTGGGTTTGTCAGGGCTCCAGACACTCAGCTGCCCCGCACCGAAAATTCAGAAAAAAGTTAGTATTTGGCCGAGATACTCTCGATTCTTGTCGGTTCTGACCGTTCTGACCAAGTTGCGGATGAGACCTCAAATTGCAATGCGCGTTCGTCGGAATCGCAGACATGCGGGTCAGACCAGCAGAAAAATTGAGGAATCTTGATTTAGAGACAAGATAGCCAGAAATTCGACATTTTTCAACGAATCTCGGCTATTTATGAACCGATCCTGAAATTCTTGGGTGGGTTCGACAGGGCTCCAGACACTCAGCTGCCCCGCACAAAAAATTCAGAAAAAAGTTAGTATTTGGCCGAGATACCCTCGATTCTTGTCGGTTCTGACCGTTCTGACCAAGTCGCGGATGAAACGTCGAATTGCAGTGCGCGTTCTTCGGAATCGCAGACATTCGGGTCAGACGAGCAGAAAAATTGAGGAATCTTGATTTAGAGACAAGGTAGCCAGAAATTCGACATTTTTCACCGAATCTCGGCTATTTATGAACCGATCCTGAAATTCTTGGGTGGGTTTGTCAGGGCTCCAGACACTCAGCTGCCCCGCACCGAAAATTCAGAAAAAAGTTAGTATTTGGCCGAGATACTCTCGATTCTTGTCGGTTCTGACCGTTCTGACCAAGTTGCGGATGAGACCTCAAATTGCAATGCGCGTTCGTCGGAATCGCAGACATGCGGGTCAGACCAGCAGAAAAATTGAGGAATCTTGATTTAGAGACAAGATAGCCAGAAATTCGACATTTTTCAACGAATCTCGGCTATTTATGAACCGATCCTGAAATTCTTGGGTGGGTTCGTCAGGGCTCTAGACACTCAGCTGCCCCGCACCGAAAATTCAGAAAAAAGTTAGTATTGGGCTGATACCCTCGATTCTTGTCGGTTCTGACCGTTCTGACCAAGTTGCGGATGAGACCTTAAATTGCAATGCGCGTTCGTCGGAATCGCAGACATGCGGGTCGGACCAGCAGAAAAATTGAGGAATCTTGATTTAGAGACAAGATAGCCAGAAATTCGACATTTTTCAACGAATCTCGGCTATTTATGAACCGATCCTGAAATTCTTGGTTGGGTTCGTCAGGGCTCCAGACACTCAGCTGCCCCGCACCAAAAATTCAGAAAAAAGTTAGTATTTGGCCGAGATACCCTTGATTCTTGTCGGTTCTGACCGTTCTGACCAATTCGCGGATGAGACCTCAAATTGCAATGCGCGTTCGTCGGAATCGCAGACATGCGGGTCGGACCAGCAGAAAAATTGAGGAATCTTGATTTAGAGACAAGATAGCCAGAAATTCGACATTTTTCAACGAATCTCGGCTATTTATGAACCGATCCTGAAATTCTTGGGTGGGTTCGACAGGGCTCCAGACACTCAGCTGCCCCGCACAAAAAATTCAGAAAAAAGTTAGTATTTGGCCGAGATACCCTCGATTCTTGTCGGTTCTGACCGTTCTGACCAAGTCGCGGATGAAACGTCGAATTGCAGTGCGCGTTCTTCGGAATCGCAGACATTCGGGTCAGACGAGCAGAAAAATTGAGGAATCTTGATTTAGAGACAAGGTAGCCAGAAATTCGACATTTTTCAACGAATCTCGGCTATTTATGAACCGATCCTGAAATTCTTGGTTGGGTTCGTCAGGGCTCCAGACACTCAGCTGCCCCGCACAGAAAATTCAGAAAAAAGTTCGTATTTGGCCGGGATACCCTCGATTCTTGTCGGTTCTGACCGTTCTGACCAAGTCGCGGATGAAACGTCGAATTGCAATGCGCGTTCTTCGGAATCGCAGACATTCGGGTCAGACGAGCAGAAAAATTGAGGAATCTTGATTTAGAGACAAGGTAGCCAGAAATTCGACATTTTTCAACGAATCTCGGCTATTTATGAACCGATCCTGAAATTCTTGGGTGGGTTCGTCAGGGCTCCAGACACTCAGCTGCCCCGCACCGAAAATTCAGAAAAAAGTTAGTATTTGGCCGAGATACCCTCGATTCTTGTCGGTTCTGACCGTTCTGACCAAGTCGCGGATGAAACGTCGAATTGCAATGCGCGTTTTTCGGAATCGCAGACATTCGGGTCAGACGAGCGGAAAAATTGGGGAATCTTGATTTAGAGACAAGGTAGCCAGAAATTCGACATTTTTCAACGAATCTCGGCTATTTATGAACCGATCCTGAAATTCTTGGGTGGGTTCGTCAGGGCTCCAGACACTCAGCTGCCCCGCACCGAAAATTCAAAAAAAAGTTAGTATTTGGCCGAGATACCCTCGATTCTTGTCGGTTCTGACCGTTCTGACCAAGTTGCGGATGAGACCTCAAATTGCAATGCGCGTTCGTCGGAATCGCAGACATGCGGGTCGGACCAGCAGAAAAATTGAGGAATCTTGATTTAGAGACAAGATAGCCAGAAATTCGACATTTTTCAACGAATCTCGGCTATTTATGAACCGATCCTGAAATTCTTGGGTGGGTTCGACAGGGCTCCAGACACTCAGCTGCCCCGCACAGAAAATTCAGAAAAAAGTTCGTATTTGGCCGGGATACCCTCGATTCTTGTCGGTTCTGACCGTTCTGACCAAGTCGCGGATGAAACGTCGAATTGCAATGCGCGTTCTTCGGAATCGCAGACATTCGGGTCAGACGAGCAGAAAAATTGAGAAATCTTGATTTAGAGACAAGGTAGCCAGAAATTCGACATTTTTCAACGAATCTCGGCTATTTATGAACCGATCCTGAAATTCTTGGGTGGGTTCGTCAGGGCTCCAGACACTCAGCTGCCCCGCACCGAAAATTCAAAAAAAAGTTAGTATTTGGCCGAGATACCCTCGATTCTTGTCGGTTCTGACCGTTCTGACCAAGTTGCGGATGAGACCTCAAATTGCAATGCGCGTTCGTCGGAATCGCAGACATGCGGGTCGGACCAGCAGAAAAATTGAGGAATCTTGATTTAGAGACAAGATAGCCAGAAATTCGACATTTTTCAACGAATCTCGGCTATTTATGAACCGATCCTGAAATTCTTGGGTGGGTTCGACAGGGCTCCAGACACTCAGCTGCCCCGCACAGAAAATTCAGAAAAAAGTTCGTATTTGGCCGGGATACCCTCGATTCTTGTCGGTTCTGACCGTTCTGACCAAGTCGCGGATGAAACGTCGAATTGCAATGCGCGTTCTTCGGAATCGCAGACATTCGGGTCAGACGAGCAGAAAAATTGAGAAATCTTGATTTAGAGACAAGGTAGCCAGAAATTCGACATTTTTCAACGAATCTCGGCTATTTATGAACCGATCCTGAAAGTCTTGGGTGGGTTCGTCAGGGCTCCAGACACTCAGCTGCCCCGCACCGAAAATTCAAAAAAAAGTTAGTATTTGGCCGAGATACCCTCGATTCTTGTCGGTTCTGACCGTTCTGACCAAGTTGCGGATGAGACCTCAAATTGCAATGCGCGTTCGTCGGAATCGCAGACCTGCGGATCAGACCAGCAGAAAAATTGAGGAATCTTGATTTAGAGACAAGATAGCCAGAAATTCGACATTTTTCAACAAATCTCGGCTATTTATGAACCGATCCTGAAATTCTTGGGTGGGTTCGACAGGGCTCCAGACACTCAGCTGCCCCGCACCGAAAATTCAGAAAAAAGTTAGTATTTGGCCGAAATACCCTCTATTCTTGTCGGTTCTGACCGTTCTGACTAAGTTGCGGATGAGACCTCAAATTGCAATGCGCGTTTGTCGGAATCGCAGACATGCGGGTCAGACCAGCAGAAAAATCGAGGAATCATGATTTAGAGACAAGATAGCCAGAAATTCGACATTTGTCAACGAATCTCGGCTATTTATGAACCGATCCTGAAATTCTTGGTTGGATTCGTCAGGGCTCCAGACACTCAGCTGCCCCGCACCAAAAATTCAGAAAAAAGTTAGTATTTGGCCGAGATACCCTCGATTCTTGTCGGTTCTGACCGTTCTGACCAAGTTGCGGATGAGACCTCAAATTGCAATGCGCGTTCGTCGGAATCGCAGACATGCGGGTCGGACCAGCAGAGAAATTGAGGAATCTTGATTTAGAGACAAGATAGCCAGAAATTCGACATTTTTCAACGAATCTCGGCTATTTGTGAACCGATCCTGAAATTCTTGGGTGGGTTCGACAGGGCTCCAGACACTCAGCTGCCCCGCACAGAAAATTCAGAAAAAAGTTAGTATTTGGCCGAGATACCCTCGATTCTTGTCGGTTCTGACCGTTCTGACCAAGTCGCGGATGAAACGTCGAATTGCAATGCGCGTTCTTCGGAATCGCAGACATTCGGGTCAGACGAGCAGAAAAATTGAGGAATCTTGATTTAGAGACAAGGTAGCCAGAAATTCGACATTTTTCAACGAATCTCGGCTATTTATGAACCGATCCTGAAATTCTTGGGTGGGTTCGTCAGGGCTCCAGACACTCAGCTGCCCCGCACCGAAAATTCAAAAAAAAGTTAGTATTTGGCCGAGATACCTTCGATTCTTGTCGGTTCTGACCGTTCTGACCAAGTTGCGGATAAGACCTCAAATTGCAATGCGCGTTCGTCGGAATCGCAGACATGCGGGTCGGACCAGCAGAAAAATTGGGGAATCTTGATTTAGAGACAAGATAGCCAGAAATTCGACATTTTTCAACGAATCTCGGCTATTTATGAACCGATCCTGAAATTCTTGGGTGGGTTCGACAGGGCTCCAGACACTCAGCTGCCCCGCACAGAAAATTCAGAAAAAAGTTAGTATTTGGCCGGGATACCCTCGATTCTTGTCGGTTCTGACCGTTCTGACCAAGTCGCGGATGAAACGTCGAATTGCAATGCGCGTTCTTCGGAATCGCAGACATTCGGGTCAGACGAGCAGAAAAATTGAGAAATCTTGAATTAGAGACAAGGTAGCCAGAAATTCGACATTTTCCAACGAATCTCGGCTATTTATGAACCGATCCTGAAATTCTTGGGTGGGTTCGTCAGGGCTCCAGACACTCAGCTGCCCCGCACCGAAAATTCAAAAAAAAGTTAGTATTTGGCCGAGATACCCTCGATTCTTGTCGGTTCTGACCGTTCTGACCAAGTTGCGGATGAGACCTCAAATTGCAATGCGCGTTCGTCGGAATCGCAGACATGCGGGTCGGACCAGCAGAAAAATTGAGGAATCTTGATTTAGAGACAAGATAGCCAGAAATTCGACATTTTTCAACGAATCTCGGCTATTTGTGAACCGATCCTGAAATTCTTGGGTGGGTTCGACAGGGCTCCAGACACTCAGCTGCCCCGCTCAGAAAATTCAGAAAAAAGTTAGTATTTGGCCGAGATACCCTCGATTCTTGTCGGTTCTGACCGTTCTGACCAAGTCGCGGATGAAACGTCGAATTGCAATGCGCGTTTTTCGGAATCGCAGACATTCGGGTCAGACGAGCGGAAAAATTGGGGAATCTTGATTTAGAGACAAGGTAGCCAGAAATTCGACATTTTTCAACGAATCTCGGCTATTTATGAACCGATCCTGAAATTCTTGGGTGGGTTCGTCAGGGCTCCAGACACTCAGCTGCCCCGCACCGAAAATTCAAAAAAAAGTTAGTATTTGGCCGAGATACCCTCGATTCTTGTCGGTTCTGACCGTTCTGACCAAGTTGCGGATGAGACCTCAAATTGCAATGCGCGTTCGTCGGAATCGCAGACATGCGGGTCGGACCAGCAGAAAAATTGAGGAATCTTGATTTAGAGACAAGATAGCCAGAAATTCGACATTTTTCAACGAATCTCGGCTATTTATGAACCGATGCTGAAATTCTTGGGTGGGTTCGACAGGGCTCCAGACACTCAGCTGCCCCGCACAGAAAATTCAGAAAAAAGTTCGTATTTGGCCGGGATACCCTCGATTCTTGTCGGTTCTGACCGTTCTGACCAAGTCGCGGATGAAACGTCGAATTGCAATGCGCGTTCTTCGGAATCGCAGACATTCGGGTCAGACGAGCAGAAAAATTGAGAAATCTTGATTTAGAGACAAGGTAGCCAGAAATTCGACATTTTTCAACGAATCTCGGCTATTTATGAACCGATCCTGAAATTCTTGGGTGGGTTCGTCAGGGCTCCAGACACTCAGCTGCCCCGCACCGAAAATTCAAAAAAAAGTTAGTATTTGGCCGAGATACCCTCGATTCTTGTCGGTTCTGACCGTTCTGACCAAGTTGCGGATGAGACCTCAAATTGCAATGCGCGTTCGTCGGAATCGCAGACATGCGGGTCAGACCAGCAGAAAAATTGAGGAATCTTGATTTAGAGACAAGATAGCCAGAAATTCGACATTTTTCAACGAATCTCGGCTATTTATGAACCGATCCTGAAATTCTTGGGTGGGTTCGACAGGGCTCCAGACACTCAGCTGCCCCGCACAGAAAATTCAGAAAAAAGTTCGTATTTGGCCGGGATACCCTCGATTCTTGTCGGTTCTGACCGTTCTGACCAAGTCGCGGATGAAACGTCGAATTGCAATGCGCGTTCTTCGGAATCGCAGACATTCGGGTCAGACGAGCAGAAAAATTGAGAAATCTTGATTTAGAGACAAGGTAGCCAGAAATTCGACATTTTTCAACGAATCTCGGCTATTTATGAACCGATCCTGAAAGTCTTGGGTGGGTTCGTCAGGGCTCCAGACACTCAGCTGCCCCGCACCGAAAATTCAAAAAAAAGTTAGTATTTGGCCGAGATACCCTCGATTCTTGTCGGTTCTGACCGTTCTGACCAAGTTGCGGATGAGACCTCAAATTGCAATGCGCGTTCGTCGGAATCGCAGACCTGCGGATCAGACCAGCAGAAAAATTGAGGAATCTTGATTTAGAGACAAGATAGCCAGAAATTCGACATTTTTCAACAAATCTCGGCTATTTATGAACCGATCCTGAAATTCTTGGGTGGGTTCGACAGGGCTCCAGACACTCAGCTGCCCCGCACCGAAAATTCAGAAAAAAGTTAGTATTTGGCCGAAATACCCTCTATTCTTGTCGGTTCTGACCGTTCTGACTAAGTTGCGGATGAGACCTCAAATTGCAATGCGCGTTTGTCGGAATCGCAGACATGCGGGTCAGACCAGCAGAAAAATCGAGGAATCATGATTTAGAGACAAGATAGCCAGAAATTCGACATTTGTCAACGAATCTCGGCTATTTATGAACCGATCCTGAAATTCTTGGTTGGATTCGTCAGGGCTCCAGACACTCAGCTGCCCCGCACCAAAAATTCAGAAAAAAGTTAGTATTTGGCCGAGATACCCTCGATTCTTGTCGGTTCTGACCGTTCTGACCAAGTTGCGGATGAGACCTCAAATTGCAATGCGCGTTCGTCGGAATCGCAGACATGCGGGTCGGACCAGCAGAGAAATTGAGGAATCTTGATTTAGAGACAAGATAGCCAGAAATTCGACATTTTTCAACGAATCTCGGCTATTTGTGAACCGATCCTGAAATTCTTGGGTGGGTTCGACAGGGCTCCAGACACTCAGCTGCCCCGCACAGAAAATTCAGAAAAAAGTTAGTATTTGGCCGAGATACCCTCGATTCTTGTCGGTTCTGACCGTTCTGACCAAGTCGCGGATGAAACGTCGAATTGCAATGCGCGTTCTTCGGAATCGCAGACATTCGGGTCAGACGAGCAGAAAAATTGAGGAATCTTGATTTAGAGACAAGGTAGCCAGAAATTCGACATTTTTCAACGAATCTCGGCTATTTATGAACCGATCCTGAAATTCTTGGGTGGGTTCGTCAGGGCTCCAGACACTCAGCTGCCCCGCACCGAAAATTCAAAAAAAAGTTAGTATTTGGCCGAGATACCCTCGATTCTTGTCGGTTCTGACCGTTCTGACCAAGTTGCGGATAAGACCTCAAATTGCAATGCGCGTTCGTCGGAATCGCAGACATGCGGGTCGGACCAGCAGAAAAATTGGGGAATCTTGATTTAGAGACAAGATAGCCAGAAATTCGACATTTTTCCACGAATCTCGGCTATTTATGAACCGATCCTGAAATTCTTGGGTGGGTTCGACAGGGCTCCAGACACTCAGCTGCCCCGCACAGAAAATTCAGAAAAAAGTGAGTATTTGGCCGGGATACCCTCGATTCTTGTCGGTTCTGACCGTTCTGACCAAGTCGCGGATGAAACGTCGAATTGCAATGCGCGTTCTTCGGAATCGCAGACATTCGGGTCAGACGAGCAGAAAAATTGAGAAATCTTGAATTAGAGACAAGGTAGCCAGAAATTCGACATTTTTCAACGAATCTCGGCTATTTATGAACCGATCCTGAAATTCTTGGGTGGGTTCGTCAGGGCTCCAGACACTCAGCTGCCCCGCACCGAAAATTCAAAAAAAAGTTAGTATTTGGCCGAGATACCCTCGATTCTTGTCGGTTCTGACCGTTCTGACCAAGTTGCGGATGAGACCTCAAATTGCAATGCGCGTTCGTCGGAATCGCAGACATGCGGGTCAGACCAGCAGAAAAATTGAGGAATCTTGATTTAGAGACAAGATAGCCAGAAATTCGACATTTTTCAACGAATCTCGGCTATTTGTGAACCGATCCTGAAATTCTTGGGTGGGTTCGACAGGGCTCCAGACACTCAGCTGCCCCGCTCAGAAAATTCAGAAAAAAGTTAGTATTTGGCCGAGATACCCTCGATTCTTGTCGGTTCTGACCGTTCTGACCAAGTCGCGGATGAAACGTCGAATTGCAATGCGCGTTTTTCGGAATCGCAGACATTCGGGTCAGACGAGCGGAAAAATTGGGGAATCTTGATTTAGAGATAAGGTAGCCAGAAATTCGACATTTTTCAACGAATCTCGGCTATTTATGAACCGATCCTGAAATTCTTGGGTGGGTTCGTCAGGGCTCCAGACACTCAGCTGCCCCGCACCGAAAATTCAAAAAAAAGTTAGTATTTGGCCGAGATACCCTCGATTCTTGTCGGTTCTGACCGTTCTGACCAAGTTGCGGATGAGACCTCAAATTGCAATGCGCGTTCGTCGGAATCGCAGACATGCAGGTCGGACCAGCAGAAAAATTGAGGAATCTTGATTTAGAGACAAGATAGCCAGAAATTCGACATTTTTCAACGAATCTCGGCTATTTATGAACCGATCCTGAAATTCTTGGGTGGGTTCGACAGGGCTCCAGACACTCAGCTGCCCCGCACAGAAAATTCAGAAAAAAGTTCGTATTTGGCCGGGATACCCTCGATTCTTGTCGGTTCTGACCGTTCTGACCAAGTCGCGGATGAAACGTCGAATTGCAATGCGCGTTCTTCGGAATCGCAGACATTCGGGTCAGACGAGCAGAAAAATTGAGAAATCTTGATTTAGAGACAAGGTAGCCAGGAATTCGACATTTTTCAACGAATCTCGGCTATTTATGAACCGATCCTGAAATTCTTGGGTGGGTTCGTCAGGGCTCCAGACACTCAGCTGCCCCGCACCGAAAATTCAAAAAAAAGTTAGTATTTGGCCGAGATACCCTCGATTCTTGTCGGTTCTGACCGTTCTGACCAAGTTGCGGATGAGACCTCAAATTGCAATGCGCGTTCGTCGGAATCGCAGACATGCGGGTCGGACCAGCAGAAAAATTGAGGAATCTTGATTTAGAGACAAGATAGCCAGAAATTCGACATTTTTCAACGAATCTCGGCTATTTATGAACCGATCCTGAAATTC
This sequence comes from Diprion similis, assembly GCF_021155765.1. Classification (NCBI taxonomy): domain Eukaryota; kingdom Metazoa; phylum Arthropoda; class Insecta; order Hymenoptera; family Diprionidae; genus Diprion; species Diprion similis. Next base: position 13,247,197 of record NC_060115.1, on the reverse strand, counting down.
TTGGGTGGGTTCGACAGGGCTCCAGACACTCAGCTGCCCCGCACAGAAAATTCAGAAAAAAGTTCGTATTTGGCCGGGATACCCTCGATTCTTGTCGGTTCTGACCGTTCTGACCAAGTCGCGGATGAAACGTCGAATTGCAATGCGCGTTCTTCGGAATCGCAGACATTCGGGTCAGACGAGCAGAAAAATTGAGAAATCTTGATTTAGAGACAAGGTAGCCAGAAATTCGACATTTTTCAACGAATCTCGGCTATTTATGAACCGATCCTGAAAGTCTTGGGTGGGTTCGTCAGGGCTCCAGACACTCAGCTGCCCCGCACCGAAAATTCAAAAAAAAGTTAGTATTTGGCCGAGATACCCTCGATTCTTGTCGGTTCTGACCGTTCTGACCAAGTTGCGGATGAGACCTCAAATTGCAATGCGCGTTCGTCGGAATCGCAGACCTGCGGATCAGACCAGCAGAAAAATTGAGGAATCTTGATTTAGAGACAAGATAGCCAGAAATTCGACATTTTTCAACAAATCTCGGCTATTTATGAACCGATCCTGAAATTCTTGGGTGGGTTCGACAGGGCTCCAGACACTCAGCTGCCCCGCACCGAAAATTCAGAAAAAAGTTAGTATTTGGCCGAAATACCCTCTATTCTTGTCGGTTCTGACCGTTCTGACTAAGTTGCGGATGAGACCTCAAATTGCAATGCGCGTTTGTCGGAATCGCAGACATGCGGGTCAGACCAGCAGAAAAATCGAGGAATCATGATTTAGAGACAAGATAGCCAGAAATTCGACATTTGTCAACGAATCTCGGCTATTTATGAACCGATCCTGAAATTCTTGGTTGGATTCGTCAGGGCTCCAGACACTCAGCTGCCCCGCACCAAAAATTCAGAAAAAAGTTAGTATTTGGCCGAGATACCCTCGATTCTTGTCGGTTCTGACCGTTCTGACCAAGTTGCGGATGAGACCTCAAATTGCAATGCGCGTTCGTCGGAATCGCAGACATGCGGGTCGGACCAGCAGAGAAATTGAGGAATCTTGATTTAGGGACAAGATAGCCAGAAATTCGACATTTTTCAACGAATCTCGGCTATTTGTGAACCGATCCTGAAATTCTTGGGTGGGTTCGACAGGGCTCCAGACACTCAGCTGCCCCGCACAGAAAATTCAGAAAAAAGTTAGTATTTGGCCGAGATACCCTCGATTCTTGTCGGTTCTGACCGTTCTGACCAAGTCGCGGATGAAACGTCGAATTGCAATGCGCGTTCTTCGGAATCGCAGACATTCGGGTCAGACGAGCAGAAAAATTGAGGAATCTTGATTTAGAGACAAGGTAGCCAGAAATTCGACATTTTTCAACGAATCTCGGCTATTTATGAACCGATCCTGAAATTCTTGGGTGGGTTCGTCAGGGCTCCAGACACTCAGCTGCCCCGCACCGAAAATTCAAAAAAAAGTTAGTATTTGGCCGAGATACCCTCGATTCTTGTCGGTTCTGACCGTTCTGACCAAGTTGCGGATAAGACCTCAAATTGCAATGCGCGTTCGTCGGAATCGCAGACATGCGGGTCGGACCAGCAGAAAAATTGGGGAATCTTGATTTAGAGACAAGATAGCCAGAAATTCGACATTTTTCAACGAATCTCGGCTATTTATGAACCGATCCTGAAATTCTTGGGTGGGTTCGACAGGGCTCCAGACACTCAGCTGCCCCGCACAGAAAATTCAGAAAAAAGTTAGTATTTGGCCGGGATACCCTCGATTCTTGTCGGTTCTGACCGTTCTGACCAAGTCGCGGATGAAACGTCGAATTGCAATGCGCGTTCTTCGGAATCGCAGACATTCGGGTCAGACGAGCAGAAAAATTGAGAAATCTTGAATTAGAGACAAGGTAGCCAGAAATTCGACATTTTTCAACGAATCTCGGCTATTTATGAACCGATCCTGAAATTCTTGGGTGGGTTCGTCAGGGCTCCAGACACTCAGCTGCCCCGCACCGAAAATTCAAAAAAAAGTTAGTATTTGGCCGAGATACCCTCGATTCTTGTCGGTTCTGACCGTTCTGACCAAGTTGCGGATGAGACCTCAAATTGCAATGCGCGTTCGTCGGAATCGCAGACATGCGGGTCAGACCAGCAGAAAAATTGAGGAATCTTGATTTAGAGACAAGATAGCCAGAAATTCGACATTTTTCAACGAATCTCGGCTATTTGTGAACCGATCCTGAAATTCTTGGGTGGGTTCGACAGGGCTCCAGACACTCAGCTGCCCCGCTCAGAAAATTCAGAAAAAAGTTAGTATTTGGCCGAGATACCCTCGATTCTTGTCGGTTCTGACCGTTCTGACCAAGTCGCGGATGAAACGTCGAATTGCAATGCGCGTTCTTCGGAATCGCAGACATTCGGGTCAGACGAGCAGAAAAATTGAGGAATCTTGATTTAGAGACAAGGTAGCCAGAAATTCGACATTTGTCAACGAATCTCGGCTATTTATGAACCGATCCTGAAATTCTTGGTTGGATTCGTCAGGGCTCCAGACACTCAGCTGCCCCGCACCAAAAATTCAGAAAAAAGTTAGTATTTGGCCGAGATACCCTTGATTCTTGTCGGTTCTGACCGTTCTGACCAAGTTGCGGATGAGACCTCAAATTGCAATGCGCATTCGTCGGAATCGCAGACATGCGGGTCGGACCAGCAGAGAAATTGAGGAATCTTGATTTAGAGACAAGATAGCCAGAAATTCGAAATTTTTCAACGAATCTCGGCTATTTGTGAACCGATCCTGAAATTCTTGGGTGGGTTCGACAGGGCTCCAGACACTCAGCTGCCCCGCACAGAAAATTCAGAAAAAAGTTAGTATTTGGCCGAGATACCCTCGATTCTTGTCGGTTCTGACCGTTCTGACCAAGTCGCGGATGAAACGTCGAATTGCAATGCGCGTTCTTCGGAATCGCAGACATTCAGGTCAGACGAGCAGAAAAATTGAGGAATCTTGATTTAGAGACAAGGTAGCCAGAAATTCGACATTTTTCAACGAATCTCGGCTATTTATGAACCGATCCTGAAATTCTTGGGTGGGTTCGTCAGGGCTCCAGACACTCAGCTGCCCCGCACCGAAAATTCAAAAAAAAGTTAGTATTTGGCCGAGATACCCTCGATTCTTGTCGGTTCTGACCGTTCTGACCAAGTTGCGGATGAGACCTCAAATTGCAATGCGCGTTCGTCGGAATCGCAGACATGCGGGTCGGACCAGCAGAAAAATTGAGGAATCTTGATTTAGAGACAAGATAGCCAGAAATTCGACATTTTTCAACGAATCTCGGCTATTTATGAACCGATCCTGAAATTCTTGGGTGGGTTCGACAGGGCTCCAGACACTCAGCTGCCCCGCACAGAAAATTCAGAAAAAAGTTAGTATTTGGCCGGGATACCCTCGATTCTTGTCGGTTCTGACCGTTCTGACCAAGTCGCGGATGAAACGTCGAATTGCAATGCGCGTTCTTCGGAATCGCAGACATTCGGGTCAGACGAGCAGAAAAATTGAGAAATCTTGATTTAGAGACAAGGTAGCCAGAAATTCGACATTTTTCAACGAATCTCGGCTATTTATGAACCGATCCTGAAATTCTTGAGTGGGTTCGTCAGGGCTCCAGACACTCAGCTGCCCCGCACCGAAAATTCAAAAAAAAGTTAGTATTTGGCCGAGATACCCTCGATTCTTGTCGGTTCTGACCGTTCTGACCAAGTTGCGGATGAGACCTCAAATTGCAATGCGCGTTCGTCGGAATCGCAGACATGCGGGTCAGACCAGCAGAAAAATTGAGGAATCTTGATTTAGAGACAAGATAGCCAGAAATTCGACATTTTTCAACAAATCTCGGCTATTTATGAACCGATCCTGAAATTCTTGGGTGGGTTCGACAGGGCTCCAGACACTGAGCTGCCCCGCACCGAAAATTCAGAAAAAAGTTAGTATTTGGCCGAAATACCCTCTATTCTTGTCGGTTCTGACCGTTCTGACTAAGTTGCGGATGAGACCTCAAATTGCAATGCGCGTTTGTCGGAATCGCAGACATGCGGGTCAGACCAGCAGAAAAATCGAGGAATCTTGATTTAGAGACAAGATAGCCAGAAATTCGACATTTGTCAACGAATCTCGGCTATTTATGAACCGATCCTGAAATTCTTGGTTGGATTCGTCAGGGCTCCAGACACTCAGCTGCCCCGCACCAAAAATTCAGAAAAAAGTTGGTATTTGGCCGAGATACCCTCGATTCTTGTCGGTTCTGACCGTTCTGACCAAGTTGCGGATGAGACCTCAAATTGCAATGCGCGTTCGTCGGAATCGCAGACATGCGGGTCGGACCAGCAGAGAAATTGAGGAATCTTGATTTAGAGACAAGATAGCCGGAAATTCGACATTTTTCAACGAATCTCGGCTATTTGTGAACCGATCCTGAAATTCTTGGGTGGGTTCGACAGGGCTCCAGACACTCAGCTGCCCCGCACAGAAAATTCAGAAAAAGTTAGTATTTGGCCGAGATACCCTCGATTCTTGTCGGTTCTGACCGTTCTGACCAAGTCGCGGATGAAACGTCGAATTGCAATGCGCGTTCTTCGGAATCGCAGACATTCGGGTCAGACGAGCAGAAAAATTGAGGAATCTTGATTTAGAGACAAGGTAGCCAGAAATTCGACATTTTTCAACGAATCTCGGCTATTTATGAACCGATCCTGAAATTCTTGGGTGGGTTCGTCAGGGCTCCAGACACTCAGCTGCCCCGCACCGAAAATTCAAATAAAAGTTAGTATTTGGCCGAGATACCCTCGATTCTAGTCGGTTCTGACCGTTCTGACCAAGTTGCGGATGAGACCTCAAATTGCAATGCGCGTTCGTCAAAATCGCAGACATGCGGGTCAGACCAGCAGAAAAATTGAGGAATCTTGATTTAGAGACAAGATAGCCAGAAATTCGACATTTTTCAACGAATCTCGGCTATTTATGAACCGATCCTGAAATTCTTGGGTGGGTTTGTCAGGGCGCCAGACACTCAGCTGCCCCGCACCGAAAATTCAGAAAAAAGTTAGTATTTGGCCGAGATACTCTAGATTCTTGTCGGTTCTGACCGTTCTGACCAAGTTGCGGATGAGACCTTAAATTGCAATGCGCGTTCGTCGGAATCGCAGACATGCGGGTCAGACCAGCAGAAAAATTGAGGAATCTTGATTTAGAGACAAGATAGCCAGAAATTCGACATTTTTCAACGAATCTCGGCTATTTATGAACCGATCCTGAAATTCTTGGGCGGGTTCGTCAGGGCTCCAGACACTCAGCTGCCCCGCACCAAAAATTCAGAAAAAAGTTAGTATTTGGCCGAGATACCCTCGATTCTTGTCGGTTCTAACCGTTCTGACCAAGTTGCGGATGAGACCTCAAATTGCAATGCGCGTTCGTCGGAATCGCAGACATGCGGGTCGGACCAGCAGAAAAATTGAGGAATCTTGATTTAGAGACAAGATAGCCAGAAATTCGACATTTTTCAACGAATCTCGGCTATTTATGAACCGATCCTGAAATTCTTGGGTGGGTTCGACAGGGCTCCAGACACTCAGCTGCCCCGCACAGAAAATTCAGAAAAAAGTTAGTATTTGGCCGGGATACCCTCTATTCTTGTCGGTTCTGACCGTTCTGACCAAGTCGCGGATGAAACGTCGAATTGCAATGCGCGTTCTTCGAAATCGCAGACATTCGGGTCAGACGAGCGGAAAAATTGAGAAATGTTGATTTAGAGACAAGGTAGCGAGAAATTCGACATTTTTCAACGAATCTCGGCTATTCATGAACCGATCCTGAAATTCTTGGGTGGGTTCGTCAGGGCTCCAGACACTCAGCTGCCCCGCACCGAAAATTCAAAAAAAAGTTAGTATTTGGCCGAGATACCCTCGATTCTTGTCGGTTCTGACCGTTCTGACCAAGTTGCGGATGAGACCTCAAATTGCAATGCGCGTTCGTCGGAATCGCAGACATGCGGGTCAGACCAGCAGAAAAATTGAGGAATCTTGATTTAGAGACAAGATAGCCAGAAATTCGACATTTTTCAACAAATCTCGGCTATTTATGAACCGATCCTGAAATTCTTGGGTGGGTTCGACAGGGCTCCAGACACTCAGCTGCCCCGCACCGAAAATTCAGAAAAAAGTTAGTATTTGGCCGAAATACCCTCTATTCTTGTCGGTTCTGACCGTTCTGACTAAGTTGCGGATGAGACCTCAAATTGCAATGCGCGTTTGTCGGAATCGCAGACATGCGGGTCAGACCAGCAGAAAAATCGAGGAATCTTGATTTAGAGACAAGATAGCCAGAAATTCGACATTTGTCAACGAATCTCGGCTATTTATGAACCGATCCTGAAATTCTTGGTTGGATTCGTCAGGGCTCCAGACACTCAGCTGCCCCGCACCAAAAATTCAGAAAAAAGTTAGTATTTGGCCGAGATACCCTCGATTCTTGTCGGTTCTGACCGTTCTGACCAAGTTGCGGATGAGACCTCAAATTGCAATGCGCATTCGTCGGAATCGCAGACATGCGGGTCGGACCAGCAGAGAAATTGAGGAATCTTGATTTAGAGACAAGATAGCCAGAAATTCGAAATTTTTCAACGAATCTCGGCTATTTGTGAACCGATCCTGAAATTCTTGGGTGGGTTCGACAGGGCTCCAGACACTCAGCTGCCCCGCACAGAAAATTCAGAAAAAAGTTAGTATTTGGCCGAGATACCCTCGATTCTTGTCGGTTCTGACCGTTCTGACCAAGTCGCGGATGAAACGTCGAATTGCAATGCGCGTTCTTCGGAATCGCAGACATTCGGGTCAGACGAGCAGAAAAATTGAGGAATCTTGATTTAGAGACAAGGTAGCCAGAAATTCGACATTTTTCAACGAATCTCGGCTATTTATGAACCGATCCTGAAATTCTTGGGTGGGTTCGTCAGGGCTCCAGACACTCAGCTGCCCCGCACCGAAAATTCAAAAAAAAGTTAGTATTTGGCCGAGATACCCTCGATTCTTGTCGGTTCTGACCGTTCTGACCAAGTTGCGGATGAGACCTCAAATTGCAATGCGCGTTCGTCGGAATCGCAGACATGCGGGTCGGACCAGCAGAAAAATTGAGGAATCTTGATTTAGAGACAAGATAGCCAGAAATTCGACATTTTTCAACGAATCTCGGCTATTTATGAACCGATCCTGAAATTCTTGGGTGGGTTCGACAGGGCTCCAGACACTCAGCTGCCCCGCACAGAAAATTCAGAAAAAAGTTAGTATTTGGCCGGGATACCCTCGATTCTTGTCGGTTCTGACCGTTCTGACCAAGTCGCGGATGAAACGTCGAATTGCAATGCGCGTTCTTCGGAATCGCAGACATTCGGGTCAGACGAGCAGAAAAATTGAGAAATCTTGATTTAGAGACAAGGTAGCCAGAAATTCGACATTTTTCAACGAATCTCGGCTATTTATGAACCGATCCTGAAATTCTTGGGTGGGTTCGTCAGGGCTCCAGACACTCAGCTGCCCCGCACCGAAAATTCAAAAAAAAGTTAGTATTTGGCCGAGATACCCTCGATTCTTGTCGGTTCTGACCGTTCTGACCAAGTTGCGGATGAGACCTCAAATTGCAATGCGCGTTCGTCGGAATCGCAGACATGCGGGTCAGACCAGCAGAAAAATTGAGGAATCTTGATTTAGAGACAAGATAGCCAGAAATTCGACATTTTTCAACAAATCTCGGCTATTTATGAACCGATCCTGAAATTCTTGGGTGGGTTCGACAGGGCTCCAGACACTGAGCTGCCCCGCACCGAAAATTCAGAAAGAAGTTAGTATTTGGCCGAAATACCCTCTATTCTTGTCGGTTCTGACCGTTCTGACTAAGTTGCGGATGAGACCTCAAATTGCAATGCGCGTTTGTCGGAATCGCAGACATGCGGGTCAGACCAGCAGAAAAATCGAGGAATCTTGATTTAGAGACAAGATAGCCAGAAATTCGACATTTGTCAACGAATCTCGGCTATTTATGAACCGATCCTGAAATTCTTGGTTGGATTCGTCAGGGCTCCAGACACTCAGCTGCCCCGCACAAAAATTCAGAAAAAAGTTGGTATTTGGCCGAGATACCCTCGATTCTTGTCGGTTCTGACCGTTCTGACCAAGTTGCGGATGAGACCTCAAATTGCAATGCGCGTTCGTCGGAATCGCAGACATGCGGGTCGGACCAGCAGAGAAATTGAGGAATCTTGATTTAGAAACAAGATAGCCGGAAATTCGACATTTTTCAACGAATCTCGGCTATTTGTGAACCGATCCTGAAATTCTTGGGTGGGTTCGACAGGGCTCCAGACACTCAGCTGCCCCGCACAGAAAATTCAGAAAAAGTTAGTATTTGGCCGAGATACCCTCGATTCTTGTCGGTTCTGACCGTTCTGACCAAGTCGCGGATGAAACGTCGAATTGCAATGCGCGTTCTTCGGAATCGCAGACATTCGGGTCAGACGAGCAGAAAAATTGAGGAATCTTGATTTAGAGACAAGGTAGCCAGAAATTCGACATTTTTCAACGAATCTCGGCTATTTATGAACCGATCCTGAAATTCTTGGGTGGGTTCGTCAGGGCTCCAGACACTCAGCTGCCCCGCACCGAAAATTCAAATAAAAGTTAGTATTTGGCCGAGATACCCTCGATTCTAGTCGGTTCTGACCGTTCTGACCAAGTTGCGGATGAGACCTCAAATTGCAATGCGCGTTTGTCAAAATCGCAGACATGCGGGTCAGACCAGCAGAAAAATTGAGGAATCTTGATTTAGAGACAAGATAGCCAGAAATTCGACATTTTTCAACGAATCTCGGCTATTTATGAACCGATCCTGAAATTCTTGGGTGGGTTTGTCAGGGCGCCAGACACTTAGCTGCCCCGCACCGAAAATTCAGAAAAAAGTTAGTATTTGGCCGAGATACTCTAGATTCTTGTCGGTTCTGACCGTTCTGACCAAGTTGCGGATGAGACCTCAAATTGCAATGCGCGTTCGTCGGAATCGCAGACATGCGGGTCAGACCAGCAGAAAAATTGAGGAATCTTGATTTAGAGACAAGATAGCCAGAAATTCGACATTTTTCAACGAATCTCGGCTATTTATGAACCGATCCTGAAATTCTTGGGCGGGTTCGTCAGGGCTCCAGACACTCAGCTGCCCCGCACCAAAAATTCAGAAAAAAGTTAGTATTTGGCCGAGATACCCTCGATTCTTGTCGGTTCTAACCGTTCTGACCAAGTTGCGGATGAGACCTCAAATTGCAATGCGCGTTCGTCGGAATCGCAGACATGCGGGTCGGACCAGCAGAAAAATTGAGGAATCTTGATTTAGAGACAAGATAGCCAGAAATTCGACATTTTTCAACGAATCTCGGCTATTTATGAACCGATCCTGAAATTCTTGGGTGGGTTCGACAGGGCTCCAGACACTCAGCTGCCCCGCACAGAAAATTCAGAAAAAAGTTAGTATTTGGCCGAGATACCCTCGATTCTTGTCGGTTCTGACCGTTCTGACCAAGTCGCGGATGAAACGTCGAATTGCAATGCGCGTTCTTCGGAATCGCAGACATTCGGGTCAGACGAGCAGAAAAATTGGGAAATCTTGATTTAGAGACAAGGTAGCCAGAAATTCGACATTTTTCAACGAATCTCGGCTATTATTAACCGATCCTGAAATTCTTGGGTGGGTTCGTCAGGGCTCCAGACACTCAGCTGCCCAGCACCGAAAATTCAAAAAAAAGTTAGTATTTGGCCGAGATACCCTCGATTCTTGTCGGTTCTGACCGTTCTGACCAAGTTGCGGATGAGACCTCAAATTGCAATGCGCGTTCGTCGGAATCGCAGACATGCGGGTCAGACCAGCAGAAAAATTGAGGAATCTTGATTTAGAGACAAGATAGCCAGAAATTCGACATTTTTCAACGAATCTCGGCTATTTATGAACCGATCCTGAAATTCTTGGTTGGGTTCGTCAGGGCTCCAGACACTCAGCTGCCCCGCACAGAAAATTCAGAAAAAAGTTAGTATTTGGCCGAGATACCCTCGATTCTTGTCGGTTCTGACCGTTCTGACCAAGTCGCGGATGAAACGTCGAATTGCAATGCGCGTTCTTCGGAATCGCAGACATTCGGGTCAGACGAGCAGAAAAATTGAGGAATCTTGATTTAGAGACAAGGTAGCCAGAAATCCGACATTTTTCAACGAATCTCGGCTATTTATGAACCGATCCTGAAATTCTTGGGTGGGTTCGTCAGGGCTCCAGACACTCAGCTGCCCCGCACCGAAAATTCAGAAAAAAGTTAGTATTTGGCCGAGATACCCTCGATTCTTGTCGGTTCTGACCGTTCTGACCAAGTCGCGGATGAAACGTCGAATTGCAATGCGCGTTCTTCGGAATCGCAGACATTCGGGTCAGACGAGCGAAAAAATTGAGGAATCTTGATTTAGAGACAAGGTAGCCGGAAATTCGACATTTTTCAACGAATCTCGGCTATTTATGAACCGATCCTGAAATTCTTGGGTGGGTTCGTCAGGGCTCCAGACACTCAGCTGCCCCGCACCGAAAATTCAAAAAAAAGTTAGTATTTGGCCGAGATACCCTCGATTCTTGTCGGTTCTGACCGTTCTGACCAAGTTGCGGATGAGACCTCAAATTGCAATGCGCGTTCGTCGGAATCGCAGACATGCGGGTCGGACCAGCAGAAAAATTGAGGAATCTTGATTTAGAGACAAGATAGCCAGAAATTCGACATTTTTCAACGAATCTCGGCTATTTATGAACCGATCCTGAAATTCTTGGGTGGGTTCGACAGGGCTCCAGACACTCAGCTGCCCCGCACAGAAAATTCAGAAAAAAGTTAGTATTTGGCCGGGATACCCTCGATTCTTGTCGGTTCTGACCGTTCTGACCAAGTCGCGGATGAAACGTCGAATTGCAATGCGCGTTCTTCGGAATCGCAGACATTCGGGTCAGACGAGCAGAAAAATTGAGAAATCTTGATTTAGAGACAAGGTAGCCAGAAATTCGACATTTTTCAACGAATCTCGGCTATTTATGAACCGATCCTGAAATTCTTGGGTGGGTTCGTCAGGGCTCCAGACACTCAGCTGCCCCGCACCGAAAATTCAAAAAAAAGTTAGTATTTGGCCGAGATACCCTCGATTCTTGTCGGTTCTGACCGTTCTGACCAAGTTGCGGATGAGACCTCAAATTGCAATGCGCGTTCGTCGGAATCGCAGACATGCGGGTCGGACCAGCAGAAAAATTGAGGAATCTTGATTTAGAGACAAGATAGCCAGAAATTCGACATTTTTCAACGAATCTCGGCTATTTATGAACCGATCCTGAAATTCTTGGGTGGGTTCGACAGGGCTCCAGACACTCAGCTGCCCCGCACAGAAAATTCAGAAAAAAGTTAGTATTTGGCCGGGATACCCTCGATTCTTGTCGGTTCTGACCGTTCTGACCAAGTCGCGGATGAAACGTCGAATTGCAATGCGCGTTCTTCGGAATCGCAGACATTCGGGTCAGACGAGCAGAAAAATTGAGAAATCTTGATTTAGAGACAAGGTAGCCAGAAATTCGACATTTTTCAACGAATCTCGGCTATTTATGAACCGATCCTGAAATTCTTGGGTGGGTTCGTCAGGGCTCCAGACACTCAGCTGCCCGCACCGAAAATTCAAAAAAAAGTTAGTATTTGGCCGAGATACCCTCGATTCTTGTCGGTTCTGACCGTTCTGACCAAGTTGCGGATGAAACCTCAAATTGCAATGCGCGTTCGTCGGAATCGCAGACATGCGGGTCAGACCAGCAGAAAAATTGAGGAATCTTGATTTAGAGACAAGATACCCAGAAATTCGACATTTTTCAGCAAATCTCGGCTATTTATGAACCGATCCTGAAATTCTTGGGTGGGTTCGACAGGGCTCCAGACACTCAGCTGCCCCGCACCGAAAATTCAGAAAAAAGTTAGTATTTGGCCGAGATACACTCTATTTTTGTCGGTTCTGACCGTTCTGACTAAGTTGCGGATGAGACCTCAAATTGCAATGCGCGTTTGTCGGAATCGCAGACATGCGGGTCAGACCAGCAGAAAAATCGAGGAATCTTGATTTAGAGACAAGATAGCCAGAAATTCGACATTTTTCAACGAATCTCGGCTATTTATGAACCGATCCTGAAATTCTTGGTTGGGTTCGTCAGGGCTCCAGACACTCAGCTGCCCCGCACTAAAAATTCAGAAAAAAGTTAGTATTTGGCCGAGATACCCTCGATTCTTGTCGGTTCTGACCGTTCTGACCAAGTTGCGGATGAGACCTCAAATTGCAATGCGCGTTCGTCGGAATCGCAGACATGCGGGTCGGACCAGCAGAAAAATTGAGGAATCTTGATTTGGAGACAAGATAGCCAGAAATTCGACATTTTTCAACGAATCTCGGCTATTTATGAACCGATCCTGAAATTCTTGGGTGGGTTCGTCAGGGCTCCAGACACTCAGCTGCCCCGCACAGAAAATTCAGGAAAAAGTTAGTATTTGGCCGAGATACCCTCCATTCTTGTCGGTTCTGACCGTTCTGACCAAGTCGCGGATGAAACGTCGAATTGCAATGCGCGTTCTTCGGAATCGCAGACATTCGGGTCAGACGAGCAGAAAAATTGAGGAATCTTGATTTAGAGACAAGGTAGCCAGAAATTCGACATTTTTCAACGAATCTCGGCTATTTATGAACCGATCCTGAAATTTTCGGTTGGGTCCGTCAGGGCTCCAGACACTCAGCTGCCCCGCACCAAAAATTCAGAAAAAAGTTAGTATTTGGCCGAGATACCCTCGATTCTTGTCGGTTCTGACCGTTCTGACCAAGTCGCGGACGAAACGTCGAATTGCAATGCGCGTTCTTCGGAATCGCAGACATTCGGGTCAGACGAGCAGAAAAATTGAGGAATCTTGATTTAGAGACAAGGTAGCCAGAAATTCGACATTTTTCAACGAATCTCGGCTATTCATAAACCGATCCTGAAATTCTTGGGTGGGTTCGACAGGGCTCCAGACACTGAGCTGCCCCGCACCGAAAATTCAGAAAAAAGTTAGTATTTGGCCGAAATACCCTCTATTCTTGTCGGTTCTGACCGTTCTGACTAAGTTGCGGATGAGACCTCAAATTGCAATGCGCGTTTGTCGGAATCGCAGACATGCGGGTCAGACCAGCAGAAAAATCGAGGAATCTTGATTTAGAGACAAGATAGCCAGAAATTCGACATTTGTCAACGAATCTCGGCTATTTATGAACCGATCCTGAAATTCTTGGTTGGATTCGTCAGGGCTCCAGACACTCAGCTGCCCCGCACAAAAATTCAGAAAAAAGTTGGTATTTGGCCGAGATACCCTCGATTCTTGTCGGTTCTGACCGTTCTGACCAAGTTGCGGATGAGACCTCAAATTGCAATGCGCGTTCGTCGGAATCGCAGACATGCGGGTCGGACCAGCAGAGAAATTGAGGAATCTTGATTTAGAGACAAGATAGCCGGAAATTCGACATTTTTCAACGAATCTCGGCTATTTGTGAACCGATCCTGAAATTCTTGGGTGGGTTCGACAGGGCTCCAGACACTCAGCTGCCCCGCACAGAAAATTCAGAAAAAGTTAGTATTTGGCCGAGATACCCTCGATTCTTGTCGGTTCTGACCGTTCTGACCAAGTCGCGGATGAAACGTCGAATTGCAATGCGCGTTCTTCGGAATCGCAGACATTCGGGTCAGACGAGCAGAAAAATTGAGGAATCTTGATTTAGAGACAAGGTAGCCAGAAATTCGACATTTTTCAACGAATCTCGGCTATTTATGAACCGATCCTGAAATTCTTGGGTGGGTTCGTCAGGGCTCCAGACACTCAGCTGCCCCGCACCGAAAATTCAAAAAAAAGTTAGTATTTGGCCGAGATACCCTCGATTCTTGTCGGTTCTGACCGTTCTGACCAAGTTGCGGATGAGACCTCAAATTGCAATGCGCGTTCGTCGGAATCGCAGACATGCGGGTCGGACCAGCAGAAAAATTGAGGAATCTTGATTTAGAGACAAGATAGCCAGAAATTCGACATTTTTCAACGAATCTCGGCTATTTATGAACCGATCCTGAAATTCTTGGGTGGGTTCGACAGGGCTCCAGACACTCAGCTGCCCCGCACAGAAAATTCAGAAAAAAGTTAGTATTTGGCCGGGATACCCTCGATTCTTGTCGGTTCTGACCGTTCTGACCAAGTCGCGGATGAAACGTCGAATTGCAATGCGCGTTCTTCGGAATCGCAGACATTCGGGTCAGACGAGCAGAAAAATTGAGAAATCTTGATTTAGAGACAAGGTAGCCAGAAATTCGACATTTTTCAACGAATCTCGGCTATTTATGAACCGATCCTGAAATTCTTGGGTGGGTTCGTCAGGGCTCCAGACACTCAGCTGCCCGCACCGAAAATTCAAAAAAAAGTTAGTATTTGGCCGAGATACCCTCGATTCTTGTCGGTTCTGACCGTTCTGACCAAGTTGCGGATGAAACCTCAAATTGCAATGCGCGTTCGTCGGAATCGCAGACATGCGGGTCAGACCAGCAGAAAAATTGAGGAATCTTGATTTAGAGACAAGATACCCAGAAATTCGACATTTTTCAGCAAATCTCGGCTATTTATGAACCGATCCTGAAATTCTTGGGTGGGTTCGACAGGGCTCCAGACACTCAGCTGCCCCGCACCGAAAATTCAGAAAAAAGTTAGTATTTGGCCGAGATACACTCTATTTTTGTCGGTTCTGACCGTTCTGACTAAGTTGCGGATGAGACCTCAAATTGCAATGCGCGTTTGTCGGAATCGCAGACATGCGGGTCAGACCAGCAGAAAAATCGAGGAATCTTGATTTAGAGACAAGATAGCCAGAAATTCGACATTTTTCAACGAATCTCGGCTATTTATGAACCGATCCTGAAATTCTTGGTTGGGTTCGTCAGGGCTCCAGACACTCAGCTGCCCCGCACTAAAAATTCAGAAAAAAGTTAGTATTTGGCCGAGATACCCTCGATTCTTGTCGGTTCTGACCGTTCTGACCAAGTTGCGGATGAGACCTCAAATTGCAATGCGCGTTCGTCGGAATCGCAGACATGCGGGTCGGACCAGCAGAAAAATTGAGGAATCTTGATTTGGAGACAAGATAGCCAGAAATTCGACATTTTTCAACGAATCTCGGCTATTTATGAACCGATCCTGAAATTCTTGGGTGGGTTCGTCAGGGCTCCAGACACTCAGCTGCCCCGCACAGAAAATTCAGGAAAAAGTTAGTATTTGGCCGAGATACCCTCCATTCTTGTCGGTTCTGACCGTTCTGACCAAGTCGCGGATGAAACGTCGAATTGCAATGCGCGTTCTTCGGAATCGCAGACATTCGGGTCAGACGAGCAGAAAAATTGAGGAATCTTGATTTAGAGACAAGGTAGCCAGAAATTCGACATTTTTCAACGAATCTCGGCTATTTATGAACCGATCCTGAAATTTTCGGTTGGGTCCGTCAGGGCTCCAGACACTCAGCTGCCCCGCACCAAAAATTCAGAAAAAAGTTAGTATTTGGCCGAGATACCCTCGATTCTTGTCGGTTCTGACCGTTCTGACCAAGTCGCGGACGAAACGTCGAATTGCAATGCGCGTTCTTCGGAATCGCAGACATTCGGGTCAGACGAGCAGAAAAATTGAGGAATCTTGATTTAGAGACAAGGTAGCCAGAAATTCGACATTTTTCAACGAATCTCGGCTATTCATAAACCGATCCTGAAATTCTTGGGTGGGTTCGACAGGGCTCCAGACACTGAGCTGCCCCGCACCGAAAATTCAGAAAAAAGTTAGTATTTGGCCGAAATACCCTCTATTCTTGTCGGTTCTGACCGTTCTGACTAAGTTGCGGATGAGACCTCAAATTGCAATGCGCGTTTGTCGGAATCGCAGACATGCGGGTCAGACCAGCAGAAAAATCGAGGAATCTTGATTTAGAGACAAGATAGCCAGAAATTCGACATTTGTCAACGAATCTCGGCTATTTATGAACCGATCCTGAAATTCTTGGTTGGATTCGTCAGGGCTCCAGACACTCAGCTGCCCCGCACAAAAATTCAGAAAAAAGTTGGTATTTGGCCGAGATACCCTCGATTCTTGTCGGTTCTGACCGTTCTGACCAAGTTGCGGATGAGACCTCAAATTGCAATGCGCGTTCGTCGGAATCGCAGACATGCGGGTCGGACCAGCAGAGAAATTGAGGAATCTTGATTTAGAGACAAGATAGCCGGAAATTCGACATTTTTCAACGAATCTCGGCTATTTGTGAACCGATCCTGAAATTCTTGGGTGGGTTCGACAGGGCTCCAGACACTCAGCTGCCCCGCACAGAAAATTCAGAAAAAGTTAGTATTTGGCCGAGATACCCTCGATTCTTGTCGGTTCTGACCGTTCTGACCAAGTCGCGGATGAAACGTCGAATTGCAATGCGCGTTCTTCGGAATCGCAGACATTCGGGTCAGACGAGCAGAAAAATTGAGGAATCTTGATTTAGAGACAAGGTAGCCAGAAATTCGACATTTTTCAACGAATCTCGGCTATTTATGAACCGATCCTGAAATTCTTGGGTGGGTTCGTCAGGGCTCCAGACACTCAGCTGCCCCGCACCGAAAATTCAAATAAAAGTTAGTATTTGGCCGAGATACCCTCGATTCTAGTCGGTTCTGACCGTTCTGACCAAGTTGCGGATGAGACCTCAAATTGCAATGCGCGTTCGTCAAAATCGCAGACATGCGGGTCAGACCAGCAGAAAAATTGAGGAATCTTGATTTAGAGACAAGATAGCCAGAAATTCGACATTTTTCAACGAATCTCGGCTATTTATGAACCGATCCTGAAATTCTTGGGTGGGTTTGTCAGGGCGCCAGACACTCAGCTGCCCCGCACCGAAAATTCAGAAAAAAGTTAGTATTTGGCCGAGATACTCTAGATTCTTGTCGGTTCTGACCGTTCTGACCAAGTTGCGGATGAGACCTCAAATTGCAATGCGCGTTCGTCGGAATCGCAGACATGCGGGTCAGACCAGCAGAAAAATTGAGGAATCTTGATTTAGAGACAAGATAGCCAGAAATTCGACATTTTTCAACGAATCTCGGCTATTTATGAACCGATCCTGAAATTCTTGGGCGGGTTCGTCAGGGCTCCAGACACTCAGCTGCCCCGCACCAAAAATTCAGAAAAAAGTTAGTATTTGGCCGAGATACCCTCGATTCTTGTCGGTTCTAACCGTTCTGACCAAGTTGCGGATGAGACCTCAAATTGCAATGCGCGTTCGTCGGAATCGCAGACATGCGGGTCGGACCAGCAGAAAAATTGAGGAATCTTGATTTAGAGACAAGATAGCCAGAAATTCGACATTTTTCAACGAATCTCGGCTATTTATGAACCGATCCTGAAATTCTTGGGTGGGTTCGACAGGGCTCCAGACACTCAGCTGCCCCGCACAGAAAATTCAGAAAAAAGTTAGTATTTGGCCGAGATACCCTCGATTCTTGTCGGTTCTGACCGTTCTGACCAAGTCGCGGATGAAACGTCGAATTGCAATGCGCGTTCTTCGGAATCGCAGACATTCGGGTCAGACGAGCAGAAAAATTGGGAAATCTTGATTTAGAGACAAGGTAGCCAGAAATTCGACATTTTTCAACGAATCTCGGCTATTATTAACCGATCCTGAAATTCTTGGGTGGGTTCGTCAGGGCTCCAGACACTCAGCTGCCCAGCACCGAAAATTCAAAAAAAAGTTAGTATTTGGCCGAGATACCCTCGATTCTTGTCGGTTCTGACCGTTCTGACCAAGTTGCGGATGAGACCTCAAATTGCAATGCGCGTTCGTCGGAATCGCAGACATGCGGGTCAGACCAGCAGAAAAATTGAGGAATCTTGATTTAGAGACAAGATAGCCAGAAATTCGACATTTTTCAACGAATCTCGGCTATTTATGAACCGATCCTGAAATTCTTGGTTGGGTTCGTCAGGGCTCCAGACACTCAGCTGCCCCGCACAGAAAATTCAGAAAAAAGTTAGTATTTGGCCGAGATACCCTCGATTCTTGTCGGTTCTGACCGTTCTGACCAAGTCGCGGATGAAACGTCGAATTGCAATGCGCGTTCTTCGGAATCGCAGACATTCGGGTCAGACGAGCAGAAAAATTGAGGAATCTTGATTTAGAGACAAGGTAGCCAGAAATCCGACATTTTTCAACGAATCTCGGCTATTTATGAACCGATCCTGAAATTCTTGGGTGGGTTCGTCAGGGCTCCAGACACTCAGCTGCCCCGCACCGAAAATTCAGAAAAAAGTTAGTATTTGGCCGAGATACCCTCGATTCTTGTCGGTTCTGACCGTTCTGACCAAGTCGCGGATGAAACGTCGAATTGCAATGCGCGTTCTTCGGAATCGCAGACATTCGGGTCAGACGAGCGAAAAAATTGAGGAATCTTGATTTAGAGACAAGGTAGCCGGAAATTCGACATTTTTCAACGAATCTCGGCTATTTATGAACCGATCCTGAAATTCTTGGGTGGGTTCGTCAGGGCTCCAGACACTCAGCTGCCCCGCACCGAAAATTCAAAAAAAAGTTAGTATTTGGCCGAGATACCCTCGATTCTTGTCGGTTCTGACCGTTCTGACCAAGTTGCGGATGAGACCTCAAATTGCAATGCGCGTTCGTCGGAATCGCAGACATGCGGGTCGGACCAGCAGAAAAATTGAGGAATCTTGATTTAGAGACAAGATAGCCAGAAATTCGACATTTTTCAACGAATCTCGGCTATTTATGAACCGATCCTGAAATTCTTGGGTGGGTTCGACAGGGCTCCAGACACTCAGCTGCCCCGCACAGAAAATTCAGAAAAAAGTTAGTATTTGGCCGGGATACCCTCGATTCTTGTCGGTTCTGACCGTTCTGACCAAGTCGCGGATGAAACGTCGAATTGCAATGCGCGTTCTTCGGAATCGCAGACATTCGGGTCAGACGAGCAGAAAAATTGAGAAATCTTGATTTAGAGACAAGGTAGCCAGAAATTCGACATTTTTCAACGAATCTCGGCTATTTATGAACCGATCCTGAAATTCTTGGGTGGGTTCGTCAGGGCTCCAGACACTCAGCTGCCCCGCACCGAAAATTCAAAAAAAAGTTAGTATTTGGCCGAGATACCCTCGATTCTTGTCGGTTCTGACCGTTCTGACCAAGTTGCGGATGAGACCTCAAATTGCAATGCGCGTTCGTCGGAATCGCAGACATGCGGGTCGGACCAGCAGAAAAATTGAGGAATCTTGATTTAGAGACAAGATAGCCAGAAATTCGACATTTTTCAACGAATCTCGGCTATTTATGAACCGATCCTGAAATTCTTGGGTGGGTTCGACAGGGCTCCAGACACTCAGCTGCCCCGCACAGAAAATTCAGAAAAAAGTTAGTATTTGGCCGGGATACCCTCGATTCTTGTCGGTTCTGACCGTTCTGACCAAGTCGCGGATGAAACGTCGAATTGCAATGCGCGTTCTTCGGAATCGCAGACATTCGGGTCAGACGAGCAGAAAAATTGAGAAATCTTGATTTAGAGACAAGGTAGCCAGAAATTCGACATTTTTCAACGAATCTCGGCTATTTATGAACCGATCCTGAAATTCTTGGGTGGGTTCGTCAGGGCTCCAGACACTCAGCTGCCCGCACCGAAAATTCAAAAAAAAGTTAGTATTTGGCCGAGATACCCTCGATTCTTGTCGGTTCTGACCGTTCTGACCAAGTTGCGGATGAAACCTCAAATTGCAATGCGCGTTCGTCGGAATCGCAGACATGCGGGTCAGACCAGCAGAAAAATTGAGGAATCTTGATTTAGAGACAAGATACCCAGAAATTCGACATTTTTCAGCAAATCTCGGCTATTTATGAACCGATCCTGAAATTCTTGGGTGGGTTCGACAGGGCTCCAGACACTCAGCTGCCCCGCACCGAAAATTCAGAAAAAAGTTAGTATTTGGCCGAGATACACTCTATTTTTGTCGGTTCTGACCGTTCTGACTAAGTTGCGGATGAGACCTCAAATTGCAATGCGCGTTTGTCGGAATCGCAGACATGCGGGTCAGACCAGCAGAAAAATCGAGGAATCTTGATTTAGAGACAAGATAGCCAGAAATTCGACATTTTTCAACGAATCTCGGCTATTTATGAACCGATCCTGAAATTCTTGGTTGGGTTCGTCAGGGCTCCAGACACTCAGCTGCCCCGCACTGAAAATTCAGAAAAAAGTTAGTATTTGGCCGAGATACCCTCGATTCTTGTCGGTTCTGACCGTTCTGACCAAGTTGCGGATGAGACCTCAAATTGCAATGCGCGTTCGTCGGAATCGCAGACATGCGGGTCGGACCAGCAGAAAAATTGAGGAATCTTGATTTGGAGACAAGATAGCCAGAAATTCGACATTTTTCAACGAATCTCGGCTATTTATGAACCGATCCTGAAATTCTTGGGTGGGTTCGTCAGGGCTCCAGACACTCAGCTGCCCCGCACAGAAAATTCAGGAAAAAGTTAGTATTTGGCCGAGATACCCTCCATTCTTGTCGGTTCTGACCGTTCTGACCAAGTCGCGGATGAAACGTCGAATTGCAATGCGCGTTCTTCGGAATCGCAGACATTCGGGTCAGACGAGCAGAAAAATTGAGGAATCTTGATTTAGAGACAAGGTAGCCAGAAATTCGACATTTTTCAACGAATCTCGGCTATTTATGAACCGATCCTGAAATTTTCGGTTGGGTCCGTCAGGGCTCCAGACACTCAGCTGCCCCGCACCAAAAATTCAGAAAAAAGTTAGTATTTGGCCGAGATACCCTCGATTCTTGTCGGTTCTGACCGTTCTGACCAAGTCGCGGACGAAACGTCGAATTGCAATGCGCGTTCTTCGGAATCGCAGACATTCGGGTCAGACGAGCAGAAAAATTGAGGAATCTTGATTTAGAGACAAGGTAGCCAGAAATTCGACATTTTTCAACGAATCTCGGCTATTCATAAACCGATCCTGAAATTCTTGGGTGGGTTCGACAGGGCTCCAGACACTCAGCTGCCCCGCACAAAAAATTCAGAAAAAAGTTAGTATTTGGCCGAGATACCCTCGATTCTTGTCGGTTCTGACCGTTCTGACCAAGTTGCGGATGAGACCTCAAATTGCAATGCGCGTTCGTCGGAATCGCAGACATGCGGGTCAGACCAGCAGAAAAATTGAGGAATCTTGATTTAGAGACAAGATAGCCAGAAATTCGACATTTTTCAACAAATCTCGGCTATTTATGAACCGATCCTGAAATTCTTGGGTGGGTTCGACAGGGCTCCAGACACTCAGCTGCCCCGCACCGAAAATTCAGAAAAAAGTTAGTATTTGGCCGAGATACCCTCTATTCTTGTCGGTTCTGACCGTTCTGACTAAGTTGCGGATGAGACCTCAAATTGCAATGCGCGTTTGTCGGAATCGCAGACATGCGGGTCAGACCAGCAGAAAAATCGAGGAATCTTGATTTAGAGACAAGATAGCCAGAAATTCGACATTTTTCAACGAATCTCGGCTATTTATGAACCGATCCTGAAATTCTTGGTTGGGTTCGTCAGGGCTCCAGACACTCAGCTGCCCCGCACCAAAAATTCAGAAAAAAGTTAGTATTTGGCCGAGATACCCTCGATTCTTGTCGGTTCTGACCGTTCTGACCAAGTTGCGGATGAGACCTCAAATTGCAATGCGCGTTCGTCGGAATCGCAGACATGCGGGTCGGACCAGCAGAAAAATTGAGGAATCTTGATTTAGAGACAAGATAGCCAGAAATTCGACATTTTTCAACGAATCTCGGCTATTTATGAACCGATCCTGAAATTCTTGGGTGGGTTCGACAGGGCTCCAGACACTCAGCTGCCCCGCACAGAAAATTCAGAAAAAAGTTAGTATTTGGCCGAGATACCCTCGATTCTTGTCGGTTCTGACCGTTCTGACTAAGTTGCGGATGAGACCTCGAATTGCAATGCGCGTTTGTCGGAATCGCAGACATGCGGGTCAGACCAGCAGAAAAATCGAGGAATCTTGATTTAGAGACAAGATAGCCAGAAATTCGACATTTTTCAACGAATCTCGGCTATTTATGAACCGATCCTGAAATTCTTGGTTGGGTTCGTCAGGGCTCCAGACACTCAGCTGCCCCGCACCAAAAATTCAGAAAAAAGTTAGTATCTGGCCGAGATACCCTCGATTCTTGTCGGTTCTGACCGTTCTGACCAAGTTGCGGATGAGACCTCAAATTGCAATGCGCGTTCGTCGGAATCGCAGACATGCGGGTCGGACCAGCAGAAAAATTGAGGAATCTTGATTTAGAGACAAGATAGCCAGAAATTCGACATTTTTCAACGAATCTCGGCTATTTATGAACCGATCCTGAAATTCTTGGGTGGGTTCGACAGGGCTCCAGACACTCAGCTGCCCCGCACAGAAAATTCAGAAAAAAGTTAGTATTTGGCCGAGATACCCTCGATTCTTGTCGGTTCTGACCGTTCTGACCAAGTCGCGGATAAAACGTCGAATTGCAATGCGCGTTCTTCGGAATCGCAGACATTCGGGTCAGACGAGCAGAAAAATTGAGGAATCTTGATTTAGAGAAGGTAGCCAGGAATTCGACATTTTTCAACGAATCTCGGCTATTTATGAACCGATCCTGAAATTCTTGGGTGGGTTCGTCAGGGCTCCAGACACTCAGCTGCCCCGCACCGAAAATTCAGAAAAAAGTTAGTATTTGGCCGAGATACCCTCGATTCTTGTCGGTTCTGACCGTTCTGACCAAGTCGCGGATGAAACGTCGAATTGCAATGCGCGTTCTTCGGAATCGCAGACATTCGGGTCAGACGAGCGGAAAAATTGAGGAATCTTGATTTAGAGACAAGGTAGCCAGAAATTCGACATTTTTCAACGAATCTCGGCTATTTATGAACCGATCCTGAAATTCTTGGGTGGGTTCGTCAGGGCTCCAGACACTCAGCTGCCCCGCACCGAAAATTCAAAAAAAAGTTAGTATTTGGCCGAGATACCCTCGATTCTTGTCGGTTCTGACCGTTCTGACCAAGTTGCGAATGAGACCTCAAATTGCAATGCGCGTTCGTCGGAATCGCAGACATGCGGGTCAGACCAGCAGAAAAATTGAGGAATCTTGATTTAGAGACAAGATACCCAGAAATTCGACATTTTTCAACAAATCTCGGCTATTTATGAACCGATCCTGAAATTCTTGGGTGGGTTCGACAGTGCTCCAGACACTCAGCTGCCCCGCACCGAAAATTCAGAAAAAAGTTAGTATTTGGCCGAGATACCCTCTATTCTTGTCGGTTCTGACCGTTCTGACTAAGTTGCGGATGAGACCTCAAATTGCAATGCGCGTTTGTCGGAATCGCAGACATGCGGGTCAGACCAGCAGAAAAATCGAGGAATCTTGATTTAGAGACAAGATAGCCAGAAATTCGACATTTTTCAACGAATCTCGGCTATTTATGAACCGATCCTGAAATTCTTGGTTGGGTTCGTCAGGGCTCCAGACACTCAGCTGCCCCGCACCAAAAATTCAGAAAAAAGTTAGTATTTGGCCGAGATACCCTCGATTCTTGTCGGTTCTGACCGTTCTGACCAAGTTGCGGATGAGACCTCAAATTGCAATGCGCGTTCGTCGGAATCGCAGACATGCGGGTCGGACCAGCAGAAAAATTGAGGAATCTTGATTTAGAGACAAGATAGCCAGAAATTCGACATTTTTCAACGAATCTCGGCTATTTATGAACCGATCCTGAAATTCTTGGGTGGGTTCGACAGGGCTCCAGACACTCAGCTGCCCCGCACAGAAAATTCAGAAAAAAGTTAGTATTTGGCCGAGATACCCTCGATTCTTGTCGGTTCTGACCGTTCTGACCAAGTCGCGGATGAAACGTCGAATTGCAATGCGCGTTCTTCGGAATCGCAGACATTCGGGTCAGACGAGCAGAAAAATTGAGGGATCTTGATTTAGAGACAAGGTAGCCAGAAATTCGACATTTTTCAACGAATCTCGGCTATTTATGAACCGATCCTGAAATTCTTGGGTGGGTTCGACAGGGCTCCAGACACTCAGCTGCCCCGCACAGAAAATTCAGAAAAAAGTTAGTATTTGGCCGAGATACCCTCGATTCTTGTCGGTTCTGACCGTTCTAAACAAGTTGCGGATGAGACCTCAAATTGCAATGCGCGTTCGTCGGAATCGCAGACATGCGGGTCAGACCAGCAGAAAAATTGAGGAATCTTGATTTAGAGACAAGATAGCCAGAAATTCGACATTTTTCAACAAATCTCGGCTATTTATAAACCGATCCTGAAAGTCTTGGGTGGGTTCGACAGGGCTCCAGACACTCAGCTGCCCCGCACAGAAAATTCAGAAAAAAGTTAGTATTTGGCCGAGATACCCTCTATTCTTGTCGGTTCTGACCGTTCTGACTAAGTTGCGGATGAGACCTCAAATTGCAATGCGCGTTTGTCGGAATCGCAGACATGCGGGTCAGACCAGCAGAAAAATCGAGGAATCTTGATTTAGAGACAAGATGGCCAGAAATTCGACATTTTTCAACGAATCTCGGCTATTTATGAACCGATCCTGAAATTCTTGGTTGGGTTCGTCAGGGCTCCAGACACTCAGCTGCCCCGCATCCAAAATTCAGAAAAAACTTAGTATCTGGCCGAGATACCCTCGATTCTTGTCGGTTCTGACCGTTCTGACCAAGTTGCGGATGAGACCTCAAATTGCAATGCGCGTTCGTCGGAATCGCAGACATGCGGGTCGGACCAGCAGAAAAATTGAGGAATCTTGATTTAGAGACAAGATAGCCAGAAATTCGACATTTTTCAACGAATCTCGGCTATTTATGAACCGATCCTGAAATTCTTGGGTGGGTTCGACAGGGCTCCAGACACTCAGCTGCCCCGCACAGAAAATTCAGAAAAAAGTTAGTATTTGGCCGAGATACCCTCGATTCTTGTCGGTTCTGACCGTTCTGACCAAGTCGCGGATGAAACGTCGAATTGCAATGCGCGTTCTTCGGAATCGCAGACATTCGGGTCAGACGAGCAGAAAAATTGAGGAATCTTGATTTAGAGACAAGGTAGCCAGGAATTCGACATTTTTCAACGAATCTCGGCTATTTATGAACCGATCCTGAAATTCTTGGGTGGGTTCGTCAGGGCTCCAGACACTCAGCTGCCCCGCACCGAAAATTCAGAAAAAAGTTAGTATTTGGCCGAGATACCCTCGATTCTTGTCGGTTCTGACCGTTCTGACCAAGTTGCGGATGAGACCTCAAATTGCAATGCGCGTTCGTCGGAATCGCAGACATGCGGGTCAGACCAGCAGAAAAATTGAGGAATCTTGATTTAGAGACAAGATACCCAGAAATTCGACATTTTTCAGCAAATCTCGGCTATTTATAAACCGATCCTGAAATTCTTGGGTGGGTTCGACAGGGCTCCAGACACTCAGCTGCCCCGCACCGAAAATTCAGAAAAAAGTTAGTATTTGGCCGAGATACCCTCTATTTTTGTCGGTTCTGACCGTTCTGACCAAGTCGCGGATGAAACGTCGAATTGCAATGCGCGTTCTTCGGAATCGCAGACATTCGGGTCAGACGAGCAGAAAAATTGAGGAATCTTGATTTAGAGACAAGGTAGCCAGAAATTCGACATTTTTCAACGAATCTCGTCTATTTATGAACCGATCCTGAAATTCTTGGGTGGGTTCGACAGGGCTCCAGACACTCAGCTGCCCCGCACAGAAAATTCAGAAAAAAGTTAGTATTTGGCCGAGATACCCTCGATTCTTGTCGGTTCTGACCGTTCTGACCAAGTTGCGGATGAGACCTCAAATTGCAATGCGCGTTCGTCGGAATCGCAGACATGCGGGTCAGACCAGCAGAAAAATTGAGGAATCTTGATTTAGAGACAAGATAGCCAGAAATTCGACATTTTTCAACAAATCTCGGCTATTTATGAACCGATCCTGAAATTCTTGGGTGGGTTCGACAGGGCTCCAGACACTCAGCTGCCCCGCACCGAAAATTCAGAAAAAAGTTAGTATTTGGCCGAGATACCCTCTATTCTTGTCGGTTCTGACCGTTCTGACTAAGTTGCGGATGAGACCCCAAATTGCAATGCGCGTTTGTCGGAATCGCAGACATGCGGGTCAGACCAGCAGAAAAATCGAGGAATCTTGATTTAAAGACAAGATAGCCAGAAATTCGACATTTTTCAACGAATCTCGGCTATTTATGAACCGATCCTGAAATTCTTGGTTGGGTTCGTCAGGGCTCCAGACACTCAGCTGCCCCGCACCAAAAATTCAGAAAAAAGTTAGTATTTGGCCGAGATACCCTCGATTCTTGTCGGTTCTGACCGTTCTGACCAAGTTGCGGATGAGACCCCAAATTGCAATGCGCGTTCGTCGGAATCGCAGACATGCGGGTCGGACCAGCAGAAAAATTGAGAAATCTTGATTTAGAGACAAGATAGCCAGAAATTCGACATTTTTCAACGAATCTCGGCTATTTATGAACCGATCTTGAAATTCTTGGGTGGGTTCGACAGGGCTCCAGACACTCAGCTGCCCCGCACAGAAAATTCAGAAAAAAGTTAGTATTTGGCCGAGATACCCTCGATTCTTGTCGGTTCTGACCGTTCTGACCAAGTCGCGGATGAAACGTCGAATTGCAATGCGCGTTCTTCGGAATCGCAGACATTCGGGTCAGACGAGCAGAAAAATTGAGGAATCTTGATTTAGAGACAAGATAGCCAGAAATTCGACATTTTTCAACGAATCTCGGCTATTTATGAACCGATCCTGAAATTCTTGGTTGGGTTCGTCAGGGCTCCAGACACTCAGCTGCCCCGCACCAAAAATTCAGAAAAAAGTTAGTATTTGGCCGAGATACCCTCGATTCTTGTCGGTTCTGACCGTTCTGACCAAGTTGCGGATGAGACCTCAAATTGCAATGCGCGTTCGTCGGAATCGCAGACATGCGGGTCGGACCAGCAAAAAAATTGAGAAATCTTGATTTAGAGACAAGATAGCCAGAAATTCGACATTTTTCAACGAATCTCGGCTATTTATGAACCGATCCTGAAATTCTTGGGTGGGTTCGACAGGGCTCCAGACACTCAGCTGCCCCGCACAGAAAATTCAGAAAAAAGTTAGTATCTGGCCGAGATACCCTCGATTCTTGTCGGTTCTGACCGTTCTGACCAAGTCGCGGATGAAACGTCGAATTGCAATGCGCGTTCTTCGAAATCGCAGACATTCGGGTCAGACGAGCAGAAAAATTGAGGGATCTTGATTTAGAGACAAGGTAGCCAGAAATTCGACATTTTTCAACGAATCTTGGCTATTTATGAACCGATCCTGAAATTCTTGGGTGGGTTCGACAGGGCTCCAGACACTCAGCTGCCCCGCACAGGAAATTCAGAAAAAAGTTAGTATTTGGCCGAGATACCCTCGATTCTTGTCGGTTCTGACCGTTCTGACCAAGTTGCGGATGAGACCTCAAATTGCAATGCGCGTTCGTCGGAATCGCAGACATGCGGGTCAGACCAGCAGAAAAATTGAGGAATCTTGATTTAGAGACAAGATAGCCAGAAATTCGACATTTTTCAACAAATCTCGGCTATTTATGAACCGATCCTGAAATTCTTGGGTAGGTTCGACAGGGCTCCAGACACTCAGCTGCCCCGCACCGAAAATTCAGAAAAAAGTTAGTATTTGGCCGAGATACCCTCTATTCTTGTCGGTTCTGACCGTTCTGACTAAGTTGCGGATGAGACCTTAAATTGCAATGCGCGTTTGTCGAAATCGCAGACATGCGGGTCAGACCAGCAGAAAAATCGAGGAATCTTGATTTAGAGACAAGATAGCCAGAAATTCGACATTTTTCAACGAATCTCGGCTATTTATGAACCGATCCTGAAATTCTTGGTTGGGTTCGTCAGGGCTCCAGACACTCAGCTGCCCCGCACCAAAAATTCAGAAAAAAGTTAGTATTTGGCCGAGATACCCTCGATTCTTGTCGGTTCTGACCGTTCTGACCAAGTTGCGGATGAGACCTCAAATTGCAATGCGCGTTCGTCGGAATCGCAGACATGCGGGTCAGACCAGCAGAAAATTTGAGGAATCTTGATTTAGAGACAAGATAGCCAGAAATTCGACATTTTTCAACGAATCTCGGCTATTTATGAACCGATCCTGAAATTCTTGGTTGGGTTCGTCAGGGCTCCAGACACTCAGCTGCCCCGCACAGAAAATTCAGAAAAAAGTTAGTATTTGGCCGAGATACCCTCGATTCTTGTCGGTTCTGACCGTTCTGACCAAGTCGCGGATGAAACGTCGAATTGCAATGCGCGTTCTTTGGAATCGCAGACATTCGGGTCAGACGAGCGGAAAAATTGAGGAATCTTGATTTAGAGACAAGGTAGCCAGAAATTCGACATTATTCAACGAATCTCGGCTATTTATGAACCGATCCTGAAATTCTTGGGTGGGTTCGTCAGGGCTCCAGACACTCAGCTGCCCCGCACCGAAAATTCAAAAAAAAGTTAGTATTTGGCCGAGATACCCTCGATTCTTGTCGGTTCTGACCGTTCTGACCAAGTTGCGGATGAGACCTCAAATTGCAATGCGCGTTCGTCGGAATCGCAGACATGCGGGTCGGACCAGCAGAAAAATTGAGGAATCTTGATTTAGAGACAAGATAGCCAGAAATTCGACATTTTTCAACGAATCTCGGCTATTTATGAACCGATCCTGAAATTCTTGGGTGGGTTCGACAGGGCTCCAGACACTCAGCTGCCCCGCACAGAAAATTCAGAAAAAAGTTAGTATTTGGCCGGGATACCCTCGATTCTTGTCGGTTCTGACCGTTCTGACCAAGTCGCGGATGAAACGTCGAATTGCAATGCGCGTTCTTCGGAATCGCAGACATTCGGGTCAGACGAGCAGAAAAATTGAGAAATCTTGATTTAGAGACAAGGTAGCCAGAAATTCGACATTTTTCAACGAATCTCGGCTATTTATGAACCGATCTTGAAATTCTTGGGTGGGTTCGTCAGGGCTCCAGACACTCAGCTGCCCCGCACCGAAAATTCAAAAAAAAGTTAGTATTTGGCCGAGATACCCTCGATTCTTGTCGGTTCTGACCGTTCTGACCAAGTTGCGGATGAGACCTCAAATTGCAATGCGCGTTCGTCGGAATCGCAGACATGCGGGTCAGACCAGCAGAAAAATTGAGGAATCTTGATTTAGAGACAAGATAGCCAGAAATTCGACATTTTTCAACAAATCTCGGCTATTTATAAACCGATCCTGAAATTCTTGGGTGGGTTCGACAGGGCTCCAGACACTCAGCTGCCCCGCACCGAAAATTCAGAAAAAAGTTAGTATTTGGCCGAAATACCCTCTATTCTTGTCGGTTCTGACCGTTCTGACTAAGTTGCGGATGAGACCTCAAATTGCAATGCGCGTTTGTCGGAATCGCAGACATGCGGGTCAGACCAGCAGAAAAATCGAGGAATCTTGATTTAGAGACAAGATAGCCAGAAATTCGACATTTGTCAACGAATCTCGGCTATTTATGAACCGATCCTGAAATTCTTGGTTGGATTCGTCAGGGCTCCAGACACTCAGCTGCCCCGCACCAAAAATTCAGAAAAAAGTTAGTATTTGGCCGAGATACCCTCGATTCTTGTCGGTTCTGACCGTTCTGACCAAGTTGCGGATGAGACCTCAAATTGCAATGCGCGTTCGTCGGAATCGCAGACATGCGGGTCGGACCAGCAGAGAAATTGAGGAATCTTGATTTAGAGAAAAGATAGCCAGAAATTCGACATTTTTCAACGAATCTCGGCTATTTATGAACCGATCCTGAAATTCTTGGGTGGGTTCGACAGGGCTCCAGACACTCAGCTGCCCCGCACCGAAAATTCAAAAAAAAGTTAGTATTTGGCCGAGATACCCTCGATTCTTGTCGGTTCTGACCGTTCTGACCAAGTTGCGGATAAAACGTCGAATTGCAATGCGCGTTCTTCGGAATCGCAGACATTCGGGTCAGACGAGCAGAAAAATTGAGGAATCTTGATTTAGAGACAAGGTAGCCAAAAATTCGACATTTTTCAACGAATCTCGGCTATTTATGAACCGATCCTGAAATTCTTGGGTGGGTTCGTCAGGGCTCCAGACACTCAGCTGCCCCGCACCGAAAATTCAAAAAAAAGTTAGTATTTGGCCGAGATACCCTCGATTCTAGTCGGTTCTGACCGTTCTGACCAAGTTGCGGATGAGACCTCAAATTGCAATGCGCGTTCGTCAAAATCGCAGACATGCGGGTCAGACCAGCAGAAAAATTGAGGAATCTTGATTTAGAGACAAGATATCCAGAAATTCGACATTTTTCAACGAATCTCGGCTATTTATGAACCGATCCTGAAATTCTTGGGTGGGTTTGTCAGGGCGCCAGACACTCAGCTGCCCCGCACCGAAAATTCAGAAAAAAGTTAGTATTTGGCCGAGATACTCTCGATTCTTGTCGGTTCTGACCGTTCTGACCAAGTTGCGGATGAGACCTCAAATTGCAATGCGCGTTCGTCGGAATCGCAGACATGCGGGTCAGACCAGCAGAAAAATTGAGGAATCTTGATTTAGAGACAAGATAGCCAGAAATTCGACATTTTTCAACAAATCTCGGCTATTTATGAACCGATCCTGAAATTCTTGGGTAGGTTCGACAGGGCTCCAGACACTCAGCTGCCCCGCACCGAAAATTCAGAAAAAAGTTAGTATTTGGCCGAGATACCCTCTATTCTTGTCGGTTCTGACCGTTCTGACTAAGTTGCGGATGAGACCTCAAATTGCAATGCGCGTTTGTCGGAATCGCAGACATGCGGGTCAGACCAGCAGAAAAATCGAGGAATCTTGATTTAGAGACAAGATAGCCAGAAATTCGACATTTTTCAACGAATCTCGGCTATTTATGAACCGATCCTGAAATTCTTGGTTGGGTTCGTCAGGGCTCCAGACACTCAGCTGCCCCGCATCAAAAATTCAGAAAAAAGTTAGTATTTGGCCGAGATACCCTCGATTCTTGTCGGTTCTGACCGTTCTGACCAAGTTGCGGATGAGACCTCAAATTGCAATGCGCGTTCGTCGGAATCGCAGACATGCGGGTCGGACCAGCAGAATAATTGAGAAATCTTGATTTAGAGACAAGATAGCCAGAAATTCGACATTTTTCAACGAATCTCGGCTATTTATGAACCGATCCTGAAATTCTTGGGTGGGTTCGACAGGGCTCCAGACACTCAGCTGCCCCGCACAGAAAATTCAGAAAAAAGTTAGTATTTGGCCGAGATACCCTCGATTCTTGTCGGTTCTGACCGTTCTGACCAAGTCGCGGATGAAACGTCGAATTGCAATGCGCGTTCTTCGGAATCGCAGACATTCGGGTCAGACGAGCAGTAAAATTGAGGAATCTTGATTTAGAGACAAGGTAGCCAGAAATTCGACATTTTTCAACGAATCTCGGCTATTTATGAACCGATCCTGAAATTCTTGGGTGGGTTCGACAGGGCTCCAGACACTCAGCTGCCCCGCACAGGAAATTCAGAAAAAAGTTAGTATTTGGCCGAGATACCCTCGATTCTTGTCGGTTCTGACCGTTCTGACCAAGTTGCGGATGAGACCTCAAATTGCAATGCGCGTTCGTCGGAATCGCAGACATGCGGGTCAGACCAGCAGAAAAATTGAGGAATCTTGATTTAGAGACAAGATAGCCAGAAATTCGACATTTTTCAACAAATCTCGGCTATTTATGAACCGATCCTGAAATTCTTGGGTAGGTTCGACAGGGCTCCAGACACTCAGCTGCCCCGCACCGAAAATTCAGAAAAAAGTTAGTATTTGGCCGAGATACCCTCTATTCTTGTCGGTTCTGACCGTTCTGACTAAGTTGCGGATGAGACCTCAAATTGCAATGCGCGTTTGTCGAAATCGCAGACATGCGGGTCAGACCAGCAGAAAAATCGAGGAATCTTGATTTAGAGACAAGATAGCCAGAAATTCGACATTTTTCAACGAATCTCGGCTATTTATGAACCGATCCTGAAATTCTTGGTTGGGTTGGTCAGGGCTCCAGACACTCAGCTGCCCCGCACCAAAAATTCAGAAAAAAGTTAGTATTTGGCCGAGATACCCTCGATTCTTGTCGGTTCTGACCGTTCTGACCAAGTTGCGGATGAGACCTCAAATTGCAATGCGCGTTCGTCGGAATCGCAGACATGCGGGTCGGACCAGCAGAAAAATTGAGGAATCTTGATTTAGAGACAAGATAGCCAGAAATTCGACATTTTTCAACGAATCTCGGCTATTTATGAACCGATCCTGAAATTCTTGGGTGGGTTCGACAGGGCTCCAGACACTCAGCTGCCCCGCACAGAAAATTCAGAAAAAAGTTAGTATTTGGCCGAGATACCCTCTATTCTTGTCGGTTCTGACCGTTCTGACTAAGTTGCGGATGAGACCTCAAATTGCAATGCGCGTTTGTCGGAATCGCAGACATGCGGGTCAGACCAGCAGAAAAATCGAGGAATCTTGATTTAGAGACAAGATAGCCAGAAATTCGACATTTTTCAACGAATCTCGGCTATTTATGAACCGATCCTGAAATTCTTGGTTGGGTTCGTCAGGGCTCCAGACACTCAGCTGCCCCGCACCAAAAATTCAGAAAAAAGTTAGTATTTGGCCGAGATACCCTCTATTCTTGTCGGTTCTGACCGTTCTGACTAAGTTGCGGATGAGACCTCAAATTGCAATGCGCGTTTGTCGGAATCGCAGACATGCGGGTCAGACCAGCAGAAAAATCGAGGAATCTTGATTTAGAGACAAGATAGCCAGAAATTCGACATTTTTCAACGAATCTCGGCTATTTATGAACTGATCCTGAAATTCTTGGTTGGGTTCGTCAGGGCTCCAGACACTCAGCTGCCCCGCACCAAAAATTCAGAAAAAACTTAGTATCTGGCCGAGATACCCTCGATTCTTGTCGGTTCTGACCGTTCTGACCAAGTCGCGGATGAAACGTCGAATTGCAATGCGCGTTCTTCGGAATCGCAGACATTCGGGTCAGACGAGCAGAAAAATTGAGGAATCTTGATTTAGAGACAAGGTAGCCAGGAATTCGACATTTTTCAACGAATATCGGCTATTTATGAACCGATCCTGAAATTCTTGGGTGGGTTCGTCAGGGCTCCAGACACTCAGCTGCCCCGCACCGAAAATTCAGAAAAAAGTTAGTATTTGGCCGAGATACCCTCGATTCTTGTCGGTTCTGACCGTTCTGACCAAGTTGCGGATGAGACCTCAAATTGCAATGCGCGTTCGTCGGAATCGCAGACATGCGGGTCAGACCAGCAGAAAAATTGAGGAATCTTGATTTAGAGACAAGATACCCAGAAATTCGACATTTTTCAGCAAATCTCGGCTATTTATGAACCGATCCTGAAATTCTTGGGTGGGTTCGACAGGGCTCCAGACACTCAGCTGCCCCGCACCGAAAATTCAGAAAAAAGTTAGTATTTGGCCGAGATACCCTCTATTTTTGTCGGTTCTGACCGTTCTGACCAAGTCGCGGATGAAACGTCGAATTGCAATGCGCGTTCTTCGGAATCGCAGACATTCGGGTCAGACGAGCAGAAAAATTGAGGAATCTTGATTTAGAGACAAGGCAGCCAGAAATTCGACATTTTTCAACGAATCTCGGCTATTTATGAACCGATCCTGAAATTCTTGGGTGGGTTCGACAGGGCTCCAGACACTCAGCTGCCCCGCACAGGCAATTCAGAAAAAAGTTAGTATTTGGCCGAGATACCCTCGATTCTTGTCGGTTCTGACCGTTCTGACCAAGTTGCGGATGAGACCTCAAATTGCAATGCGCGTTCGTCGGAATCGCAGACATGCGGGTCAGACCAGCAGAAAAATTGAGGAATCTTGATTCAGAGACAAGATAGCCAGAAATTCGACATTTTTCAACAAATCTCGGCTATTTATGAACCGATCCTGAAATTCTTGGGTAGGTTCGACAGGGCACCAGACACTCAGCTGCCCCGCACCGAAAATTCAGAAAAAAGTTAGTATTTGGCCGAGATACCCTCTATTCTTGTCGGTTCTGACCGTTCTGACTAAGTTGCGGATGAGACCTCAAATTGCAATGCGCGTTTGTCGGAATCGCA
The DNA here is from genome assembly GCF_021155765.1 of Diprion similis. Lineage (NCBI taxonomy): Eukaryota > Metazoa > Arthropoda > Insecta > Hymenoptera > Diprionidae > Diprion > Diprion similis. Next base: position 13,212,730 of record NC_060115.1, on the reverse strand, counting down.
GACATGCGGGTCAGACCAGCAGAAAAATCGAGGAATCTTGATTTAGAGACAAGATAGCCAGAAATTCGACATTTTTCAACGAATCTCGGCTATTTATGAACCGATCCTGAAATTCTTGGTTGGGTTCGTCAGGGCTCCAGACACTCAGCTGCCCCGCACCAAAAATTCAGAAAAAAGTTAGTATTTGGCCGAGATACCCTCGATTCTTGTCGGTTCTGACCGTTCTGACCAAGTTGCGGATGAGACCTCAAATTGCAATGCGCGTTCGTCGGAATCGCAGACATGCGGGTCGGACCAGCAGAAAAATTGAGAAATCTTGATTTAGAGACAAGATAGCCAGAAATTCGACATTTTTCAACGAATCTCGGCTATTTATGAACCGATCCTGAAATTCTTGGGTGGGTTCGACAGGGCTCCAGACACTCAGCTGCCCCGCACAGAAAATTCAGAGAAAAGTTAGTATTTGGCCGAGATACCCTCGATTCTTGTCGGTTCTGACCGTTCTGACCAAGTCGCGGATGAAACGTCGAATTGCAATGCGCGTTCTTCGGAATCGCAGACATTCGGGTCAGACGAGCAGAAAAATTGAGGAATCTTGATTTAGAGACAAGGTAGCCAGAAATTCGACATTTTTCAACGAATCTCGGCTATTTATGAACCGATCCTGAAATTCTTGGGTGGGTTCGACAGGGCTCCAGACACTCAGCTGCCCCGCACAGGAAATTCAGAAAAAAGTTAGTATTTGGCCGAGATACCCTCTATTCTTGTCGGTTCTGACCGTTCTGACTAAGTTGCGGATGAGACCTCAAATTGCAATGCGCGTTTGTCGAAATCGCAGACATGCGGGTCAGACCAGCAGAAAAATCGAGGAATCTTGATTTAGAGACAAGATAGCCAGAAATTCGACATTTTTCAACGAATCTCGGCTATTTATGAACCGATCCTGAAATTCTTGGTTGGGTTCGTCAGGGCTCCAGACACTCAGCTGCCCCGCACCAAAAATTCAGAAAAAAGTTAGTATTTGGCCGAGATACCCTCGATTCTTGTCGGTTCTGACTGTTCTGACCAAGTTGCGGATGAGACCTCAAATTGCAATGCGCGTTCGTCGGAATCGCAGACATGCGGGTCGGACCAGCAGAAAAATTGAGGAATCTTGATTTAGAGACAAGATAGCCAGAAATTCGACATTTTTCAACGAATCTCGGCTATTTATGAACCGATCCTGAAATTCTTGGGTGGGTTCGACAGGGCTCCAGACACTCAGCTGCCCCGCACAGAAAATTCAGAAAAAAGTTAGTATTTGGCCGAGATACCCTCGATTCTTGTCGGTTCTGACCGTTCTGACCAAGTCGCGGATGAAACGTCGAATTGCAATGCGCGTTCTTCGGAATCGCAGACATTCGGGTCAGACGAGCAGAAAAATTGAGAAATCTTGATTCAGAGACAAGGTAGCCAGAAATTCGACATTTTTCAACGAATCTCGGCTATTATTAACCGATCCTGAAATTCTTGGGTGGCTTCGTCAGGGCTCCAGACACTCAGCTGCCCCGCACCGAAAATTCAAAAAAAAGTTAGTATTTGGCCGAGATACCCTCGATTCTTGTCGGTTCTGACCGTTCTGACCAAGTTGCGGATGAGACCTCAAATTGCAATGCGCGTTCGTCGGAATCGCAGACATGCGGGTCAGACCAGCAGAAAAATTGAGGAATCTTGATTTAGAGACAAGATAGCCAGAAATTCGACATTTTTCAACGAATCTCGGCTATTTATGAACCGATCCTGAAATTCTTGGTTGGGTTCGTCAGGGCTCCAGACACTCAGCTGCCCCGCACCGAAAATTCAGAAAAAAGTTAGTATTTGGCCGAGATACTCTCGATTCTTGTCGGTTCTGACCGTTCTGACCAAGTTGCGGATGAGACCTCAAATTGCAATGCGCGTTCGTCGGAATCGCAGACATGCGGGTCAGACCAGCAGAAAAATTGAGGAATCTTGATTTAGAGACAAGATAGCCAGAAATTCGACATTTTTCAACGAATCTCGGCTATTTATGAACCGATCCTGAAATTCTTGGACGGGTTCGTCAGGGCTCCAGACACTCAGCTGCCCCGCACCGAAAATTCAGAAAAAAGTTAGTATTTGGCTGAGATACCCTCGATTCTTGTCGGTTCTGACCGTTCTGACCAAGTTGCGGATGAGACCTCAAATTGCAATGCGCGTTCGTCGGAATCGCAGACATGCGGGTCGGACCAGCAGAAAAATTGAGGAATCTTGATTTAGAGACAAGATAGCCAGAAATTCGACATTTTTCAACGAATCTTGGCTATTTATGAACCGATCCTGAAATTCTTGGGTGGGTTCGACAGGGCTCCAGACACTCAGCTGCCCCGCACCGAAAATTCAGAAAAAAGTTAGTATTTGGCCGAGATACCCTCGATTCTTGTCGGTTCTGACCGTTCTGACCAAGTCGCGGATGAAACGTCGAATTGCAATGCGCGTTCTTCGGAATCGCAGACATTCGGGTCAGACGAGCAGAAAAATTGAGAAATCTTGATTTAGAGACAAGGTAGCCAGAAATTCGACATTTTTCAACGAATCTCGGCTATTATTAACCGATCCTGAAATTCTTGGGTGGGTTCGTCAGGGCTCCAGACACTCAGCTGCCCCGCACCGAAAATTCAAAAAAAAGTTAGTATTTGGCCGAGATACCCTCGATTCTTGTCGGTTCTGACCGTTCTGACCAAGTTGCGGATGAGACCTCAAATTGCAATGCGCGTTCGTCGGAATCGCAGACATGCGGGTCAGACCAGCAGAAAAATTGAGGAATCTTGATTCAGAGACAAGATAGCCAGAAATTCGACATTTTTCAACGAATCTCGGCTATTTATGAACCGATCCTGAAATTCTTGGGTGGGTTCGACAGGGCTCCAGACACTCAGCTGCCCCGCACCGAAAATTCAGAAAAAAGTTAGTATTTGGCCGAGATACCCTCTATTCTTGTCGGTTCTGACCGTTCTGACTAAGTTGCGGATGAGACCTCAAATTGCAATGCGCGTTCGTCGGAATCGCAGACATGCGGGTCAGACCAGCAGAAAAATTGAGGAATCTTGATTCAGAGACAAGATAGCCAGAAATTCGACATTTTTCAACGAATCTCGGCTATTTATGAACCGATCCTGAAATTCTTGGGTGGGTTCGACAGGGCTCCAGACACTCAGCTGCCCCGCACAGGAAATACAGCAAAAAGTTAGTATTTGGCCGAGATACCCTCGATTCTTGTCGGTTCTGACCGTTCTGACCAAGTTGCGGATGAGACCTCAAATTGCAATGCGCGTTCGTCGGAATCGCAGACATGCGGGTCGGACCAGCAGAAAAATTGAGGAATCTTGATTTAGAGACAAGATAGCCAGAAATTCGACATTTTTCAACGAATCTCGGCTATTTATAAACCGATCTTGAAATTCTTGGGTGGGTTCGTCAGGGCTCCAGACACTCATCTGCCCCGCACCGAAAATTCAGAAAAAAGTTAGTATTTGGCCGAGATACCCTCGATTCTTGTCGGTTCTGACCGTTCTGACCAAGTTGCGGATGAGACCTCAAATTGCAATGCGCGTTCGTCGGAATCGCAGACATGCGGGTCAGACCAGCAGAAAAATTGAGGAATCTTGATTTAGAGACAAGATAGCCAGAAATTCGACATTTTTCAACGAATCTCGGCTATTTATAAACCGATCCTGAAATTCTTGGGTGGGTTCGTCAGGGCTCCAGACACTCAGCTGCCCCGCACCGGAAATTCAGAAAAAAGTTAGTATTTGGCCGAGATAACCTCGATTCTTGTCGGTTCTGACCGTTCTGACCAAGTTGCGGATGAGACCTCAAATTGCAATGCGCGTTCGTCGGAATCGCAGACATGCGGGTCGGACCAGCAGAAGAATTGAGGAATCTTGATTCAGACACAAGATAGCCAGAAATTCGACATTTTTCAACGAATCTCGGCTATTTATGAACCGATCCTGAAATTCTTGGGTGGGTTTGACAGGGCTCCAGACACTCAGCTGCCCCGCACAGGAAATTCAGCAAAAAGTTAGTATTTGGCCGAGATACCCTCGATTCTTGTCGGTTCTGACCGTTCTGACCAAGTTGCGGATGAGACCTCAAATTGCTATGCGCGTTCGTCGGAATCGCAGACATGCGGGTCAGACCAGCAGAAAAATTGAGGAATCTTGATTCAGAGACAAGATAGCCAGAAATTCGACATTTTTCAACGAATCTCGGCTATTTATGAACCGATCCTGAAATTCTTGGGTGGGTTCGACAGGGCTCCAGACACTCAGCTGCCCCGCTTAGGAAATCCAGCAAAAAGTTAGTATTTGGCCGAGATACCCTCGATTCTTGTCGGTTCTGACCGTTCTGACCAAGTCGCGGATGTAACGTCGAATTGCGATGCGCGTTCTTCGGATTCGCAGACATTCGGGTCAGACGAGCGGAAAAATTGGGGAATCTTAATTTAGAGACAAGATAGGCAGAAATTCTACATTTTTCAACGAATCTCGGCTATTCGTGAACCGATCCTGAAATTCTTGGGTGGGTTCGTCAGGGCTCCAGACACTCAGCTGCCCCGCACCGAAAATTCAGAAAAAAGTTAGTATTTGGCCGAGATACCCTTGATTCTTGTCGGTTCTGACCGTTCTGACCAAGTTGCGGATGAGACCTCAAATTGCAATGCGCGTTCGTCGGAATCGCAGACATGCGGGTCAGACCAGCAGAAAAATTGAGGAATCTTGATTTAGAGACAAGATAGCCAGACATTCGACATTTTCCAGCAAATCTCGGCTCTTATGAACCGATCCTGAAATTCTTGGGTGGGTCCGACAGGGCTTCAGACGCTCAGCTGCCCCGCACCGAAAATTCAGAAAAAAGTTAGTATTTGGCCGAGATACCCTCGATTCTTGTCGGTTCTGACCGTTCTGACCAAGTTGCGGATGAGACCTCAAATTGCAATGCGCGTTCGTCGGAATCGCAGACATGCGGGTCAGACCAGCAGAAAAATTGAGGAATCTTGATTCAGAGACAAGATAGCCAGAAATTCGACATTTTTCAACGAATCTCGGCTATTTATGAACCGATCCTGAAATTCTTGGGTGGGTTCGACAGGGCTCCAGACACTCAGCTGCCCCGCACAGGAAATCCAGCAAAAAGTTAGTATTTGGCCGAGATACCCTCGATTCTTGTCGGTTCTGACCGTTCTGACCAAGTTGCGGATAAGACCTCAAATTGCAATGCGCGTTCGTCGGAATCGCAGACATGCGGGTCAGACCAGCAGAAAAATTGAGGAATCTTGATTTAGAGACAAGATAGCCAGACATTCGACATTTTCCAGCAAATCTCGGCTCTTATGAACCGATCCTGAAATTCTTGGGTGGGTCCGACAGGGCTCCAGACACTCAGCTGCCCCGCACCGAAAATTCAGAAAAAAGTTAGTATTTGGCCGAGATACCCTCGATTCTTGTCGGTTCTGACCGTTCTGACCAAGTTGCGGATGAGACCTCAAATTGCAATGCGCGTTCGTCGGAATCGCAGACATGCGGGTCAGACCAGCAGAAAAATTGAGGAATCTTGATTTAGAGACAAGATAGCCAGAAATTCGACATTTTTCAACGAATCTCGGCTATTTATAAACCGATCCTGAAATTCTTGGGTGGGTTCGTCAGGGCTCCAGACACTCAGCTGCCCCGCACCGGAAATTCAGAAAAAAGTTAGTATTTGGCCGAGATAACCTCGATTCTTGTCGGTTCTGACCGTTCTGACCAAGTTGCGGATGAGACCTCAAATTGCAATGCGCGTTCGTCGGAATCGCAGACATGCGGGTCGGACCAGCAGAAAAATTGAGGAATCTTGATTCAGAGACAAGATAGCCAGAAATTCGACATTTTTCAACAAATCTCGGCTATTTACGAACCGATCCTGAAATTCTTGGGTGGGTTTGACAGGGCTCCAGACACTCAGCTGCCCCGCACAGGAAATTCAGCAAAAAGTTAGTATTTGGCCGAGATACCCTCGATTCTTGTCGGTTCTGACCGTTCTGACCAAGTTGCGGATGAGACCTCAAATTGCAATGCGCGTTCGTCGGAATCGCAGACATGCGGGTCAGACCAGCAGAAAAATTGAGGAATCTTGATTCAGAGACAAGATAGCCAGAAATTCGACATTTTTCAACGAATCTCGGCTATTTATGAACCGTTCCTGAAATTCTTGGGTGGGTTCGACAGGGCTCCAGACACTCAGCTGCCCCGCACAGGAAATCCAGCAAAAAGTTAGTATTTGGCCGAGATACCCTCGATTCTTGTCGGTTCTGACCGTTCTGACCAAGTTGCGGATGAGACCTCAAATTGCAATGCGCGTTCGTCGGAATCGCAGACATGCGGGTCGGACCAGCAGAAAAATTGAGGAATCTTGATTTAGAGACAAGATAGCCAGAAATTCGACATTTTTCAACGAATCTCGGCTATTTATAAACCGATCTTGAAATTCTTGGGTGGGTTCGTCAGGGCTCCAGACACTCAGCTGCCCCGCACCGAAAATTCAGAAAAAAGTTAGTATTTGGCCGAGATACCCTCGATTCTTGTCGGTTCTGACCGTTCTGACCAAGTTGCGGATGAGACCTCAAATTGCAATGCGCGTTCGTCGGAATCGCAGACATGAGGGTCAGACCAGCAGAAAAATTGAGGAATCTTGATTTAGAGACAAGATAGCCAGACATTCGACATTTTCCAGCAAATCTCGGCTCTTATGAACCGATCCTGAAATTCTTGGGTGGGTCCGACAGGGCTCCAGACACTCAGCTGCCCCGCACCGAAAATTCAGAAAAAAGTTAGTATTTGGCCGAGATACCCTCGATTCTTGTCGGTTCTGACCGTTCTGACCAAGTTGCGGATGAGACCTGAAATTGCAATGCGCGTTCGTCGGAATCGCAGACATGCGGGTCGGACCAGCAGAAAAATTGAGAAATCTTGATTTAGAGACAAGGTAGCCAGAAATTCGACATTTTTCAACGAATCTCGGCTATTTATGAACCGATCCTGAAATTCTTGGGTGGGTTCGTCAGGGCTCCAGACACTCAGCTGCCCCGCACCGAAAATTCAAAAAAAAGTTAGTATTTGGCCGAGATACCCTCGATTCTTGTCGGTTCTGACCGTTCTGACCAAGTTGCGGATGAGACCTCAAATTGCAATGCGCGTTCGTCGGAATCGCAGACATGCGGGTCAGACCAGCAGAAAAATTGAGGAATCTTGATTTAGAGACAAGATAGCCAGAAATTCGACATTTTTCAACGAATCTCGGCTATTTATGAACCGATCCTGAAATTCTTGGGTGGGTTCGACAGGGCTCCAGACACTCAGCTGCCCCGCACAGAAAATTCAGAAAAAAGTTAGTATTTGGCCGGGATACCCTCGATTCTTGTCGGTTCTGACCGTTCTGACCAAGTCGCGGATGAAACGTCGAATTGCAATGCGCGTTCTTCGGAATCGCAGACATTCGGGTCAGACGAGCAGAAAAATTGAGAAATCTTGATTTAGAGACAAGGTAGCCAGAAATTCGACATTTTTCAACGAATCTCGGCTATTTATAAACCGATCTTGAAATTCTTGGGTGGGTTCGTCAGGGCTCCAGACACTCAGCTGCCCCGCACCGAAAATTCAGAAAAAAGTTAGTATTTGGCCGAGATACCCTCGATTCTTGTCGGTTCTGACCGTTCTGACCAAGTTGCGGATGAGACCTCAAATTGCAATGCGCGTTCGTCGGAATCGCAGACATGCGGGTCGGACCAGCAGAAAAATTGAGGAATCTTGATTTAGAGACAAGATAGCCAGAAATTCGACATTTTTCAACGAATCTCGGCTATTTATGAACCGATCCTGAAATTCTTGGGTGGGTTCGACAGGGCTCCAGACACTCAGCTGCCTCGCACCGAAAATTCAGAAAAAAGTTGGTATTTGGCCGAGATACCCTCGATTCTTGTCGGTTCTGACCGTTCTGACCAAGTCGCGGATGTAACGTCGAATTGCGATGCGCGTTCTTCGGATTCGCAGACATTCGGGTCAGACGAGCGGAAAAATTGGGGAATCTTGATTTAGAGACAAGATAGGCAGAAATTCGACATTTTTCAACGAATCTCGGCTATTCGTGAACCGATCCTGAAATTCTTGGGTGGGTTCGTCAGGGCTCCAGACACTCAGCTGCCCCGCACCGAAAATTCAGAAAAAAGTTAGTATTTGGCCGAGATACCCTTGATTCTTGTCGGTTCTGACCGTTCTGACCAAGTTGCGGATCAGACCTCAAATTGCAATGCGCGTTCGTCGGAATCTCAGACATGCGGGTCAGACCAGCAGAAAAATTGAGGAATCTTGATTTAGAGACAAGATAGCCAGACATTCGACATTTTCCAGCAAATCTCGGCTCTTATGAACCGATCCTGAAATTCTTGGGTGGGTCCGACAGGGCTCCAGACACTCAGCTGCCCCGCACCGAAAATTCAGAAAAAAGTTAGTATTTGGCCGAGATACCCTCGATTCTTGTCGGTTCTGACCGTTCTGACCAAGTTGCGGATGAGACCTCAAATTGCAATGCGCGTTCGTCGGAATCGCAGACATGCGGGTCAGACCAGCAGAAAAATTGAGGAATCTTGATTTAGAGACAAGATAGCCAGAAATTCGACATTTTTCAACGAATCTCGGCTATTTATAAACCGATCCTGAAATTCTTGGGTGGGTTCGTCAGGGCTCCAGACACTCAGCTGCCTCGCACCGGAAATTCAGAAAAAAGTTAGTATTTGGCCGAGATAACCTCGATTCTTGTCGGTTCTGACCGTTCTGACCAAGTTGCGGATGAGACCTCAAATTGCAATGCGCGTTCGTCGGAATCGCAGACATGCGGGTCGGACCAGCAGAAAAATTGAGGAATCTTGATTCAGAGACAAGATAGCCAGAAATTCGACATTTTTCAACAAATCTCGGCTATTTACGAACCGATCCTGAAATTCTTGGGTGGGTTTGACAGGGCTCCAGACACTCAGCTGCCCCGCACAGGAAATTCAGCAAAAAGTTAGTATTTGGCCGAGATACCCTCGATTCTTGTCGGTTCTGACCGTTCTGACCAAGTTGCGGATGAGACCTCAAATTGCAATGCGCGTTCGTCGGAATCGCAGACATGCGGGTCAGACCAGCAGAAAAATTGAGGAATCTTGATTCAGAGACAAGATAGCCAGAAATTCGACATTTTTCAACGAATCTCGGCTATTTATGAACCGTTCCTGAAATTCTTGGGTGGGTTCGACAGGGCTCCAGACACTCAGCTGCCCCGCACAGGAAATCCAGCAAAAAGTTAGTATTTGGCCGAGATACCCTCGATTCTTGTCGGTTCTGACCGTTCTGACCAAGTTGCGGATGAGACCTCAAATTGCAATGCGCGTTCGTCGGAATCGCAGACATGCGGGTCGGACCAGCAGAAAAATTGAGGAATCTTGATTTAGAGACAAGATAGCCAGAAATTCGACATTTTTCAACGAATCTCGGCTATTTATAAACCGATCTTGAAATTCTTGGGTGGGTTCGTCAGGGCTCCAGACACTCAGCTGCCCCGCACCGAAAATTCAGAAAAAAGTTAGTATTTGGCCGAGATACCCTCGATTCTTGTCGGTTCTGACCGTTCTGACCAAGTTGCGGATGAGACCTCAAATTGCAATGCGCGTTCGTCGGAATCGCAGACATGCGGGTCAGACCAGCAGAAAAATTGAGGAATCTTGATTTAGAGACAAGATAGCCAGACATTCGACATTTTCCAGCAAATCTCGGCTCTTATGAACCGATCCTGAAATTCTTGGGTGGGTCCGACAGGGCTCCAGACACTCAGCTGCCCCGCACCGAAAATTCAGAAAAAAGTTAGTATTTGGCCGAGATACCCTCGATTCTTGTCGGTTCTGACCGTTCTGACCAAGTTGCGGATGAGACCTGAAATTGCAATGCGCGTTCGTCGGAATCGCAGACATGCGGGTCGGACCAGCAGAAAAATTGAGAAATCTTGATTTAGAGACAAGGTAGCCAGAAATTCGACATTTTTCAACGAATCTCGGCTATTTATGAACCGATCCTGAAATTCTTGGGTGGGTTCGTCAGGGCTCCAGACACTCAGCTGCCCCGCACCGAAAATTCAAAAAAAAGTTAGTATTTGGCCGAGATACCCTCGATTCTTGTCGGTTCTGACCGTTCTGACCAAGTTGCGGATGAGACCTCAAATTGCAATGCGCGTTCGTCGGAATCGCAGACATGCGGGTCAGACCAGCAGAAAAATTGAGGAATCTTGATTTAGAGACAAGATAGCCAGAAATTCGACATTTTTCAACGAATCTCGGCTATTTATGAACCGATCCTGAAATTCTTGGGTGGGTTCGACAGGGCTCCAGACACTCAGCTGCCCCGCACAGAAAATTCAAAAAAAAGTTAGTATTTGGCCGGGATACCCTCGATTCTTGTCGGTTCTGACCGTTCTGACCAAGTCGCGGATGAAACGTCGAATTGCAATGCGCGTTTTTCGGAATCGCAGACATTCGGGTCAGACGAGCAGAAAAATTGAGAAATCTTGATTTAGAGACAAGGTAGCCAGAAATTCGACATTTTTCAACGAATCTCGGCTATTTATGAACCGATCCTGAAATTCTTGGGTGGGTTCGTCAGGGCTCCAGACACTCAGCTGCCCCGCACCGAAAATTCAAAAAAAAGTTAGTATTTGGCCGAGATACCCTCGATTCTTGTCGGTTCTGACCGTTCTGACCAAGTTGCGGATGAGACCTCAAATTGCAATGCGCGTTCGTCGGAATCGCAGACATGCGGGTCAGACCAGCAGAAAAATTGAGGAATCTTGATTTAGAGACAAGATAGCCAGAAATTCGACATTTTTCAACAAATCTCGGCTATTTATGAACCGATCCTGAAATTCTTGGGTGGGTTCGACAGGGCTCCAGACACTCAGCTGCCCCGCACAGAAAATTCAGAAAAAAGTTGGTATTTGGCCGAGATACCCTCGATTCTTGTCGGTTCTGACCGTTCTGACCAAGTCGCGGATGTAACGTCGAATTGCGATGCGCGTTCTTCGGATTCGCAGACATTCGGGTCAGACGAGCGGAAAAATTGGGGAATCTTGATTTAGAGACAAGATAGGCAGAAATTCGACATTTTTCAACGAATCTCGGCTATTCGTGAACCGATCCTGAAATTCTTGGGTGGGTTCGTCAGGGCTCCAGACACTCAGCTGCCCCGCACCGAAAATTCAGAAAAAAGTTAGTATTTGGCCGAGATACCCTCGATTCTTGTCGGTTCTGACCGTTCTGACCAAGTTGCGGATGAGACCTCAAATTGCAATGCGCGTTCGTCGGAATCGCAGACATGCGGGTCAGACCAGCAGAAAAATTGAGGAATCTTGATTTAGAGACAAGATAGCCAGAAATTCGACATTTTTCAACGAATCTCGGCTATTTATGAACCGATCCTGAAATTCTTGGGTGGGTTCGACAGGGCTCCAGACACTCAGCTGCCCCGCACAGAAAATTCAGAAAAAAGTTAGTATTTGGCCGGGATACCCTCGATTCTTGTCGGTTCTGACCGTTCTGACCAAGTCGCGGATGAAACGTCGAATTGCAATGCGCGTTCTTCGGAATCGCAGACATTCGGGTCAGACGAGCAGAAAAATTGAGAAATCTTGATTTAGAGACAAGGTAGCCAGAAATTCGACATTTTTCAACGAATCTCGGCTATTTATGAACCGATCCTGAAATTCTTGGGTGGGTTCGTCAGGGCTCCAGACACTCAGCTGCCCCGCACCGAAAATTCAAAAAAAAGTTAGTATTTGGCCGAGATACCCTCGATTCTTGTTGGTTCTGACCGTTCTGACCAAGTTGCGGATGAGACCTCAAATTGCAATGCGCGTTCGTCGGAATCGCAGACATGCGGGTCAGACCAGCAGAAAAATTAAGGAATCTTGATTTAGAGACAAGATAGCCAGAAATTCGACATTTTTCAACAAATCTCGGCTATTTATGAACCGATCCTGAAATTCTTGGGTGGGTTCGACAGGGCTCCAGACACTCAGCTGCCCCGCACAGAAAATTCAGAAAAAAGTTGGTATTTGGCCGAGATACCCTCGATTCTTGTCGGTTCTGACCGTTCTGACCAAGTCGCGGATGTAACGTCGAATTGCGATGCGCGTTCTTCGGATTCGCAGACATTCGGGTCAGACGAGCGGAAAAATTGGGGAATCTTGATTTAGAGACAAGATAGGCAGAAATTCGACATTTTTCAACGAATCTCGGCTATTCGTGAACCGATCCTGAAATTCTTGGGTGGGTTCGTCAGGGCTCCAGACACTCAGCTGCCCCGCACCGAAAATTCAGAAAAAAGTTAGTATTTGGCCGAGATACCCTTGATTCTTGTCGGTTCTGACCGTTCTGACCAAGTTGCGGATGAGACCTCAAATTGCAATGCGCGTTCGTCGGAATCGCAGACATGCGGGTCAGACCAGCAGAAAAATTGAGGAATCTTGATTTAGAGACAAGATAGCCAGACATTCGACATTTTCCAGCAAATCTCGGCTCTTATGAACCGATCCTGAAATTCTTGGGTGGGTTCGACAGGGCTCCAGACACTCAGCTGCCCCGCACCGAAAATTCAGAAAAAAGTTAGTATTTGGCCGAGATACCCTCGATTCTTGTCGGTTCTGACCGTTCTGACCAAGTTGCGGATGAGACCTCAAATTGCAATGCGCGTTCGTCGGAATCGCAGACATGCGGGTCAGACCAGCAGAAAAATTGAGGAATCTTGATTTAGAGACAAGATAGCCAGAAATTCGACATTTTTCAACGAATCTCGGCTATTTGTGAACCGATCTTGAAATTCTTGGTTGGGTTCGTCAGGGCTCCAGACACTCAGCTGCCCCGCACCAAAAATTCAGAAAAAAGTTAGTATTTGGCCGAGATACCCTCGATTCTTGTCGGTTCTGACCGTTCTGACCAAGTTGCGGATGAGACCTCAAATTGCAATGCGCGTTCGTCGGAATCGCAGACATGCGGGTCGGACCAGCAGAAAAATTGAGGAATCTTGATTTAGAGACAAGATAGCCAGAAATTCGACATTTTTCAACGAATCTCGGCTATTTATAAACCGATCCTGAAATTCTTGGGTGGGTTCGTCAGGGCTCCAGACACTCAGCTGCCCCGCACAGAAAATTCAGGAAAAAGTTAGTATTTGGCCGAGATACCCTCGATTCTTGTCGGTTCTGACCGTTCTGACCAAGTCGCGGATGAAACGTCGAATTGCAATGCGCGTTCTTCGGAATCGCAGACATTCGGGTCAGACGAGCAGAAAAATTGAGGAATCTTGATTTAGGGACAAGGTAGCCAGAAAATCGACATTTTTCAACGAATCTCGGCTATTTATGAACCGATCCTGAAAATTCTTGGTTGGGTCCGTCAGGGCTCCAGACACTCGGCTGCCCCGCACAGAAAATTCAGAAAAAAGTTAGTATTTGGCCGAGATATCCTCGATTCTTGTCGGTTCTGACCGTTCTGACCAAGTTGCGGATGAGACCTCAAATTGCAATGCGCGCTCGTCGGAATCGCAGACATGCGGGTCGGACCAGCAGTAAAATTGAGGAATCTTGATTTAGAGACAAGATAGCCAGAAATTCGACATTTTTCAACGAATCTCGGCTATTTATGAACCGATCCTGAAATTCTTGGGTGGGTTCGACAAAGCTCCAGACACTCAGCTGCCCCGCACAGAAAATTTAGAAAAAAGTTAGTATTTGGCCGGGATACCCTCGATTCTTGTCGGTTCTGACCGTTCTGACCAAGTCGCGGATGAAACGTCGAATTGCAATGCGCGTTCTTCGGAATCGCAGACATTCGGGTCAGACGAGCAGAAAAATTAAGAAATCTTGATTTAGAGACAAGGTAGCCAGAAATTCGACATTTTTCAACGAATCTCGGCTATTTATGAACCGATCCTGAAATTCTTGGGAGGGTTCGTCAGGGCTCCAGACACTCAGCTGCCCCGCACCGAAAATTCAAAAAAAAGTTAGTATTTGGCCGAGATACCCTCGATTCTTGTCGGTTCTGACCGTTCTGACCAAGTTGCGGATGAGACCTCAAATTGCAATGCGCGTTCGTCGGAATCGCAGACATGCGGGTCAGACCAGCAGAAAAATTGAGGAATCTTGATTTAGAGACAAGATAGCCAGAAATTCGACATTTTTCAACAAATCTCGGCTATTTATGAACCGATCCTGAAATTCTTGGGTGGGTTCGAAAGGGCTCCAGACACTCAGCTGCCCCGCACAGAAAATTCAGAAAAAAGTTAGTATTTGGCCGAGATATCCTCGATTCTTGTCGGTTCTGACCGTTCTGACCAAGTCGCGGATGAAACGTCGAATTGCAATGCGCGTTCTTCGGAATCGCAGACATTCGGGTCAGACGAGCAGAAAAATTGAGAAATCTTGATTTAGAGACAAGGTAGCCAGAAATTCGACATTTTTCAACGAATCTCGGCTATTTATGAACCGATCCTCAAATTCTTGGGTGGGTTCGTCAGGGCTCCAGACACTCAGCTGCCCCGCACCGAAAATTCAAAAAAAAGTTAGTATTTGGCCGAGATACCCTCGATTCTTGTCGGTTCTGACCGTTCTGACCAAGTTGCGGATGAGACCTCAAATTGCAATGCGCGTTCGTCGGAATCGCAGACATGCGGGTCAGACCAGCAGAAAAATTGAGGAATCTTGATTTAGAGACAAGATAGCCAGAAATTCGACATTTTTCAACAAATCTCGGCTATTTATGAACCGATCCTGAAATTCTTGGGTGGGTTCGACAGGGCTCCAGACACTCAGCTGCCCCGCACAGAAAATCCAGAAAAAAGTTAGTATTTGGCCGAGATACCCTCGATTCTTGTCGGTTCTGACCGTTCTGACCAAGTCGCGGATGAAACGTCGAATTGCAATGCGCGTTCGTCGGAATCGCAGACATGCGGGTCGGACCAGCAGAAAAATTGAGGAATCTTGATTTAGAGACAAGATAGCCAGAAATTCGACATTTTTCAACGAATCTCGGCTATTTATGAACCGATCCTGAAATTCTTGGGTGGGTTCGACAGGGCTCCAGACACTCAGCTGCCCCGCACAGAAAATTCAGAAAAAAGTTAGTATTTGGCCGGGATACCCTCGATTCTTGTCGGTTCTGACCGTTCTGACCAAGTCGCGGATGAAACGTCGAATTGCAATGCGCGTTCTTCGGAATCGCAGACATTCGGGTCAGACGAGCAGAAAAATTGAGAAATCTTGATTTAGAGACAAGGTACCCAGAAATTCGACATTTTTCAACGAATCTCGGCTATTTATGAACCGATCCTGAAATTCTTGGGTGGGTTCGTCAGGGCTCCAGACACTCAGCTGCCCCGCACCGAAAATTCAGAAAAAAGTTAGTATTTGGCCGAGATACCCTCGATTCTTGTCGGTTCTGACCGTTCTGACCAAGTTGCGGATGAGACCTCAAATTGCAATGCGCGTTCGTCGGAATCGCAGACATGCGGGTCAGACCAGCAGAAAAAGTGAGGAATCTTGATTTAGAGACAAGATAGCCAGAAATTCGACATTTTTCAACAAATCTCGGCTATTTATGAACCGATCCTGAAATTCTTGGGTGGGTTCGACAGGGCTCCAGACACTCAGCTGCCCCGCACCGAAAATTCAGAAAAAAGTTAGTATTTGGCCGAAATACCCTCTATTCTTGTCGGTTCTGACCGTTCTGACTAAGTTGCGGATGAGACCTCAAATTGCAATGCGCGTTTGTCGGAATCGCAGACATGCGGGTCAGACCAGCAGAAAAATCGAGGAATCTTGATTTAGAGACAAGATAGCCAGAAATTCGACATTTGTCAACGAATCTCGGCTATTTATGAACCGATCCTGAAATTCTTGGTTGGATTCGTCAGGGCTCCAGACACTCAGCTGCCCCGCACCAAAAATTCAGAAAAAAGTTAGTATTTGGCCGAGATACCCTCGATTCTTGTCGGTTCTGACCGTTCTGACCAAGTTGCGGATGAGACCTCAAATTGCAATGCGCGTTCGTCGGAATCGCAGACATGCGGGTCGGACCAGCAGAGAAATTGAGGAATCTTGATTTAGAGACAAGATAGCCAGAAATTCGACATCTTTCAACGAATCTCGGCTATTTATGAACCGATCCTGAAATTCTTGGGTGGGTTCGACAGGGCTCCAGACACTCAGCTGCCCCGCACCGAAAATTCAGAAAAAAGTTAGTATTTGGCCGAGATACCCTCTATTCTTGTCGGTTCTGACCGTTCTGACTAAGTTGCGGATGAGACCTCAAATTGCAATGCGCGTTCGTCGGAATCGCAGACATGCGGGTCAGACCAGCAGAAAAATTGAGGAATCTTGATTCAGAGACAAGATAGCCAGAAATTCGACATTTTTCAACGAATCTCGGCTATTTATGAACCGATCCTGAAATTCTTGGGTGGGTTCGACAGGGCTCCAGACACTCAGCTGCCCCGCACAGGAAATCCAGCAAAAAGTTAGTATTTGGCCGAGATACCCTCGATTCTTGTCGGTTCTGACCGTTCTGACCAAGTTGCGGATGAGACCTCAAATTGCAATGCGCGTTCGTCGGAATCGCAGACATGCGGGTCGGACCAGCAAAAAAATTGAGGAATCTTGATTTAGAGACAAGATAGCCAGAAATTCGACATTTTTCAACGAATCTCGGCTATTTATAAACCGATCTTGAAATTCTTGGGTGGGTTCGTCAGGGCTCCAGACACTCAGCTGCCCTGCACCGAAAATTCAGAAAGAAGTTAGTATTTGGCCGAGATACCCTCGATTCTTGTCGGTTCTGACCGTTCTGACCAAGTTGCGGATGAGACCTCGAATTGCAATGCGCGTTTGTCGGAATCGCAGACATGCGGGTCGGACCAGCAGAAAAATTGAGGAATCTTGATTTAGAGACAAGATAGCCAGAAATTCGACATTTTTCAACGAATCTCGGCTATTTATGAACCGATCCTGAAATTCTTGGGTGGGTTCGACAGGGCTCCAGCCACTCAGCTGCCTCGCACCGAAAATTCAGAAAAAAGTTGGTATTTGGCCGAGATACCCTCGATTCTTGTCGGTTCTGACCGTTCTGACCAAGTCGCGGATGTAACGTCGAATTGCGACGCGCGTTCTTCGGATTCGCAGACATTCGGGTCAGACGAGCGGAAAAATTGGGGAATCTTGATTTAGAGACAAGATAGGCAGAAATTCGACATTTTTCAACGAATCTCGGCTATTCGTGAACCGATCCTGAAATTCTTGGGTGGGTTCGTCAGGGCTCCAGACACTCAGCTGCCCCGCACCGAAAATTCAGAAAAAAGTTAGTATTTGGCCGAGATACCCTTGATTCTTGTCGGTTCTGACCGTTCTGACCAAGTTGCGGATGAGACCTCAAATTGCAATGCGCGTTTGTCGGAATCGCAGACATGCGGGTCAGACCAGCAGAAAAATTGAGGAATCTTGATTTAGAGACAAGATAGCCAGACATTCGACATTTTCCAGCAAATCTCGGCTCTTATGAACCGATCCTGAAATTCTTGGGTGGGTTCGACAGGGCTCCAGACACTCAGCTGCCCCGCACCGAAAATTCAGAAAAAAGTTAGTATTTGGCCGAGATACCCTCTATTCTTGTCGGTTCTGACCGTTCTGACTAAGTTGCGGATGAGACCTCAAATTGCAATGCGCGTTCGTCGGAATCGCAGACATGCGGGTCAGACCAGCAGAAAAATTGAGGAATCTTGATTTAGAGACAAGATAGCCAGAAATTCGACATTTTTCAACGAATCTCGGCTATTTATAAACCGATCCTGAAATTCTTGGGTGGGTTCGTCAGGGCTCCAGACACTCAGCTGCCCCGCACCGGAAATTCAGAAAAAAGTTACTATTTGGCCGAGATAACCTCGATTCTTGTCGGTTCTGACCGTTCTGACCAAGTTGCGGATGAGACCTCAAATTGCAATGCGCGTTCGTCGGAATCGCAGACATGCGGGTCGGACCAGCAGAAAAATTGAGGAATCTTGATTCAGAGACAAGATAGCCAGAAATTCGACATTTTTCAACGAATCTCGGCTATTTATGAACCGATCCTGAAATTCTTGGGTGGGTTTGACAGGGCTCCAGACACTCAGCTGCCCCGCACAGGAAATTCAGCAAAAAGTTAGTATTTGGCCGAGATACCCTCGATTTTTGTCGGTTCTGACCGTTCTGACCAAGTTGCGGATGAGACCTCAAATTGCAATGCGCGTTCGTCGGAATCGCAGACATGCGGGTCAGACCAGCAGAAAAATTGAGGAATCTTGATTTAGAGACAAGATAGCCAGAAATTCGACATTTTTCAACGAATCTCGGCTATTTATGAACCGATCCTGAAATTCTTGGGTGGGTTCGTCAGGGCTCCAGACACTCAGCTGCCCCGCACCGAAAATTCAGAAAAAAGTTAGTATTTGGCCGAGATACCCTCGATTCTTGTCGGTTCTGACCGTTCTGACCAAGTTGCGGATGAGACCTCAAATTGCAACGCGCGTTCGTCGGAATCGCAGACATGCGGGTCAGACCAGCAGAAAAATTGAGGAATCTTGATTTAAAGACAAGATAGCCAGAAATTCGACATTTTTCAGCAAATCTCGGCTATTTATGAACCGATCCTCAAATTCTTGGGTGGGTTCGACAGGGCTCCAGACACTCAGCTGCCCCGCACCGAAAATGCAGAAAAAAGTTAGTATTTGGCCGAGATACCCTCTATTCTTGTCGGTTCTGACCGTTCTGACTAAGTTGCGGATGAGACCTCAAATTGCAATGCGCGTTTGTCGGAATCGCAGACATGCGGGTCAGACCAGCAGAAAAATCGAGGAATCTTGATTTAGAGACAAGATAGCCAGAAATTCGACATTTGTCAACGAATCTCGGCTATTTATGAACCGATCCTGAAATTCTTGGTTGGATTCGTCAGGGCTCCAGACACTCAGCTGCCCCGCACCAAAAATTCAGAAAAAAGTTAGTATTTGGCCGAGATACCCTCGATTCTTGTCGGTTCTGACCGTTCTGACCAAGTTGCGGATGAGACCTCAAATTGCAATGCGCGTTCGTCGGAATCGCAGACATGCGGGTCGGACCAGCAGAGAAATTGAGGAATCTTGATTTAGAGACAAGATAGCCAGAAATTCGACATTTTTCAACGAATCTCGGCTATTTATGGACCGATCTGAAATTCTTGGGTGGGTTCGACAGGGCTCCAGACACTCAGCTGCCCCGCACCGAAAATTCAGAAAAAAGTTAGTATTTGGCCGAGATACCCTCTATTCTTGTCGGTTCTGACCGTTCTGACTAAGTTGCGGATGAGACCTCAAATTGCAATGCGCGTTCGTCGGAATCGCAGACATGCGGGTCAGACCAGCAGAAAAATTGAGGAATCTTGATTTAGAGACAAGATAGCCAGACATTCGACATTTTCCAGCAAATCTCGGCTCTTATGAACCGATCCTGAAATTCTTGGGTGGGTTCGACAGGGCTCCAGACACTCAGCTGCCCCGCACCGAAAATTCAGAAAAAAGTTAGTATTTGGCCGAGATACCCTCGATTCTTGTCGGTTCTGACCGTTCTGACCAAGTTGCGGATGAGACCTCAAATTGCAATGCGCGTTCGTCGGAATCGCAGACATGCGGGTCGGACCAGCAGAAAAATTGAGAAATCTTGATTTAGAGACAAGGTAGCCAGAAGTTCGACATTTTTCAACGAATCTCGGCTATTTATGAACCGATCCTGAAATTCTTGGGTGGGTTCGTCAGGGCTCCAGACACTCAGCTGCCCCGCACCGAAAATTCAAAAAAAAGTTAGTATTTGGCCGAGATACCCTCGATTCTTGTCGGTTCTGACCGTTCTGACCAAGTTGCGGATGAGACCTCAAATTGCAATGCGCGTTCGTCGGAATCGCAGACATGCGGGTCAGACCAGCAGAAAAATTGAGGAATCTTGATTTAGAGACAAGATAGCCAGAAATTCGACATTTTTCAACAAATCTCGGCTATTTATGAACCGATCCTGAAATTCTTGGGTGGGTTCGACAGGGCTCCAGACACTCAGCTGCCCCGCACCGAAAATTCAGAAAAAAGTTAGTATTTGGCCGAAATCCCCCTATTCTTGTCGGTTCTGACCGTTCTGACTAAGTTGCGGATGAGACCTCAAATTGCAATGTGCGTTTGTCAGAATCGCAGACATGCGGGTCAGACCAGCAGAAAAATCGAGGAATCTTGATTAACAGACAAGATAGCCAGAAATTCGACATTTGTCAACGAATCTCGGCTATTTATGAACCGATCCTGAAATTCTTGGTTGGATTCGTCAGGGCTCCAGACACTCAGCTGCCCCGCACCAAAAATTCAGAAAAAAGTTAGTATTTGGCCGAGATACCCTCGATTCTTGTCGGTTCTGACCGTTCTGACCAAGTTGCGGATGAGACCTCAAATTGCAATGCGCGTTCGTCGGAATCGCAGACATGCGGGTCGGACCAGCAGAGAAATTGAGGAATCTTGATTTAGAGACAAGATAGCCAGAAATTCGACATTTTTCAACGAATCTCGGCTATTTATGGACCGATCTGAAATTCTTGGGTGGGTTCGACAGGGCTCCAGACACTCAGCTGCCCCGCACCGAAAATTCAGAAAAAAGTTAGTATTTGGCCGAGATACCCTCTATTCTTGTCGGTTCTGACCGTTCTGACTAAGTTGCGGATGAGACCTCAAATTGCAATGCGCGTTCGTCGGAATCGCAGACATGCGGGTCAGACCAGCAGAAAAATTGAGGAATCTTGATTCAGAGACAAGATAGCCAGAAATTCGACATTTTTCAACGAATCTCGGCTATTTATGAACCGATCCTGAAATTCTTGGGTGGGTTCGACAGGGCTCCAGACACTCAGCTGCCCCGCACAGGAAATCCAGCAAAAAGTTAGTATTTGGCCGAGATACCCTCGATTCTTGTCGGTTCTGACCGTTCTGACCAAGTTGCGGATGAGACCTCAAATTGCAATGCGCGTTCGTCGGAATCGCAGACATGCGGGTCGGACCAGCAGAAAAATTGAGGAATCTTGATTTAGAGACAAGATAGCCAGAAATTCGACATTTTTCAACGAATTTTGGCTATTTATAAACCGATCTTGAAATTCTTGGGTGGGTTCGTCAGGGCTCCAGACACTCAGCTGCCCCGCACCGAAAATTCAGAAAAAAGTTAGTATTTGGCCGAGATACCCTCGATTCTTGTCGGTTCTGACCGTTCTGACCAAGTTGCGGATGAGACCTCAAATTGCAATGCGCGTTCGTCGGAATCGCAGACATGCGGGTCGGACCAGCAGAAAAATTGAGGAATCTTGATTTAGAGACAAGATAGCCAGAAATTCGACATTTTTCAACGAATCTCGGCTATTTATGAACCGATCCTGAAATTCTTGGGTGGGTTCGACAAGGGCTCCAGACACTCAGCTGCCTCGCACCGAAAATTCAGAAAAAAGTCGGTATTTGGCCGAGATACCCTCGATTCTTGTCGGTTCTGACCGTTCTGACCAAGTCGCGGATGTAACGTCGAATTGCGATGCGCGTTCTTCGGATTCGCAGACATTCGGGTCAGACGAGCGGAAAAATTGGGGAATCTTGATTTAGAGACAAGATAGGCAGAAATTCGACATTTTTCAACGAATCTCGGCTATTCGTGAACCGATCCTGAAATTCTTGGGTGGGTTCGTCAGGGCTCCAGACACTCAGCTGCCCCGCACCGAAAATTCAGAAAAAAGTTAGTATTTGGCCGAGATACCCTTGATTCTTGTCGGTTCTGACCGTTCTGACCAAGTTGCGGATGAGACCTCAAATTCCAATGCGCGTTCGTCGGAATCGCAGACATGCGGGTCAGACCAGCAGAAAAATTGAGGAATCTTGATTTAGAGACAAGATAGCCAAACATTCGACATTTTCCAGCAAATCTCGGCTCTTATGAACCGATCCTGAAATTCTTGGGTGGGTTCGACAGGGCTCCAGACACTCAGCTGCCCCGCACCGAAAATTCAGAAAAAAGTTAGTATTTGGCCGAGATACCCTCGATTCTTGTCGGTTCTGACCGTTCTGACCAAGTTGCGGATGAGACCTCAAATTGCAATGCGCGTTCGTCGGAATCGCAGACATGCGGGTCGGACCAGCAGAAAAATTGAGAAATCTTGATTTAGAGACAAGGTAGCCAGAAATTCGACATTTTTCAACGAATCTCGGCTATTTATGAACCGATCCTGAAATTCTTGGGTGGGTTCGTCAGGGCTCCAGACACTCAGCTGCCCCGCACCGAAAATTCAAAAAAAAGTTAGTATTTGGCCGAGATACCCTCGATTCTTGTCGGTTCTGACCGTTCTGACCAAGTTGCGGATGAGACCTCAAATTGCAATGCGCGTTCGTCGAAATCGCAGACATGCGGGTCAGACCAGCAGAAAAATTGAGGAATCTTGATTTAGAGACAAGATAGCCAGAAATTCGACATTTTTCAACGAATCTCGGCTATTTGTGAACCGATCTTGAAATTCTTGGTTGGGTTCGTCAGGGCTCCAGACACTCAGCTGCCCCGCACCAAAAATTCAGAAAAAAGTTAGTATTTGGCCGGGATACCCTCGATTCTTGTCGGTTCTGACCGTTCTGACCAAGTCGCGGATGAAACGTCGAATTGCAATGCGCGTTCTTCGGAATCGCAGACATTCGGGTCAGACGAGCAGAAAAATTGAGAAATCTTGATTTAGAGACAAGGTAGCCAGAAATTCGACATTTTTCAACGAATCTCGGCTATTCATGAACCGATCCTGAAATTCTTGGGTGGGTTCGTCAGGGCTCCAGACACTCAGCTGCCCCGCACCGAAAATTCAAAAAAAAGTTAGTATTTGGCCGAGATACCCTCGATTCTTGTCGGTTCTGACCGTTCTGACCAAGTTGCGGATGAGACCTCAAATTGCAATGCGCGTTCGTCGGAATCGCAGACATGCGGGTCAGACCAGCAGAAAAATTGAGGAATCTTGATTTAGAGACAAGATAGCCAGAAATTCGACATTTTTCAACAAATCTCGGCTATTTATGAACCGATCCTGAAATTCTTGGGTGGGTTCGACAGGGCTCCAGACACTCAGCTGCCCCGCACCGAAAATTCAGAAAAAAGTTAGTATTTGGCCGAAATACCCTCTATTCTTGTCGGTTCTGACCGTTCTGACTAAGTTGCGGATGAGACCTCAAATTGCAATGCGCGTTCGTCGGAATCGCAGACATGCGGGTCAGACCAGCAGAAAAATTGAGGAATCTTGATTCAGAGACAAGATAGCCAGAAATTCGACATTTTTCAACGAATCTCGGCTATTTATTAACCGATCCTGAAATTCTTGGGTGGGTTCGACAGGGCTCCAGACACTCAGCTGCCTCGCACCGAAAATTCAGAAAAAAGTTAGTATTTGGCCGAGATACCCTCGATTCTTGTCGGTTCTGACCGTTCTGACCAAGTCGCGGATGTAACGTCGAATTGCGATGCGCGTTCTTCGGATTCGCAGACATTCGGGTCAGACGAGCGGAAAAATTGAGGAATCTTGATTTAGAGACAAGATAGGCAGAAATTCGACATTTTTCAACGAATCTCGGCTATTCGTGAACCGATCCTGAAATTCTTGGGTGGGTTCGTCAGGGCTCCAGACACTCAGCTGCCCCGCACCGAAAATTCAGAAAAAAGTTAGTATTTGGCCGAGATACCCTCTATTCTTGTCGGTTCTGACCGTTCTGACTAAGTTGCGGATGAGACCTCAAATTGCAATGCGCGTTTGTCGGAATCGCAGACATGCGGGTCAGACCAGCAGAAAAATCGAGGAATCTTGATTTAGAGACAAGATAGCCAGAAATTCGACATTTGTCAACGAATCTCGGCTATTTATGAACCGATCCTGAAATTCTTGGTTGGATTCGTCAGGGCTCCAGACACTCAGCTGCCCCGCACCAAAAATTCAGAAAAAAGTTAGTATTTGGCCGAGATACCCTCGATTCTTGTCGGTTCTGACCGTTCTGACCAAGTTGCGGATGAGACCTCAAATTGCAATGCGCGTTCGTCGGAATCGCAGACATGCGGGTCGGACCAGCAGAGAAATTGAGGAATCTTGATTTAGAGACAAGATAGCCAGAAATTCGACATTTTTCAACGAATCTCGGCTATTTATGAACCGATCCTGAAATTCTTGGGTGGGTTCGACAGGGCTCCAGACACTCAGCTGCCCCGCACCGAAAATTCAGAAAAAAGTTAGTATTTGGCCGAGATACCCTCTATTCTTGTCGGTTCTGACCGTTCTGACTAAGTTGCGGATGAGACCTCAAATTGCAATGCGCGTTCGTCGGAATCGCAGACATGCGGGTCAGACCAGCAGAAAAATTGAGGAATCTTGATTCAGAGACAAGATAGCCAGAAATTCGACATTTTTCAACGAATCTCGGCTATTTATGAACCGATCCTGAAATTCTTGGGTGGGTTCGACAGGGCTCCAGACACTCAGCTGCCCCGCACAGGAAATCCAGCAAAAAGTTAGTATTTGGCCGAGATACCCTCGATTCTTGTCGGTTCTGACCGTTCTGACCAAGTTGCGGATGAGACCTCAAATTGCAATGCGCGTTCGTCGGAATCGCAGACATGCGGGTCGGACCAGCAGAAAAATTGAGGAATCTTGATTTAGAGACAAGATAGCCAGAAATTCGACATTTTTCAACGAATTTTGGCTATTTATAAACCGATCTTGAAATTCTTGGGTGGGTTCGTCAGGGCTCCAGACACTCAGCTGCCCCGCACCGAAAATTCAGAAAAAAGTTAGTATTTGGCCGAGATACCCTCGATTCTTGTCGGTTCTGACCGTTCTGACCAAGTTGCGGATGAGACCTCAAATTGCAATGCGCGTTCGTCGGAATCGCAGACATGCGGGTCGGACCAGCAGAAAAATTGAGGAATCTTGATTTAGAGACAAGATAGCCAGAAATTCGACATTTTTCAACGAATCTCGGCTATTTATGAACCGATCCTGAAATTCTTGGGTGGGTTCGACAAGGGCTCCAGACACTCAGCTGCCTCGCACCGAAAATTCAGAAAAAAGTCGGTATTTGGCCGAGATACCCTCGATTCTTGTCGGTTCTGACCGTTCTGACCAAGTCGCGGATGTAACGTCGAATTGCGATGCGCGTTCTTCGGATTCGCAGACATTCGGGTCAGACGAGCGGAAAAATTGGGGAATCTTGATTTAGAGACAAGATAGGCAGAAATTCGACATTTTTCAACGAATCTCGGCTATTCGTGAACCGATCCTGAAATTCTTGGGTGGGTTCGTCAGGGCTCCAGACACTCAGCTGCCCCGCACCGAAAATTCAGAAAAAAGTTAGTATTTGGCCGAGATACCCTTGATTCTTGTCGGTTCTGACCGTTCTGACCAAGTTGCGGATGAGACCTCAAATTCCAATGCGCGTTCGTCGGAATCGCAGACATGCGGGTCAGACCAGCAGAAAAATTGAGGAATCTTGATTTAGAGACAAGATAGCCAAACATTCGACATTTTCCAGCAAATCTCGGCTCTTATGAACCGATCCTGAAATTCTTGGGTGGGTTCGACAGGGCTCCAGACACTCAGCTGCCCCGCACCGAAAATTCAGAAAAAAGTTAGTATTTGGCCGAGATACCCTCGATTCTTGTCGGTTCTGACCGTTCTGACCAAGTTGCGGATGAGACCTCAAATTGCAATGCGCGTTCGTCGGAATCGCAGACATGCGGGTCGGACCAGCAGAAAAATTGAGAAATCTTGATTTAGAGACAAGGTAGCCAGAAATTCGACATTTTTCAACGAATCTCGGCTATTTATGAACCGATCCTGAAATTCTTGGGTGGGTTCGTCAGGGCTCCAGACACTCAGCTGCCCCGCACCGAAAATTCAAAAAAAAGTTAGTATTTGGCCGAGATACCCTCGATTCTTGTCGGTTCTGACCGTTCTGACCAAGTTGCGGATGAGACCTCAAATTGCAATGCGCGTTCGTCGAAATCGCAGACATGCGGGTCAGACCAGCAGAAAAATTGAGGAATCTTGATTTAGAGACAAGATAGCCAGAAATTCGACATTTTTCAACGAATCTCGGCTATTTGTGAACCGATCTTGAAATTCTTGGTTGGGTTCGTCAGGGCTCCAGACACTCAGCTGCCCCGCACCAAAAATTCAGAAAAAAGTTAGTATTTGGCCGGGATACCCTCGATTCTTGTCGGTTCTGACCGTTCTGACCAAGTCGCGGATGAAACGTCGAATTGCAATGCGCGTTCTTCGGAATCGCAGACATTCGGGTCAGACGAGCAGAAAAATTGAGAAATCTTGATTTAGAGACAAGGTAGCCAGAAATTCGACATTTTTCAACGAATCTCGGCTATTCATGAACCGATCCTGAAATTCTTGGGTGGGTTCGTCAGGGCTCCAGACACTCAGCTGCCCCGCACCGAAAATTCAAAAAAAAGTTAGTATTTGGCCGAGATACCCTCGATTCTTG
The DNA here is from genome assembly GCF_021155765.1 of Diprion similis. Classification (NCBI taxonomy): domain Eukaryota; kingdom Metazoa; phylum Arthropoda; class Insecta; order Hymenoptera; family Diprionidae; genus Diprion; species Diprion similis. Next base: position 13,186,028 of record NC_060115.1, on the reverse strand, counting down.
TCGGTTCTGACCGTTCTGACCAAGTTGCGGATGAGACCTCAAATTGCAATGCGCGTTCGTCGGAATCGCAGACATGCGGGTCAGACCAGCAGAAAAATTGAGGAATCTTGATTTAGAGACAAGATAGCCAGAAATTCGACATTTTTCAACAAATCTCGGCTATTTATGAACCGATCCTGAAATTCTTGGGTGGGTTCGACAGGGCTCCAGACACTCAGCTGCCCCGCACCGAAAATTCAGAAAAAAGTTAGTATTTGGCCGAAATACCCCTTATTCTTGTCGGTTCTGACCGTTCTGACTAAGTTGCGGATGAGACCTCAAATTGCAATGCGCGTTCGTCGGAATCGCAGACATGCGGGTCAGACCAGCAGAAAAATTGAGGAATCTTGATTCAGAGACAAGATAGCCAGAAATTCGACATTTTTCAACGAATCTCGGCTATTTATTAACCGATCCTGAAATTCTTGGGTGGGTTCGACAGGGCTCCAGACACTCAGCTGCCTCGCACCGAAAATTCAGAAAAAAGTTAGTATTTGGCCGAGATACCCTCGATTCTTGTCGGTTCTGACCGTTCTGACCAAGTCGCGGATGTAACGTCGAATTGCGATGCGCGTTCTTCGGATTCGCAGACATTCGGGTCAGACGAGCGGAAAAATTGAGGAATCTTGATTTAGAGACAAGATAGGCAGAAATTCGACATTTTTCAACGAATCTCGGCTATTCGTGAACCGATCCTGAAATTCTTGGGTGGGTTCGTCAGGGCTCCAGACACTCAGCTGCCCCGCACCGAAAATTCAGAAAAAAGTTAGTATTTGGCCGAGATACCCTCTATTCTTGTCGGTTCTGACCGTTCTGAATAAGTTGCGGATGAGACCTCAAATTGCAATGCGCGTTCGTCGGAATCGCAGACATTCGGGTCAGACCAGCAGAAAAATTGAGGAATCTTGATTTAGAGACAAGATAGCCAGAAATTCGACATTTTTCAACGAATCTCGGCTATTTATAAACCGATCTTGAAATTCTTGGGTGGGTTCGTCAGGGCTCCAGACACTCAGCTGCCCCGCACCGAAAATTCAGAAAAAAGTTAGTATTTGGCCGAGATACCCTCGATTCTTGTCGGTTCTGACCGTTCTGACCAAGTTGCGGATGAGACCTCAAATTGCAATGCGCGTTCGTCGGAATCGCAGACATGCGGGTCGGACCAGCAGAAAAATTGAGGAATCTTGATTTAGAGACAAGATAGCCAGAAATTCGACATTTTTCAACGAATCTCGGCTATTTATGAACCGATCCTGAAATTCTTGGGTGGGTTCGACAGGGCTCCAGACACTCAGCTGCCCCGCACAGAAAATTCAGAAAAAAGTTAGTATTTGGCCGGGATACCCTCGATTCTTGTCGGTTCTGACCGTTCTGACCAAGTCGCGGATGAAACGTCGAATTGCAATGCGCGTTCTTCGGAATCGCAGACATTCGGGTCAGACGAGCAGAAAAATTGAGAAATCTTGATTTAGAGACAAGATAGCCAGAAATTCGACATTTTTCAACGAATCTCGGCTATTTGTGAACCGATCTTGAAATTCTTGGTTGGGTTCGTCAGGGCTCCAGACACTCAGCTGCCCCGCACAGAAAATTCAGGAAAAAGTTAGTATTTGGCCGAGATACCCTCGATTCTTGTCGGTTCTGACCGTTCTGACCAAGTCGCGGATGAAACGTCGAATTGCAATGCGCGTTCTTCGGAATCGCAGACATTCGGGTCAGACGAGCAGAAAAATTGAGGAATCTTGATTTAGAGACAAGGTAGCCAGAAATTCGACATTTTTCAACGAATCTCGGCTATTTATGAACCGATCCTGAAATTCTTGGTTGGGTCCGTCAGGGCTCCAGACACTCAGCTGCCCCGCACCAAAAATTCAGAAAAAAGTTAGTATTTGGCTGGGATACCCTCGATTCTTGTCGGTTCTGACCGTTCTGACCAAGTCGCGGATGAAACGTCGAATTGCAATGCGCGTTCTTCGGAATCGCAGACATTCGGGTCAGACGAGCAGAAAAATTGAGGAATCTTGATTTAGAGACAAGGTAGCCAGAAATTCGACATTTTTCAACGAATCTCGGCTATTCATGAACCGATTCTGAAATTCTTGGGTGGGTTCGACAGGGCTCCAGACACTCAGCTGCCCCGCACAGAAAATTCAAAAAAAAGTTAGTATTTGGCCGAGATACCCTCGATTCTTGTCGGTTCTGACCGTTCTGACCAAGTTGCGGATGAGACCTCAAATTGCAATGCGCGTTCGTCGGAATCGCAGACATGCGGGTCGGACCAGCAGAGAAATTGAGGAATCTTGATTTAGAGACAAGATAGCCAGAAATTCGACATTTTTCGACGAATCTCGGCTATTTATGAACCGATCCTGAAATTCTTGGGTGGGTTCGACAGGGCTCCAGACACTTAGCTGCCCCGCACCGAAAATTCAGAAAAAAGTTAGTATTTGGCCGAGATACCCTCTATTCTTGTCGGTTCTGACCGTTCTGACTAAGTTGCGGATGAGACCTCAAATTGCAATGCGCGTTCGTCGGAATCGATGACATGCGGGTCAGACCAGCAGAAAAATTGAGGAATCTTGATTCAGAGACAAGATAGCCAGAAATTCGACATTTTTCAACGAATCTCGGCTATTTATGAACCGATCCTGAAATTCTTGGGTGGGTTCGTCAGGGCTCCAGACACTCAGCTGCCCCGCACCGAAAATTCAGAAAAAAGTTAGTATTTGGCCGAGATACCCTCGATTCTTGTCGGTTCTGACCGTTCTGACCAAGTTGCGGATGAGACCTCAAATTGCAATGCGCGTTCGTCGGAATCGCAGACATGCGGGTCGGACCAGCAGAAAAATTGAGGAATCTTGATTTAGAGACAAGATAGCCAGAAATTCGACATTTTTCAACGAATCTCGGCTATTTATGAACCGATCCTGAAATTCTTGGGTGGGTTCGACAAGGGCTCCAGACACTCAGCTGCCTCGCACCGAAAATTCAGAAAAAAGTCGGTATTTGGCCGAGATACCCTCGATTCTTGTCGGTTCTGACCGTTCTGACCAAGTCGCGGATGTAACGTCGAATTGCGATGCGCGTTCTTCGGATTCGCAGACATTCGGGTCAGACGAGCGGAAAAATTGGGGAATCTTGATTTAGAGACAAGATAGGCAGAAATTCGACATTTTTCAACGAATCTCGGCTATTCGTGAACCGATCCTGAAATTCTTGGGTGGGTTCGTCAGGGCTCCAGACACTCAGCTGCCCCGCACCGAAAATTCAGAAAAAAGTTAGTATTTGGCCGAGATACCCTTGATTCTTGTCGGTTCTGACCGTTCTGACCAAGTTGCGGATGAGACCTCAAATTGCAATGCGCGTTCGTCGGAATCGCAGACATGCGGGTCAGACCAGCAGAAAAATTGAGGAATCTTGATTTAGAGACAAGATAGCCAAACATTCGACATTTTCCAGCAAATCTCGGCTCTTATGAACCGATCCTGAAATTCTTGGGTGGGTTCGACAGGGCTCCAGACACTCAGCTGCCCCGCACCGAAAATTCAGAAAAAAGTTAGTATTTGGCCGAGATACCCTCGATTCTTGTCGGTTCTGACCGTTCTGACCAAGTTGCGGATGAGACCTCAAATTGCAATGCGCGTTCGTCGGAATCGCAGACATGCGGGTCGGACCAGCAGAAAAATTGAGAAATCTTGATTTAGAGACAAGGTAGCCAGAAATTCGACATTTTTCAACGAATCTCGGCTATTTATGAACCGATCCTGAAATTCTTGGGTGGGTTCGTCAGGGCTCCAGACACTCAGCTGCCCCGCACCGAAAATTCAAAAAAAAGTTAGTATTTGGCCGAGATACCCTCGATTCTTGTCGGTTCTGACCGTTCTGACCAAGTTGCGGATGAGACCTCAAATTGCAATGCGCGTTCGTCGAAATCGCAGACATGCGGGTCAGACCAGCAGAAAAATTGAGGAATCTTGATTTAGAGACAAGATAGCCAGAAATTCGACATTTTTCAACGAATCTCGGCTATTTGTGAACCGATCTTGAAATTCTTGGTTGGGTTCGTCAGGGCTCCAGACACTCAGCTGCCCCGCACCAAAAATTCAGAAAAAAGTTAGTATTTGGCCGGGATACCCTCGATTCTTGTCGGTTCTGACCGTTCTGACCAAGTCGCGGATGAAACGTCGAATTGCAATGCGCGTTCTTCGGAATCGCAGACATTCGGGTCAGACGAGCAGAAAAATTGAGAAATCTTGATTTAGAGACAAGGTAGCCAGAAATTCGACATTTTTCAACGAATCTCGGCTATTTATGAACCGATCCTGAAATTCTTGGGTGGGTTCGTCAGGGCTCCAGACACTCAGCTGCCCCGCACCGAAAATTCAAAAAAAAGTTAGTATTTGGCCGAGATACCCTCGATTCTTGTCGGTTCTGACCGTTCTGACCAAGTTGCGGATGAGACCTCAAATTGCAATGCGCGTTCGTCGGAATCGCAGACATGCGGGTCAGACCAGCAGAAAAATTGAGGAATCTTGATTTAGAGACAAGATAGCCAGAAATTCGACATTTTTCAACAAATCTCGGCTATTTATGAACCGATCCTGAAATTCTTGGGTGGGTTCGACAGGGCTCCAGACACTCAGCTGCCCCGCACCGAAAATTCAGAAAAAAGTTAGTATTTGGCCGAAATACCCTCTATTCTTGTCGGTTCTGACCGTTCTGACTAAGTTGCGGATGAGACCTCAAATTGCAATGCGCGTTCGTCGGAATCGCAGACATGCGGGTCAGACCAGCAGAAAAATTGAGGAATCTTGATTCAGAGACAAGATAGCCAGAAATTCGACATTTTTCAACGAATCTCGGCTATTTATTAACCGATCCTGAAATTCTTGGGTGGGTTCGACAGGGCTCCAGACACTCAGCTGCCTCGCACCGAAAATTCAGAAAAAAGTTAGTATTTGGCCGAGATACCCTCGATTCTTGTCGGTTCTGACCGTTCTGACCAAGTCGCGGATGTAACGTCGAATTGCGATGCGCGTTCTTCGGATTCGCAGACATTCGGGTCAGACGAGCGGAAAAATTGAGGAATCTTGATTTAGAGACAAGATAGGCAGAAATTCGACATTTTTCAACGAATCTCGGCTATTCGTGAACCGATCCTGAAATTCTTGGGTGGGTTCGTCAGGGCTCCAGACACTCAGCTGCCCCGCACCGAAAATTCAGAAAAAAGTTAGTATTTGGCCGAGATACCCTCTATTCTTGTCGGTTCTGACCGTTCTGACTAAGTTGCGGATGAGACCTCAAATTGCAATGCGCGTTCGTCGGAATCGCAGACATGCGGGTCAGACCAGCAGAAAAATTGAGGAATCTTGATTTAGAGACAAGATAGCCAGAAATTCGACATTTTTCAACGAATCTCGGCTATTTATAAACCGATCTTGAAATTCTTGGGTGGGTTCGTCAGGGCTCCAGACACTCAGCTGCCCCGCACCGAAAATTCAGAAAAAAGTTAGTATTTGGCCGAGATACCCTCGATTCTTGTCGGTTCTGACCGTTCTGACCAAGTTGCGGATGAGACCTCAAATTGCAATGCGCGTTCGTCGGAATCGCAGACATGCGGGTCGGACCAGCAGAAAAATTGAGGAATCTTGATTTAGAGACAAGATAGCCAGAAATTCGACATTTTTCAACGAATCTCGGCTATTTATGAACCGATCCTGAAATTCTTGGGTGGGTTCGACAGGGCTCCAGACACTCAGCTGCCCCGCACAGAAAATTCAGAAAAAAGTTAGTATTTGGCCGGGATACCCTCGATTCTTGTCGGTTCTGACCGTTCTGACCAAGTCGCGGATGAAACGTCGAATTGCAATGCGCGTTCTTCGGAATCGCAGACATTCGGGTCAGACGAGCAGAAAAATTGAGAAATCTTGATTTAGAGACAAGGTAGCCAGAAATTCGACATTTTTCAACGAATCTCGGCTATTTATGAACCGATCCTGAAATTCTTGGGTGGGTTCGTCAGGGCTCCAGACACTCAGCTGATCCGCACCGAAAATTCAAAAAAAAGTTAGTATTTGGCCGAGATACCCTCGATTCTTGTCGGTTCTGACCGTTCTGACCAAGTTGCGGATGAGACCTCAAATTGCAATGCGCGTTCGTCGGAATCGCAGACATGCGGGTCGGACCAGCAGAGAAATTGAGGAATCTTGATTTAGAGACAAGATAGCCAGAAATTCGACATTTTTCGACGAATCTCGGCTATTTATGAACCGATCCTGAAATTCTTGGGTGGGTTCGACAGGGCTCCAGACACTTAGCTGCCCCGCACCGAAAATTCAGAAAAAAGTTAGTATTTGGCCGAGATACCCTCTATTCTTGTCGGTTCTGACCGTTCTGACTAAGTTGCGGATGAGACCTCAAATTGCAATGCGCGTTCGTCGGAATCGCAGACATGCGGGTCAGACCAGCAGAAAAATTGAGGAATCTTGATTCAGAGACAAGATAGCCAGAAATTCGACATTTTTCAACGAATCTCGGCTATTTATGAACCGATCCTGAAATTCTTGGGTGGGTTCGACAGGGCTCCAGACACTCAGCTGCCCCGCACCGAAAATTCAGAAAAAAGTTAGTATTTGGCCGAAATACCCTCTATTCTTGTCGGTTCTGACCGTTCTGACTAAGTTGCGGATGAGACCTCAAATTGCAATGCGCGTTTGTCGGAATCGCAGACATGCGGGTCAGACCAGCAGAAAAATCGAGGAATCTTGATTTAGAGACAAGATAGCCAGAAATTCGACATTTGTCAACGAATCTCGGCTATTTATGAACCGATCCTGAAATTCTTGGGTGGGTTCGACAGGGCTCCAGACACTCAGCTGCCCCGCACAGAAAATTCAGAAAAAAGTTAGTATTTGGCCGGGATACCCTCGATTCTTGTCGGTTCTGACCGTTCTGACCAAGTCGCGGATGAAACGTCGAATTGCAATGCGCGTTCTTCGGAATCGCAGACATTCGGGTCAGACGAGCAGAAAAATTGAGAAATCTTGATTTAGAGACAAGGTAGCCAGAAATTCTACATTTTTCAACGAATCTCGGCTATTTATGAACCGATCCTGAAATTCTTGGGTGGGTTCGTCAGGGCTCCAGACACTCAGCTGCCCCGCACCGAAAATTCAAAAAAAAGTTAGTATTTGGCCGAGATACCCTCGATTCTTGTCGGTTCTGACCGTTCTGACCAAGTTGCGGATGAGACCTCAAATTGCAATGCGCGTTCGTCGGAATCGCAGACATGCGGGTCAGACCAGCAGAAAAATTGAGGAATCTTGATTTAGAGACAAGATAGCCAGAAATTCGACATTTTTCAACGAATCTCGGCTATTTGTGAACCGATCTTGAAATTCTTGGTTGGGTTCGTCAGGGCTCCAGACACTCAGCTGCCCCGCACAGAAAATTCAGGAAAAAGTTAGTATTTGGCCGAGATACCCTCGATTCTTGTCGGTTCTGACCGTTCTGACCAAGTCGCGGATGAAACGTCGAATTGCAATGCGCGTTCTTCGGAATCGCAGACATTCGGGTCAGACGAGCAGAAAAATTGAGGAATCTTGATTTAGAGACAAGGTAGCCAGAAATTCGACATTTTTCAACGAATCTCGGCTATTTATGAACCGATCCTGAAATTCTTGGTTGGGTCCGTCAGGGCTCCAGACACTCAGCTGCCCCGCACCAAAAATTCAGAAAAAAGTTAGTATTTGGCCGGGATACCCTCGATTCTTGTCGGTTCTGACCGTTCTGACCAAGTCGCGGATGAAACGTCGAATTGCAATGCGCGTTCTTCGGAATCGCAGACATTCGGGTCAGACGAGCAGAAAAATTGAGGAATCTTGATTTAGAGACAAGGTAGCCAGAAATTCGACATTTTTCAACAAATCTCGGCTATTTATGAACCGATTCTGAAATTCTTGGGTGGGTTCGACAGGGCTCCAGACACTCAGCTGCCCCGCACAGAAAATTCAAAAAAAAGTTAGTATTTGGCCGAGATACCCTCGATTCTTGTCGGTTCTGACCGTTCTGACCAAGTTGCGGATGAGACCTCAAATTGCAATGCGCGTTCGTCGGAATCGCAGACATGCGGGTCGGACCAGCAGAGAAATTGAGGAATCTTGATTTAGAGACAAGATAGCCAGAAATTCGACATTTTTCGACGAATCTCGGCTATTTATGAACCGATCCTGAAATTCTTGGGTGGGTTCGACAGGGCTCCAGACACTTAGCTGCCCCGCACCGAAAATTCAGAAAAAAGTTAGTATTTGGCCGAGATACCCTCTATTCTTGTCGGTTCTGACCGTTCTGACTAAGTTGCGGATGAGACCTCAAATTGCAATGCGCGTTCGTCGGAATCGCAGACATGCGGGTCAGACCAGCAGAAAAATTGAGGAATCTTGATTCAGAGACAAGATAGCCAGAAATTCGACATTTTTCAACGAATCTCGGCTATTTATGAACCGATCCTGAAATTCTTGGGTGGGTTCGACAGGGCTCCAGACACTCAGCTGCCCCGCACCGAAAATTCAGAAAAAAGTTAGTATTTGGCCGAAATACCCTCTATTCTTGTCGGTTCTGACCGTTCTGACTAAGTTGCGGATGAGACCTCAAATTGCAATGCGCGTTTGTCGGAATCGCAGACATGCGGGTCAGACCAGCAGAAAAATCGAGGAATCTTGATTTAGAGACAAGATAGCCAGAAATTCGACATTTTTCAACGAATCTCGGCTATTTATGAACCGATCCTGAAATTCTTGGGTGGGTTCGTCAGGGCTCCAGACACTCAGCTGCCCCGCACCGAAAATTCAAAAAAAAGTTAGTATTTGGCCGAGATACCCTCGATTCTTGTCGGTTCTGACCGTTCTGACCAAGTTGCGGATGAGACCTCAAATTGCAATGCGCGTTCGTCGGAATCGCAGACATGCGGGTCAGACCAGCAGAAAAATTGAGGAATCTTGATTTAGAGACAAGATAGCCAGAAATTCGACATTTTTCAACAAATCTCGGCTATTTATGAACCGATCCTGAAATTCTTGGGTGGGTTCGACAGGGCTCCAGACACTCAGCTGCCCCGCACCGAAAATTCAGAAAAAAGTTAGTATTTGGCCGAAATACCCTCTATTCTTGTCGGTTCTGACCGTTCTGACTAAGTTGCGGATGAGACCTCAAATTGCAATGCGCGTTCGTCGGAATCGCAGACATGCGGGTCAGACCAGCAGAAAAATTGAGGAATCTTGATTCAGAGACAAGATAGCCAGAAATTCGACATTTTTCAACGAATCTCGGCTATTTATTAACCGATCCTGAAATTCTCGGGTGGGTTCGACAGGGCTCCAGACACTCAGCTGCCTCGCACCGAAAATTCAGAAAAAAGTTAGTATTTGGCCGAGATACCCTCGATTCTTGTCGGTTCTGACCGTTCTGACCAAGTCGCGGATGTAACGTCGAATTGCGATGCGCGTTCTTCGGATTCGCAGACATTCGGGTCAGACGAGCGGAAAAATTGAGGAATCTTGATTTAGAGACAAGATAGGCAGAAATTCGACATTTTTCAACGAATCTCGGCTATTCGTGAACCGATCCTGAAATTCTTGGGTGGGTTCGTCAGGGCTCCAGACACTCAGCTGCCCCGCACCGAAAATTCAGAAAAAAGTTAGTATTTGGCCGAGATACCCTCTATTCTTGTCGGTTCTGACCGTTCTGACTAAGTTGCGGATGAGACCTCAAATTGCAATGCGCGTTCGTCGGAATCGCAGACATGCGGGTCAGACCAGCAGAAAAATTGAGGAATCTTGATTTAGAGACAAGATAGCCAGAAATTCGACATTTTTCAACGAATCTCGGCTATTTATAAACCGATCTTGAAATTCTTGGGTGGGTTCGTCAGGGCTCCAGACACTCAGCTGCCCCGCACCGAAAATTCAGAAAAAAGTTAGTATTTGGCCGAGATACCCTCGATTCTTGTCGGTTCTGACCGTTCTGACCAAGTTGCGGATGAGACCTCAAATTGCAATGCGCGTTCGTCGGAATCGCAGACATGCGGGTCGGACCAGCAGAAAAATTGAGGAATCTTGATTTAGAGACAAGATAGCCAGAAATTCGACATTTTTCAACGAATCTCGGCTATTTATGAACCGATCCTGAAATTCTTGGGTGGGTTCGACAGGGCTCCAGACACTCAGCTGCCCCGCACAGAAAATTCAGAAAAAAGTTAGTATTTGGCCGGGATACCCTCGATTCTTGTCGGTTCTGACCGTTCTGACCAAGTCGCGGATGAAACGTCGAATTGCAATGCGCGTTCTTCGGAATCGCAGACATTCGGGTCAGACGAGCAGAAAAATTGAGAAATCTTGATTTAGAGACAAGGTAGCCAGAAATTCGACATTTTTCAACGAATCTCGGCTATTTATGAACCGATCCTGAAATTCTTGGGTGGGTTCGTCAGGGCTCCAGACACTCAGCTGATCCGCACCGAAAATTCAAAAAAAAGTTAGTATTTGGCCGAGATACCCTCGATTCTTGTCGGTTCTGACCGTTCTGACCAAGTTGCGGATGAGACCTCAAATTGCAATGCGCGTTCGTCGGAATCGCAGACATGCGGGTCGGACCAGCAGAGAAATTGAGGAATCTTGATTTAGAGACAAGATAGCCAGGAATTCGACATTTTTCGACGAATCTCGGCTATTTATGAACCGATCCTGAAATTCTTGGGTGGGTTCGACAGGGCTCCAGACACTTAGCTGCCCCGCACCGAAAATTCAGAAAAAAGTTAGTATTTGGCCGAGATACCCTCTATTCTTGTCGGTTCTGACCGTTCTGACTAAGTTGCGGATGAGACCTCAAATTGCAATGCGCGTTCGTCGGAATCGCAGACATGCGGGTCAGACCAGCAGAAAAATTGAGGAATCTTGATTCAGAGACAAGATAGCCAGAAATTCGACATTTTTCAACGAATCTCGGCTATTTATGAACCGATCCTGAAATTCTTGGGTGGGTTCGACAGGGCTCCAGACACTCAGCTGCCCCGCACCGAAAATTCAGAAAAAAGTTAGTATTTGGCCGAAATACCCTCTATTCTTGTCGGTTCTGACCGTTCTGACTAAGTTGCGGATGAGACCTCAAATTGCAATGCGCGTTTGTCGGAATCGCAGACATGCGGGTCAGACCAGCAGAAAAATCGAGGAATCTTGATTTAGAGACAAGATAGCCAGAAATTCGACATTTGTCAACGAATCTCGGCTATTTATGAACCGATCCTGAAATTCTTGGTTGGATTCGTCAGGGCTCCAGACACTCAGCTGCCCCGCACCAAAAATTCAGAAAAAAGTTAGTATTTGGCCGAGATACCCTCGATTCTTGTCGGTTCTGACCGTTCTGACCAAGTTGCGGATGAGACCTCAAATTGCAATGCGCGTTCGTCGGAATCGCAGACATGCGGGTCGGACCAGCAGAGAAATTGAGGAATCTTGATTCAGAGACAAGATAGCCAGAAATTCGACATTTTTCAACGAATCTCGGCTATTTATGAACCGATCCTGAAATTCTTGGGTGGGTTCGACAGGGCTCCAGACACTCAGCTGCCCCGCACCGAAAATTCAGAAAAAAGTTAGTATTTGGCCGAGATACCCTCTATTCTTGTCGGTTCTGACCGTTCTGACTAAGTTGCGGATGAGACCTCAAATTGCAATGCGCGTTCGTCGGAATCGCAGACATGCGGGTCAGACCAGCAGAAAAATTGAGGAATCTTGATTCAGAGACAAGATAGCCAGAAATTCGACATTTTTCAACGAATCTCGGCTATTTATGAACCGATCCTGAAATTCTTGGGTGGGTTCGACAGGGCTCCAGACACTCAGCTGCCCCGCACAGGAAATCCAGCAAAAAGTTAGTATTTGGCCGAGATACCCTCGATTCTTGTCGGTTCTGACCGTTCTGACCAAGTTGCGGATGAGACCTTAAATTGCAATGCGCGTTCGTCGGAATCGCAGACATGCGGGTCGGACCAGCAGAAAAATTGAGGAATCTTGATTTAGAGACAAGATAGCCAGAAATTCGACATTTTTCAACGAATCTCGGCTATTTATAAACCGATCTTGAAATTCTTGGGTGGGTTCGTCAGGGCTCCAGACACTCAGCTGCCCCGCACCGAAAATTCAGAAAAAAGTTAGTATTTGGCCGAGATACCCTCGATTCTTGTCGGTTCTGACCGTTCTGACCAAGTTGCGGATGAGACCTCAAATTGCAATGCGCGTTCGTCGGAATCGCAGACATGCGGGTCGGACCAGCAAAAAAATTGAGGAATCTTGATTTAGAGACAAGATAGCCAGAAATTCGACATTTTTCAACGAATCTCGGCTATTTATGAACCGATCCTGAAATTCTTGGGTGGGTTCGACAGGGCTCCAGACACTCAGCTGCCCCGCACAGAAAATTCAGAAAAAAGTTAGTATTTGGCCGGGATACCCTCGATTCTTGTCGGTTCTGACCGTTCTGACCAAGTCGCGGATGAAACGTCGAATTGCAATGCGCGTTCTTCGGAATCGCAGACATTCGGGTCAGACGAGCAGAAAAATTGAGAAATCTTGATTTAGAGACAAGGTAGCCAGAAATTCTACATTTTTCAACGAATCTCGGCTATTTATGAACCGATCCTGAAATTCTTGGGTGGGTTCGTCAGGGCTCCAGACACTCAGCTGCCCCGCACCGAAAATTCAAAAAAAAGTTAGTATTTGGCCGAGATACCCTCGATTCTTGTCGGTTCTGACCGTTCTGACCAAGTTGCGGATGAGACCTCAAATTGCAATGCGCGTTCGTCGGAATCGCAGACATGCGGGTCAGACCAGCAGAAAAATTGAGGAATCTTGATTTAGAGACAAGATAGCCAGAAATTCGACATTTTTCAACGAATCTCGGCTATTTGTGAACCGATCTTGAAATTCTTGGTTGGGTTCGTCAGGGCTCCAGACACTCAGCTGCCCCGCACAGAAAATTCAGGAAAAAGTTAGTATTTGGCCGAGATACCCTCGATTCTTGTCGGTTCTGACCGTTCTGACCAAGTCGCGGATGAAACGTCGAATTGCAATGCGCGTTCTTCGGAATCGCAGACATTCGGGTCAGACGAGCAGAAAAATTGAGGAATCTTGATTTAGAGACAAGGTAGCCAGAAATTCGACATTTTTCAACGAATCTCGGCTATTTATGAACCGATCCTGAAATTCTTGGTTGGGTCCGTCAGGGCTCCAGACACTCAGCTGCCCCGCACCAAAAATTCAGAAAAAAGTTAGTATTTGGCCGGGATACCCTCGATTCTTGTCGGTTCTGACCGTTCTGACCAAGTCGCGGATGAAACGTCGAATTGCAATGCGCGTTCTTCGGAATCGCAGACATTCGGGTCAGACGAGCAGAAAAATTGAGGAATCTTGATTTAGAGACAAGGTAGCCAGAAATTCGACATTTTTCAACAAATCTCGGCTATTTATGAACCGATTCTGAAATTCTTGGGTGGGTTCGACAGGGCTCCAGACACTCAGCTGCCCCGCACAGAAAATTCAAAAAAAAGTTAGTATTTGGCCGAGATACCCTCGATTCTTGTCGGTTCTGACCGTTCTGACCAAGTTGCGGATGAGACCTCAAATTGCAATGCGCGTTCGTCGGAATCGCAGACATGCGGGTCGGACCAGCAGAGAAATTGAGGAATCTTGATTTAGAGACAAGATAGCCAGAAATTCGACATTTTTCGACGAATCTCGGCTATTTATGAACCGATCCTGAAATTCTTGGGTGGGTTCGACAGGGCTCCAGACACTTAGCTGCCCCGCACCGAAAATTCAGAAAAAAGTTAGTATTTGGCCGAGATACCCTCTATTCTTGTCGGTTCTGACCGTTCTGACTAAGTTGCGGATGAGACCTCAAATTGCAATGCGCGTTCGTCGGAATCGCAGACATGCGGGTCAGACCAGCAGAAAAATTGAGGAATCTTGATTCAGAGACAAGATAGCCAGAAATTCGACATTTTTCAACGAATCTCGGCTATTTATGAACCGATCCTGAAATTCTTGGGTGGGTTCGACAGGGCTCCAGACACTCAGCTGCCCCGCACCGAAAATTCAGAAAAAAGTTAGTATTTGGCCGAAATACCCTCTATTCTTGTCGGTTCTGACCGTTCTGACTAAGTTGCGGATGAGACCTCAAATTGCAATGCGCGTTTGTCGGAATCGCAGACATGCGGGTCAGACCAGCAGAAAAATCGAGGAATCTTGATTTAGAGACAAGATAGCCAGAAATTCGACATTTGTCAACGAATCTCGGCTATTTATGAACCGATCCTGAAATTCTTGGTTGGATTCGTCAGGGCTCCAGACACTCAGCTGCCCCGCACCAAAAATTCAGAAAAAAGTTAGTATTTGGCCGAGATACCCTCGATTCTTGTCGGTTCTGACCGTTCTGACCAAGTTGCGGATGAGACCTCAAATTGCAATGCGCGTTCGTCGGAATCGCAGACATGCGGGTCGGACCAGCAGAGAAATTGAGGAATCTTGATTTAGAGACAAGATAGCCAGAAATTCGACATTTTTCAACGAATCTCGGCTATTTATGAACCGATCCTGAAATTCTTGGGTGGGTTCGACAGGGCTCCAGACACTCAGCTGCCCCGCACCGAAAATTCAGAAAAAAGTTAGTATTTGGCCGAGATACCCTCTATTCTTGTCGGTTCTGACTGTTCTGACTAAGTTGCGGATGAGACCTCAAATTGCAATGCGCGTTCGTCGGAATCGCAGACATGCGGGTCAGACCAGCAGAAAAATTGAGGAATCTTGATTCAGAGACAAGATAGCCAGAAATTCGACATTTTTCAACGAATCTCGGCTATTTATGAACCGATCCTGAAATTCTTGGGTGGGTTCGACAGGGCTCCAGACACTCAGCTGCCCCGCACAGGAAATCCAGCAAAAAGTTAGTATTTGGCCGAGATACCCTCGATTCTTGTCGGTTCTGACCGTTCTGACCAAGTTGCGGATGAGACCTTAAATTGCAATGCGCGTTCGTCGGAATCGCAGACATGCGGGTCGGACCAGCAGAGAAATTGAGGAATCTTGATTTAGAGACAAGATAGCCAGAAATTCGACATTTTTCGACGAATCTCGGCTATTTATGAACCGATCCTGAAATTCTTGGGTGGGTTCGACAGGGCTCCAGACACTTAGCTGCCCCGCACCGAAAATTCAGAAAAAAGTTAGTATTTGGCCGAGATACCCTCTATTCTTGTCGGTTCTGACCGTTCTGACTAAGTTGCGGATGAGACCTCAAATTGCAATGCGCGTTCGTCGGAATCGCAGACATGCGGGTCAGACCAGCAGAAAAATTGAGGAATCTTGATTCAGAGACAAGATAGCCAGAAATTCGACATTTTTCAACGAATCTCGGCTATTTATGAACCGATCCTGAAATTCTTGGGTGGGTTCGTCAGGGCTCCAGACACTCAGCTGCCCCGCACCGAAAATTCAGAAAAAAGTTAGTATTTGGCCGAGATACCCTCGATTCTTGTCGGTTCTGACCGTTCTGACCAAGTTGCGGATGAGACCTCAAATTGCAATGCGCGTTCGTCGGAATCGCAGACATGCGGGTCGGACCAGCAGAAAAATTGAGGAATCTTGATTTAGAGACAAGATAGCCAGAAATTCGACATTTTTCAACGAATCTCGGCTATTTATGAACCGATCCTGAAATTCTTGGGTGGGTTCGACAAGGGCTCCAGACACTCAGCTGCCTCGCACCGAAAATTCAGAAAAAAGTCGGTATTTGGCCGAGATACCCTCGATTCTTGTCGGTTCTGACCGTTCTGACCAAGTCGCGGATGTAACGTCGAATTGCGATGCGCGTTCTTCGGATTCGCAGACATTCGGGTCAGACGAGCGGAAAAATTGGGGAATCTTGATTTAGAGACAAGATAGGCAGAAATTCGACATTTTTCAACGAATCTCGGCTATTCGTGAACCGATCCTGAAATTCTTGGGTGGGTTCGTCAGGGCTCCAGACACTCAGCTGCCCCGCACCGAAAATTCAGAAAAAAGTTAGTATTTGGCCGAGATACCCTTGATTCTTGTCGGTTCTGACCGTTCTGACCAAGTTGCGGATGAGACCTCAAATTGCAATGCGCGTTCGTCGGAATCGCAGACATGCGGGTCAGACCAGCAGAAAAATTGAGGAATCTTGATTTAGAGACAAGATAGCCAGAAATTCGACATTTTTCAACAAATCTCGGCTATTTATGAACCGATCCTGAAATTCTTGGGTGGGTTCGACAGGGCTCCAGACACTCAGCTGCCCCGCACCGAAAATTCAGAAAAAAGTTAGTATTTGGCCGAAATACCCTCTATTCTTGTCGGTTCTGACCGTTCTGACTAAGTTGCGGATGAGACCTCAAATTGCAATGCGCGTTTGTCGGAATCGCAGACATGCGGGTCAGACCAGCAGAAAAATCGAGGAATCTTGATTTAGAGACAAGATAGCCAGAAATTCGACATTTGTCAACGAATCTCGGCTATTTATGAACCGATCCTGAAATTCTTGGTTGGATTCGTCAGGGCTCCAGACACTCAGCTGCCCCGCACCAAAAATTCAGAAAAAAGTTAGTATTTGGCCGAGATACCCTCGATTCTTGTCGGTTCTGACCGTTCTGACCAAGTTGCGGATGAGACCTCAAATTGCAATGCGCGTTCGTCGGAATCGCAGACATGCGGGTCGGACCAGCAGAGAAATTGAGGAATCTTGATTTAGAGACAAGATAGCCAGAAATTCGACATTTTTCAACGAATCTCGGCTATTTATGAACCGATCCTGAAATTCTTGGGTGGGTTCGACAGGGCTCCAGACACTCAGCTGCCCCGCACCGAAAATTCAGAAAAAAGTTAGTATTTGGCCGAGATACCCTCTATTCTTGTCGGTTCTGACCGTTCTGACTAAGTTGCGGATGAGACCTCAAATTGCAATGCGCGTTCGTCGGAATCGCAGACATGCGGGTCAGACCAGCAGAAAAATTGAGGAATCTTGATTCAGAGACAAGATAGCCAGAAATTCGACATTTTTCAACGAATCTCGGCTATTTATGAACCGATCCTGAAATTCTTGGGTGGGTTCGACAGGGCTCCAGACACTCAGCTGCCCCGCACAGGAAATCCAGCAAAAAGTTAGTATTTGGCCGAGATACCCTCGATTCTTGTCGGTTCTGACCGTTCTGACCAAGTTGCGGATGAGACCTTAAATTGCAATGCGCGTTCGTCGGAATCGCAGACATGCGGGTCGGACCAGCAGAAAAATTGAGGAATCTTGATTTAGAGACAAGATAGCCAGAAATTCGACATTTTTCAACGAATCTCGGCTATTTATAAACCGATCTTGAAATTCTTGGGTGGGTTCGTCAGGGCTCCAGACACTCAGCTGCCCCGCACCGAAAATTCAGAAAAAAGTTAGTATTTGGCCGAGATACCCTCGATTCTTGTCGGTTCTGACCGTTCTGACCAAGTTGCGGATGAGACCTCAAATTGCAATGCGCGTTCGTCGGAATCGCAGACATGCGGGTCGGACCAGCAAAAAAATTGAGGAATCTTGATTTAGAGACAAGATAGCCAGAAATTCGACATTTTTCAACGAATCTCGGCTATTTATGAACCGATCCTGAAATTCTTGGGTGGGTTCGACAGGGCTCCAGACACTCAGCTGCCCCGCACAGAAAATACAGAAAAAAGTTAGTATTTGGCCGGGATACCCTCGATTCTTGTCGGTTCTGACCGTTCTGACCAAGTCGCGGATGAAACGTCGAATTGCAATGCGCGTTCTTCGGAATCGCAGACATTCGGGTCAGACGAGCAGAAAAATTGAGAAATCTTGATTTAGAGACAAGGTAGCCAGAAATTCTACATTTTTCAACGAATCTCGGCTATTTATGAACCGATCCTGAAATTCTTGGGTGGGTTCGTCAGGGCTCCAGACACTCAGCTGCCCCGCACCGAAAATTCAAAAAAAAGTTAGTATTTGGCCGAGATACCCTCGATTCTTGTCGGTTCTGACCGTTCTGACCAAGTTGCGGATGAGACCTCAAATTGCAATGCGCGTTCGTCGGAATCGCAGACATGCGGGTCAGACCAGCAGAAAAATTGAGGAATCTTGATTTAGAGACAAGATAGCCAGAAATTCGACATTTTTCAACGAATCTCGGCTATTTGTGAACCGATCTTGAAATTCTTGGTTGGGTTCGTCAGGGCTCCAGACACTCAGCTGCCCCGCACAGAAAATTCAGGAAAAAGTTAGTATTTGGCCGAGATACCCTCGATTCTTGTCGGTTCTGACCGTTCTGACCAAGTCGCGGATGAAACGTCGAATTGCAATGCGCGTTCTTCGGAATCGCAGACATTCGGGTCAGACGAGCAGAAAAATTGAGGAATCTTGATTTAGAGACAAGGTAGCCAGAAATTCGACATTTTTCAACGAATCTCGGCTATTTATGAACCGATCCTGAAATTCTTGGTTGGGTCCGTCAGGGCTCCAGACACTCAGCTGCCCCGCACCAAAAATTCAGAAAAAAGTTAGTATTTGGCCGGGATACCCTCGATTCTTGTCGGTTCTGACCGTTCTGACCAAGTCGCGGATGAAACGTCGAATTGCAATGCGCGTTCTTCGGAATCGCAGACATTCGGGTCAGACGAGCAGAAAAATTGAGGAATCTTGATTTAGAGACGAGGTAGCCAGAAATTCGACATTTTTCAACAAATCTCGGCTATTTATGAACCGATTCTGAAATTCTTGGGTGGGTTCGACAGGGCTCCAGACACTCAGCTGCCCCGCACAGAAAATTCAAAAAAAAGTTAGTATTTGGCCGAGATACCCTCGATTCTTGTCGGTTCTGACCGTTCTGACCAAGTTGCGGATGAGACCTCAAATTGCAATGCGCGTTCGTCGGAATCGCAGACATGCGGGTCGGACCAGCAGAGAAATTGAGGAATCTTGATTTAGAGACAAGATAGCCAGAAATTCGACATTTTTCGACGAATCTCGGCTATTTATGAACCGATCCTGAAATTCTTGGGTGGGTTCGACAGGGCTCCAGACACTTAGCTGCCCCGCACCGAAAATTCAGAAAAAAGTTAGTATTTGGCCGAGATACCCTCTATTCTTGTCGGTTCTGACCGTTCTGACTAAGTTGCGGATGAGACCTCAAATTGCAATGCGCGTTCGTCGGAATCGCAGACATGCGGGTCAGACCAGCAGAAAAATTGAGGAATCTTGATTCAGAGACAAGATAGCCAGAAATTCGACATTTTTCAACGAATCTCGGCTATTTATGAACCGATCCTGAAATTCTTGGGTGGGTTCGACAGGGCTCCAGACACTCAGCTGCCCCGCACCGAAAATTCAGAAAAAAGTTAGTATTTGGCCGAAATACCCTCTATTCTTGTCGGTTCTGACCGTTCTGACTAAGTTGCGGATGAGACCTCAAATTGCAATGCGCGTTTGTCGGAATCGCAGACATGCGGGTCAGACCAGCAGAAAAATCGAGGAATCTTGATTTAGAGACAAGATAGCCAGAAATTCGACATTTTTCAACGAATCTCGGCTATTTATGAACCGATCCTGAAATTCTTGGGTGGGTTCGTCAGGGCTCCAGACACTCAGCTGCCCCGCACCGAAAATTCAAAAAAAAGTTAGTATTTGGCCGAGATACCCTCGATTCTTGTCGGTTCTGACCGTTCTGACCAAGTTGCGGATGAGACCTCAAATTGCAATGCGCGTTCGTCGGAATCGCAGACATGCGGGTCAGACCAGCAGAAAAATTGAGGAATCTTGATTTAGAGACAAGATAGCCAGAAATTCGACATTTTTCAACAAATCTCGGCTATTTATGAACCGATCCTGAAATTCTTGGGTGGGTTCGACAGGGCTCCAGACACTCAGCTGCCCCGCACCGAAAATTCAGAAAAAAGTTAGTATTTGGCCGAAATACCCTCTATTCTTGTCGGTTCTGACCGTTCTGACTAAGTTGCGGATGAGACCTCAAATTGCAATGCGCGTTCGTCGGAATCGCAGACATGCGGGTCAGACCAGCAGAAAAATTGAGGAATCTTGATTCAGAGACAAGATAGCCAGAAATTCGACATTTTTCAACGAATCTCGGCTATTTATTAACCGATCCTGAAATTCTTGGGTGGGTTCGACAGGGCTCCAGACACTCAGCTGCCTCGCACCGAAAATTCAGAAAAAAGTTAGTATTTGGCCGAGATACCCTCGATTCTTGTCGGTTCTGACCGTTCTGACCAAGTCGCGGATGTAACGTCGAATTGCGATGCGCGTTCTTCGGATTCGCAGACATTCGGGTCAGACGAGCGGAAAAATTGAGGAATCTTGATTTAGAGACAAGATAGGCAGAAATTCGACATTTTTCAACGAATCTCGGCTATTCGTGAACCGATCCTGAAATTCTTGGGTGGGTTCGTCAGGGCTCCAGACACTCAGCTGCCCCGCACCGAAAATTCAGAAAAAAGTTAGTATTTGGCCGAGATACCCTCTATTCTTGTCGGTTCTGACCGTTCTGACTAAGTTGCGGATGAGACCTCAAATTGCAATGCGCGTTCGTCGGAATCGCAGACATGCGGGTCAGACCAGCAGAAAAATTAAGGAATCTTGATTTAGAGACAAGATAGCCAGAAATTCGACATTTTTCAACGAATCTCGGCTATTTATAAACCGATCTTGAAATTCTTGGGTGGGTTCGTCAGGGCTCCAGACACTCAGCTGCCCCGCACCGAAAATTCAGAAAAAAGTTAGTATTTGGCCGAGATACCCTCGATTCTTGTCGGTTCTGACCGTTCTGACCAAGTTGCGGATGAGACCTCAAATTGCAATGCGCGTTCGTCGGAATCGCAGACATGCGGGTCGGACCAGCAGAAAAATTGAGGAATCTTGATTTAGAGACAAGATAGCCAGAAATTCGACATTTTTCAACGAATCTCGGCTATTTATGAACCGATCCTGAAATTCTTGGGTGGGTTCGACAGGGCTCCAGACACTCAGCTGCCCCGCACAGAAAATTCAGAAAAAAGTTAGTATTTGGCCGGGATACCCTCGATTCTTGTCGGTTCTGACCGTTCTGACCAAGTCGCGGATGAAACGTCGAATTGCAATGCGCGTTCTTCGGAATCGCAGACATTCGGGTCAGACGAGCAGAAAAATTGAGAAATCTTGATTTAGAGACAAGGTAGCCAGAAATTCGACATTTTTCAACGAATCTCGGCTATTTATGAACCGATCCTGAAATTCTTGGGTGGGTTCGTCAGGGCTCCAGACACTCAGCTGATCCGCACCGAAAATTCAAAAAAAAGTTAGTATTTGGCCGAGATACCCTCGATTCTTGTCGGTTCTGACCGTTCTGACCAAGTTGCGGATGAGACCTCAAATTGCAATGCGCGTTCGTCGGAATCGCAGACATGCGGGTCGGACCAGCAGAGAAATTGAGGAATCTTGATTTAGAGACAAGATAGCCAGAAATTCGACATTTTTCGACGAATCTCGGCTATTTATGAACCGATCCTGAAATTCTTGGGTGGGTTCGACAGGGCTCCAGACACTTAGCTGCCCCGCACCGAAAATTCAGAAAAAAGTTAGTATTTGGCCGAGATACCCTCTATTCTTGTCGGTTCTGACCGTTCTGACTAAGTTGCGGATGAGACCTCAAATTGCAATGCGCGTTCGTCGGAATCGCAGACATGCGGGTCAGACCAGCAGAAAAATTGAGGAATCTTGATTCAGAGACAAGATAGCCAGAAATTCGACATTTTTCAACGAATCTCGGCTATTTATGAACCGATCCTGAAATTCTTGGGTGGGTTCGACAGGGCTCCAGACACTCAGCTGCCCCGCACCGAAAATTCAGAAAAAAGTTAGTATTTGGCCGAAATACCCTCTATTCTTGTCGGTTCTGACCGTTCTGACTAAGTTGCGGATGAGACCTCAAATTGCAATGCGCGTTTGTCGGAATCGCAGACATGCGGGTCAGACCAGCAGAAAAATCGAGGAATCTTGATTTAGAGACAAGATAGCCAGAAATTCGACATTTGTCAACGAATCTCGGCTATTTATGAACCGATCCTGAAATTCTTGGTTGGATTCGTCAGGGCTCCAGACACTCAGCTGCCCGCACCAAAAATTCAGAAAAAAGTTAGTATTTGGCCGAGATACCCTCGATTCTTGTCGGTTCTGACCGTTCTGACCAAGTTGCGGATGAGACCTCAAATTGCAATGCGCGTTCGTCGGAATCGCAGACATGCGGGTCGGACCAGCAGAGAAATTGAGGAATCTTGATTTAGAGACAAGATAGCCAGAAATTCGACATTTTTCAACGAATCTCGGCTATTTATAAACCGATCCTGAAATTCTTGGGTGGGTTCGACAGGGCTCCAGACACTCAGCTGCCCCGCACCGAAAATTCAGAAAAAAGTTAGTATTTGGCCGAGATACCCTCTATTCTTGTCGGTTCTGACCGTTCTGACTAAGTTGCGGATGAGACCTCAAATTGCAATGCGCGTTCGTCGGAATCGCAGACATGCGGGTCAGACCAGCAGAAAAATTGAGGAATCTTGATTCAGAGACAAGATAGCCAGAAATTCGACATTTTTCAACGAATCTCGGCTATTTATGAACCGATCCTGAAATTCTTGGGTGGGTTCGACAGGGCTCCAGACACTCAGCTGCCCCGCACAGGAAATCCAGCAAAAAGTTAGTATTTGGCCGAGATACCCTCGATTCTTGTCGGTTCTGACCGTTCTGACCAAGTTGCGGATGAGACCTTAAATTGCAATGCGCGTTCGTCGGAATCGCAGACATGCGGGTCGGACCAGCAGAAAAATTGAGGAATCTTGATTTAGAGACAAGATAGCCAGAAATTCGACATTTTTCAACGAATCTCGGCTATTTATAAACCGATCTTGAAATTCTTGGGTGGGTTCGTCAGGGCTCCAGACACTCAGCTGCCCCGCACCGAAAATTCAGAAAAAAGTTAGTATTTGGCCGAGATACCCTCGATTCTTGTCGGTTCTGACCGTTCTGACCAAGTTGCGGATGAGACCTCAAATTGCAATGCGCGTTCGTCGGAATCGCAGACATGCGGGTCGGACCAGCAAAAAAATTGAGGAATCTTGATTTAGAGACAAGATAGCCAGAAATTCGACATTTTTCAACGAATCTCGGCTATTTATGAACCGATCCTGAAATTCTTGGGTGGGTTCGACAGGGCTCCAGACACTCAGCTGCCCCGCACAGAAAATTCAGAAAAAAGTTAGTATTTGGCCGGGATACCCTCGATTCTTGTCGGTTCTGACCGTTCTGACCAAGTCGCGGATGAAACGTCGAATTGCAATGCGCGTTCTTCGGAATCGCAGACATTCGGGTCAGACGAGCAGAAAAATTGAGAAATCTTGATTTAGAGACAAGGTAGCCAGAAATTCTACATTTTTCAACGAATCTCGGCTATTTATGAACCGATCCTGAAATTCTTGGGTGGGTTCGTCAGGGCTCCAGACACTCAGCTGCCCCGCACCGAAAATTCAAAAAAAAGTTAGTATTTGGCCGAGATACCCTCGATTCTTGTCGGTTCTGACCGTTCTGACCAAGTTGCGGATGAGACCTCAAATTGCAATGCGCGTTCGTCGGAATCGCAGACATGCGGGTCAGACCAGCAGAAAAATTGAGGAATCTTGATTTAGAGACAAGATAGCCAGAAATTCGACATTTTTCAACGAATCTCGGCTATTTGTGAACCGATCTTGAAATTCTTGGTTGGGTTCGTCAGGGCTCCAGACACTCAGCTGCCCCGCACAGAAAATTCAGAAAAAAGTTAGTATTTGGCCGAGATACCCTCGATTCTTGTCGGTTCTGACCGTTCTGACCAAGTCGCGGATGAAACGTCGAATTGCAATGCGCGTTCTTCGGAATCGCAGACATTCGGGTCAGACGAGCAGAAAAATTGAGGAATCTTGATTTAGAGACAAGGTAGCCAGAAATTCGACATTTTTCAACGAATCTCGGCTATTTATGAACCGATCCTGAAATTCTTGGTTGGGTCCGTCAGGGCTCCAGACACTCAGCTGCCCCGCACCAAAAATTCAGAAAAAAGTTAGTATTTGGCCGGGATACCCTCGATTCTTGTCGGTTCTGACCGTTCTGACCAAGTCGCGGATGAAACGTCGAATTGCAATGCGCGTTCTTCGGAATCGCAGACATTCGGGTCAGACGAGCAGAAAAATTGAGGAATCTTGATTTAGAGACAAGGTAGCCAGAAATTCGACATTTTTCAACAAATCTCGGCTATTTATGAACCGATTCTGAAATTCTTGGGTGGGTTCGACAGGGCTCCAGACACTCAGCTGCCCCGCACAGAAAATTCAAAAAAAAGTTAGTATTTGGCCGAGATACCCTCGATTCTTGTCGGTTCTGACCGTTCTGACCAAGTTGCGGATGAGACCTCAAATTGCAATGCGCGTTCGTCAGAATCGCAGACATGCGGGTCGGACCAGCAGAGAAATTGAGGAATCTTGATTTAGAGACAAGATAGCCAGAAATTCGACATTTTTCGACGAATCTCGGCTATTTATGAACCGATCCTGAAATTCTTGGGTGGGTTCGACAGGGCTCCAGACACTTAGCTGCCCCGCACCGAAAATTCAGAAAAAAGTTAGTATTTGGCCGAGATACCCTCTATTCTTGTCGGTTCTGACCGTTCTGACTAAGTTGCGGATGAGACCTCAAATTGCAATGCGCGTTCGTCGGAATCGCAGACATGCGGGTCAGACCAGCAGAAAAATTGAGGAATCTTGATTCAGAGACAAGATAGCCAGAAATTCGACATTTTTCAACGAATCTCGGCTATTTATGAACCGATCCTGAAATTCTTGGGTGGGTTCGACAGGGCTCCAGACACTCAGCTGCCCCGCACCGAAAATTCAGAAAAAAGTTAGTATTTGGCCGAAATACCGTCTATTCTTGTCGGTTCTGACCGTTCTGACTAAGTTGCGGATGAGACCTCAAATTGCAATGCGCGTTTGTCGGAATCGCAGACATGCGGGTCAGACCAGCAGAAAAATCGAGGAATCTTGATTTAGAGACAAGATAGCCAGAAATTCGACATTTGTCAACGAATCTCGGCTATTTATGAACCGATCCTGAAATTCTTGGTTGGATTCGTCAGGGCTCCAGACACTCAGCTGCCCCGCACCAAAAATTCAGAAAAAAGTTAGTATTTGGCCGAGATACCCTCGATTCTTGTCGGTTCTGACCGTTCTGACCAAGTTGCGGATGAGACCTCAAATTGCAATGCGCGTTCGTCGGAATCGCAGACATGCGGGTCGGACCAGCAGAGAAATTGAGGAATCTTGATTTAGAGACAAGATAGCCAGAAATTCGACATTTTTCAACGAATCTCGGCTATTTATGAACCGATCCTGAAATTCTTGGGTGGGTTCGACAGGGCTCCAGACACTCAGCTGCCCCGCACCGAAAATTCAGAAAAAAGTTAGTATTTGGCCGAGATACCCTCTATTCTTGTCGGTTCTGACCGTTCTGACTAAGTTGCGGATGAGACCTCAAATTGCAATGCGCGTTCGTCGGAATCGCAGACATGCGGGTCAGACCAGCAGAAAAATTGAGGAATCTTGATTCAGAGACAAGATAGCCAGAAATTCGACATTTTTCAACGAATCTCGGCTATTTATGAACCGATCCTGAAATTCTTGGGTGGGTTCGACAGGGCTCCAGACACTCAGCTGCCCCGCACAGGAAATCCAGCAAAAAGTTGGTATTTGGCCGAGATACCCTCGATTCTTGTCGGTTCTGACCGTTCTGACCAAGTTGCGGATGAGACCTCAAATTGCAATGCGCGTTCGTCGGAATCGCAGACATGCGGGTCGGACCAGCAGAGAAATTGAGGAATCTTGATTTAGAGACAAGATAGCCAGAAATTCGACATTTTTCAACGAATCTCGGCTATTTATGAACCGATCCTGAAATTCTTGGGTGGGTTCGACAGGGCTCCAGACACTCAGCTGCCCCGCACCGAAAATTCAGAAAAAAGTTAGTATTTGGCCGAGATACCCTCTATTCTTGTCGGTTCTGACCGTTCTGACTAAGTTGCGGATGAGACCTCAAATTGCAATGCGCGTTCGTCGGAATCGCAGACATGCGGGTCAGACCAGCAGAAAAATTGAGGAATCTTGATTCAGAGACAAGATAGCCAGAAATTCGACATTTTTCAACGAATCTCGGCTATTTATGAACCGATCCTGAAATTCTTGGGTGGGTTCGACAGGGCTCCAGACACTCAGCTGCCCCGCACAGGAAATCCAGCAAAAAGTTAGTATTTGGCCGAGATACCCTCGATTCTTGTCGGTTCTGACCGTTCTGACCAAGTTGCGGATGAGACCTTAAATTGCAATGCGCGTTCGTCGGAATCGCAGACATGCGGGTCGGACCAGCAGAAAAATTGAGGAATCTTGATTTAGAGACAAGATAGCCAGAAATTCGACATTTTTCAACGAATCTCGGCTATTTATAAACCGATCTTGAAATTCTTGGGTGGGTTCGTCAGGGCTCCAGACACTCAGCTGCCCCGCACCGAAAATTCAGAAAAAAGTTAGTATTTGGCCGAGATACCCTCGATTCTTGTCGGTTCTGACCGTTCTGACCAAGTTGCGGATGAGACCTCAAATTGCAATGCGCGTTCGTCGGAATCGCAGACATGCGGGTCGGACCAGCAAAAAAATTGAGGAATCTTGATTTAGAGACAAGATAGCCAGAAATTCGACATTTTTCAACGAATCTCGGCTATTTATGAACCGATCCTGAAATTCTTGGGTGGGTTCGACAGGGCTCCAGACACTCAGCTGCCCCGCACAGAAAATTCAGAAAAAAGTTAGTATTTGGCCGGGATACCCTCGATTCTTGTCGGTTCTGACCGTTCTGACCAAGTCGCGGATGAAACGTCGAATTGCAATGCGCGTTCTTCGGAATCGCAGACATTCGGGTCAGACGAGCAGAAAAATTGAGAAATCTTGATTTAGAGACAAGGTAGCCAGAAATTCTACATTTTTCAACGAATCTCGGCTATTTATGAACCGATCCTGAAATTCTTGGGTGGGTTCGTCAGGGCTCCAGACACTCAGCTGCCCCGCACCGAAAATTCAAAAAAAAGTTAGTATTTGGCCGAGATACCCTCGATTCTTGTCGGTTCTGACCGTTCTGACCAAGTTGCGGATGAGACCTCAAATTGCAATGCGCGTTCGTCGGAATCGCAGACATGCGGGTCAGACCAGCAGAAAAATTGAGGAATCTTGATTTAGAGACAAGATAGCCAGAAATTCGACATTTTTCAACGAATCTCGGCTATTTGTGAACCGATCTTGAAATTCTTGGTTGGGTTCGTCAGGGCTCCAGACACTCAGCTGCCCCGCACAGAAAATTCAGGAAAAAGTTAGTATTTGGCCGAGATACCCTCGATTCTTGTCGGTTCTGACCGTTCTGACCAAGTCGCGGATGAAACGTCGAATTGCAATGCGCGTTCTTCGGAATCGCAGACATTCGGGTCAGACGAGCAGAAAAATTGAGGAATCTTGATTTAGAGACAAGGTAGCCAGAAATTCGACATTTTTCAACGAATCTCGGCTATTTATGAACCGATCCTGAAATTCTTGGTTGGGTCCGTCAGGGCTCCAGACACTCAGCTGCCCCGCACCAAAAATTCAGAAAAAAGTTAGTATTTGGCCGGGATACCCTCGATTCTTGTCGGTTCTGACCGTTCTGACCAAGTCGCGGATGAAACGTCGAATTGCAATGCGCGTTCTTCGGAATCGCAGACATTCGGGTCAGACGAGCAGAAAAATTGAGGAATCTTGATTTAGAGACAAGGTAGCCAGAAATTCGACATTTTTCAACAAATCTCGGCTATTTATAAACCGATTCTGAAATTCTTGGGTGGGTTCGACAGGGCTCCAGACACTCAGCTGCCCCGCACAGAAAATTCAAAAAAAAGTTAGTATTTGGCCGAGATACCCTCGATTCTTGTCGGTTCTGACCGTTCTGACCAAGTTGCGGATGAGACCTCAAATTGCAATGCGCGTTCGTCGGAATCGCAGACATGCGGGTCGGACCAGCAGAGAAATTGAGGAATCTTGATTTAGAGACAAGATAGCCAGAAATTCGACATTTTTCGACGAATCTCGGCTATTTATGAACCGATCCTGAAATTCTTGGGTGGGTTCGACAGGGCTCCAGACACTTAGCTGCCCCGCACCGAAAATTCAGAAAAAAGTTAGTATTTGGCCGAGATACCCTCTATTCTTGTCGGTTCTGACCGTTCTGACTAAGTTGCGGATGAGACCTCAAATTGCAATGCGCGTTCGTCGGAATCGCAGACATGCGGGTCAGACCAGCAGAAAAATTGAGGAATCTTGATTCAGAGACAAGATAGCCAGAAATTCGACATTTTTCAACGAATCTCGGCTATTTATGAACCGATCCTGAAATTCTTGGGTGGGTTCGACAGGGCTCCAGACACTCAGCTGCCCCGCACCGAAAATTCAGAAAAAAGTTAGTATTTGGCCGAAATACCCTCTATTCTTGTCGGTTCTGACCGTTCTGACTAAGTTGCGGATGAGACCTCAAATTGCAATGCGCGTTCGTCGGAATCGCAGACATGCGGGTCAGACCAGCAGAAAAATCGAGGAATCTTGATTTAGAGACAAGATAGCCAGAAATTCGACATTTGTCAACGAATCTCGGCTATTTATGAACCGATCCTGAAATTCTTGGTTGGATTCGTCAGGGCTCCAGACACTCAGCTGCCCCGCACCAAAAATTCAGAAAAAAGTTAGTATTTGGCCGAGATACCCTCGATTCTTGTCGGTTCTGACCGTTCTGACCAAGTTGCGGATGAGACCTCAAATTGCAATGCGCGTTCGTCGGAATCGCAGACATGCGGGTCGGACCAGCCGAGAAATTGAGGAATCTTGATTTAGAGACAAGATAGCCAGAAATTCGACATTTTTCAACGAATCTCGGCTATTTATGAACCGATCCTGAAATTCTTGGGTGGGTTCGACAGGGCTCCAGACACTCAGCTGCCCCGCACCGAAAATTCAGAAAAAAGTTAGTATTTGGCCGAGATACCCTCTATTCTTGTCGGTTCTGACCGTTCTGACTAAGTTGCGGATGAGACCTCAAATTGCAATGCGCGTTCGTCGGAATCGCAGACATGCGGGTCAGACCAGCAGAAAAATTGAGGAATCTTGATTCAGAGACAAGATAGCCAGAAATTCGACATTTTTCAACGAATCTCGGCTATTTATGAACCGATCCTGAAATTCTTGGGTGGGTTCGACAGGGCTCCAGACACTCAGCTGCCCCGCACAGGAAATCCAGCAAAAAGTTAGTATTTGGCCGAGATACCCTCGATTCTTGTCGGTTCTGACCGTTCTGACCAAGTTGCGGATGAGACCTTAAATTGCAATGCGCGTTCGTCGAAATCGCAGACATGCGGGTCGGACCAGCAGAAAAATTGAGGAATCTTGATTTAGAGACAAGATAGCCAGAAATTCGACATTTTTCAACGAATCTCGGCTATTTATAAACCGATCTTGAAATTCTTGGGTGGGTTCGTCAGGGCTCCAGACACTCAGCTGCCCCGCACCGAAAATTCAGAAAAAAGTTAGTATTTGGCCGAGATACCCTCGATTCTTGTCGGTTCTGACCGTTCTGACCAAGTTGCGGATGAGACCTCAAATTGCAATGCGCGTTCGTCGGAATCGCAGACATGCGGGTCGGACCAGCAAAAAAATTGAGGAATCTTGATTTAGAGACAAGATAGCCAGAAATTCGACATTTTTCAACGAATCTCGGCTATTTATGAACCGATCCTGAAATTCTTGGGTGGGTTCGACAGGGCTCCAGACACTCAGCTGCCCCGCACAGAAAATTCAGAAAAAAGTTAGTATTTGGCCGGGATACCCTCGATTCTTGTCGGTTCTGACCGTTCTGACCAAGTCGCGGATGAAACGTCGAATTGCAATGCGCGTTCTTCGGAATCGCAGACATTCGGGTCAGACGAGCAGAAAAATTGAGAAATCTTGATTTAGAGACAAGGTAGCCAGAAATTCGACATTTTTCAACGAATCTCGGCTATTTATGAACCGATCCTGAAATTCTTGGGTGGGTTCGTCAGGGCTCCAGACACTCAGCTGCCCCGCACCGAAAATTCAAAAAAAAGTTAGTATTTGGCCGAGATACCCTCGATTCTTGTCGGTTCTGACCGTTCTGACCAAGTTGCGGATGAGACCTCAAATTGCAATGCGCGTTCGTCGGAATCGCAGACATGCGGGTCAGACCAGCAGAAAAATTGAGGAATCTTGATTTAGAGACAAGATAGCCAGAAATTCGACATTTTTCAACGAATCTCGGCTATTTGTGAACCGATCTTGAAATTCTTGGTTGGGTTCGTCAGGGCTCCAGACACTCAGCTGCCCCGCACAGAAAATTCAGGAAAAAGTTAGTATTTGGCCGAGATACCCTCGATTCTTGTCGGTTCTGACCGTTCTGACCAAGTCGCGGATGAAACGTCGAATTGCAATGCGCGTTCTTCGGAATCGCAGACATTCGGGTCAGACGAGCAGAAAAATTGAGGAATCTTGATTTAGAGACAAGGTAGCCAGAAATTCGACATTTTTCAACGAATCTCGGCTATTTATGAACCGATCCTGAAATTCTTGGTTGGGTCCGTCAGGGCTCCAGACACTCAGCTGCCCCGCACCAAAAATTCAGGAAAAAGTTAGTATTTGGCCGGGATACCCTCGATTCTTGTCGGTTCTGACCGTTCTGACCAAGTCGCGGATGAAACGTCGAATTGCAATGCGCGTTCTTCGGAATCGCAGACATTCGGGTCAGACGAGCAGAAAAATTGAGAAATCTTGATTTAGAGACAAGGTAGCCAGAAATTCGACATTTTTCAACGAATCTCGGCTATTTATGAACCGATCCTGAAATTCTTGGGTGGGTTCGTCAGGGCTCCAGACACTCAGCTGCCCCGCACCGAAAATTCAAAAAAAAGTTAGTATTTGGCCGAGATACCCTCGATTCTTGTCGGTTCTGACCGTTCTGACCAAGTTGCGGATGAGACCTCAAATTGCAACGCGCGTTCGTCGGAATCGCAGACATGCGGGTCAGACCAGCAGAAAAATTGAGGAATCTTGATTTAGAGACAAGATAGCCAGAAATTCGACATTTTTCAACAAATCTCGGCTATTTATGAACCGATCCTGAAATTCTTGGGTGGGTTCGACAGGGCTCCAGACACTCAGCTGCCCCGCACAGAAAATTCAGAAAAAAGTTAATATTTGGCCGAGATACCCTCGATTCTTGTCGGTTCTGACCGTTCTGACCAAGTTGCGGATGAGACCTCAAATTGCAATGCGCGTTCGTCGGAATCGCAGACATGCGGGTCAGACCAGCAGAAAAATTGAGGAATCTTGATTTAGAGACAAGATCGCCAGAAATTCGACATTTTTCAACAAATCTCGGCTATTTATGAACCGATCCTGAAATTCTTGGGTGGGTTCGACAGGGCTCCAGACACTCAGCTGCCCCGCACCGAAAATTCAGAAAAAAGTTAGTATTTGGCCGAAATACCCTCTATTCTTGTCGGTTCTGACCGTTCTGACTAAGTTGCGGATGAGACCTCAAATTGCAATGCGCGTTTGTCGGAATCGCAGACATGCGGGTCAGACCAGCAGAAAAATCGAGGAATCTTGATTTAGAGACAAGATAGCCAGAAATTCGACATTTGTCAACGAATCTCGGCTATTTATGAACCGATCCTGAAATTCTTGGTTGGATTCGTCAGGGCTCCAGACACTCAGCTGCCCCGCACCAAAAATTCAGAAAAAAGTTAGTATTTGGCCGAGATACCCTCGATTCTTGTCGGTTCTGACCGTTCTGACCAAGTTGCGGATGAGACCTCAAATTGCAATGCGCGTTCGTCGGAATCGCAGACATGCGGGTCGGACCAGCAGAAGAATTGAGGAATCTTGATTCAGACACAAGATAGCCAGAAATTCGACATTTTTCAACGAATCTCGGCTATTTATTAACCGATCCTGAAATTCTTGGGTGGGTTCGACAGGGCTCCAGACACTCAGCTGCCTCGCACCGAAAATTCAGAAAAAAGTTA
This sequence comes from Diprion similis, assembly GCF_021155765.1. Lineage (NCBI taxonomy): Eukaryota > Metazoa > Arthropoda > Insecta > Hymenoptera > Diprionidae > Diprion > Diprion similis. The sequence goes on along the minus strand of NC_060115.1, from coordinate 13,153,693 downwards.
GTATTTGGCCGAGATACCCTCGATTCTTGTCGGTTCTGACCGTTCTGACCAAGTCGCGGATGTAACGTCGAATTGCGATGCGCGTTCTTCGGATTCGCAGACATTCGGGTCAGACGAGCGGAAAAATTGAGGAATCTTGATTTAGAGACAAGATAGGCAGAAATTCGACATTTTTCAACGAATCTCGGCTATTCGTGAACCGATCCTGAAATTCTTGGGTGGGTTCGTCAGGGCTCCAGACACTCAGCTGCCCCGCACCGAAAATTCAGAAAAAAGTTAGTATTTGGCCGAGATACCCTCTATTCTTGTCGGTTCTGACCGTTCTGACTAAGTTGCGGATGAGACCTCAAATTGCAATGCGCGTTCGTCGGAATCGCAGACATGCGGGTCAGACCAGCAGAAAAATTGAGGAATCTTGATTTAGAGACAAGATAGCCAGAAATTCGACATTTTTCAACGAATCTCGGCTATTTATAAACCGATCTTGAAATTCTTGGGTGGGTTCGTCAGGGCTCCAGACACTCAGCTGCCCCGCACCGAAAATTCAGAAAAAAGTTAGTATTTGGCCGGGATACCCTCGATTCTTGTCGGTTCTGACCGTTCTGACCAAGTCGCGGATGAAACGTCGAATTGCAATGCGCGTTCTTCGGAATCGCAGACATTCGGGTCAGACGAGCAGAAAAATTGAGAAATCTTGATTTAGAGACAAGGTAGCCAGAAATTCGACATTTTTCAACGAATCTCGGCTATTTATGAACCGATCCTGAAATTCTTGGGTGGGTTCGTCAGGGCTCCAGACACTCAGCTGCCCCGCACCGAAAATTCAAAAAAAAGTTAGTATTTGGCCGAGATACCCTCGATTCTTGTCGGTTCTGACCGTTCTGACCAAGTTGCGGATGAGACCTCAAATTGCAACGCGCGTTCGTCGGAATCGCAGACATGCGGGTCAGACCAGCAGAAAAATTGAGGAATCTTGATTTAGAGACAAGATAGCCAGAAATTCGACATTTTTCAACAAATCTCGGCTATTTATGAACCGATCCTGAAATTCTTGGGTGGGTTCGACAGGGCTCCAGACACTCAGCTGCCCCGCACAGAAAATTCAGAAAAAAGTTAGTATTTGGCCGAGATACCCTCGATTCTTGTCGGTTCTGACCGTTCTGACCAAGTTGCGGATGAGACCTCAAATTGCAATGCGCGTTCGTCGGAATCGCAGACATGCGGGTCAGACCAGCAGAAAAATTGAGGAATCTTGATTTAGAGACAAGATCGCCAGAAATTCGACATTTTTCAACAAATCTCGGCTATTTATGAACCGATCCTGAAATTCTTGGGTGGGTTCGACAGGGCTCCAGACACTCAGCTGCCCCGCACCGAAAATTCAGAAAAAAGTTAGTATTTGGCCGAAATACCCTCTATTCTTGTCGGTTCTGACCGTTCTGACTAAGTTGCGGATGAGACCTCAAATTGCAATGCGCGTTTGTCGGAATCGCAGACATGCGGGTCAGACCAGCAGAAAAATCGAGGAATCTTGATTTAGAGACAAGATAGCCAGAAATTCGACATTTGTCAACGAATCTCGGCTATTTATGAACCGATCCTGAAATTCTTGGTTGGATTCGTCAGGGCTCCAGACACTCAGCTGCCCCGCACCAAAAATTCAGAAAAAAGTTAGTATTTGGCCGAGATACCCTCGATTCTTGTCGGTTCTGACCGTTCTGACCAAGTTGCGGATGAGACCTCAAATTGCAATGCGCGTTCGTCGGAATCGCAGACATGCGGGTCGGACCAGCAGAAGAATTGAGGAATCTTGATTCAGACACAAGATAGCCAGAAATTCGACATTTTTCAACGAATCTCGGCTATTTATGAACCGATCCTGAAATTCTTGGGTGGGTTTGACAGGGCTCCAGACACTCAGCTGCCCCGCACAGGAAATTCAGCAAAAAGTTAGTATTTGGCCGAGATACCCTCGATTCTTGTCGGTTCTGACCGTTCTGACCAAGTTGCGGATGAGACCTCAAATTGCAATGCGCGTTCGTCGGAATCGCAGACATGCGGGTCAGACCAGCAGAAAAATTGAGGAATCTTGATTCAGAGACAAGATAGCCAGAAATTCGACATTTTTCAACGAATCTCGGCTATTTATGAACCGATCCTGAAATTCTTGGGTGGGTTCGACAGGGCTCCAGACACTCAGCTGCCCCGCTTAGGAAATCCAGCAAAAAGTTAGTATTTGGCCGAGATACCCTCGATTCTTGTCGGTTCTGACCGTTCTGACCAAGTTGCGGATGAGACCTCAAATTGCAATGCGCGTTCGTCGGAATCGCAGACATGCGGGTCGGACCAGCAGAAAAATTGAGGAATCTTGATTTAGAGACAAGATAGCCAGAAATTCGACATTTTTCAACGAATCTCGGCTATTTATAAACCGATCTTGAAATTCTTGGGTGGGTTCGTCAGGGCTCCAGACACTCAGCTGCCCCGCACCGAAAATTCAGAAAAAAGTTAGTATTTGGCCGAGATACCCTCGATTCTTGTCGGTTCTGACCGTTCTGACCAAGTTGCGGATGAGACCTCAAATTGCAATGCGCGTTTGCGGAATCGCAGACATGCGGGTCGGACCAGCAGAAAAATTGAGGAATCTTGATTTAGAGACAAGATAGCCAGAAATTCGACATTTTTCAACGAATCTCGGCTATTTATGAACCGATCCTGAAATTCTTGGGTGGGTTCGACAGGGCTCCAGACACTCAGCTGCCTCGCACCGAAAATTCAGAAAAAAGTTGGTATTTGGCCGAGATACCCTCGATTCTTGTCGGTTCTGACCGTTCTGACCAAGTCGCGGATGTAACGTCGAATTGCGATGCGCGTTCTTCGGATTCGCAGACATTCGGGTCAGACGAGCGGAAAAATTGGGGAATCTTAATTTAGAGACAAGATAGGCAGAAATTCTACATTTTTCAACGAATCTCGGCTATTCGTGAACCGATCCTGAAATTCTTGGGTGGGTTCGTCAGGGCTCCAGACACTCAGCTGCCCCGCACCGAAAATTCAGAAAAAAGTTAGTATTTGGCCGAGATACCCTTGATTCTTGTCGGTTCTGACCGTTCTGACCAAGTTGCGGATGAGACCTCAAATTGCAATGCGCGTTCGTCGGAATCGCAGACATGCGGGTCAGACCAGCAGAAAAATTGAGGAATCTTGATTTAGAGACAAGATAGCCAGACATTCGACATTTTCCAGCAAATCTCGGCTTTTATGAACCGATCCTGAAATTCTTGGGTGGGTCCGACAGGGCTCCAGACACTCAGCTGCCCCGCACCGAAAATTCAGAAAAAAGTTAGTATTTGGCCGAGATACCCTCGATTCTTGTCGGTTCTGACCGTTCTGACCAAGTTGCGGATGAGACCTCAAATTGCAATGCGCGTTCGTCGGAATCGCAGACATGCGGGTCAGACCAGCAGAAAAATTGAGGAATCTTGATTCAGAGACAAGATAGCCAGAAATTCGACATTTTTCAACGAATCTCGGCTATTTATGAACCGATCCTGAAATTCTTGGGTGGGTTCGACAGGGCTCCAGACAGTCAGCTGCCCCGCACAGGAAATCCAGCAAAAAGTTAGTATTTGGCCGAGATACCCTCGATTCTTGTCGGTTCTGACCGTTCTGACCAAGTTGCGGATGAGACCTCAAATTGCAATGCGCGTTCGTCGGAATCGCAGACATGCGGGTCGGACCAGCAGAAAAATTGAGGAATCTTGATTTAGAGACAAGATAGCCAGAAATTCGACATTTTTCAACGAATCTCGGCTATTTATAAACCGATCTTGAAATTCTTGGGTGGGTTCGTCAGGGCTCCAGACACTCAGCTGCCCCGCACCGAAAATTCAGAAAAAAGTTAGTATTTGGCCGAGATACCCTCGATTCTTGTCGGTTCTGACCGTTCTGACCAAGTTGCGGATGAGACCTCAAATTGCAATGCGCGTTCGTCGGAATCGCAGACATGCGGGTCGGACCAGCAGAAAAATTGAGGAATCTTGATTTAGAGACAAGATAGCCAGAAATTCGACATTTTTCAACGAATCTCGGCTATTTATGAACCGATCCTGAAATTCTTGGGTGGGTTCGACAGGGCTCCAGACACTCAGCTGCCTCGCACCGAAAATTCAGAAAAAAGTTGGTATTTGGCCGAGATACCCTCGATTCTTGTCGGTTCTGACCGTTCTGACCAAGTCGCGGATGTAACGTCGAATTGCGATGCGCGTTCTTCGGATTCGCAGACATTCGGGTCAGACGAGCGGAAAAATTGGGGAATCTTGATTTAGAGACAAGATAGGCAGAAATTCGACATTTTTCAACGAATCTCGGCTATTCGTGAACCGATCCTGAAATTCTTGGGTGGGTTCGTCAGGGCTCCAGACACTCAGCTGCCCCGCACCGAAAATTCAGAAAAAAGTTAGTATTTGGCCGAGATACCCTTGATTCTTGTCGGTTCTGACCGTTCTGACCAAGTTGCGGATGAGACCTCAAATTGCAATGCGCGTTCGTCGGAATCGCAGACATGCGGGTCAGACCAGCAGAAAAATTGAGGAATCTTGATTTAGAGACAAGATAGCCAGACATTCGACATTTTCCAGCAAATCTCGGCTCTTATGAACCGATCCTGAAATTCTTGGGTGGGTCCGACAGGGCTCCAGACACTCAGCTGCCCCGCACCGAAAATTCAGAAAAAAGTTAGTATTTGGCCGAGATACCCTCGATTCTTGTCGGTTCTGACCGTTCTGACCAAGTTGCGGATGAGACCTCAAATTGCAATGCGCGTTCGTCGGAATCGCAGACATGCGGGTCAGACCAGCAGAAAAATTGAGGAATCTTGATTTAGAGACAAGATAGCCAGAAATTCGACATTTTTCAACGAATCTCGGCTATTTATAAACCGATCCTGAAATTCTTGGGTGGGTTCGTCAGGGCTCCAGACACTCAGCTGCCCCGCACCGGAAATTCAGAAAAAAGTTAGTATTTGGCCGAGATAACCTCGATTCTTGTCGGTTCTGACCGTTCTGACCAAGTTGCGGATGAGACCTCAAATTGCAATGCGCGTTCGTCGGAATCGCAGACATGCGGGTCGGACCAGCAGAAAAATTGAGGAATCTTGATTTAGAGACAAGATAGCCAGAAATTCGACATTTTTCAACGAATCTCGGCTATTTATGAACCGATCCTGAAATTCTTGGGTGGGTTCGACAGGGCTCCAGACACTCAGCTGCCCCGCACAGAAAATTCAGAAAAAAGTTAGTATTTGGCCGGGATACCCTCGATTCTTGTCGGTTCTGACCGTTCTGACCAAGTCGCGGTTGAAACGTCGAATTGCAATGCGCGTTCTTCGGAATCGCAGACATTCGGGTCAGACGAGCAGAAAAATTGAGAAATCTTGATTTAGAGACAAGGTAGCCAGAACTTCGACATTTTTCAACGAATCTCGGCTATTTATGAACCGATCCTGAAATTCTTGGGTGGGTTCGTCAGGGCTCCAGACACTCAGCTGCCCCGCACCGAAAATTCAAAAAAAAGTTAGTATTTGGCCGAGATACCCTCGATTCTTGTCGGTTCTGACCGTTCTGACCAAGTTGCGGATGAGACCTCAAATTGCAATGCGCGTTCGTCGGAATCGCAGACATGCGGGTCGGACCAGCAGAGAAATTGAGGAATCTTGATTTAGAGACAAGATAGCCAGAAATTCTACATTTTTCAACGAATCTCGGCTATTTATGAACCGATCCTGAAATTCTTGGGTGGGTTCGACAGGGCTCCAGACACTCAGCTGCCCCGCACCGAAAATTCAGAAAAAAGTTAGTATTTGGCCGAGATACCCTCTATTCTTGTCGGTTCTGACCGTTCTGACTAAGTTGCGGATGAGACCTCAAATTGCAATGCGCGTTCGTCGGAATCGCAGACATGCGGGTCAGACCAGCAGAAAAATTGAGGAATCTTGATTCAGAGACAAGATAGCCAGAAATTCGACATTTTTCAACGAAGCTCGGCTATTTATGAACCGATCCTGAAATTCTTGGGTGGGTTCGACAGGGCTCCAGACACTCAGCTGCCCCGCACAGGAAATCCAGCAAAAAGTTAGTATTTGGCCGAGATACCCTCGATTCTTGTCGGTTCTGACCGTTCTGACCAAGTTGCGGATGAGACCTCAAATTGCAATGCGCGTTCGTCGGAATCGCAGACATGCGGGTCGGACCAGCAGAGAAATTGAGGAATCTTGATTTAGAGACAAGATAGCCAGAAATTCGACATTTGTCAACGAATCTCGGCTATTTATGAACCGATCCTGAAATTCTTGGTTGGATTCGTCAGGGCTCCAGACACTCAGCTGCCCCGCACCAAAAATTCAGAAAAAAGTTAGTATTTGGCCGAGATACCCTCGATTCTTGTCGGTTCTGACCGTTCTGACCAAGTTGCGGATGAGACCTCAAATTGCAATGCGCGTTCGTCGGAATCGCAGACATGCGGGTCGGACCAGCAGAGAAATTGAGGAATCTTGATTTAGAGACAAGATAGGCAGAAATTCGACATTTTTCAACGAATCTCGGCTATTCGTGAACCGATCCTGAAATTCTTGGGTGGGTTCGTCAGGGCTCCAGACACTCAGCTGCCCCGCACCGAAAATTCAGAAAAAAGTTAGTATTTGGCCGAGATACCCTTGATTCTTGTCGGTTCTGACCGTTCTGACCAAGTTGCGGATGAGACCTCAAATTGCAATGCGCGTTCGTCGGAATCGCAGACATGCGGGTCAGACCAGCAGTAAAATTGAGGAATCTTGATTTAGAGACAAGGTAGCCAGAAATTCGACATTTTTCAACGAATCTCGGCTATTTATGAACCGATCCTGAAATTCTTGGGTGGGTTCGTCAGGGCTCCAGACACTTAGCTGCCCCGCACCGAAAATTCAAAAACAAGTTAGTATTTGGCCGAGATACCCTCGATTCTTGTCGGTTCTGACCGTTCTGACCAAGTTGCGGATGAGACCTCAAATTGCAATGCGCGTTCGTCGGAATCGCAGACATGCGGGTCAGACCAGCAGAAAAATTGAGGAATCTTGATTTAGAGACAAGATAGCCAGAAATTCGACATTTTTCAACGAATCTCGGCTATTTGTGAACCGATCTTGAAATTCTTGGTTGGGTTCGTCAGGGCTCCAGACACTCAGCTGCCCCGCACCAAAAATTCAGAAAAAAGTTAGTATTTGGCCGAGATACCCTCGATTCTTGTCGGTTCTGACCGTTCTGACCAAGTTGCGGATGAGACCTCAAATTGCAATGCGCGTTCGTCGGAATCGCAGACATGCGGGTCGGACCAGCAGAAAAATTGAGGAATCTTGATTTAGAGACAAGATAGTCAGAAATTCGACATTTTTCAACGAATCTCGGCTATTTATGAACCGATCCTGAAACTCTTGGGTGGGTTCGTCAGGGCTCCAGACACTCAGCTGCCCCGCACAGAAAATTCAGGAAAAAGTTAGTATTTGGCCGAGATACCCTCGATTCTTGTCGGTTCTGACCGTTCTGACCAAGTCGCGGATGAAACGTCGAATTGCAATGCGCGTTCTTCGGAATCGCAGACATTCGGGTCAGACGAGCAGAAAAATTGAGGAATCTTGATTTAGAGACAAGGTAGCCAGAAATTCGACATTTTTCAACGAATCTCGGCTATTTATCAACCGATCCTGAAATTCTTGGTTGGGTCCGTCAGGGCTCCAGACACTCAGCTGCCCCGCACCAAAAATTCGGAAAAAAGTTAGTATTTGGCCGAGATACCCTCGATTCTTGTCGGTTCTGACCGTTCTGACCAAGTCGCGGATGAAACGTCGAATTGCAATGCGCGTTCTTCGGAATCGCAGACATTCGGGTCAGACGAGCAGAAAAATTGAGGAATCTTGATTTAGAGACAAGGTAGCCAGAAATTCGACATTTTTCAACGAATCTCGGCTATTTATGAACCGATCCTGAAATTCTTGGGTGGGTTCGACAGGGCTCCAGACACTCAGCTGCCCCGCACAGAAAATTCAGAAAAAAGTTAGTATTTGGCCGAGATATCCTCGATTCTTGTCGGTTCTGACCGTTCTGACCAAGTTGCGGATGAGACCTCAAATTGCAATGCGCGCTCGTCGGAATCGCAGACATGCGGGTCGGACCAGCAGAAAAATTGAGGAATCTTGATTTAGAGACAAGATAGCCAGAAATTCGACATTTTTCAACGAATCTCGGCTATTTATGAACCGATCTTGAAATTCTTGGGTGGGTTCGACAGGGCTCCAGACACTCAGCTGCCCCGCACAGAAAATTCAGAAAAAAGTTAGTATTTGGCCGAGATACCCTCGATTCTTGTCGGTTCTGACCGTTCTGACCAAGTTGCGGATGAGACCTCAAATTGCAATGCGCGTTCGTCGGAATCGCAGACATGCGGGTCAGACCAGCAGAAAAATTGAGGAATCTTGATTTAGAGACAAGGTAGCCAGAAATTCGACATTTTTCAACGAATCTCGGCTATTTATGAACCGATCCTGAAATTCTTGGGTGGGTTCGACAGGGCTCCAGACACTCAGCTGCCCCGCACAGAAAATTCAGAAAAAAGTTAGTATTTGGCCGAGATACCCTCGATTCTTGTCGGTTCTGACCGTTCTGACCAAGTCGCCGATGAAACGTCGAATTGCAATTCGCGTTCGTCGGAATCGCAGACATGCGGGTCGGACCAGCAGAAAAATTAAGGAATCTTGATTTACAGACAAGATAGCCAGAAATTCGACATTTTTCAACGAATCTCGGCTATTTATGAACCGATCCTGAAATTCTTGGGTGGGTTCGACAGGGCTCCAGACACTCAGCTGCCCCGCACAGAAAATTCAGAAAAAAGTTAGTATTTGGCCGGGATACCCTCGATTCTTGTCGGTTCTGACCGTTCTGACCAAGTCGCGGATGAAACGTCGAATTGCAATGCGCGTTCTTCGGAATCGCAGACATTCGGGTCAGACGAGCAGAAAAATTGAGAAATCTTGATTTAGAGACAAGGTAGCCAGAAATTCGACATTTTTCAACGAATCTCGGCTATTTATGAACCGATCCTGAAATTCTTGGGTGGGTTCGTCAGGGCTCCAGACACTCAGCTGCCCCGCACCGAAAATTCAAAAAAAAGTTAGTATTTGGCCGAGATACCCTCGATTCTTGTCGGTTCTGACCGTTCTGACCAAGTTGCGGATGAGACCTCAAATTGCAATGCGCGTTCGTCGGAATCGCAGACATGCGGGTCAGACCAGCAGAAAAATTGAGGAATCTTGATTTAGAGACAAGATAGCCAGAAATTCGACATTTTTCAACAAATCTCGGCTATTTATGAACCGATCCTGAAATTCTTGGGTGGGTTCGACAGGGCTCCAGACACTCAGCTGCCCCGCACCGAAAATTCAGAAAAAAGTTAGTATTTGGCCGAAATACCCTCTATTCTTGTCGGTTCTGACCGTTCTGACTAAGTTGCGGATGAGACCTCAAATTGCAATTCGCGTTTGTCGGAATCGCAGACATGCGGGTCAGACCAGCAGAAAAATCGAGGAATCTTGATTTAGAGACAAGATAGCCAGAAATTCGACATTTGTCAACGAATCTCGGCTATTTATGAACCGATCCTGAAATTCTTGGTTGGATTCGTCAGGGCTCCAGACACTCAGCTGCCCCGCACCAAAAATTCAGAAAAAAGTTAGTATTTGGCCGAGATACCCTCGATTCTTGTCGGTTCTGACCGTTCTGACCAAGTTGCGGATGAGACCTCAAATTGCAATGCGCGTTCGTCGGAATCGCAGACATGCGGGTCGGACCAGCAGAGAAATTGAGGAATCTTGATTTAGAGACAAGATAGCCAGAAATTCGACATTTTTCAACGAATCTCGAATATTTATGAACCGATCCTGAAATTCTTGGGTGGGTTCGACAGGGCTCCAGACACTCAGCTGCCCCGCACCGAAAATTCAGAAAAAAGTTAGTATTTGGCCGAGATACCCTCTATTCTTGTCGGTTCTGACCGTTCTGACTAAGTTGCGGATGAGACCTCAAATTGCAATGCGCGTTCGTCGGAATCGCAGACATGCGGGTCAGACCAGCAGAAAAATTGAGGAATCTTGATTCAGAGACAAGATAGCCAGAAATTCGACATTTTTCAACGAATCTCGGCTATTTATGAACCGATCCTGAAATTCTTGGGTGGGTTCGACAGGGCTCCAGACACTCAGCTGCCCCGCACAGGAAATCCAGCAAAAAGTTAGTATTTGGCCGAGATACCCTCGATTCTTGTCGGTTCTGACCGTTCTGACCAAGTTGCGGATGAGACCTCAAATTGCAATGCGCGTTCGTCGGAATCGCAGACATGCGGGTCGGACCAGCAGAAAAATTGAGGAATCTTGATTTAGAGACAAGATAGCCAGAAATTCGACATTTTTCAACGAATCTCGGCTATTTATAAACCGATCTTGAAATTTTTGGGTGGGTTCGTCAGGGCTCCAGACACTCAGCTGCCCCGCACCGAAAATTCAGAAAAAAGTTAGTATTTGGCCGAGATACCCTCGATTCTTGTCGGTTCTGACCGTTCTGACCAAGTTGCGGATGAGACCTCAAATTGCAATGCGCGTTCGTCGGAATCGCAGACATGCGGGTCGGACCAGCAGAAAAATTGAGGAATCTTGATTTAGAGACAAGATAGCCAGAAATTCGACGATTTTCAACGAATCTCGGCTATTTATAAACCGATCCTGAAATTCTTGGGTGGGTTCGACAGGGCTCCAGACACTCAGCTGCCTCGCACCGAAAATTCAGAAAAAAGTTGGTATTTGGCCGAGATACCCTCGATTCTTGTCGGTTCTGACCGTTCTGACCAAGTCGCGGATGTAACGTCGAATTGCGATGCGCGTTCTTCGGATTCGCAGACATTCGGGTCAGACGAGCGGAAAAATTGGGGAATCTTGATTTAGAGACAAGATAGGCAGAAATTCGACATTTTTCAACGAATCTCGGCTATTCGTGAACCGATCCTGAAATTCTTGGGTGGGTTCGTCAGGGCTCCAGACACTCAGCTGCCCCGCACCGAAAATTCAGAAAAAAGTTAGTATTTGGCCGAGATACCCTTGATTCTTGTCGGTTCTGACCGTTCTGACCAAGTTGCGGATGAGACCTCAAATTGCAATGCGCGTTCGTCGGAATCGCAGACATGCGGGTCAGACCAGCAGAAAAATTGAGGAATCTTGATTTAGAGACAAGATAGCCAGACATTCGACATTTTCCAGCAAATCTCGGCTCTTATGAACCGATCCTGAAATTCTTGGGTGGGTTCGACAGGGCTCCAGACACTCAGCTGCCCCGCACCAAAAATTCAGGAAAAAGTTAGTATTCGGCCGAGATACCCTCTATTCTTGTCGGTTCTGACCGTTCTGACTAAGTTGCGGATGAGACCTCAAATTGCAATGCGCGTTCGTCGGAATCGCAGACATGCGGGTCAGACTAGCAGAAAAATTGAGGAATCTTGATTTAGAGACAAGATAGCCAGAAATTCGACATTTTTCAACGAATCTCGGCTATTTATAAACCGATCCTGAAATTCTTGGGTGGGTTCGTCAGGGCTCCAGACACTCAGCTGCCCCGCACCGGAAATTCAGAAAAAAGTTAGTATTTGGCCGAGATAACCTCGATTCTTGTCGGTTCTGACCGTTCTGACCAAGTTGCGGATGAGACCTCAAATTGCAATGCGCGTTCGTCGGAATCGCAGACATGCGGGTCGGACCAGCAGAAAAATTGAGGAATCTTGATTCAGAGACAAGATAGCCAGAAATTCGACATTTTTCAACGAATCTCGGCTATTTATGAACCGATCCTGAAATTCTTGGGTGGGTTTGACAGGGCTCCAGACACTCAGCTGCCCCGCACAGGAAATTCAGCAAAAAGTTAGTATTTGGCCGAGATACCCTCGATTCTTGTCGGTTCTGACCGTTCTGACCAAGTTGCGGATGAGACCTCAAATTGCAATGCGCGTTCGTCGGAATCGCAGACATGCGGGTCAGACCAGCAGAAAAATTAAGGAATTTTGATTTAGAGACAAGATAGCCAGAAATTCGACATTTTTCAACGAATCTCGCCTATTTATAAACCGATCCTGAAATTCTTGGGTGGGTTCGTGAGGGCTCCAGACACTCAGCTGCCCCGCACCGAAAATTCAGAAAAAAGTTAGTATTTGGCCGAAATACCCTTGATTCGTGTCGGTTCTGACCGTTCTGACCAAGTTGCGGATGAGACCTCAAATTGCAATGCGCGTTCGTCGGAATCGCAGACATGCGGGTCGGACCAGCAGAAAAATTGAGGAATCTTGATTTAGAGACAAGATAGCCGGAAATTCGACATTTTTCAACGAATCTCGGCTATTTATGAACCGATCCTGAAATTCTTGGGTGGGTTCGACAGGGCTCCAGACACTCAGCTGCCTCGCACCGAAAATTCAGAAAAAAGTTAGAATTTGGCCGAGATACCCTCGATTCTTGTCGGTTCTGACCGTTCTGACCAAGTCGCGGATGTAACGTCGAATTGCGATGCGCGTTCTTCGGATTCGCAGACATTCGGGTCAGACGAGCGGAAAAATTGAGCAATCTTGATTTAGAGACAAGATAGGCAGAAATTCGACATTTTTCAACGAATCTCGGCTATTCGTGAACCGATCCTGAAATTCTTGGGTGGGTTCGTCAGGGCTCCAGACACTCAGCTGCCCCGCACCGAAAATTCAGAAAAAAGTTAGTATTTGGCCGAGATACCCTCTATTCTTGTCGGTTCTGACCGTTCTGACTAAGTTGCGGATGAGACCTCAAATTGCAATGCGCGTTCGTCGGAATCGCAGACATGCGGGTCAGACCAGCAGAAAAATTGAGGAATCTTGATTTAGAGACAAGATAGCCAGAAATTCGACATTTTTCAACGAATCTCGGCTATTTATGAACCGATCCTGAAATTCTTGGGTGGGTTCGTCAGGGCTCCAGACACTCAGCTGCCCCGCACCGAAAATTCAGAAAAAAGTTAGTATTTGGCCGAGATACCCTCGATTCTTGTCGGTTCTGACCGTTCTGACCAAGTTGCGGATGAGACCTCAAATTGCAACGCGCGTTCGTCGGAATCGCAGACATGCGGGTCAGACCAGCAGAAAAATTGAGGAATCTTGATTTAGAGACAAGATAGCCAGAAATTCGACATTTTTCAGCAAATCTCGGCTATTTATGAACCGATCCTGAAATTCTTGGGTGGGTTCGACAGGGCTCCAGACACTCAGCTGCCCCGCACCGAAAATTCAGAAAAAAGTTAGTATTTGGCCGAGATAGCCTCTATTCTTGTCGGTTCTGACCGTTCTGACTAAGTTGCGGATGAGACCTCAAATTGCAATGCGCGTTTGTCGGAATCGCAGACATGCGGGTCAGACCAGCAGAAAAATCGAGGAATCTTGATTTAGAGACAAGATAGCCAGAAATTCGACATTTGTCAACGAATCTCGGCTATTTATGAACCGATCCTGAAATTCTTGGTTGGATTCGTCAGGGCTCCAGACACTCAGCTGCCCCGCACCAAAAATTCAGAAAAAAGTTAGTATTTGGCCGAGATACCCTCGATTCTTGTCGGTTCTGACCGTTCTGACCAAGTTGCGGATGAGACCTCAAATTGCAATGCGCGTTCGTCGGAATCGCAGACATGCGGGTCGGACCAGCAGAGAAATTGAGGAATCTTGATTTAGAGACAAGATAGCCAGAAATTCGACATTTTTCAACGAATCTCGGCTATTTATGAACCGATCCTGAAATTCTTGGGTGGGTTCGACAGGGCTCCAGACACTCAGCTGCCCCGCACCGAAAATTCAGAAAAAAGTTAGTATTTGGCCGAGATACCCTCTATTCTTGTCGGTTCTGACCGTTCTGACTAAGTTGCGGATGAGACCTCAAATTGCAATGCGCGTTCGTCGGAATCGCAGACATGCGGGTCAGACCAGCAGAAAAATTGAGGAATCTTGATTCAGAGACAAGATAGCCAGAAATTCGACATTTTTCAACGAATCTCGGCTATTTATGAACCGATCCTGAAATTCTTGGGTGGGTTCGACAGGGCTCCAGACACTCAGCTGCCCCGCACAGGAAATCCAGCAAAAAGTTAGTATTTGGCCGAGATACCCTCGATTCTTGTCGGTTCTGACCGTTCTGACCAAGTTGCGGATGAGACCTCAAATTGCAATGCGCGTTCGTCGGAATCGCAGACATGCGGGTCGGACCAGCAGAAAAATTGAGGAATCTTGATTTAGAGACAAGATAGCCAGAAATTCGACATTTTTCAACGAATTTTGGCTATTTATAAACCGATCTTGAAATTCTTGGGTGGGTTCGTCAGGGCTCCAGACACTCAGCTGCCCCGCACCGAAAATTCAGAAAAAAGTTAGTATTTGGCCGAGATACCCTCGATTCTTGTCGGTTCTGACCGTTCTGACCAAGTTGCGGATGAGACCTCAAATTGCAATGCGCGTTCGTCGGAATCGCAGACATGCGGGTCGGACCAGCAGAAAAATTGAGAAATCTTGATTTAGAGACAAGGTAGCCAGAAATTCGACATTTTTCAACGAATCTCGGCTATTTATGAACCGATCCTGAAATTCTTGGGTGGGTTCGTCAGGGCTCCAGACACTCAGCTGCCCCGCACCGAAAATTCAGAAAAAAGTTAGTATTTGGCCGGGATACCCTCGATTCTTGTCGGTTCTGACCGTTCTGACCAAGTCGCGGATGAAACGTCGAATTGCAATGCGCGTTCTTCGGAATCGCAGACATTCGGGTCAGACGAGCAGAAAAATTGAGAAATCTTGATTTAGAGACAAGGTAGCCAGAAATTCGACATTTTTCAACGAATCTCGGCTATTTATGAACCGATCCTGAAATTCTTGGGTGGGTTCGTCAGGGCTCCAGACACTCAGCTGCCCCGCACCGAAAATTCAAAAAAAAGTTAGTATTTGGCCGAGATACCCTCGATTCTTGTCGGTTCTGACCGTTCTGACCAAGTTGCGGATGAGACCTCAAATTGCAATGCGCGTTCGTCGGAATCGCAGACATGCGGGTCAGACCAGCAGAAAATTGAGGAATCTTGATTTAGAGACAAGATAGCCAGAAATTCGACATTTTTCAACAAATCTCGGCTATTTATGAACCGATCCTGAAATTCTTGGGTGGGTTCGACAGGGCTCCAGACACTCAGCTGCCCCGCACCGAAAATTCAGAAAAAAGTTAGTATTTGGCCGAAATACCCTCTATTCTTGTCGGTTCTGACCGTTCTGACTAAGTTGCGGATGAGACCTCAAATTGCAATGCGCGTTCGTCGGAATCGCAGACATGCGGGTCAGACCAGCAGAAAAATTGAGGAATCTTGATTCAGAGACAAGATAGCCAGAAATTCGACATTTTTCAACGAATCTCGGCTATTTATTAACCGATCCTGAAATTCTTGGGTGGGTTCGACAGGGCTCCAGACACTCAGCTGCCTCGCACCGAAAATTCAGAAAAAAGTTAGTATTTGGCCGAGATACCCTCGATTCTTGTCGGTTCTGACCGTTCTGACCAAGTCGCGGATGTAACGTCGAATTGCGATGCGCGTTCTTCGGATTCGCAGACATTCGGGTCAGACGAGCGGAAAAATTGAGGAATCTTGATTTAGAGACAAGATAGGCAGAAATTCGACATTTTTCAACGAATCTCGGCTATTCGTGAACCGATCCTGAAATTCTTGGGTGGGTTCGTCAGGGCTCCAGACACTCAGCTGCCCCGCACCGAAAATTCAGAAAAAAGTTAGTATTTGGCCGAGATACCCTCTATTCTTGTCGGTTCTGACCGTTCTGACTAAGTTGCGGATGAGACCTCAAATTGCAATGCGCGTTCGTCGGAATCGCAGACATGCGGGTCAGACCAGCAGAAAAATTGAGGAATCTTGATTTAGAGACAAGATAGCCAGAAATTCGACATTTTTCAACGAATCTCGGCTATTTATAAACCGATCTTGAAATTCTTGGGTGGGTTCGTCAGGGCTCCAGACACTCAGCTGCCCCGCACCGAAAATTCAGAAAAAAGTTAGTATTTGGCCGAGATACCCTCGATTCTTGTCGGTTCTGACCGTTCTGACCAAGTTGCGGATGAGACCTCAAATTGCAATGCGCGTTCGTCGGAATCGCAGACATGCGGGTCGGACCAGCAGAAAAATTGAGGAATCTTGATTTAGAGACAAGATAGCCAGAAATTCGACATTTTTCAACGAATCTCGGCTATTTATGAACCGATCCTGAAATTCTTGGGTGGGTTCGACAGGGCTCCAGACACTCAGCTGCCCCGCACAGAAAATTCAGAAAAAAGTTAGTATTTGGCCGGGATACCCTCGATTCTTGTCGGTTCTGACCGTTCTGACCAAGTCGCGGATGAAACGTCGAATTGCAATGCGCGTTCTTCGGAATCGCAGACATTCGGGTCAGACGAGCAGAAAAATTGAGAAATCTTGATTTAGAGACAAGGTAGCCAGAAATTCGACATTTTTCAACGAATCTCGGCTATTTATGAACCGATCCTGAAATTCGTGGGTGGGTTCGTCAGGGCTCCAGACACTCAGCTGATCCGCACCGAAAATTCAAAAAAAAGTTAGTATTTGGCCGAGATACCCTCGATTCTTGTCGGTTCTGACCGTTCTGACCAAGTTGCGGATGAGACCTCAAATTGCAATGCGCGTTCGTCGGAATCGCAGACATGCGGGTCGGACCAGCAGAGAAATTGAGGAATCTTGATTTAGAGACAAGATAGCCAGAAATTCGACATTTTTCGACGAATCTCGGCTATTTATGAACCGATCCTGAAATTCTTGGGTGGGTTCGACAGGGCTCCAGACACTCAGCTGCCCCGCACCGAAAATTCAGAAAAAAGTTAGTATTTGGCCGAAATACCCTCTATTCTTGTCGGTTCTGACCGTTCTGACTAAGTTGCGGATGAGACCTCAAATTGCAATGCGCGTTTGTCGGAATCGCAGACATGCGGGTCAGACCAGCAGAAAAATCGAGGAATCTTGATTTAGAGACAAGATAGCCAGAAATTCGACATTTGTCAACGAATCTCGGCTATTTATGAACCGATCCTGAAATTCTTGGTTGGATTCGTCAGGGCTCCAGACACTCAGCTGCCCCGCACCAAAAATTCAGAAAAAAGTTAGTATTTGGCCGAGATACCCTCGATTCTTGTCGGTTCTGACCGTTCTGACCAAGTTGCGGATGAGACCTCAAATTGCAATGCGCGTTCGTCGGAATCGCAGACATGCGGGTCGGACCAGCAGAGAAATTGAGGAATCTTGATTTAGAGACAAGATAGCCAGAAATTCGACATTTTTCAACGAATCTCGGCTATTTATGAACCGATCCTGAAATTCTTGGGTGGGTTCGACAGGGCTCCAGACACTCAGCTGCCCCGCACCGAAAATTCAGAAAAAAGTTAGTATTTGGCCGAGATACCCTCTATTCTTGTCGGTTCTGACCGTTCTGACTAAGTTGCGGATGAGACCTCAAATTGCAATGCGCGTTTGTCGGAATCGCAGACATGCGGGTCGGACCAGCAGAAAAATTGAGGAATCTTGATTCAGAGACAAGATAGCCAGAAATTCGACATTTTTCAACGAATCTCGGCTATTTATGAACCGATCCTGAAATTCTTGGGTGGGTTTGACAGGGCTCCAGACACTCAGCTGCCCCGCACAGGAAATTCAGCAAAAAGTTAGTATTTGGTCGAGATACCCTCGATTCTTGTCGGTTCTGACCGTTCTGACCAAGTTGCGGATGAGACCTCAAATTGCAATGCGCGTTCGTCGGAATCGCAGACATGCGGGTCAGACCAGCAGAAAAATTAAGGAATTTTGATTTAGAGACAAGATAGCCAGAAATTCGACATTTTTCAACGAATCTCGCCTATTTATAAACCGATCCTGAAATTCTTGGGTGGGTTCGTGAGGGCTCCAGACACTCAGCTGCCCCGCACCGAAAATTCAGAAAAAAGTTAGTATTTGGCCGAAATACCCTTGATTCGTGTCGGTTCTGACCGTTCTGACCAAGTTGCGGATGAGACCTCAAATTGCAATGCGCGTTCGTCGGAATCGCAGACATGCGGGTCGGACCAGCAGAAAAATTGAGGAATCTTGATTTAGAGACAAGATAGCCGGAAATTCGACATTTTTCAACGAATCTCGGCTATTTATGAACCGATCCTGAAATTCTTGGGTGGGTTCGACAGGGCTCCAGACACTCAGCTGCCTCGCACCGAAAATTCAGAAAAAAGTTAGAATTTGGCCGAGATACCCTCGATTCTTGTCGGTTCTGACCGTTCTGACCAAGTCGCGGATGTAACGTCGAATTGCGATGCGCGTTCTTCGGATTCGCAGACATTCGGGTCAGACGAGCGGAAAAATTGAGCAATCTTGATTTAGAGACAAGATAGGCAGAAATTCGACATTTTTCAACGAATCTCGGCTATTCGTGAACCGATCCTGAAATTCTTGGGTGGGTTCGTCAGGGCTCCAGACACTCAGCTGCCCCGCACCGAAAATTCAGAAAAAAGTTAGTATTTGGCCGAGATACCCTCTATTCTTGTCGGTTCTGACCGTTCTGACTAAGTTGCGGATGAGACCTCAAATTGCAATGCGCGTTCGTCGGAATCGCAGACATGCGGGTCAGACCAGCAGAAAAATTGAGGAATCTTGATTTAGAGACAAGATAGCCAGAAATTCGACATTTTTCAACGAATCTCGGCTATTTATGAACCGATCCTGAAATTCTTGGGTGGGTTCGTCAGGGCTCCAGACACTCAGCTGCCCCGCACCGAAAATTCAGAAAAAAGTTAGTATTTGGCCGAGATACCCTCGATTCTTGTCGGTTCTGACCGTTCTGACCAAGTTGCGGATGAGACCTCAAATTGCAACGCGCGTTCGTCGGAATCGCAGACATGCGGGTCAGACCAGCAGAAAAATTGAGGAATCTTGATTTAGAGACAAGATAGCCAGAAATTCGACATTTTTCAGCAAATCTCGGCTATTTATGAACCGATCCTGAAATTCTTGGGTGGGTTCGACAGGGCTCCAGACACTCAGCTGCCCCGCACCGAAAATTCAGAAAAAAGTTAGTATTTGGCCGAGATAGCCTCTATTCTTGTCGGTTCTGACCGTTCTGACTAAGTTGCGGATGAGACCTCAAATTGCAATGCGCGTTTGTCGGAATCGCAGACATGCGGGTCAGACCAGCAGAAAAATCGAGGAATCTTGATTTAGAGACAAGATAGCCAGAAATTTGACATTTGTCAACGAATCTCGGCTATTTATGAACCGATCCTGAAATTCTTGGTTGGATTCGTCAGGGCTCCAGACACTCAGCTGCCCCGCACCAAAAATTCAGAAAAAAGTTAGTATTTGGCCGAGATACCCTCGATTCTTGTCGGTTCTGACCGTTCTGACCAAGTTGCGGATGAGACCTCAAATTGCAATGCGCGTTCGTCGGAATCGCAGACATGCGGGTCGGACCAGCAGAGAAATTGAGGAATCTTGATTTAGAGACAAGATAGCCAGAAATTCGACATTTTTCAACGAATCTCGGCTATTTATGAACCGATCCTGAAATTCTTGGGTGGGTTCGACAGGGCTCCAGACACTCAGCTGCCCCGCACCGAAAATTCAGAAAAAAGTTAGTATTTGGCCGAGATACCCTCTATTCTTGTCGGTTCTGACCGTTCTGACTAAGTTGCGGATGAGACCTCAAATTGCAATGCGCGTTCGTCGGAATCGCAGACATGCGGGTCAGACCAGCAGAAAAATTGAGGAATCTTGATTCAGAGACAAGATAGCCAGAAATTCGACATTTTTCAACGAATCTCGGCTATTTATGAACCGATCCTGAAATTCTTGGGTGGGTTCGACAGGGCTCCAGACACTCAGCTGCCCCGCACAGGAAATCCAGCAAAAAGTTAGTATTTGGCCGAGATACCCTCGATTCTTGTCGGTTCTGACCGTTCTGACCAAGTTGCGGATGAGACCTCAAATTGCAATGCGCGTTCGTCGGAATCGCAGACATGCGGGTCGGACCAGCAGAAAAATTGAGGAATCTTGATTTAGAGACAAGATAGCCAGAAATTCGACATTTTTCAACGAATTTTGGCTATTTATAAACCGATCTTGAAATTCTTGGGTGGGTTCGTCAGGGCTCCAGACACTCAGCTGCCCCGCACCGAAAATTCAGAAAAAAGTTAGTATTTGGCCGAGATACCCTCGATTCTTGTCGGTTCTGACCGTTCTGACCAAGTTGCGGATGAGACCTCAAATTGCAATGCGCGTTCGTCGGAATCGCGGACATGCGGGTCGGACCAGCAGAAAAATTGAGAAATCTTGATTTAGAGACAAGGTAGCCAGAAATTCGACATTTTTCAACGAATCTCGGCTATTTATGAACCGATCCTGAAATTCTTGGGTGGGTTCGTCAGGGCTCCAGACACTCAGCTGCCCCGCACCGAAAATTCAAAAAAAAGTTAGTATTTGGCCGAGATACCCTCGATTCTTGTCGGTTCAGACCGTTCTGACCAAGTTGCGGATGAGACCTCAAATTGCAATGCGCGTTCGTCGAAATCGCAGACATGCGGGTCAGACCAGCAGAAAAATTGAGGAATCTTGATTTAGAGACAAGATAGCCAGAAATTCGACATTTTTCAACGAATCTCGGCTATTTGTGAACCGATCTTGAAATTCTTGGTTGGGTTCGTCAGGGCTCCAGACACTCAGCTGCCCCGCACCAAAAATTCAGAAAAAAGTTAGTATTTGGCCGGGATACCCTCGATTCTTGTCGGTTCTGACCGTTCTGACCAAGTCGCGGATGAAACGTCGAATTGCAATGCGCGTTCTTCGGAATCGCAGACATTCGGGTCAGACGAGCAGAAAAATTGAGAAATCTTGATTTAGAGACAAGGTAGCCAGAAATTCGACATTTTTCAACGAATCTCGGCTATTTATGAACCGATCCTGAAATTCTTGGGTGGGTTCGTCAGGGCTCCAGACACTCAGCTGCCCCGCACCGAAAATTCAAAAAAAAGTTAGTATTTGGCCGAGATACCCTCGATTCTTGTCGGTTCTGACCGTTCTGACCAAGTTGCGGATGAGACCTCAAATTGCAATGCGCGTTCGTCGGAATCGCAGACATGCGGGTCAGACCAGCAGAAAAATTGAGGAATCTTGATTTAGAGACAAGATAGCCAGAAATTCGACATTTTTCAACAAATCTCGGCTATTTATGAACCGATCCTGAAATTCTTGGGTGGGTTCGACAGGGCTCCAGACACTCAGCTGCCCCGCACCGAAAATTCAGAAAAAAGTTAGTATTTGGCCGAAATACCCTCTATTCTTGTCGGTTCTGACCGTTCTGACTAAGTTGCGGATGAGACCTCAAATTGCAATGCGCGTTCGTCGGAATCGCAGACATGCGGGTCAGACCAGCAGAAAAATTGAGGAATCTTGATTCAGAGACAAGATAGCCAGAAATTCGACATTTTTCAACGAATCTCGGCTATTTATTAACCGATCCTGAAATTCTTGGGTGGGTTCGACAGGGCTCCAGACACTCAGCTGCCTCGCACCGAAAATTCAGAAAAAAGTTAGTATTTGGCCGAGATACCCTCGATTCTTGTCGGTTCTGACCGTTCTGACCAAGTCGCGGATGTAACGTCGAATTGCGATGCGCGTTCTTCGGATTCGCAGACATTCGGGTCAGACGAGCGGAAAAATTGAGGAATCTTGATTTAGAGACAAGATAGGCAGAAATTCGACATTTTTCAACGAATCTCGGCTATTCGTGAACCGATCCTGAAATTCTTGGGTGGGTTCGTCAGGGCTCCAGACACTCAGCTGCCCCGCACCGAAAATTCAGAAAAAAGTTAGTATTTGGCCGAGATACCCTCTATTCTTGTCGGTTCTGACCGTTCTGACTAAGTTGCGGATGAGACCTCAAATTGCAATGCGCGTTCGTCGGAATCGCAGACATGCGGGTCAGACCAGCAGAAAAATTGAGGAATCTTGATTTAGAGACAAGATAGCCAGAAATTCGACATTTTTCAACGAATCTCGGCTATTTATAAACCGATCTTGAAATTCTTGGGTGGGTTCGTCAGGGCTCCAGACACTCAGCTGCCCCGCAACGAAAATTCAGAAAAAAGTTAGTATTTGGCCGAGATACCCTCGATTCTTGTCGGTTCTGACCGTTCTGACCAAGTTGCGGATGAGACCTCAAATTGCAATGCGCGTTCGTCGGAATCGCAGACATGCGGGTCGGACCAGCAGAAAAATTGAGGAATCTTGATTTAGAGACAAGATAGCCAGAAATTCGACATTTTTCAACGAATCTCGGCTATTTATGAACCGATCCTGAAATTCTTGGGTGGGTTCGACAGGGCTCCAGACACTCAGCTGCCCCGCACAGAAAATTCAGAAAAAAGTTAGTATTTGGCCGGGATACCCTCGATTCTTGTCGGTTCTGACCGTTCTGACCAAGTCGCGGATGAAACGTCGAATTGCAATGCGCGTTCTTCGGAATCGCAGACATTCGGGTCAGACGAGCAGAAAAATTGAGAAATCTTGATTTAGAGACAAGGTAGCCAGAAATTCGACATTTTTCAACGAATCTCGGCTATTTATGAACCGATCCTGAAATTCTTGGGTGGGTTCGTCAGGGCTCCAGACACTCAGCTGATCCGCACCGAAAATTCAAAAAAAAGTTAGTATTTGGCCGAGATACCCTCGATTCTTGTCGGTTCTGACCGTTCTGACCAAGTTGCGGATGAGACCTCAAATTGCAATGCGCGTTCGTCGGAATCGCAGACATGCGGGTCGGACCAGCAGAGAAATTGAGGAATCTTGATTTAGAGACAAGATAGCCAGAAATTCGACATTTTTCGACGAATCTCGGCTATTTATGAACCGATCCTGAAATTCTTGGGTGGGTTCGACAGGGCTCCAGACACTCAGCTGCCCCGCACCGAAAATTCAGAAAAAAGTTAGTATTTGGCCGAAATACCCTCTATTCTTGTCGGTTCTGACCGTTCTGACTAAGTTGCGGATGAGACCTCAAATTGCAATGCGCGTTTGTCGGAATCGCAGACATGCGGGTCAGACCAGCAGAAAAATCGAGGAATCTTGATTTAGAGACAAGATAGCCAGAAATTCGACATTTGTCAACGAATCTCGGCTATTTATGAACCGATCCTGAAATTCTTGGTTGGATTCGTCAGGGCTCCAGACACTCAGCTGCCCCGCACCAAAAATTCATAAAAAAAGTTAGTATTTGGCCGAGATACCCTCGATTCTTGTCGGTTCTGACCGTTCTGACCAAGTTGCGGATGAGACCTCAAATTGCAATGCGCGTTCGTCGGAATCGCAGACATGCGGGTCGGACCAGCAGAGAAATTGAGGAATCTTGATTTAGAGACAAGATAGCCAGAAATTCGACATTTTTCAACGAATCTCGGCTATTTATGAACCGATCCTGAAATTCTTGGGTGGGTTCGACAGGGCTCCAGACACTCAGCTGCCCCGCACCGAAAATTCAGAAAAAAGTTAGTATTTGGCCGAGATACCCTCTATTCTTGTCGGTTCTGACCGTTCTGACTAAGTTGCGGATGAGACCTCAAATTGCAATGCGCGTTCGTCGGAATCGCAGACATGCGGGTCAGACCAGCAGAAAAATTGAGGAATCTTGATTCAGAGACAAGATAGCCAGAAATTCGACATTTTTCAACAAATCTCGGCTATTTATGAACCGATCCTGAAATTCTTGGGTGGGTTCGACAGGGCTCCAGACACTCAGCTGCCCCGCACAGGAAATCCAGCAAAAAGTTAGTATTTGGCCGAGATACCCTCGATTCTTGTCGGTTCTGACCGTTCTGACCAAGTTGCGGATGAGACCTCAAATTGCAATGCGCGTTCGTCGGAATCGCAGACATGCGGGTCGGACCAGCAGAAAAATTGAGGAATCTTGATTTAGAGACAAGATAGCCAGAAATTCGACATTTTTCAACGAATCTCGGCTATTTATAAACCGATCTTGAAATTCTTGGGTGGGTTCGTCAGGGCTCCAGACACTCAGCTGCCCCGCACCGAAAATTCAGAAAAAAGTTAGTATTTGGCCGAGATACCCTCGATTCTTGTCGGTTCTGACCGTTCTGACCAAGTTGCGGATGAGACCTCAAATTGCAATGCGCGTTCGTCGGAATCGCAGACATGCGGGTCGGACCAGCAGAAAAATTGAGGAATCTTGATTTAGAGACAAGATAGCCAGAAATTCGACATTTTTCAACGAATCTCGGCTATTTATGAACCGATCCTGAAATTCTTGGGTGGGTTCGACAGGGCTCCAGACACTCAGCTGCCCCGCACAGAAAATTCAGAAAAAAGTTAGTATTTGGCCGGGATACCCTCGATTCTTGTCGGTTCTGACCGTTCTGACCAAGTCGCGGATGAAACGTCGAATTGCAATGCGCGTTCTTCGGAATCGCAGACATTCGGGTCAGACGAGCAGAAAAATTGAGAAATCTTGATTTAGAGACAAGGTAGCCAGAAATTCGACATTTTTCAACGAATCTCGGCTATTTATGAACCGATCCTGAAATTCTTGGGTGGGTTCGTCAGGGCTCCAGACACTCAGCTGCCCCGCACCGAAAATTCAAAAAAAAGTTAGTATTTGGCCGAGATACCCTCGATTCTTGTCGGTTCTGACCGTTCTGACCAAGTTGCGGATGAGACCTCAAATTGCAATGCGCGTTCGTCGGAATCGCAGACATGCGGGTCAGACCAGCAGAAAAATTGAGGAATCTTGATTTAGAGACAAGATAGCCAGAAATTCGACATTTTTCAACGAATCTCGGCTATTTGTGAACCGATCTTGAAATTCTTGGTTGGGTTCGTCAGGGCTCCAGACACTCAGCTGCCCCGCACAGAAAATTCAGGAAAAAGTTAGTATTTGGCCGAGATACCCTCGATTCTTGTCGGTTCTGACCGTTCTGACCAAGTCGCGGATGAAACGTCGAATTGCAATGCGCGTTCTTCGGAATCGCAGACATTCGGGTCAGACGAGCAGAAAAATTGAGGAATCTTGATTTAGAGACAAGATAGCCAGAAATTCGACATTTTTCAACGAATCTCGGCTATTTATAAACCGATCTTGAAATTCTTGGGTGGGTTCGTCAGGGCTCCAGACACTCAGCTGCCCCGCACCGAAAATTCAGAAAAAAGTTAGTATTTGGCCGAGATACCCTCGATTCTTGTCGGTTCTGACCGTTCTGACCAAGTTGCGGATGAGACCTCAAATTGCAATGCGCGTTCGTCGGAATCGCAGACATGCGGGTCGGACCAGCAGAAAAATTGAGGAATCTTGATTTAGAGACAAGATAGCCAGAAATTCGACATTTTTCAACGAATCTCGGCTATTTATGAACCGATCCTGAAATTCTTGGGTGGGTTCGACAGGGCTCCAGACACTCAGCTGCCCCGCACAGAAAATTCAGAAAAAAGTTAGTATTTGGCCGGGATACCCTCGATTCTTGTCGGTTCTGACCGTTCTGACCAAGTCGCGGATGAAACGTCGAATTGCAATGCGCGTTCTTCGGAATCGCAGACATTCGGGTCAGACGAGCAGAAAAATTGAGAAATCTTGATTTAGAGACAAGGTAGCCAGAAATTCGACATTTTTCAACGAATCTCGGCTATTTATGAACCGATCCTGAAATTCTTGGGTGGGTTCGTCAGGGCTCCAGACACTCAGCTGATCCGCACCGAAAATTCAAAAAAAAGTTAGTATTTGGCCGAGATACCCTCGATTCTTGTCGGTTCTGACCGTTCTGACCAAGTTGCGGATGAGACCTCAAATTGCAATGCGCGTTCGTCGGAATCGCAGACATGCGGGTCGGACCAGCAGAGAAATTGAGGAATCTTGATTTAGAGACAAGATAGCCAGAAATTCGACATTTTTCGACGAATCTCGGCTATTTATGAACCGATCCTGAAATTCTTGGGTGGGTTCGACAGGGCTCCAGACACTTAGCTGCCCCGCACCGAAAATTCAGAAAAAAGTTAGTATTTGGCCGAGATACCCTCTATTCTTGTCGGTTCTGACCGTTCTGACTAAGTTGCGGATGAGACCTCAAATTGCAATGCGCGTTCGTCGGAATCGCAGACATGCGGGTCAGACCAGCAGAAAAATTGAGGAATCTTGATTCAGAGACAAGATAGCCAGAAATTCGACATTTTTCAACGAATCTCGGCTATTTATGAACCGATCCTGAAATTCTTGGGTGGGTTCGACAGGGCTCCAGACACTCAGCTGCCCCGCACCGAAAATTCAGAAAAAAGTTAGTATTTGGCCGAAATACCCTCTATTCTTGTCGGTTCTGACCGTTCTGACTAAGTTGCGGATGAGACCTCAAATTGCAATGCGCGTTTGTCGGAATCGCAGACATGCGGGTCAGACCAGCAGAAAAATCGAGGAATCTTGATTTAGAGACAAGATAGCCAGAAATTCGACATTTGTCAACGAATCTCGGCTATTTATGAACCGATCCTGAAATTCTTGGTTGGATTCGTCAGGGCTCCAGACACTCAGCTGCCCCGCACCAAAAATTCAGAAAAAAGTTAGTATTTGGCCGAGATACCCTCGATTCTTGTCGGTTCTGACCGTTCTGACCAAGTTGCGGATGAGACCTCAAATTGCAATGCGCGTTCGTCGGAATCGCAGACATGCGGGTCGGACCAGCAGAGAAATTGAGGAATCTTGATTTAGAGACAAGATAGCCAGAAATTCGACATTTTTCAACGAATCTCGGCTATTTATGAACCGATCCTGAAATTCTTGGGTGGGTTCGACAGGGCTCCAGACACTCAGCTGCCCCGCACCGAAAATTCAGAAAAAAGTTAGTATTTGGCCGAGATACCCTCTATTCTTGTCGGTTCTGACCGTTCTGACTAAGTTGCGGATGAGACCTCAAATTGCAATGCGCGTTCGTCGGAATCGCAGACATGCGGGTCAGACCAGCAGAAAAATTGAGGAATCTTGATTCAGAGACAAGATAGCCAGAAATTCGACATTTTTCAACGAATCTCGGCTATTTATGAACCGATCCTGAAATTCTTGGGTGGGTTCGACAGGGCTTCAGACACTCAGCTGCCCCGCACAGGAAATCCAGCAAAAAGTTAGTATTTGGCCGAGATACCCTCGATTCTTGTCGGTTCTGACCGTTCTGACCAAGTTGCGGATGAGACCTCAAATTGCAATGCGCGTTCGTCGGAATCGCAGACATGCGGGTCGGACCAGCAGAAAAATTGAGGAATCTTGATTTAGAGACAAGATAGCCAGAAATTCGACATTTTTCAACGAATCTCGGCTATTTATAAACCGATCTTGAAATTCTTGGGTGGGTTCGTCAGGGCTCCAGACACTCAGCTGCCCCGCACCGAAAATTCAGAAAAAAGTTAGTATTTGGCCGAGATACCCTCGATTCTTGTCGGTTCTGACCGTTCTGACCAAGTTGCGGATGAGACCTCAAATTGCAATGCGCGTTCGTCGGAATCGCAGACATGCGGGTCGGACCAGCAGAAAAATTGAGGAATCTTGATTTAGAGACAAGATAGCCAGAAATTCGACATTTTTCAACGAATCTCGGCTATTTATGAACCGATCCTGAAATTCTTGGGTGGGTTCGACAGGGCTCCAGACACTCAGCTGCCCCGCACAGAAAATTCAGAAAAAAGTTAGTATTTGGCCGGGATACCCTCGATTCTTGTCGGTTCTGACCGTTCTGACCAAGTCGCGGATGAAACGTCGAATTGCACTGCGCGTTCTTCGGAATCGCAGACATTCGGGTCAGACGAGCAGAAAAATTGAGAAATCTTGATTTAGAGACAAGGTAGCCAGAAATTCGACATTTTTCAACGAATCTCGGCTATTTATGAACCGATCCTGAAATTCTTGGGTGGGTTCGTCAGGGCTCCAGACACTCAGCTGCCCCGCACCGAAAATTCAAAAAAAAGTTAGTATTTGGCCGAGATACCCTCGATTCTTGTCGGTTCTGACCGTTCTGACCAAGTTGCGGATGAGACCTCAAATTGCAATGCGCGTTCGTCGGAATCGCAGACATGCGGGTCAGACCAGCAGAAAAATTGAGGAATCTTGATTTAGAGACAAGATAGCCAGAAATTCGACATTTTTCAACGAATCTCGGCTATTTGTGAACCGATCTTGAAATTCTTGGTTGGGTTCGTCAGGGCTCCAGACACTCAGCTGCCCCGCACAGAAAATTCAGGAAAAAGTTAGTATTTGGCCGAGATACCCTCGATTCTTGTCGGTTCTGACCGTTCTGACCAAGTCGCGGATGAAACGTCGAATTGCAATGCGCGTTCTTCGGAATCGCAGACATTCGGGTCAGACGAGCAGAAAAATTGAGGAATCTTGATTTAGAGACAAGGTAGCCAGAAATTCGACATTTTTCAACGAATCTCGGCTATTTATGAACCGATCCTGAAATTCTTGGTTGGGTCCGTCAGGGCTCCAGACACTCAGCTGCCCCGCACCAAAAATTCAGAAAAAAGTTAGTATTTGGCCGAGATACCCTCGATTCTTGTCGGTTCTGACCGTTCTGACCAAGTCGCGGATGAAACGTCGAATTGCAATGCGCGTTCTTCGGAATCGCAGACATTCGGGTCAGACGAGCAGAAAAATTGAGGAATCTTGATTTAGAGACAAGGTAGCCAGAAATTCGACATTTTTCAACGAATCTCGGCTATTTATGAACCGATTCTGAAATTCTTGGGTGGGTTCGACAGGGCTCCAGACACTCAGCTGCCCCGCACAGAAAATTCAGAAAAAAGTAAGTATTTGGCCGAGATATCCTCGATTCTTGTCGGTTCTGACCGTTCTGACCAAGTTGCGGATGAGACCTCAAATTGCAATGCGCGTTCGTCGGAATCGCAGACATGCGGGTCGGACCAGCAGAAAAATTGAGGAATCTTGATTTAGAGACAAGATAGCCAGAAATTCGACATTTTTCAACGAATCTCGGCTATTTATGAACCGATCCTGAAATTCTTGGGTGGGTTCGACAGGGCTCCAGACACTCAGCTGCCCCGCACAGAAAATTCAGAAAAAAGTTAGTATTTGGCCGGGATACCCTCGATTCTTGTCGGTTCTGACCGTTCTGACCAAGTCGCGGATGAAACGTCGAATTGCAATGCGCGTTCTTCGGAATCGCAGACATTCGGGTCAGACGAGCAGAAAAATTGAGAAATCTTGATTTAGAGACAAGGTAGCCAGAAATTCGACATTTTTCAACGAATCTCGGCTATTTATGAACCGATCCTGAAATTCTTGGGTGGGTTCGTCAGGGCTCCAGACACTCAGCTGCCCCGCACCGAAAATTCAAAAAAAAGTTAGTATTTGGCCGAGATACCCTCGATTCTTGTCGGTTCTGACCGTTCTGACCAAGTTGCGGATGAGACCTCAAATTGCAACGCGCGTTCGTCGGAATCGCAGACATGCGGGTCAGACCAGCAGAAAAATTGAGGAATCTTGATTTAGAGACAAGATAGCCAGAAATTCGACATTTTTCAACAAATCTCGGCTATTTATGAACCGATCCTGAAATTCTTGGGTGGGTTCGACAGGGCTCCAGACACTCAGCTGCCCCGCACAGAAAATTCAGAAAAAAGTTAGTATTTGGCCGAGATACCCTCGATTCTTGTCGGTTCTGACCGTTCTGACCAAGTTGCGGATGAGACCTCAAATTGCAATGCGCGTTCGTCGGAATCGCAGACATGCGGGTCAGACCAGCAGAAAAATTGAGGAATCTTGATTTAGAGACAAGATAGCCAGAAATTCGACATTTTTCAACAAATCTCGGCTATTTATGAACCGATCCTGAAATTCTTGGGTGGGTTCGACAGGGCTCCAGACACTCAGCTGCCCCGCACCGAAAATTCAGAAAAAAGTTAGTATTTGGCCGAAATACCCTCTATTCTTGTCGGTTCTGACCGTTCTGACTAAGTTGCGGATGAGACCTCAAATTGCAATGCGCGTTTGTCGGAATCGCAGACATGCGGGTCAGACCAGCAGAAAAATCGAGGAATCTTGATTTAGAGACAAGATAGCCAGAAATTCGACATTTGTCAACGAATCTCGGCTATTTATGAACCGATCCTGAAATTCTTGGTTGGATTCGTCAGGGCTCCAGACACTCAGCTGCCCCGCACCAAAAATTCAGAAAAAAGTTAGTATTTGGCCGAGATACCCTCGATTCTTGTCGGTTCTGACCGTTCTGACCAAGTTGCGGATGAGACCTCAAATTGCAATGCGCGTTCGTCGGAATCGCAGACATGCGGGTCGGACCAGCAGAAGAATTGAGGAATCTTGATTCAGACACAAGATAGCCAGAAATTCGACATTTTTCAACGAATCTCGGCTATTTATGAACCGATCCTGAAATTCTTGGGTGGGTTTGACAGGGCTCCAGACACTCAGCTGCCCCGCACAGGAAATTCAGCAAAAAGTTAGTATTTGGCCGAGATACCCTCGATTCTTGTCGGTTCTGACCGTTCTGACCAAGTTGCGGATGAGACCTCAAATTGCAATGCGCGTTCGTCGGAATCGCAGACATGCGGGTCAGACCAGCAGAAAAATTGAGGAATCTTGATTCAGAGACAAGATAGCCAGAAATTCGACATTTTTCAACGAATCTCGGCTATTTATGAACCGATCCTGAAATTCTTGGGTGGGTTCGACAGGGCTCCAGACACTCAGCTGCCCCGCTTAGGAAATCCAGCAAAAAGTTAGTATTTGGCCGAGATACCCTCGATTCTTGTCGGTTCTGACCGTTCTGACCAAGTTGCGGATGAGACCTCAAATTGCAATGCGCGTTCGTCGGAATCGCAGACATGCGGGTCGGACCAGCAGAAAAATTGAGGAATCTTGATTTAGAGACAAGATAGCCAGAAATTCGACATTTTTCAACGAATCTCGGCTATTTATAAACCGATCTTGAAATTCTTGGGTGGGTTCGTCAGGGCTCCAGACACTCAGCTGCCCCGCACCGAAAATTCAGAAAAAAGTTAGTATTTGGCCGAGATACCCTCGATTCTTGTCGGTTCTGACCGTTCTGACCAAGTTGCGGATGAGACCTCAAATTGCAATGCGCGTTCGTCGGAATCGCAGACATGCAGGTCGGACCAGCAGAAAAATTGAGGAATCTTGATTTAGAGACAAGATAGCCAGAAATTCGACATTTTTCAACGAATCTCGGCTATTTATGAACCGATCCTGAAATTCTTGGGTGGGTTCGACAGGGCTCCAGACACTCAGCTGCCCCGCACAGGAAATCCAGCAAAAAGTTAGTATTTGGCCGAGATACCCTCGATTCTTGTCGGTTCTGACCGTTCTGACCAAGTTGCGGATGAGACCTCAAATTGCAATGCGCGTTCGTCGGAATCGCAGACATGCGGGTCGGACCAGCAGAAAAATTGAGGAATCTTGATTTAGAGACAAGATAGCCAGAAATTCGACATTTTTCAACGAATCTCGGCTATTTATAAACCGATCTTGAAATTCTTGGGTGGGTTCGTCAGGGCTCCAGACACTCAGCTGCCCCGCACCGAAAATTCAGAAAAAAGTTAGTATTTGGCCGAGATACCCTCGATTCTTGTCGGTTCTGACCGTTCTGACCAAGTTGCGGATGAGACCTCAAATTGCAATGCGCGTTCGTCGGAATCGCAGACATGCGGGTCGGACCAGCAGAAAAATTGAGGAATCTTGATTTAGAGACAAGATAGCCAGAAATTCGACATTTTTCAACGAATCTCGGCTATTTATGAACCGATCCTGAAATTCTTGGGTGGGTTCGACAGGGCTCCAGACACTCAGCTGCCTCGCACCGAAAATTCAGAAAAAAGTTGGTATTTGGCCGAGATACCCTCGATTCTTGTCGGTTCTGACCGTTCTGACCAAGTCGCGGATGTAACGTCGAATTGCGATGCGCGTTCTTCGGATTCGCAGACATTCGGGTCAGACGAGCGGAAAAATTGGGGAATCTTGATTTAGAGACAAGATAGGCAGAAATTCGACATTTTTCAACGAATCTCGGCTATTCGTGAACCGATCCTGAAATTCTTGGGTGGGTTCGTCAGGGCTCCAGACACTCAGCTGCCCCGCACCGAAAATTCAGAAAAAAGTTAGTATTTGGCCGAGATACCCTTGATTCTTGTCGGTTCTGACCGTTCTGACCAAGTTGCGGATGAGACCTCAAATTGCAATGCGCGTTCGTCGGAATCGCAGACATGCGGGTCAGACCAGCAGAAAAATTGAGGAATCTTGATTTAGAGACAAGATAGCCGGACATTCGACATTTTCCAGCAAATCTCGGCTATTTATGAACCGATCCTGAAATTCTTGGGTGGGTTTGACAGGGCTCCAGACACTCAGCTGCCCCGCACAGGAAATTCAGCAAAAAGTTAGTATTTGGCCGAGATACCCTCGATTCTTGTCGGTTCTGACCGTTCTGACCAAGTTGCGGATGAGACCTCAAATTGCAATGCGCGTTCGTCGGAATCGCAGACATGCGGGTCAGACCAGCAGAAAAATTGAGGAATCTTGATTCAGAGACAAGATAGCCAGAAATTCGACATTTTTCAACGAATCTCGGCTATTTATGAACCGATCCTGAAATTCTTGGGTGGGTTCGACAGGGCTCCAGACACTCAGCTGCCCCGCTTAGGAAATCCAGCAAAAAGTTAGTATTTGGCCGAGATACCCTCGATTCTTGTCGGTTCTGACCGTTCTGACCAAGTTGCGGATGAGACCTCAAATTGCAATGCGCGTTCGTCGGAATCGCAGACATGCGGGTCGGACCAGCAGAAAAATTGAGGAATCTTGATTTAGAGACAAGATAGCCAGAAATTCGACATTTTTCAACGAATCTCGGCTATTTATAAACCGATCTTGAAATTCTTGGGTGGGTTCGTCAGGGCTCCAGACACTCAGCTGCCCCGCACCGAAAATTCAGAAAAAAGTTAGTATTTGGCCGAGATACCCTCGATTCTTGTCGGTTCTGACCGTTCTGACCAAGTTGCGGATGAGACCTCAAATTGCAATGCGCGTTCGTCGGAATCGCAGACATGCGGGTCGGACCAGCAGAAAAATTGAGGAATCTTGATTTAGAGACAAGATAGCCAGAAATTCGACATTTTTCAACGAATCTCGGCTATTTATGAACCGATCCTGAAATTCTTGGGTGGGTTCGACAGGGCTCCAGACACTCAGCTGCCTCGCACCGAAAATTCAGAAAAAAGTTGGTATTTGGCCGAGATACCCTCGATTCTTGTCGGTTCTGACCGTTCTGACCAAGTCGCGGATGTAACGTCGAATTGCGATGCGCGTTCTTCGGATTCGCAGACATTCGGGTCAGACGAGCGGAAAAATTGGGGAATCTTAATTTAGAGACAAGATAGGCAGAAATTCTACATTTTTCAACGAATCTCGGCTATTCGTGAACCGATCCTGAAATTCTTGGGTGGGTTCGTCAGGGCTCCAGACACTCAGCTGCCCCGCACCGAAAATTCAGAAAAAAGTTAGTATTTGGCCGAGATACCCTTGATTCTTGTCGGTTCTGACCGTTCTGACCAAGTTGCGGATGAGACCTCAAATTGCAATGCGCGTTCGTCGGAATCGCAGACATGCGGGTCAGACCAGCAGAAAAATTGAGGAATCTTGATTTAGAGACAAGATAGCCAGACATTCGACATTTTCCAGCAAATCTCGGCTCTTATGAACCGATCCTGAAATTCTTGGGTGGGTCCGACAGGGCTCCAGACACTCAGCTGCCCCGCACCGAAAATTCAGAAAAAAGTTAGTATTTGGCCGAGATACCCTCGATTCTTGTCGGTTCTGACCGTTCTGACCAAGTTGCGGATGAGACCTCAAATTGCAATGCGCGTTCGTCGGAATCGCAGACATGCGGGTCAGACCAGCAGAAAAATTGTGGAATCTTGATTCAGAGACAAGATAGCCAGAAATTCGACATTTTTCAACGAATCTCGGCTATTTATGAACCGATCCTGAAATTCTTGGGTGGGTTCGACAGGGCTCCAGACACTCAGCTGCCCCGCACAGGAAATCCAGCAAAAAGTTAGTATTTGGCCGAGATACCCTCGATTCTTGTCGGTTCTGACCGTTCTGACCAAGTTGCGGATGAGACCTCAAATTGCAATGCGCGTTCGTCGGAATCGCAGACATGCGGGTCGGACCAGCAGAAAAATTGAGGAATCTTGATTTAGAGACAAGATAGCCAGAAATTCGACATTTTTCAACGAATCTCGGCTATTTATAAACCGATCTTGAAATTCTTGGGTGGGTTCGTCAGGGCTCCAGACACTCAGCTGCCCCGCACCGAAAATTCAGAGAAAAGTTAGTATTTGGCCGAGATACCCTCGATTCTTGTCGGTTCTGACCGTTCTGACCAAGTTGCGGATGAGACCTCAAATTGCAATGCGCGTTCGTCGGAATCGCAGACATGCGGGTCGGACCAGCAGAAAAATTGAGGAATCTTGATTTAGAGACAAGATAGCCAGAAATTCGACATTTTTCAACGAATCTCGGCTATTTATGAACCGATCCTGAAATTCTTGGGTGGGTTCGACAGGGCTCCAGACACTCAGCTGCCTCGCACCGAAAATTCAGAAAAAAGTTGGTATTTGGCCGAGATACCCTCGATTCTTGTCGGTTCTGACCGTTCTGACCAAGTCGCGGATGTAACGTCGAATTGCGATGCGCGTTCTTCGGATTCGCAGACATTCGGGTCAGACGAGCGGAAAAATTGGGGAATCTTGATTTAGAGACAAGATAGGCAGAAATTCGACATTTTTCAACGAATCTCGGCTATTCGTGAACCGATCCTGAAATTCTTGGGTGGGTTCGTCAGGGCTCCAGACACTCAGCTGCCCCGCACCGAAAATTCAGAAAAAAGTTAGTATTTGGCCGAGATACCCTTGATTCTTGTCGGTTCTGACCGTTCTGACCAAGTTGCGAATGAGACCTCAAATTGCAATGCGCGTTCGTCGGAATCGCAGACATGCGGGTCAGACCAGCAGAAAAATTGAGGAATCTTGATTTAGAGACAAGATAGCCAGACATTCGACATTTTCCAGCAAATCTCGGCTCTTATGAACCGATCCTGAAATTCTTGGGTGGGTCCGACAGGGCTCCAGACACTCAGCTGCCCCGCACCGAAAATTCAGAAAAAAGTTAGTATTTGGCCGAGATACCCTCGATTCTTGTCGGTTCTGACCGTTCTGACCAAGTTGCGGATGAGACCTCAAATTGCAATGCGCGTTCGTCGGAATCGCAGACATGCGGGTCAGACCAGCAGAAAAATTGAGGAATCTTGATTTAGAGACAAGATAGCCAGAAATTCGACATTTTTCAACGAATCTCGGCTATTTATAAACCGATCCTGAAATTCTTGTGGGTTCGTCAGGGCTCCAGACACTCAGCTGCCCCGCACCGGAAATTCAGAAAAAAGTTAGTATTTGGCCGAGATAACCTCGATTCTTGTCGGTTCTGACCGTTCTGACCAAGTTGCGGATGAGACCTCAAATTGCAATGCGCGTTCGTCGGAATCGCAGACATGCGGGTCGGACCAGCAGAAAAATTGAGGAATCTTGATTCAGAGACAAGATAGCCAGAAATTCGACATTTTTCAACAAATCTCGGCTATTTACGAACCGATCCTGAAATTCTTGGGTGGGTTTGACAGGGCTCCAGACACTCAGCTGCCCCGCACAGGAAATTCAGCAAAAAGTTAGTATTTGGCCGAGATACCCTCGATTCTTGTCGGTTCTGACCGTTCTGACCAAGTTGCGGATGAGACCTCAAATTGCAATGCGCGTTCGTCGGAATCGCAGACATGCGGGTCAGACCAGCAGAAAAATTGAGGAATCTTGATTCAGAGACAAGATAGCCAGAAATTCGACATTTTTCAACGAATCTCGGCTATTTATGAACCGTTCCTGAAATTCTTGGGTGGGTTCGACAGGGCTCCAGACACTCAGCTGCCCCGCACAGGAAATCCAGCAAAAAGTTAGTATTTGGCCGAGATACCCTCGATTCTTGTCGGTTCTGACCGTTCTGACCAAGTTGCGGATGAGACCTCAAATTGCAATGCGCGTTCGTCGGAATCGCAGACATGCGGGTCGGACCAGCAGAAAAATTGAGGAATCTTGATTTAGAGACAAGATAGCCAGAAATTCGACATTTTTCAACGAATCTCGGCTATTTATAAACCGATCTTGAAATTCTTGGGTGGGTTCGTCAGGGCTCCAGACACTCAGCTGCCCCGCACCGAAAATTCAGAAAAAAGTTAGTATTTGGCCGAGATACCCTCGATTCTTGTCGGTTCTGACCGTTCTGACCAAGTTGCGGATGAGACCTCAAATTGCAACGCGCGTTCGTCGGAATCGCAGACATGCGGGTCAGACCAGCAGAAAAATTGAGGAATCTTGATTTAGAGACAAGATAGCCAGAAATTCGACATTTTTCAGCGAATCTCGGCTATTTATGAACCGATCCTGAAATTCTTGGGTGGGTTCGACAGGGCTCCAGACACTCAGCTGCCCCGCACCGAAAATTCAGAAAAAAGTTGGTATTTGGCCGAGATACCCTCTATTCTTGTCGGTTCTGACCGTTCTGACTAAGTTGCGGATGGGACCTCAAATTGCAATGCGCGTTCGTCGGAATCGCAGACACGCGGGTCAGACCAGCAGAAAAATTGAGGAATCTTGATTTAGAGACAAGATAGCCAGAAATTCGACATTTTTCAACGAATCTCGGCTATTTATAAACCGATCCTGAAATTCTTGGGTGGGTTCGTCAGGGCTCCAGACACTCAGCTGCCCCGCACCGGAAATTCAGAAAAAAGTTAGTATTTGGCCGAGATAACCTCGATTCTTGTCGGTTCTGACCGTTCTGACCAAGTTGCGGATGAGACCTCAAATTGCAATGCGCGTTCGTCGGAATCGCAGACATGCGGGTCGGACCAGCAGAAGAATTGAGGAATCTTGATTCAGACACAAGATAGCCAGAAATTCGACATTTTTCAACGAATCTCGGCTATTTATGAACCGATCCTGAAATTCTTGGGTGGGTTTGACAGGGCTCCAGACACTCAGCTGCCCCGCACAGGAAATTCAGCAAAAAGTTAGTATTTGGCCGAGATACCCTCGATTCTTGTCGGTTCTGACCGTTCTGACCAAGTTGCGGATGAGACCTCAAATTGCAATGCGCGTTCGTCGGAATCGCAGACATGCGGGTCAGACCAGCAGAAAAATTGAGGAATCTTGATTCAGAGACAAGATAGCCAGAAATTCGACATTTCTCAACGAATCTCGGCTATTTATGAACCGATCCTGAAATTCTTGGGTGGGTTCGACAGGGCTCCAGACACTCAGCTGCCCCGCTTAGGAAATCCAGCAAAAAGTTAGTATTTGGCCGAGATACCCTCGATTCTTGTCGGTTCTGACCGTTCTGACCAAGTTGCGGATGAGACCTCAAATTGCAATGCGCGTTCGTCGGAATCGCAGACATGCGGGTCGGACCAGCAGAAAAATTGAGGAATCTTGATTTAGAGACAAGATAGCCAGAAATTCGACATTTTTCAACGAATCTCGGCTATTTATAAACCGATCTTGAAATTCTTGGGTGGGTTCGTCAGGGCTCCAGACACTCAGCTGCCCCGCACCGAAAATTCAGAAAAAAGTTAGTATTTGGCCGAGATACCCTCGATTCTTGTCGGTTCTGACCGTTCTGACCAAGTTGCGGATGAGACCTCAAATTGCAATGCGCGTTCGTCGGAATCGCAGACATGCGGGTCGGACCAGCAGAAAAATTGAGGAATCTTGATTTAGAGACAAGATAGCCAGAAATTCGACATTTTTCAACGAATCTCGGCTATTTATGAACCGATCCTGAAATTCTTGGGTGGGTTCGACAGGGCTCCAGACACTCAGCTGCCTCGCACCGAAAATTCAGAAAAAAGTTGGTATTTGGCCGAGATACCCTCGATTCTTGTCGGTTCTGACCGTTCTGACCAAGTCGCGGATGTAACGTCGAATTGCGATGCGCGTTCTTCGGATTCGCAGACATTCGGGTCAGACGAGCGGAAAAATTGGGGAATCTTAATTTAGAGACAAGATAGGCAGAAATTCTACATTTTTCAACGAATCTCGGCTATTCGTGAACCGATCCTGAAATTCTTGGGTGGGTTCGTCAGGGCTCCAGACACTCAGCTGCCCCGCACCGAAAATTCAGAAAAAAGTTAGTATTTGGCCGAGATACCCTTGATTCTTGTCGGTTCTGACCGTTCTGACCAAGTTGCGGATGAGACCTCAAATTGCAATGCGCGTTCGTCGGAATCGCAGACATGCGGGTCAGACCAGCAGAAAAATTGAGGAATCTTGATTTAGAGACAAGATAGCCAGACATTCAACATTTTCCAGCAAATCTCGGCTCTTAT
The DNA here is from genome assembly GCF_021155765.1 of Diprion similis. NCBI lineage: Eukaryota > Metazoa > Arthropoda > Insecta > Hymenoptera > Diprionidae > Diprion > Diprion similis. The sequence continues at coordinate 13,115,004 of NC_060115.1, read as the reverse complement.
GAACCGATCCTGAAATTCTTGGGTGGGTCCGACAGGGCTCCAGACACTCAGCTGCCCCGCACCGAAAATTCAGAAAAAAGTTAGTATTTGGCCGAGATACCCTCGATTCTTGTCGGTTCTGACCGTTCTGACCAAGTTGCGGATGAGACCTCAAATTGCAATGCGCGTTCGTCGGAATCGCAGACATGCGGGTCAGACCAGCAGAAAAATTGAGGAATCTTGATTCAGAGACAAGATAGCCAGAAATTCGACATTTTTCAACGAATCTCGGCTATTTATGAACCGATCCTGAAATTCTTAGGTGGGTTCGACAGGGCTCCAGACACTCAGCTGCCCCGCACAGGAAATCCAGCAAAAAGTTAGTATTTGGCCGAGATACCCTCGATTCTTGTCGGTTCTGACCGTTCTGACCAAGTTGCGGATGAGACCTCAAATTGCAATGCGCGTTCGTCGGAATCGCAGACATGCGGGTCGGACCAGCAGAAAAATTGAGGAATCTTGATTTAGAGACAAGATAGCCAGAAATTCGACATTTTTCAACGAATCTCGGCTATTTATAAACCGATCTTGAAATTCTTGGGTGGGTTCGTCAGGGCTCCAGACACTCAGCTGCCCCGCACCGAAAATTCAGAAAAAAGTTAGTATTTGGCCGAGATACCCTCGATTCTTGTCGGTTCTGACCGTTCTGACCAAGTTGCGGATGAGACCTCAAATTGCAATGCGCGTTCGTCGGAATCGCAGACATGCGGGTCGGACCAGCAGAAAAATTGAGGAATCTTGATTTAGAGACAAGATAGCCAGAAATTCGACATTTTTCAACGAATCTCGGCTATTTATGAACCGATCCTGAAATTCTTGGGTGGGTTCGACAGGGCTCCAGACACTCAGCTGCCTCGCACCGAAAATTCAGAAAAAAGTAGGTATTTGGCCGAGATACCCTCGATTCTTGTCGGTTCTGACCGTTCTGACCAAGTCGCGGATGTAACGTCGAATTGCGATGCGCGTTCTTCGGATTCGCAGACATTCGGGTCAGACGAGCGGAAAAATTGGGGAATCTTGATTTAGAGACAAGATAGGCAGAAATTCGACATTTTTCAACGAATCTCGGCTATTCGTGAACCGATCCTGAAATTCTTGGGTGGGTTCGTCAGGGCTCCAGACACTCAGCTGCCCCGCACCGAAAATTCAGAAAAAAGTTAGTATTTGGCCGAGATACCCTTGATTCTTGTCGGTTCTGACCGTTCTGACCAAGTTGCGGATGAGACCTCAAATTGCAATGCGCGTTCGTCGGAATCGCAGACATGCGGGTCAGACCAGCAGAAAAATTGAGGAATCTTGATTTAGAGACAAGATAGCCAGACATTCGACATTTTCCAGCAAATCTCGGCTCTTATGAACCGATCCTGAAATTCTTGGGTGGGTCTGACAGGGCTCCAGACACTCAGCTGCCCCGCACCGAAAATTCAGAAAAAAGTTAGTATTTGGCCGAGATACCCTCGATTCTTGTCGGTTCTGACCGTTCTGACCAAGTTGCGGATGAGACCTCAAATTGCAATGCGCGTTCGTCGGAATCGCAGACATGCGGGTCAGACCAGCAGAAAAATTGAGGAATCTTGATTTAGAGACAAGATAGCCAGAAATTCGACATTTTTCAACGAATCTCGGCTATTTATAAACCGATCCTGAAATTCTTGGGTGGGTTCGTCAGGGCTCCAGACACTCAGCTGCCCCGCACCGGAAATTCAGAAAAAAGTTAGTATTTGGCCGAGATAACCTCGATTCTTGTCGGTTCTGACCGTTCTGACCAAGTTGCGGATGAGACCTCAAATTGCAATGCGCGTTCGTCGGAATCGCAGACATGCGGGTCGGACCAGCAGAAAAATTGAGGAATCTTGATTCAGAGACAAGATAGCCAGAAATTCGACATTTTTCAACAAATCTCGGCTATTTACGAACCGATCCTGAAATTCTTGGGTGGGTTTGACAGGGCTCCAGACACTCAGCTGCCCCGCACAGGAAATTCAGCAAAAAGTTAGTATTTGGCCGAGATACCCTCGATTCTTGTCGGTTCTGACCGTTCTGACCAAGTTGCGGATGAGACCTCAAATTGCAATGCGCGTTCGTCGGAATCGCAGACATGCGGGTCAGACCAGCAGAAAAATTGAGGAATCTTGATTCAGAGACAAGATAGCCAGAAATTCGACATTTTTCAACGAATCTCGGCTATTTATGAACCGTTCCTGAAATTCTTGGGTGGGTTCGACAGGGCTCCAGACACTCAGCTGCCCCGCACAGGAAATCCAGCAAAAAGTTAGTATTTGGCCGAGATACCCTCGATTCTTGTCGGTTCTGACCGTTCTGACCAAGTTGCGGATGAGACCTCAAATTGCAATGCGCGTTCGTCGGAATCGCAGACATGCGGGTCGGACCAGCAGAAAAATTGAGGAATCTTGATTTAGAGACAAGATAGCCAGAAATTCGACATTTTTCAACGAATCTCGGCTATTTATAAACCGATCTTGAAATTCTTGGGTGGGTTCGTCAGGGCTCCAGACACTCAGCTGCCCCGCACCGAAAATTCAGAAAAAAGTTAGTATTTGGCCGAGATACCCTCGATTCTTGTCGGTTCTGACCGTTCTGACCAAGTTGCGGATGAGACCTCAAATTGCAATGCGCGTTCGTCGGAATCGCAGACATGCGGGTCAGACCAGCAGAAAAATTGAGGAATCTTGATTTAGAGACAAGATAGCCAGACATTCGACATTTTCCAGCAAATCTCGGCTCTTATGAACCGATCCTGAAATTCTTGGGTGGGTCCGACAGGGCTCCAGACACTCAGCTGCCCCGCACCGAAAATTCAGAAAAAAGTTAGTATTTGGCCGAGATACCCTCGATTCTTGTCGGTTCTGACCGTTCTGACCAAGTTGCGGATGAGACCTGAAATTGCAATGCGCGTTCGTCGGAATCGCAGACATTCGGGTCAGACGAGCAGAAAAATTGAGAAATCTTGATTTAGAGACAAGGTAGCCAGAAATTCGACATTTTTCAACGAATCTCGGCTATTTATGAACCGATCCTGAAATTCTTGGGTGGGTTCGTCAGGGCTCCAGACACTCAGCTGCCCCGCACCGAAAATTCAAAAAAAAGTTAGTATTTGGCCGAGATACCCTCGATTCTTGTCGGTTCTGACCGTTCTGACCAAGTTGCGGATGAGACCTCAAATTGCAATGCGCGTTCGTCGGAATCGCAGACATGCGGGTCAGACCAGCAGAAAAATTGAGGAATCTTGATTTAGAGACAAGATAGCCAGAAATTCGACATTTTTCAACAAATCTCGGCTATTTATGAACCGATCCTGAAATTCTTGGGTGGGTTCGACAGGGCTCCAGACACTCAGCTGCCCCGCACAGAAAATTCAGAAAAAAGTTGGTATTTGGCCGAGATACCCTCGATTCTTGTCGGTTCTGACCGTTCTGACCAAGTCGCGGATGTAACGTCGAATTGCGATGCGCGTTCTTCGGATTCGCAGACATTCGGGTCAGACAAGCGGAAAAAATGGGGAATCTTGATTTAGAGACAAGATAGGCAGAAATTCGACATTTTTCAACGAATCTCGGCTATTCGTGAACCGATCCTGAAATTCTTGGGTGGGTTCGTCAGGGCTCCAGACACTCAGCTGCCCCGCACCGAAAATTCAGAAAAAAGTTAGTATTTGGCCGAGATACCCTCGATTCTTGTCGGTTCTGACCGTTCTGACCAAGTTGCGGATGAGACCTCAAATTGCAATGCGCGTTCGTCGGAATCGCAGACATGCGGGTCAGACCAGCAGAAAAATTGAGGAATCTTGATTTAGAGACAAGATAGCCAGAAATTCGACATTTTTCAACGAATCTCGGCTATTTATGAACCGATCCTGAAATTCTTGGGTGGGTTCGACAGGGCTCCAGACACTCAGCTGCCCCGCACAGAAAATTCAGAAAAAAGTTAGTATTTGGCCGGGATACCCTCGATTCTTGTCGGTTCTGACCGTTCTGACCAAGTCGCGGATGAAACGTCGAATTGCAATGCGCGTTCTTCGGAATCGCAGACATTCGGGTCAGACGAGCAGAAAAATTGAGAAATCTTGATTTAGAGACAAGGTAGCCAGAAATTCGACATTTTTCAACGAATCTCGGCTATTTATGAACCGATCCTGAAATTCTTGGGTGGGTTCGTCAGGGCTCCAGACACTCAGCTGCCCCGCACCGAAAATTCAAAAAAAAGTTAGTATTTGGCCGAGATACCCTCGATTCTTGTCGGTTCTGACCGTTCTGACCAAGTTGCGGATGAGACCTCAAATTGCAATGCGCGTTCGTCGGAATCGCAGACATGCGGGTCAGACCAGCAGAAAAATTGAGGAATCTTGATTTAGAGACAAGATAGCCAGAAATTCGACATTTTTCAACAAATCTCGGCTATTTATGAACCGATCCTGAAATTCTTGGGTGGGTTCGACAGGGCTCCAGACACTCAGCTGCCCCGCACAGAAAATTCAGAAAAAAGTTGGTATTTGGCCGAGATACCCTCGATTCTTGTCGGTTCTGACCGTTCTGACCAAGTCGCGGATGTAACGTCGAATTGCGATGCGCGTTCTTCGGATTCGCAGACATTCGGGTCAGACGAGCGGAAAAATTGGGGAATCTTGATTTAGAGACAAGATAGGCAGAAATTCGACATTTTTCAACGAATCTCGGCTATTCGTGAACCGATCCTGAAATTCTTGGGTGGGTTCGTCAGGGCTCCAGACACTTAGCTGCCCCGCACCGAAAATTCAGAAAAAAGTTAGTATTTGGCCGAGATACCCTTGATTCTTGTCGGTTCTGACCGTTCTGACCAAGTTGCGGATGAGACCTCAAATTGCAATGCGCGTTCGTCGGAATCGCAGACATGCGGGTCAGACCAGCAGAAAAATTGAGGAATCTTGATTTAGAGACAAGATAGCCAGACATTCGACATTTTCCAGCAAATCTCGGCTCTTATGAACCGATCCTGAAATTCTTGGGTGGGTTCGACAGGGCTCCAGACACTCAGCTGCCCCGCACCGAAAATTCAGAAAAAAGTTAGTATTTGGCCGAGATACCCTCGATTCTTGTCGGTTCTGACCGTTCTGACCAAGTTGCGGATGAGACCTCAAATTGCAATGCGCGTTCGTCGGAATCGCAGACATGCGGGTCAGACCAGCAGAAAAATTGAGGAATCTTGATTTAGAGACAAGATAGCCAGAAATTCGACATTTTTCAACGAATCTCGGCTATTTGTGAACCGATCTTGAAATTCTTGGTTGGGTTCGTCAGGGCTCCAGACACTCAGCTGCCCCGCACCAAAAATTCAGAAAAAAGTTAGTATTTGGCCGAGATACCCTCGATTCTTGTCGGTTCTGACCGTTCTGACCAAGTTGCGGATGAGACCTCAAATTGCAATGCGCGTTCGTCGGAATCGCAGACATGCGGGTCAGACCAGCAGAAAAATTGAGGAATCTTGATTCAGAGACAAGATAGCCAGAAATTCGACATTTTTCAACGAATCTCGGCTATTTATGAACCGTTCCTGAAATTCTTGGGTGGGTTCGACAGGGCTCCAGACACTCAGCTGCCCCGCACAGGAAATCCAGCAAAAAGTTAGTATTTGGCCGAGATACCCTCGATTCTTGTCGGTTCTGACCGTTCTGACCAAGTTGCGGATGAGACCTCAAATTGCAATGCGCGTTCGTCGGAATCGCAGACATGCGGGTCGGACCAGCAGAAAAATTGAGGAATCTTGATTTAGAGACAAGATAGCCAGAAATTCGACATTTTTCAACGAATCTCGGCTATTTATAAACCGATCTTGAAATTCTTGGGTGGGTTCGTCAGGGCTCCAGACACTCAGCTGCCCCGCACCGAAAATTCAGAAAAAAGTTAGTATTTGGCCGAGATACCCTCGATTCTTGTCGGTTCTGACCGTTCTGACCAAGTTGCGGATGAGACCTCAAATTGCAATGCGCGTTCGTCGGAATCGCAGACATGCGGGTCAGACCAGCAGAAAAATTGAGGAATCTTGATTTAGAGACAAGATAGCCAGACATTCGACATTTTCCAGCAAATCTCGGCTCTTATGAACCGATCCTGAAATTCTTGGGTGGGTCCGACAGGGCTCCAGACACTCAGCTGCCCCGCACCGAAAATTCAGAAAAAAGTTAGTATTTGGCCGAGATACCCTCGATTCTTGTCGGTTCTGACCGTTCTGACCAAGTTGCGGATGAGACCTGAAATTGCAATGCGCGTTCGTCGGAATCGCAGACATTCGGGTCAGACGAGCAGAAAAATTGAGAAATCTTGATTTAGAGACAAGGTAGCCAGAAATTCGACATTTTTCAACGAATCTCGGCTATTTATGAACCGATCCTGAAATTCTTGGGTGGGTTCGTCAGGGCTCCAGACACTCAGCTGCCCCGCACCGAAAATTCAAAAAAAAGTTAGTATTTGGCCGAGATACCCTCGATTCTTGTCGGTTCTGACCGTTCTGACCAAGTTGCGGATGAGACCTCAAATTGCAATGCGCGTTCGTCGGAATCGCAGACATGCGGGTCAGACCAGCAGAAAAATTGAGGAATCTTGATTTAGAGACAAGATAGCCAGAAATTCGACATTTTTCAACAAATCTCGGCTATTTATGAACCGATCCTGAAATTCTTGGGTGGGTTCGACAGGGCTCCAGACACTCAGCTGCCCCGCACAGAAAATTCAGAAAAAAGTTGGTATTTGGCCGAGATACCCTCGATTCTTGTCGGTTCTGACCGTTCTGACCAAGTCGCGGATGTAACGTCGAATTGCGATGCGCGTTCTTCGGATTCGCAGACATTCGGGTCAGACAAGCGGAAAAATTGGGGAATCTTGATTTAGAGACAAGATAGGCAGAAATTCGACATTTTTCAACGAATCTCGGCTATTCGTGAACCGATCCTGAAATTCTTGGGTGGGTTCGTCAGGGCTCCAGACACTCAGCTGCCCCGCACCGAAAATTCAGAAAAAAGTTAGTATTTGGCCGAGATACCCTCGATTCTTGTCGGTTCTGACCGTTCTGACCAAGTTGCGGATGAGACCTCAAATTGCAATGCGCGTTCGTCGGAATCGCAGACATGCGGGTCAGACCAGCAGAAAAATTGAGGAATCTTGATTTAGAGACAAGATAGCCAGAAATTCGACATTTTTCAACGAATCTCGGCTATTTATGAACCGATCCTGAAATTCTTGGGTGGGTTCGACAGGGCTCCAGACACTCAGCTGCCCCGCACAGAAAATTCAGAAAAAAGTTAGTATTTGGCCGGGATACCCTCGATTCTTGTCGGTTCTGACCGTTCTGACCAAGTCGCGGATGAAACGTCGAATTGCAATGCGCGTTCTTCGGAATCGCAGACATTCGGGTCAGACGAGCAGAAAAATTGAGAAATCTTGATTTAGAGACAAGGTAGCCAGAAATTCGACATTTTTCAACGAATCTCGGCTATTTATGAACCGATCCTGAAATTCTTGGGTGGGTTCGTCAGGGCTCCAGACACTCAGCTGCCCCGCACCGAAAATTCAAAAAAAAGTTAGTATTTGGCCGAGATACCCTCGATTCTTGTCGGTTCTGACCGTTCTGACCAAGTTGCGGATGAGACCTCAAATTGCAATGCGCGTTCGTCGGAATCGCAGACATGCGGGTCAGACCAGCAGAAAAATTGAGGAATCTTGATTTAGAGACAAGATAGCCAGAAATTCGACATTTTTCAACAAATCTCGGCTATTTATGAACCGATCCTGAAATTCTTGGGTGGGTTCGACAGGGCTCCAGACACTCAGCTGCCCCGCACAGAAAATTCAGAAAAAAGTTGGTATTTGGCCGAGATACCCTCGATTCTTGTCGGTTCTGACCGTTCTGACCAAGTCGCGGATGTAACGTCGAATTGCGATGCGCGTTCTTCGGATTCGCAGACATTCGGGTCAGACGAGCGGAAAAATTGGGGAATCTTGATTTAGAGACAAGATAGGCAGAAATTCGACATTTTTCAACGAATCTCGGCTATTCGTGAACCGATCCTGAAATTCTTGGGTGGGTTCGTCAGGGCTCCAGACACTTAGCTGCCCCGCACCGAAAATTCAGAAAAAAGTTAGTATTTGGCCGAGATACCCTTGATTCTTGTCGGTTCTGACCGTTCTGACCAAGTTGCGGATGAGACCTCAAATTGCAATGCGCGTTCGTCGGAATCGCAGACATGCGGGTCAGACCAGCAGAAAAATTGAGGAATCTTGATTTAGAGACAAGATAGCCAGACATTCGACATTTTCCAGCAAATCTCGGCTCTTATGAACCGATCCTGAAATTCTTGGGTGGGTTCGACAGGGCTCCAGACACTCAGCTGCCCCGCACCGAAAATTCAGAAAAAAGTTAGTATTTGGCCGAGATACCCTCGATTCTTGTCGGTTCTGACCGTTCTGACCAAGTTGCGGATGAGACCTCAAATTGCAATGCGCGTTCGTCGGAATCGCAGACATGCGGGTCAGACCAGCAGAAAAATTGAGGAATCTTGATTTAGAGACAAGATAGCCAGAAATTCGACATTTTTCAACGAATCTCGGCTATTTGTGAACCGATCTTGAAATTCTTGGTTGGGTTCGTCAGGGCTCCAGACACTCAGCTGCCCCGCACCAAAAATTCAGAAAAAAGTTAGTATTTGGCCGAGATACCCTCGATTCTTGTCGGTTCTGACCGTTCTGACCAAGTTGCGGATGAGACCTCAAATTGCAATGCGCGTTCGTCGGAATCGCAGACATGCGGGTCGGACCAGCAGAAAAATTGAGGAATCTTGATTTAGAGACAAGATAGCCAGAAATTCGACATTTTTCAACGAATCTCGGCTATTTCTGAACCGATCCTGAAATTCTTGGGTGGGTTCGTCAGGGCTCCAGACACTCAGCTGCCCCGCACAGAAAATTCAGGAAAAAGTTAGTATTTGGCCGAGATACCCTCGATTCTTGTCGGTTCTGACCGTTCTGACCAAGTCGCGGATGAAACGTCGAATTGCAATGCGCGTTCTTCGGAATCGCAGACATTCGGGTCAGACGAGCAGAAAAATTGAGGAATCTTGATTTAGAGACAAGGTAGCCAGAAATTCGACATTTTTCAACGAATCTCGGCTATTTATGAACCGATCCTGAAAATTCTTGGTTGGGTCCGTCAGGGCTCCAGACACTCGGCTGCCCCGCACAGAAAATTCAGAAAAAAGTTAGTATTTGGCCGAGATATCCTCGATTCTTGTCGGTTCTGACCGTTCTGACCAAGTTGCGGATGAGACCTCAAATTGCAATGCGCGCTCGTCGGAATCGCAGACATGCGGGTCGGACCAGCAGAAAAATTGAGGAATCTTGATTTAGAGACAAGATAGCCAGAAATTCGACATTTTTCAACGAATCTCGGCTATTTATGAACCGATCCTGAAATTCTTGGGTGGGTTCGACAAAGCTCCAGACACTCAGCTGCCCCGCACAGAAAATTCAGAAAAAAGATAGTATTTGGCCGGGATACCCTCGATTCTTGTCGGTTCTGACCGTTCTGACCAAGTCGCGGATGAAACGTCGAATTGCAATGCGCGTTCTTCGGAATCGCAGACATTCGGGTCAGACGAGCAGAAAAATTAAGAAATCTTGATTTAGAGACAAGGTAGCCAGAAATTCGACATTTTTCAACGAATCTCGGCTATTTATGAACCGATCCTGAAATTCTTGGGAGGGTTCGTCAGGGCTCCAGACACTCAGCTGCCCCGCACCGAAAATTCAAAAAAAAGTTAGTATTTGGCCGAGATACCCTCGATTCTTGTCGGTTCTGACCGTTCTGACCAAGTTGCGGATGAGACCTCAAATTGCAATGCGCGTTCGTCGGAATCGCAGACATGCGGGTCAGACCAGCAGAAAAATTGAGGAATCTTGATTTAGAGACAAGATAGCCAGAAATTCGACATTTTTCAACAAATCTCGGCTATTTATGAACCGATCCTGAAATTCTTGGGTGGGTTCGACAGGGCTCCAGACACTCAGCTGCCCCGCACAGAAAATTCAGAAAAAAGTTAGTATTTGGCCGAGATATCCTCGATTCTTGTCGGTTCTGACCGTTCTGACCAAGTCGCGGATGAAACGTCGAATTGCAATGCGCGTTCTTCGGAATCGCAGACATTCGGGTCAGACGAGCAGAAAAATTGAGAAATCTTGATTTAGAGACAAGGTAGCCAGAAATTCGACATTTTTCAACGAATCTCGGCTATTTATGAACCGATCCTCAAATTCTTGGGTGGGTTCGTCAGGGCTCCAGACACTCAGCTGCCCCGCACCGAAAATTCAAAAAAAAGTTAGTATTTGGCCGAGATACCCTCGATTCTTGTCGGTTCTGACCGTTCTGACCAAGTTGCGGATGAGACCTCAAATTGCAATGCGCGTTCGTCGGAATCGCAGACATGCGGGTCAGACCAGCAGAAAAATTGAGGAATCTTGATTTAGAGACAAGATAGCCGGAAATTCGACATTTTTCAACAAATCTCGGCTATTTATGAACCGATCCTGAAATTCTTGGGTGGGTTCGACAGGGCTCCAGACACTCAGCTGCCCCGCACCGAAAATTCAGAAAAAAGTTAGTATTTGGCCGAGATACCCTCGATTCTTGTCGGTTCTGACCGTTCTGACCAAGTCGCGGATGAAACGTCGAATTGCAATGCGCGTTCGTCGGAATCGCAGACATGCGGGTCGGACCAGCAGAAAAATTGAGGAATCTTGATTTAGAGACAAGATAGCCAGAAATTCGACATTTTTCAACGAATCTCGGCTATTTATGAACCGATCCTGAAATTCTTGGGTGGGTTCGACAGGGCTCCAGACACTCAGCTGCCCCGCACAGAAAATTCAGAAAAAAGTTAGTATTTGGCCGGGATACCCTCGATTCTTGTCGGTTCTGACCGTTCTGACCAAGTCGCGGATGAAACGTCGAATTGCAATGCGCGTTCTTCGGAATCGCAGACATTCGGGTCAGACGAGCAAAAAAATTGAGAAATCTTGCTTTAGAGACAAGGTACCCAGAAATTCGACATTTTTCAACGAATCTCGGCTATTTATGAACCGATCCTGAAATTCTTGGGTGGGTTCGTCAGGGCTCCAGACACTCAGCTGCCCCGCACCGAAAATTCAGAAAAAAGTTAGTATTTGGCCGAGATACCCTCGATTCTTGTCGGTTCTGACCGTTCTGACCAAGTTGCGGATGAGACCTCAAATTGCAATGCGCGTTCGTCGGAATCGCAGACATGCGGGTCAGACCAGCAGAAAAATTGAGGAATCTTGATTTAGAGACAAGATAGCCAGAAATTCGACATTTTTCAACAAATCTCGGCTATTTATGAACCGATCCTGAAATTCTTGGGTGGGTTCGACAGGGCTCCAGACACCCAGCTGCCCCGCACCGAAAATTCAGAAAAAAGTTAGTATTTGGCCGAAATACCCTCTATTCTTGTCGGTTCTGACCGTTCTGACTAAGTTGCGGATGAGACCTCAAATTGCAATGCGCGTTCGTCGGAATCGCAGACATGCGGGTCAGACCAGCAGAAAAATTGAGGAATCTTGATTTAGAGACAAGATAGCCAGAAATTCGACATTTTTCAACAAATCTCGGCTATTTATGAACCGATCCTGAAATTCTTGGGTGGGTTCGACAGGGCTCCAGACACCCAGCTGCCCCGCACCGAAAATTCAGAAAAAAGTTAGTATTTGGCCGAAATACCCTCTATTCTTGTCGGTTCTGACCGTTCTGACTAAGTTGCGGATGAGACCTCAAATTGCAATGCGCGTTTGTCGGAATCGCAGACATGCGGGTCAGACCAGCAGAAAAATCGAGGAATCTTGATTTAGAGACAAGATAGCCAGAAATTCGACATTTGTCAACGAATCTCGGCTATTTATGAACCGATCCTGAAATTCTTGGTTGGATTCGTCAGGGCTCCAGACACTCAGCTGCCCCGCACCAAAAATTCAGAAAAAAGTTAGTATTTGGCCGAGATACCCTCGATTCTTGTCGGTTCTGACCGTTCTGACCAAGTTGCGGATGAGACCTCAAATTGCAATGCGCGTTCGTCGGAATCGCAGACATGCGGGTCGGACCAGCAGAGAAATTGAGGAATCTTGATTTAGAGACAAGATAGCCAGAAATTCGACATCTTTCAACAAATCTCGGCTATTTATGAACCGATCCTGAAATTCTTGGGTGGGTTCGACAGGGCTCCAGACACTCAGCTGCCCCGCACCGAAAATTCAGAAAAAAGTTAGTATTTGGCCGAGATACCCTCTATTCTTGTCGGTTCTGACCGTTCTGACTAAGTTGCGGATGAGACCTCAAATTGCAATGCGCGTTCGTCGGAATCGCAGACATGCGGGTCAGACCAGCAGAAAAATTGAGGAATCTTGATTCAGAGACAAGATAGCCAGAAATTCGACATTTTTCAACGAATCTCGGCTATTTATGAACCGATCCTGAAATTCTTGGGTGGGTTCGACAGGGCTCCAGACACTCAGCTGCCCCGCACAGGAAATCCAGCAAAAAGTTAGTATTTGGCCGAGATACCCTCGATTCTTGTCGGTTCTGACCGTTCTGACCAAGTTGCGGATGAGACCTCAAATTGCAATGCGCGTTCGTCGGAATCGCAGACATGCGGGTCGGACCAGCAAAAAAATTGAGGAATCTTGATTTAGAGACAAGATAGCCAGAAATTCGACATTTTTCAACGAATCTCGGCTATTTATAAACCGATCTTGAAATTCTTGGGTGGGTTCGTCAGGGCTCCAGACACTCAGCTGCCCTGCACCGAAAATTCAGAAAGAAGTTAGTATTTGGCCGAGATACCCTCGATTCTTGTCGGTTCTGACCGTTCTGACCAAGTTGCGGATGAGACCTCGAATTGCAATGCGCGTTTGTCGGAATCGCAGACATGCGGGTCGGACCAGCAGAAAAATTGAGGAATCTTGATTTAGAGACAAGATAGCCAGAAATTCGACATTTTTCAACGAATCTCGGCTATTTATGAACCGATCCTGAAATTCTTGGGTGGGTTCGACAGGGCTCCAGCCACTCAGCTGCCTCGCACCGAAAATTCAGAAAAAAGTTGGTATTTGGCCGAGATACCCTCGATTCTTGTCGGTTCTGACCGTTCTGACCAAGTCGCGGATGTAACGTCGAATTGCGACGCGCGTTCTTCGGATTCGCAGACATTCGGGTCAGACGAGCGGAAAAATTGGGGAATCTTGATTTAGAGACAAGATAGGCAGAAATTCGACATTTTTCAACGAATCTCGGCTATTCGTGAACCGATCCTGAAATTCTTGGGTGGGTTCGTCAGGGCTCCAGACACTCAGCTGCCCCGCACCGAAAATTCAGAAAAAAGTTAGTATTTGGCCGAGATACCCTTGATTCTTGTCGGTTCTGACCGTTCTGACCAAGTTGCGGATGAGACCTCAAATTGCAATGCGCGTTTGTCGGAATCGCAGACATGCGGGTCAGACCAGCAGAAAAATTGAGGAATCTTGATTTAGAGACAAGATAGCCAGACATTCGACATTTTCCAGCAAATCTCGGCTCTTATGAACCGATCCTGAAATTCTTGGGTGGGTTCGACAGGGCTCCAGACACTCAGCTGCCCCGCACCGAAAATTCAGAAAAAAGTTAGTATTTGGCCGAGATACCCTCTATTCTTGTCGGTTCTGACCGTTCTGACTAAGTTGCGGATGAGACCTCAAATTGCAATGCGCGTTCGTCGGAATCGCAGACATGCGGGTCAGACCAGCAGAAAAATTGAGGAATCTTGATTTAGAGACAAGATAGCCAGAAATTCGACATTTTTCAACGAATCTCGGCTATTTATAAACCGATCCTGAAATTCTTGGGTGGGTTCGTCAGGGCTCCAGACACTCAGCTGCCCCGCACCGGAAATTCAGAAAAAAGTTAGTATTTGGCCGAGATAACCTCGATTCTTGTCGGTTCTGACCGTTCTGACCAAGTTGCGGATGAGACCTCAAATTGCAATGCGCGTTCGTCGGAATCGCAGACATGCGGGTCGGACCAGCAGAAAAATTGAGGAATCTTGATTCAGAGACAAGATAGCCAGAAATTCGACATTTTTCAACGAATCTCGGCTATTTATGAACCGATCCTGAAATTCTTGGGTGGGTTCGACAGGGCTCCAGCCACTCAGCTGCCTCGCACCGAAAATTCAGAAAAAAGTTGGTATTTGGCCGAGATACCCTCGATTCTTGTCGGTTCTGACCGTTCTGACCAAGTCGCGGATGTAACGTCGAATTGCGACGCGCGTTCTTCGGATTCGCAGACATTCGGGTCAGACGAGCGGAAAAATTGGGGAATCTTGATTTAGAGACAAGATAGGCAGAAATTCGACATTTTTCAACGAATCTCGGCTATTCGTGAACCGATCCTGAAATTCTTGGGTGGGTTCGTCAGGGCTCCAGACACTCAGCTGCCCCGCACCGAAAATTCAGAAAAAAGTTAGTATTTGGCCGAGATACCCTTGATTCTTGTCGGTTCTGACCGTTCTGACCAAGTTGCGGATGAGACCTCAAATTGCAATGCGCGTTTGTCGGAATCGCAGACATGCGGGTCAGACCAGCAGAAAAATTGAGGAATCTTGATTTAGAGACAAGATAGCCAGACATTCGACATTTTCCAGCAAATCTCGGCTCTTATGAACCGATCCTGAAATTCTTGGGTGGGTTCGACAGGGCTCCAGACACTCAGCTGCCCCGCACCGAAAATTCAGAAAAAAGTTAGTATTTGGCCGAGATACCCTCTATCCTTGTCGGTTCTGACCGTTCTGACTAAGTTGCGGATGAGACCTCAAATTGCAATGCGCGTTCGTCGGAATCGCAGACATGCGGGTCAGACCAGCAGAAAAATTGAGGAATCTTGATTTAGAGACAAGATAGCCAGAAATTCGACATTTTTCAACGAATCTCGGCTATTTATAAACCGATCCTGAAATTCTTGGGTGGGTTCGTCAGGGCTCCAGACACTCAGCTGCCCCGCACCGGAAATCCAGAAAAAAGTTAGTATTTGGCCGAGATAACCTCGATTCTTGTCGGTTCTGACCGTTCTGACCAAGTTGCGGATGAGACCTCAAATTGCAATGCGCGTTCGTCGGAATCGCAGACATGCGGGTCGGACCAGCAGAAAAATTGAGGAATCTTGATTCAGAGACAAGATAGCCAGAAATTCGACATTTTTCAACGAATCTCGGCTATTTATGAACCGATCCTGAAATTCTTGGGTGGGTTTGACAGGGCTCCAGACACTCAGCTGCCCCGCACAGGAAATTCAGCAAAAAGTTAGTATTTGGCCGAGATACCCTCGATTTTTGTCGGTTCTGACCGTTCTGACCAAGTTGCGGATGAGACCTCAAATTGCAATGCGCGTTCGTCGGAATCGCAGACATGCGGGTCAGACCAGCAGAAAAATTGAGGAATCTTGATTTAGAGACAAGATAGCCAGAAATTCGACATTTTTCAACGAATCTCGGCTATTTATGAACCGATCCTGAAATTCTTGGGTGGGTTCGTCAGGGCTCCAGACACTCAGCTGCCCCGCACCGAAAATTCAGAAAAAAGTTAGTATTTGGCCGAGATACCCTCGATTCTTGTCGGTTCTGACCGTTCTGACCAAGTTGCGGATGAGACCTCAAATTGCAATGCGCGTTCGTCGGAATCGCAGACATGCGGGTCGGACCAGCAGAGAAATTGAGGAATCTTGATTTAGAGACAAGATAGCCAGACATTCGACATTTTCCAGCAAATCTCGGCTCTTATGAACCGATCCTGAAATTCTTGGGTGGGTTCGACAGGGCTCCAGACACTCAGCTGCCCCGCACCGAAAATTCAGAAAAAAGTTAGTATTTGGCCGAGATACCCTCGATTCTTGTCGGTTCTGACCGTTCTGACCAAGTTGCGGATGAGACCTCAAATTGCAATGCGCGTTCGTCGGAATCGCAGACATGCGGGTCGGACCAGCAGAAAAATTGAGGAATCTTGATTTAGAGACAAGGTAGCCAGAAGTTCGACATTTTTCAACGAATCTCGGCTATTTATGAACCGATCCTGAAATTCTTGGGTGGGTTCGTCAGGGCTCCAGACACTCAGCTGCCCCGCACCGAAAATTCAAAAAAAAGTTAGTATTTGGCCGAGATACCCTCGATTCTTGTCGGTTCTGACCGTTCTGACCAAGTTGCGGATGAGATCTCAAATTGCAATGCGCGTTCGTCGGAATCGCAGACATGCGGGTCAGACCAGCAGAAAAATTGAGGAATCTTGATTTAGAGACAAGATAGCCAGAAATTCGACATTTTTCAACGAATCTCGGCTATTTGTGAACCGATCTTGAAATTCTTGGTTGGGTTCGTCAGGGCTCCAGACACTCAGCTGCCCCGCACCAAAAATTCAGAAAAAAGTTAGTATTTGGCCGAGATACCCTTGATTCTTGTCGGTTCTGACCGTTCTGACCAAGTTGCGGATGAGACCTCAAATTGCAATGCGCGTTTGTCGGAATCGCAGACATGCGGGTCAGACCAGCAGAAAAATTGAGGAATCTTGATTTAGAGACAAGATAGCCAGACATTCGACATTTTCCAGCAAATCTCGGCTCTTATGAACCGATCCTGAAATTCTTGGGTGGGTTCGACAGGGCTCCAGACACTCAGCTGCCCCGCACCGAAAATTCAGAAAAAAGTTAGTATTTGGCCGAGATACCCTCTATTCTTGTCGGTTCTGACCGTTCTGACTAAGTTGCGGATGAGACCTCAAATTGCAATGCGCGTTCGTCGGAATCGCAGACATGCGGGTCAGACCAGCAGAAAAATTGAGAAATCTTGATTTAGAGACAAGATAGCCAGAAATTCGACATTTTTCAACGAATCTCGGCTATTTATAAACCGATCCTGAAATTCTTGGGTGGGTTCGTCAGGGCTCCAGACACTCAGCTGCCCCGCACCGGAAATTCAGAAAAAAGTTAGTATTTGGCCGAGATAACCTCGATTCTTGTCGGTTCTGACCGTTCTGACCAAGTTGCGGATGAGACCTCAAATTGCAATGCGCGTTCGTCGGAATCGCAGACATGCGGGTCGGACCAGCAGAAAAATTGAGGAATCTTGATTCAGAGACAAGATAGCCAGAAATTCGACATTTTTCAACGAATCTCGGCTATTTATGAACCGATCCTGAAATTCTTGGGTGGGTTCGACAGGGCTCCAGCCACTCAGCTGCCTCGCACCGAAAATTCAGAAAAAAGTTGGTATTTGGCCGAGATACCCTCGATTCTTGTCGGTTCTGACCGTTCTGACCAAGTCGCGGATGTAACGTCGAATTGCGACGCGCGTTCTTCGGATTCGCAGACATTCGGGTCAGACGAGCGGAAAAATTGGGGAATCTTGATTTAGAGACAAGATAGGCAGAAATTCGACATTTTTCAACGAATCTCGGCTATTCGTGAACCGATCCTGAAATTCTTGGGTGGGTTCGTCAGGGCTCCAGACACTCAGCTGCCCCGCACCGAAAATTCAGAAAAAAGTTAGTATTTGGCCGAGATACCCTTGATTCTTGTCGGTTCTGACCGTTCTGACCAAGTTGCGGATGAGACCTCAAATTGCAATGCGCGTTTGTCGGAATCGCAGACATGCGGGTCAGACCAGCAGAAAAATTGAGGAATCTTGATTTAGAGACAAGATAGCCAGACATTCGACATTTTCCAGCAAATCTCGGCTCTTATGAACCGATCCTGAAATTCTTGGGTGGGTTCGACAGGGCTCCAGACACTCAGCTGCCCCGCACCGAAAATTCAGAAAAAAGTTAGTATTTGGCCGAGATACCCTCTATTCTTGTCGGTTCTGACCGTTCTGACTAAGTTGCGGATGAGACCTCAAATTGCAATGCGCGTTCGTCGGAATCGCAGACATGCGGGTCAGACCAGCAGAAAAATTGAGGAATCTTGATTTAGAGACAAGATAGCCAGAAATTCGACATTTTTCAACGAATCTCGGCTATTTATAAACCGATCCTGAAATTCTTGGGTGGGTTCGTCAGGGCTCCAGACACTCAGCTGCCCCGCACCGGAAATTCAGAAAAAAGTTAGTATTTGGCCGAGATAACCTCGATTCTTGTCGGTTCTGACCGTTCTGACGGAGTTGCGGATGAGACCTCAAATTGCAATGCGCGTTCGTCGGAATCGCAGACATGCGGGTCGGACCAGCAGAAAAATTGAGGAATCTTGATTCAGAGACAAGATAGCCAGAAATTCGACATTTCTCAACGAATCTCGGCTATTTATGAACCGATCCTGAAATTCTTGGGTGGGTTTGACAGGGCTCCAGACACTCAGCTGCCCCGCACAGGAAATTCAGCAAAAAGTTAGTATTTGGCCGAGATACCCTCGATTTTTGTCGGTTCTGACCGTTCTGACCAAGTTGCGGATGAGACCTCAAATTGCAATGCGCGTTCGTCGGAATCGCAGACATGCGGGTCAGACCAGCAGAAAAATTGAGGAATCTTGATTTAGAGACAAGATAGCCAGAAATTCGACATTTTTCAACGAATCTCGGCTATTTATGAACCGATCCTGAAATTCTTGGGTGGGTTCGTCAGGGCTCCAGACACTCAGCTGCCCCGCACCGAAAATTCAGAAAAAAGTTAGTATTTGGCCGAGATACCCTCGATTCTTGTCGGTTCTGACCGTTCTGACCAAGTTGCGGATGAGACCTCAAATTGCAACGCGCGTTCGTCGGAATCGCAGACATGCGGGTCAGACCAGCAGAAAAATTGAGGAATCTTGATTTAGAGACAAGATAGCCAGAAATTCGACATTTTTCAGCAAATCTCGGCTATTTATGAACCGATCCTCAAATTCTTGGGTGAGTTCGACAGGGCTCCAGACACTCAGCTGCCCCGCACCGAAAATGCAGAAAAAAGTTAGTATTTGGCCGAGATACCCTCTATTCTTGTCGGTTCTGACCGTTCTGACTAAGTTGCGGATGAGACCTCAAATTGCAATGCGCGTTTGTCGGAATCGCAGACATGCGGGTCAGACCAGCAGAAAAATCGAGGAATCTTGATTTAGAGACAAGATAGCCAGAAATTCGACATTTGTCAACGAATCTCGGCTATTTATGAACCGATCCTGAAATTCTTGGTTGGATTCGTCAGGGCTCCAGACACTCAGCTGCCCCGCACCAAAAATTCAGAAAAAAGTTAGTATTTGGCCGAGATACCCTCGATTCTTGTCGGTTCTGACCGTTCTGACCAAGTTGCGGATGAGACCTCAAATTGCAATGCGCGTTCGTCGGAATCGCAGACATGCGGGTCGGACCAGCAGAGAAATTGAGGAATCTTGATTTAGAGACAAGATAGCCAGAAATTCGACATTTTTCAACGAATCTCGGCTATTTATGGACCGATCTGAAATTCTTGGGTGGGTTCGACAGGGCTCCAGACACTCAGCTGCCCCGCACCGAAAATTCAGAAAAAAGTTAGTATTTGGCCGAGATACCCTCTATTCTTGTCGGTTCTGACCGTTCTGACTAAGTTGCGGATGAGACCTCAAATTGCAATGCGCGTTCGTCGGAATCGCAGACATGCGGGTCAGACCAGCAGAAAAATTGAGGAATCTTGATTTAGAGACAAGATAGCCAGACATTCGACATTTTCCAGCAAATCTCGGCTCTTATGAACCGATCCTGAAATTCTTGGGTGGGTTCGACAGGGCTCCAGACACTCAGCTGCCCCGCACCGAAAATTCAGAAAAAAGTTAGTATTTGGCCGAGATACCCTCGATTCTTGTCGGTTCTGACCGTTCTGACCAAGTTGCGGATGAGACCTCAAATTGCAATGCGCGTTCGTCGGAATCGCAGACATGCGGGTCGGACCAGCAGAAAAATTGAGAAATCTTGATTTAGAGACAAGGTAGCCAGAAGTTCGACATTTTTCAACGAATCTCGGCTATTTATGAACCGATCCTGAAATTCTTGGGTGGGTTCGTCAGGGCTCCAGACACTCAGCTGCCCCGCACCGAAAATTCAAAAAAAAGTTAGTATTTGGCCGAGATACCCTCGATTCTTGTCGGTTCTGACCGTTCTGACCAAGTTGCGGATGAGACCTCAAATTGCAATGCGCGTTCGTCGGAATCGCAGACATGCGGGTCAGACCAGCAGAAAAATTGAGGAATCTTGATTTAGAGACAAGATAGCCAGAAATTCGACATTTTTCAACGAATCTCGGCTATTTGTAAACCGATCTTGAAATTCTTGGTTGGGTTCGTCAGGGCTCCAGACACTCAGCTGCCCCGCACCAAAAATTCAGAAAAAAGTTAGTATTTGGCCGGGATACCCTCGATTCTTGTCGGTTCTGACCGTTCTGACCAAGTCGCGGATGAAACGTCGAATTGCAATGCGCGTTCTTCGAAATCGCAGACATTCGGGTCAGACGAGCAGAAAAATTGAGAAATCTTGATTTAGAGACAAGGTAGCCAGAAATTCGACATTTTTCAACGAATCTCGGCTATTTATGAACCGATCCTGAAATTCTTGGGTGGGTTCGTCAGGGCTCCAGACACTCAGCTGCCCCGCACCGAAAATTCAAAAAAAAGTTAGTATTTGGCCGAGATACCCTCGATTCTTGTCGGTTCTGACCGTTCTGACCAAGTTGCGGATGAGACCTCAAATTGCAATGCGCGTTCGTCGGAATCGCAGACATGCGGGTCAGACCAGCAGAAAAATTGAGGAATCTTGATTTAGAGACAAGATAGCCAGAAATTCGACATTTTTCAACAAATCTCGGCTATTTATGAACCGATCCTGAAATTCTTGGGTGGGTTCGACAGGGCTCCAGACACTCAGCTGCCCCGCACCGAAAATTCAGAAAAAAGTTAGTATTTGGCCGAAATCCCCCTATTCTTGTCGGTTCTGACCGTTCTGACTAAGTTGCGGATGAGACCTCAAATTGCAATGTGCGTTTGTCGGAATCGCAGACATGCGGGTCAGACCAGCAGAGAAATCGAGGAATCTTGATTTACAGACAAGATAGCCAGAAATTCGACATTTGTCAACGAATCTCGGCTATTTATGAACCGATCCTGAAATTCTTGGTTGGATTCGTCAGGGCTCCAGACACTCAGCTGCCCCGCACCAAAAATTCAGAAAAAAGTTAGTATTTGGCCGAGATACCCTCGATTCTTGTCGGTTCTGACCGTTCTGACCAAGTTGCGGTTGAGACCTCAAATTGCAATGCGCGTTCGTCGGAATCGCAGACATGCGGGTCGGACCAGCAGAGAAATTGAGGAATCTTGATTTAGAGACAAGATAGCCAGAAATTCGACATTTTTCAACGAATCTCGGCTATTTATGGACCGATCTGAAATTCTTAGGTGGGTTCGACAGGGCTCCAGACACTCAGCTGCCCCGCACCGAAAATTCAGAAAAAAGTTAGTATTTGGCCGAGATACCCTCTATTCTTGTCGGTTCTGACCGTTCTGACTAAGTTGCGGATGAGACCTCAAATTGCAATGCGCGTTCGTCGGAATCGCAGACATGCGGGTCAGACCAGCAGAAAAATTGAGGAATCTTGATTCAGAGACAAGATAGCCAGAAATTCGACATTTTTCAACGAATCTCGGCTATTTATGAACCGATCCTGAAATTCTTGGGTGGGTTCGACAGGGCTCCAGACACTCAGCTGCCCCGCACAGGAAATCCAGCAAAAAGTTAGTATTTGGCCGAGATACCCTCGATTCTTGTCGGTTCTGACCGTTCTGACCAAGTTGCGGATGAGACCTCAAATTGCAATGCGCGTTCGTCGGAATCGCAGACATGCGGGTCGGACCAGCAGAAAAATTGAGGAATCTTGATTTAGAGACAAGATAGCCAGAAATTCGACATTTTTCAACGAATCTCGACTATTTATAAACCGATCTTGAAATTCTTGGGTGGGTTCGTCAGGGCTCCAGACACTCAGCTGCCCCGCACCGAAAATTCAGAAAAAAGTTAGTATTTGGCCGAGATACCCTCGATTCTTGTCGGTTCTGACCGTTCTGACCAAGTTGCGGATGAGACCTCAAATTGCAATGCGCGTTCGTCGGAATCGCAGACATGCGGGTCGGACCAGCAGAAAAATTGAGGAATCTTGATTTAGAGACAAGATAGCCAGAAATTCGACATTTTTCAACGAATCTCGGCTATTTATGAACCGATCCTGAAATTCTTGGGTGGGTTCGACAGGGCTCCAGACACTCAGCTGCCCCGCACAGAAAATTCAGAAAAAAGTTAGTATTTGGCCGGGATACCCTCGATTCTTGTCGGTTCTGACCGTTCTGACCAAGTCGCGGATGAAACGTCGAATTGCAATGCGCGTTCTTCGGAATCGCAGACATTCGGGTCAGACGAGCAGAAAAATTGAGAAATCTTGATTTAGAGACAAGGTAGCCAGAAATTCGACATTTTTCAACGAATCTCGGCTATTTATGAACCGATCCTGAAATTCTTGGGTGGGTTTGTCAGGGCTCCAGACACTCAGCTGCCCCGCACCGAGAATTCAAAAAAAAGTTAGTATTTGGCCGAGATACCCTCGATTCTTGTCGGTTCTGACCGTTCTGACCAAGTTGCGGATGAGACCTCAAATTGCAATGCGCGTTCGTCGGAATCGCAGACATGCGGGTCGGACCAGCAGAGAAATTGAGGAATCTTGATTTAGAGACAAGATAGCCAGAAATTCGACATTTTTCAACGAATCTCGGCTATTTATGAATCGATCCTGAAATTCTTGGGTGGGTTCGTCAGGGCTCCAGACACTCAGCTGCCCCGCACCGAAAATTCAGAAAAAAGTTAGTATTTGGCCGAGATACCCTCGATTCTTGTCGGTTCTGACCGTTCTGACCAAGTTGCGGATGAGACCTCAAATTGCAACGCGCGTTCGTCGGAATCGCAGACATGCGGGTCAGACCAGCAGAAAAATTGAGGAATCTTGATTTAGAGACAAGATAGCCAGAAATTCGACATTTTTCAGCAAATCTCGGCTATTTATGAACCGATCCTGAAATTCTTGGGTGGGTTCGACAGGGCTCCAGACACTCAGCTGCCCCGCACCGAAAATTCAGAAAAAAGTTAGTATTTGGCCGAGATAGCCTCTATTCTTGTCGGTTCTGACCGTTCTGACTAAGTTGCGGATGAGACCTCAAATTGCAATGCGCGTTTGTCGGAATCGCAGACATGCGGGTCAGACCAGCAGAAAAATCGAGGAATCTTGATTTAGAGACAAGATAGCCAGAAATTCGACATTTGTCAACGAATCTCGGCTATTTATGAACCGATCCTGAAATTCTTGGTTGGATTCGTCAGGGCTCCAGACACTCAGCTGCCCCGCACCAAAAATTCAGAAAAAAGTTAGTATTTGGCCGAGATACCCTCGATTCTTGTCGGTTCTGACCGTTCTGACCAAGTTGCGGATGAGACCTCAAATTGCAATGCGCGTTCGTCGGAATCGCAGACATGCGGGTCGGACCAGCAGAGAAATTGAGGAATCTTGATTTAGAGACAAGATAGCCAGAAATTCGACATTTTTCAACGAATCTCGGCTATTTATGAACCGATCCTGAAATTCTTGGGTGGGTTCGACAGGGCTCCAGACACTCAGCTGCCCCGCACCGAAAATTCAGAAAAAAGTTAGTATTTGGCCGAGATACCCTCTATTCTTGTCGGTTCTGACCGTTCTGACTAAGTTGCGGATGAGACCTCAAATTGCAATGCGCGTTCGTCGGAATCGCAGACATGCGGGTCAGACCAGCAGAAAAATTGAGGAATCTTGATTCAGAGACAAGATAGCCAGAAATTCGACATTTTTCAACGAATCTCGGCTATTTATGAACCGATCCTGAAATTCTTGGGTGGGTTCGACAAGGGCTCCAGACACTCAGCTGCCTCGCACCGAAAATTCAGAAAAAAGTCGGTATTTGGCCGAGATACCCTCGATTCTTGTCGGTTCTGACCGTTCTGACCAAGTCGCGGATGTAACGTCGAATTGCGATGCGCGTTTTTCGGATTCGCAGACATTCGGGTCAGACGAGCGGAAAAATTGGGGAATCTTGATTTAGAGACAAGATAGGCAGAAATTCGACATTTTTCAACGAATCTCGGCTATTCGTGAACCGATCCTGAAATTCTTGGGTGGGTTCGTCAGGGCTCCAGACACTCAGCTGCCCCGCACCGAAAATTCAGAAAAAAGTTAGTATTTGGCCGAGATACCCTTGATTCTTGTCGGTTCTGACCGTTCTGACCAAGTTGCGGATGAGACCTCAAATTGCAATGCGCGTTCGTCGGAATCGCAGACATGCGGGTCAGACCAGCAGAAAAATTGAGGAATCTTGATTTAGAGACAAGATAGCCAAACATTCGACATTTTCCAGCAAATCTCGGCTCTTATGAACCGATCCTGAAATTCTTGGGTGGGTTCGACAGGGCTCCAGACACTCAGCTGCCCCGCACCGAAAATTCAGAAAAAAGTTAGTATTTGGCCGAGATACCCTCGATTCTTGTCGGTTCTGACCGTTCTGACCAAGTTGCGGATGAGACCTCAAATTGCAATGCGCGTTCGTCGGAATCGCAGACATGCGGGTCGGACCAGCAGAAAAATTGAGAAATCTTGATTTAGAGACAAGGTAGCCAGAAATTCGACATTTTTCAACGAATCTCGGCTATTTATGAACCGATCCTGAAATTCTTGGGTGGGTTCGACAGGGCTCCAGACACTCAGCTGCCCCGCACAGAAAATTCAGAAAAAAGTTAGTATTTGGCCGAGATACCCTCGATTCTTGTCGGTTCTGACCGTTCTGACCAAGTTGCGGATGAGACCTCAAATTGCAATGCGCGTTCGTCGGAATCGCAGACATGCGGGTCAGACCAGCAGAAAAATTGAGGAATCTTGATTCAGAGACAAGATAGCCAGAAATTCGACATTTTTCAACGAATCTCGGCTATTTATTAACCGATCCTGAAATTCTTGGGTGGGTTCGACAGGGCTCCAGACACTCAGCTGCCTCGCACCGAAAATTCAGAAAAAAGTTAGTATTTGGCCGAGATACCCTCGATTCTTGTCGGTTCTGACCGTTCTGACCAAGTCGCGGATGTAACGTCGAATTGCGATGCGCGTTCTTCGGATTCGCAGACATTCGGGTCAGACGAGCGGAAAAATTGAGGAATCTTGATTTAGAGACAAGATAGGCAGAAATTCGACATTTTTCAACGAATCTCGGCTATTCGTGAACCGATCCTGAAATTCTTGGGTGGGTTCGTCAGGGCTCCAGACACTCAGCTGCCCCGCACCGAAAATTCAGAAAAAAGTTAGTATTTGGCCGAGATACCCTCTATTCTTGTCGGTTCTGACCGTTCTGACTAAGTTGCGGATGAGACCTCAAATTGCAATGCGCGTTCGTCGGAATCGCAGACATGCGGGTCAGACCAGCAGAAAAATTGAGGAATCTTGATTTAGAGACAAGATAGCCAGAAATTCGACATTTTTCAACGAATCTCGGCTATTTATAAACCGATCTTGAAATTCTTGGGTGGGTTCGTCAGGGCTCCAGACACTCAGCTGCCCCGCACCGAAAATTCAGAAAAAAGTTAGTATTTGGCCGAGATACCCTCGATTCTTGTCGGTTCTGACCGTTCTGACCAAGTTGCGGATGAGACCTCAAATTGCAATGCGCGTTCGTCGGAATCGCAGACATGCGGGTCGGACCAGCAGAAAAATTGAGGAATCTTGATTTAGAGACAAGATAGCCAGAAATTCGACATTTTTCAACGAATCTCGGCTATTTATGAACCGATCCTGAAATTCTTGGGTGGGTTCGACAGGGCTCCAGACACTCAGCTGCCCCGCACAGAAAATTCAGAAAAAAGTTAGTATTTGGCCGGGATACCCTCGATTCTTGTCGGTTCTGACCGTTCTGACCAAGTCGCGGATGAAACGTCGAATTGCAATGCGCGTTCTTCGGAATCGCAGACATTCGGGTCAGACGAGCAGAAAAATTGAGAAATCTTGATTTAGAGACAAGGTAGCCAGAAATTCGACATTTTTCAACGAATCTCGGCTATTTATGAACCGATCCTGAAATTCTTGGGTGGGTTCGTCAGGGCTCCAGACACTCAGCTGATCCGCACCGAAAATTCAAAAAAAAGTTAGTATTTGGCCGAGATACCCTCGATTCTTGTCGGTTCTGACCGTTCTGACCAAGTTGCGGATGAGACCTCAAATTGCAATGCGCGTTCGTCGGAATCGCAGACATGCGGGTCGGACCAGCAGAGAAATTGAGGAATCTTGATTTAGAGACAAGATAGCCAGAAATTCGACATTTTTCAACGAATCTCGGCTATTTATGAACCGATCCTGAAATTCTTGGGTGGGTTCGACAGGGCTCCAGACACTTAGCTGCCCCGCACCGAAAATTCAGAAAAAAGTTAGTATTTGGCCGAGATACCCTCTATTCTTGTCGGTTCTGACCGTTCTGACTAAGTTGCGGATGAGACCTCAAATTGCGATGCGCGTTCGTCGGAATCGCAGACATGCGGGTCAGACCAGCAGAAAAATTGAGGAATCTTGATTCAGAGACAAGATAGCCAGAAATTCGACATCTTTCAACGAATCTCGGCTATTTATGAACCGATCCTGAAATTCTTGGGTGGGTTCGACAGGGCTCCAGACACTCAGCTGCCCCGCACCGAAAATTCAGAAAAAAGTTAGTATTTGGCCGAAATACCCTCTATTCTTGTCGGTTCTGACCGTTCTGACTAAGTTGCGGATGAGACCTCAAATTGCAATGCGCGTTTGTCGGAATCGCAGACATGCAGGTCAGACCAGCAGAAAAATCGAGGAATCTTGATTTAGAGACAAGATAGCCAGAAATTCGACATTTGTCAACGAATCTCGGCTATTTATGAACCGATCCTGAAATTCTTGGTTGGATTCGTCAGGGCTCCAGACACTCAGCTGCCCCGCACCAAAAATTCAGAAAAAAGTTAGTATTTGGCCGAGATACCCTTGATTCTTGTCGGTTCTGACCGTTCTGACCAAGTTGCGGATGAGACCTCAAATTGCAATGCGCGTTCGTCGGAATCGCAGACATGCGGGTCAGACCAGCAGAAAAATTGAGGAATCTTGATTTAGAGACAAGATAGCCAAACATTCGACATTTTCCAGCAAATCTCGGCTCTTATGAACCGATCCTGAAATTCTTGGGTGGGTTCGACAGGGCTCCAGACACTCAGCTGCCCCGCACCGAAAATTCAGAAAAAAGTTAGTATTTGGCCGAGATACCCTCGATTCTTGTCGGTTCTGACCGTTCTGACCAAGTTGCGGATGAGACCTCAAATTGCAATGCGCGTTCGTCGGAATCGCAGACATGCGGGTCGGACCAGCAGAAAAATTGAGAAATCTTGATTTAGAGACAAGGTAGCCAGAAATTCGACATTTTTCAACGAATCTCGGCTATTTATGAACCGATCCTGAAATTCTTGGGTGGGTTCGTCAGGGCTCCAGACACTCAGCTGCCCCGCACCGAAAATTCAAAAAAAAGTTAGTATTTGGCCGAGATACCCTCGATTCTTGTCGGTTCTGACCGTTCTGACCAAGTTGCGGATGAGACCTCAAATTGCAATGCGCGTTCGTCGAAATCGCAGACATGCGGGTCAGACCAGCAGAAAAATTGAGGAATCTTGATTTAGTGACAAGATAGCCAGAAATTCGACATTTTTCAACGAATCTTGGCTATTTGTGAACCGATCTTGAAATTCTTGGTTGGGTTCGTCAGGGCTCCAGACACTCAGCTGCCCCGCACCAAAAATTCAGAAAAAAGTTAGTATTTGGCCGGGATACCCTCGATTCTTGTCGGTTCTGACCGTTCTGACCAAGTCGCGGATGAAACGTCGAATTGCAATGCGCGTTCTTCGGAATCGCAGACATTCGGGTCAGACGAGCAGAAAAATTGAGAAATCTTGATTTAGAGACAAGGTAGCCAGAAATTCGACATTTTTCAACGAATCTCGGCTATTTATGAACCGATCCTGAAATTCTTGGGTGGGTTCGTGAGGGCTCCAGACACTCAGCTGCCCCGCACCGAAAATTCAAAAAAAAGTTAGTATTTGGCCGAGATACCCTCGATTCTTGTCGGTTCTGACCGTTCTGACCAAGTTGCGGATGAGACCTCAAATTGCAATGCGCGTTCGTCGGAATCGCAGACATGCGGGTCAGACCAGCAGAAAAATTGAGGAATCTTGATTTAGAGACAAGATAGCCAGAAATTCGACATTTTTCAACAAATCTCGGCTATTTATGAACCGATCCTGAAATTCTTGGGTGGGTTCGACAGGGCTCCAGACACTCAGCTGCCCCGCACCGAAAATTCAGAAAAAAGTTAGTATTTGGCCGAAATACCCTCTATTCTTGTCGGTTCTGACCGTTCTGACTAAGTTGCGGATGAGACCTCAAATTGCAATGCGCGTTCGTCGGAATCGCAGACATGCGGGTCAGACCAGCAGAAAAATTGAGGAATCTTGATTCAGAGACAAGATAGCCAGAAATTCGACATTTTTCAACGAATCTCGGCTATTTATTAACCGATCCTGAAATTCTTGGGTGGGTTCGACAGGGCTCCAGACACTCAGCTGCCTCGCACCGAAAATTCAGAAAAAAGTTAGTATTTGGCCGAGATACCCTCGATTCTTGTCGGTTCTGACCGTTCTGACCAAGTCGCGGATGTAACGTCGAATTGCGATGCGCGTTCTTCGGATTCGCAGACATTCGGGTCAGACGAGCGGAAAAATTGAGGAATCTTGATTTAGAGACAAGATAGGCAGAAATTCGACATTTTTC
This sequence comes from Diprion similis, assembly GCF_021155765.1. Classification (NCBI taxonomy): domain Eukaryota; kingdom Metazoa; phylum Arthropoda; class Insecta; order Hymenoptera; family Diprionidae; genus Diprion; species Diprion similis. The sequence continues at coordinate 13,086,022 of NC_060115.1, read as the reverse complement.
AACGAATCTCGGCTATTCGTGAACCGATCCTGAAATTCTTGGGTGGGTTCGTCAGGGCTCCAGACACTCAGCTGCCCCGCACCGAAAATTCAGAAAAAAGTTAGTATTTGGCCGAGATACCCTCTATTCTTGTCGGTTCTGACCGTTCTGACTAAGTTGCGGATGAGACCTCAAATTGCAATGCGCGTTCGTCGGAATCGCAGACATGCGGGTCAGACCAGCAGAAAAATTGAGGAATCTTGATTTAGAGACAAGATAGCCAGAAATTCGACATTTTTCAACGAATCTCGGCTATTTATAAACCGATCTTGAAATTCTTGGGTGGGTTCGTCAGGGCTCCAGACACTCAGCTGCCCCGCACCGAAAATTCAGAAAAAAGTTAGTATTTGGCCGAGATACCCTCGATTCTTGTCGGTTCTGACCGTTCTGACCAAGTTGCGGATGAGACCTCAAATTGCAATGCGCGTTCGTCGGAATCGCAGACATGCGGGTCGGACCAGCAGAAAAATTGAGGAATCTTGATTTAGAGACAAGATAGCCAGAAATTCGACATTTTTCAACGAATCTCGGCTATTTATGAACCGATCCTGAAATTCTTGGGTGGGTTCGACAGGGCTCCAGACACTCAGCTGCCCCGCACAGAAAATTCAGAAAAAAGTTAGTATTTGGCCGGGATACCCTCGATTCTTGTCGGTTCTGACCGTTCTGACCAAGTCGCGGATGAAACGTCGAATTGCAATGCGCGTTCTTCGGAATCGCAGACATTCGGGTCAGACGAGCAGAAAAATTGAGGAATCTTGATTTAGAGACAAGATAGCCAGAAATTCGACATTTGTCAACGAATCTCGGCTATTTATGAACCCACCCTGAAATTCTTGGTTGGATTCGTCAGGGCTCCAGACACTCAGCTGCCCCGCACCAAAAATTCAGAAAAAAGTTAGTATTTGGCCGAGATACCCTCGATTCTTGTCGGTTCTGACCGTTCTGACCAAGTTGCGGATGAGACCTCAAATTGCAATGCGCGTTCGTCGGAATCGCAGACATGCGGGTCGGACCAGCAGAGAAATTGAGGAATCTTGATTTAGAGACAAGATAGCCAGAAATTCGACATTTTTCAACGAATCTCGGCTATTTATGAACCGATCCTGAAATTCTTGGGTGGGTTCGACAGGGCTCCAGACACTCAGCTGCCCCGCACCGAAAATTCAGAAAAAAGTTAGTATTTGGCCGAGATACCCTCTATTCTTGTCGGTTCTGACCGTTCTGACTAAGTTGCGGATGAGACCTCAAATTGCAATGCGCGTTCGTCGGAATCGCAGACATGCGGGTCAGACCAGCAGAAAAATTGAGGAATCTTGATTCAGAGACAAGATAGCCAGAAATTCGACATTTTTCAACGAATCTCGGCTATTTATGAACCGATCCTGAAATTCTTGGGTGGGTTCGACAGGGCTCCAGACACTCAGCTGCCCCGCACAGGAAATCCAGCAAAAAGTTAGTATTTGGCCGAGATACCCTCGATTCTTGTCGGTTCTGACCGTTCTGACCAAGTTGCGGATGAGACCTCAAATTGCAATGCGCGTTCGTCGGAATCGCAGACATGCGGGTCGGACCAGCAGAAAAATTGAGGAATCTTGATTTAGAGACAAGATAGCCAGAAATTCGACATTTTTCAACGAATCTCGGCTATTTATAAACCGATCTTGAAATTCTTGGGTGGGTTCGTCAGGGCTCCAGACACTCAGCTGCCCCGCACCGAAAATTCAGAAAAAAGTTAGTATTTGGCCGAGATACCCTCGATTCTTGTCGGTTCTGACCGTTCTGACCAAGTTGCGGATGAGACCTCAAATTGCAATGCGCGTTCGTCGGAATCGCAGACATGCGGGTCGGACCAGCAGAAAAATTGAGGAATCTTGATTTAGAGACAAGATAGCCAGAAATTCGACATTTTTCAACGAATCTCGGCTATTTATGAACCGATCCTGAAATTCTTGGGTGGGTTCGACAGGGCTCCAGACACTCAGCTGCCCCGCACCGAAAATTCAAAAAAAAGTTAGTATTTGGCCGGGATACCCTCGATTCTTGTCGGTTCTGACCGTTCTGACCAAGTCGCGGATGAAACGTCGAATTGCAATGCGCGTTCTTCGGAATCGCAGACATTCGGGTCAGACGAGCAGAAAAATTGAGAAATCTTGATTTAGAGACAAGGTAGCCAGAAATTCGACATTTTTCAACGAATCTCGGCTATTTATGAACCGATCCTGAAATTCTTGGGTGGGTTCGTCAGGGCTCCAGACACTCAGCTGCCCCGCACCGAAAATTCAAAAAAAAGTTAGTATTTGGCCGAGATACCCTCGATTCTTGTCGGTTCTGACCGTTCTGACCAAGTTGCGGATGAGACCTCAAATTGCAATGCGCGTTCGTCGGAATCGCAGACATGCGGGTCAGACCAGCAGAAAAATTGAGGAATCTTGATTTAGAGACAAGATAGCCAGAAATTCGACATTTTTCAACGAATCTCGGCTATTTGTGAACCGATCTTGAAATTCTTGGTTGGGTTCGTCAGGGCTCCAGACACTCAGCTGCCCCGCACAGAAAATTCAGGAAAAAGTTAGTATTTGGCCGAGATACCCTCGATTCTTGTCGGTTCTGACCGTTCTGACCAAGTCGCGGATGAAACGTCGAATTGCAATGCGCGTTCTTCGGAATCGCAGACATTCGGGTCAGACGAGCAGAAAAATTGAGGAATCTTGATTTAGAGACAAGGTAGCCAGAAATTCGACATTTTTCAACGAATCTCGGCTATTTATGAACCGATCCTGAAATTCTTGGTTGGGTCCGTCAGGGCTCCAGACACTCAGCTGCCCCGCACCAAAAATTCAGAAAAAAGTTAGTATTTGGCCGAGATACCCTCGATTCTTGTCGGTTCTGACCGTTCTGACCAAGTCGCGGATGAAACGTCGAATTGCAATGCGCGTTCTTCGGAATCGCAGACATTCGGGTCAGACGAGCAGAAAAATTGAGGAATCTTGATTTAGAGACAAGGTAGCCAGAAATTCGACATTTTTCAACGAATCTCGGCTATTTATGAACCGATTCTGAAATTCTTGGGTGGGTTCGACAGGGCTCCAGACACTCAGCTGCCCCGCACAGAAAATTCAGAAAAAAGTAAGTATTTGGCCGAGATATCCTCGATTCTTGTCGGTTCTGACCGTTCTGACCAAGTTGCGGATGAGACCTCAAATTGCAATGCGCGTTCGTCGGAATCGCAGACATGCGGGTCGGACCAGCAGAAAAATTGAGGAATCTTGATTTAGAGACAAGATAGCCAGAAATTCGACATTTTTCAACGAATCTCGGCTATTTATGAACCGATCCTGAAATTCTTGGGTGGGTTCGACAGGGCTCCAGACACTCAGCTGCCCCGCACAGAAAATTCAGAAAAAAGTTAGTATTTGGCCGGGATACCCTCGATTCTTGTCGGTTCTGACCGTTCTGACCAAGTCGCGGATGAAACGTCGAATTGCAATGCGCGTTCTTCGGAATCGCAGACATTCGGGTCAGACGAGCAGAAAAATTGAGAAATCTTGATTTAGAGACAAGGTAGCCAGAAATTCGACATTTTTCAACGAATCTCGGCTATTTATGAACCGATCCTGAAATTCTTGGGTGGGTTCGTCAGGGCTCCAGACACTCAGCTGCCCCGCACCGAAAATTCAAAAAAAAGTTAGTATTTGGCCGAGATACCCTCGATTCTTGTCGGTTCTGACCGTTCTGACCAAGTTGCGGATGAGACCTCAAATTGCAATGCGCGTTCGTCGGAATCGCAGACATGCGGGTCAGACCAGCAGAAAAATTGAGGAATCTTGATTTAGAGACAAGATAGCCAGAAATTCGACATTTTTCAACGAATCTCGGCTATTTATGAACCGATCCTGAAATTCTTGGGTGGGTTCGACAGGGCTCCAGACACTCAGCTGCCCCGCACCGAAAATTCAGAAAAAAGTTAGTATTTGGCCGAGATACCCTCTATTCTTGTCGGTTCTGACCGTTCTGACTAAGTTGCGGATGAGACCTCAAATTGCAATGCGCGTTCGTCGGAATCGCAGACATGCGGGTCAGACCAGCAGAAAAATTGAGGAATCTTGATTCAGACACAAGATAGCCAGAAATTCGACATTTTTCAACGAATCTCGGCTATTTATGAACCGATCCTGAAATTCTTGGGTGGGTTCGACAGGGCTCCAGACACTCAGCTGCCTCGCACCGAAAATTCAGAAAAAAGTTAGTATTTGGCCGAGATACCCTCGATTCTTGTCGGTTCTGACCGTTCTGACCAAGTCGCGGATGTAACGTCGAATTGCGATGCGCGTTCTTCGGATTCGCAGACATTCGGGTCAGACGAGCGGAAAAATTGAGGAATCTTGATTTAGAGACAAGATAGGCAGAAATTCGACATTTTTCAACGAATCTCGGCTATTCGTGAACCGATCCTGAAATTCTTGGGTGGGTTCGTCAGGGCTCCAGACACTCAGCTGCCCCGCACCGAAAATTCAGAAAAAAGTTAGTATTTGGCCGAGATACCCTCGATTCTTGTCGGTTCCGACCGTTCTGACCAAGTTGCGGATGAGACCTTAAATTGCAATGCGCGTTCGTCGGAATCGCAGACATGCGGGTCAGACCAGCAGAAAAATTGAGGAATCTTGATTTAGAGACAAGATAGCCAGAAATTCGACTTTTTTCAACAAATCTCGGCTATTTATAAACCGATCCTGAAATTCTTGGGGGGGTTCGACAGGGCTCCAGACACTCAGCTGCCCCGCACCGAAAATTCAGAAAAAAGTCAGTATTTGGCCGAGATACCCTCTATTCTTGTCGGTTCTGACCGTTCTGACTAAGTTGCGGATGAGACCTCAAATTGCAATGCGCGTTCGTCGGAATCGCAGACATGCGGGTCAGACCAGCAGAAAAATTGAGGAATCTTGACTTAGAGACAAGATAGCCAGAAATTCGACATTTTTCAACGAATCTCGGCTATTTATGAACCGATCCTGAAATTCATGGGTGGGTTCGTCAGGGCTCCAGACACTCAGCTGCCCCGCACCGAAAATTCAGAAAAAAGTTAGTATTTGGCCGAGATACCCTCGATTCTTGTCGGTTCTGACCGTTCTGACCAAGTTGCGGATGAGACCTCAAATTGCAACGCGCGTTCGTCGGAATCGCAGACATGCGGGTCAGACCAGCAGAAAAATTGAGGAATCTTGATTTAGAGACAAGATAGCCAGAAATTCGACATTTTTCAGCGAATCTCGGCTATTTATGAACCGATCCTGAAATTCTTGGGTGGGTTCGACAGGGCTCCAGACACTCAGCTGCCCCGCACCGAAAATTCAGAAAAAAGTTAGTATTTGGCCGAGATACCCTCTATTCTTGTCGGTTCTGACCGTTCTGACTAAGTTGCGGATGAGACCTCAAATTGCAATGCGCGTTTGTCGGAATCGCAGACATGCGGGTCAGACCAGCAGAAAAATCGAGGAATCTTGATTTAGAGACAAGATAGCCAGAAATTCGACATTTGTCATCGAATCTCGGCTATTTATGAACCGATCCTGAAATTCTTGGTTGGATTCGTCAGGGCTCCAGACACTCAGCTGCCCCGCACCAAAAATTCAGAAAAAAGTTAGTATTTGGCCGAGATACCCTCGATTCTTGTCGGTTCTGACCGTTCTGACCAAGTTGCGGATGAGACCTCAAATTGCAATGCGCGTTCGTCGGAATCGCAGACATGCGGGTCGGACCAGCAGAGAAATTGAGGAATCTTGATTTAGAGACAAGATAGCCAGAAATTCGACATTTTTCAACGAATCTCGGCTATTTATGAACCGATCCTGAAATTCTTGGGTGGGTTCGACAGGGCTCCAGACACTCAGCTGCCCCGCACCGAAAATTCAGAAAAAAGTTAGTATTTGGCCGAGATACCCTCTATTCTTGTCGGTTCTGACCGTTCTGACTAAGTTGCGGATGAGACCTCAAATTGCAATGCGCGTTCGTCGGAATCGCAGACATGCGGGTCAGACCAGCAGAAAAATTGAGGAATCTTGATTCAGAGACAAGATAGCCAGAAATTCGACATTTTTCAACGAATCTCGGCTATTTATAAACCGATCCTGAAATTCTTGGGTGGGTTCGACAGGGATCCAGACACTCAGCTGCCCCGCACAGGAAATCCAGCAAAAAGTTAGTATTTGGCCGAGATACCCTCGATTCTTGTCGGTTCTGACCGTTCTGACCAAGTTGCGGATGAGACCTCAAATTGCAATGCGCGTTCGTCGGAATCGCAGACATGCGGGTCGGACCAGCAGAAAAATTGAGGAATCTTGATTTAGAGACAAGATAGCCAGAAATTCGACATTTTTCAACAAATCTCGGCTATTTTTAAACCGATCTTGAAATTCTTGGGTGGGTTCGTCAGGGCTCCAGACACTCAGCTGCCCCGCACCGAAAATTCAGAAAAAAGTTAGTATTTGGCCGAGATACCCTCGATTCTTGTCGGTTCTGACCGTTCTGACCAAGTTGCGGATGAGACCTCAAATTGCAATGCGCGTTCGTCGGAATCGCAGACATGCGGGTCGGACCAGCAGAAAAATTGAGGAATCTTGATTTAGAGACAAGATAGCCAGAAATTCGACATTTTTCAACGTATCTCGGCTATTTATGAACCGATCCTGAAATTCTTGGGTGGGTTCGACAGGGCTCCAGACACTCAGCTGCCTCGCACCGAAAATTCAGAAAAAAGTTGGTATTTGGCCGAGATACCCTCGATTCTTGTCGGTTCTGACCGTTCTGACCAAGTCGCGGATGTAACGTCGAATTGCGATGCGCGTTCTTCGGATTCGCAGACATTCGGGTCAGACGAGCGGAAAAATTGGGGAATCTTGATTTAGAGACAAGATAGGCAGAAATTCGACATTTTTCAACGAATCTCGGCTATTCGTGAACCGATCCTGAAATTCTTGGGTGGGTTCGTCAGGGCTCCAGACACTCAGCTGCCCCGCACCGAAAATTCAGAAAAAAGTTAGTATTTGGCCGAGATACCCTTGATTCTTGTCGGTTCTGACCGTTCTGACCAAGTTGCGGATGAGACCTCAAATTGCAATGCGCGTTCGTCGGAATCGCAGACATGCGGGTCAGACCAGCAGAAAAATTGAGGAATCTTGATTTAGAGACAAGATAGCCAGACATTCGACATTTTCCAGCAAATCTCGGCTCTTATGAACCGATCCTGAAATTCTTGGGTGGGTTCGACAGGGCTCCAGACACTCAGCTGCCCCGCACCGAAAATTCAGAAAAAAGTTAGTATTTGGCCGAGATACCCTCTATTCTTGTCGGTTCTGACCGTTCTGACTAAGTTGCGGATGAGACCTCAAATTGCAATGCGCGTTCGTCGGAATCGCAGACATGCGGGTCAGACCAGCAGAAAAATTGAGGAATCTTGATTCAGACACAAGATAGCCAGAAATTCGACATTTTTCAACGAATCTCGGCTATTTATGAACCGATCCTGAAATTCTTGGGTGGGTTCGACAGGGCTCCAGACACTCAGCTGCCTCGCACCGAAAATTCAGAAAAAAGTTAGTATTTGGCCGAGATACCCTCGATTCTTGTCGGTTCTGACCGTTCTGACCAAGTCGCGGATGTAACGTCGAATTGCGATGCGCGTTCTTCGGATTCGCAGACATTCGGGTCAGACGAGCGGAAAAATTGAGAAATCTTGATTTAGAGACAAGATAGGCAGAAATTCGACATTTTTCAACGAATCTCGGCTATTCGTGAACCGATCCTGAAATTCTTGGGTGGGTTCGTCAGGGCTCCAGACACTCAGCTGCCCCGCACCGAAAATTCAGAAAAAAGTTAGTATTTGGCCGAGATACCCTCGATTCTTGTCGGTTCCGACCGTTCTGACCAAGTTGCGGATGAGACCTTAAATTGCAATGCGCGTTCGTCGGAATTGCCGACATGCGGGTCAGACCAGCAGAAAAATTGAGGAATCTTGATTTAGAGACAAGATAGCCAGAAATTCGACTTTTTTCAACAAATCTCGGCTATTTATGAACCGATCCTGAAATTCTTGGGTGGGTTCGACAGGGCTCCAGACACTCAGCTGCCCCGCACCGAAAATTCAGAAAAAAGTTAGTATTTGGCCGAGATACCCTCTATTCTTGTCGGTTCTGACCGTTCTGACTAAGTTTCGGATGAGACCTCAAATTGCAATGCGCGTTCGTCGGAATCGCAGACATGCGGGTCAGACCAGCAGAAAAATTGAGGAATCTTGATTTAGAGACAAGATAGCCAGAAATTCGACATTTTTCAACGAATCTCGGCTATTTATGAACCGATCCTGAAATTCATGGGTGGGTTCGTCAGGGCTCCAGACACTCAGCTGCCCCGCACCGAAAATTCAGAAAAAAGTTAGTATTTGGCCGAGATACCCTCGATTCTTGTCGGTTCTGACCGTTCTGACCAAGTTGCGGATGAGACCTCAAATTGCAACGCGCGTTCGTCGGAATCGCAGACATGCGGGTCAGACCAGCAGAAAAATTGAGGAATCTTGATTTAGAGACAAGATAGCCAGAAATTCGACATTTTTCAGCGAATCTCGGCTATTTATGAACCGATCCTGAAATTCTTGGGTGGGTTCGACAGGGCTCCAGACACTCAGCTGCCCCGCACCGAAAATTCAGAAAAAAGTTAGTATTTGGCCGAGATACCCTCTATTCTTGTCGGTTCTGACCGTTCTGACTAAGTTGCGGATGAGACCTCAAATTGCAATGCGCGTTTGTCGGAATCGCAGACATGCGGGTCAGACCAGCAGAAAAATCGAGGAATCTTGATTTAGAGACAAGATAGCCAGAAATTCGACATTTGTCAACGAATCTCGGCTATTTATGAACCGATCCTGAAATTCTTGGTTGGATTCGTCAGGGCTCCAGACACTCAGCTGCCCCGCACCAAAAATTCAGAAAAAAGTTAGTATTTGGCCGAGATACCCTCGATTCTTGTCGGTTCTGACCGTTCTGACCAAGTTGCGGATGAGACCTCAAATTGCAATGCGCGTTCGTCGGAATCGCAGACATGCGGGTCGGACCAGCAGAGAAATTGAGGAATCTTGATTTAGAGACAAGATAGCCAGAAATTCGACATTTTTCAACGAATCTCGGCTATTTATGAACCGATCCTGAAATTCTTGGGTGGGTTCGACAGGGCTCCAGACACTCAGCTGCCCCGCACCGAAAATTCAGAAAAAAGTTAGTATTTGGCCGAGATACCCTCTATTCTTGTCGGTTCTGACCGTTCTGACTAAGTTGCGGATGAGACCTCAAATTGCAATGCGCGTTCGTCGGAATCGCAGACATGCGGGTCAGACCAGCAGAAAAATTGAGGAATCTTGATTCAGAGACAAGATAGCCAGAAATTCGACATTTTTCAACGAATCTCGGCTATTTATGAACCGATCCTGAAATTCTTGGGTGGGTTCGACAGGGATCCAGACACTCAGCTGCCCCGCACAGGAAATCCAGCAAAAAGTTAGTATTTGGCCGAGATACCCTCGATTCTTGTCGGTTCTGACCGTTCTGACCAAGTTGCGGATGAGACCTCAAATTGCAATGCGCGTTCGTCGGAATCGCAGACATGCGGGTCGGACCAGCAGAAAAATTGAGAAATCTTGATTCAGAGACAAGATAGCCAGAAATTCGACATTTTTCAACGAATCTCGGCTATTTATGAACCGATCCTGAAATTCTTGGGTGGGTTCGACAGGGCTCCAGACACTCAGCTGCCCCGCACAGGAAATCCAGCAAAAAGTTAGTATTTGGCCGAGATACCCTCGATTCTTGTCGGTTCTGACCGTTCTGACCAAGTTGCGGATGAGACCTCAAATTGCAATGCGCGTTCGTCGGAATCGCAGACATGCGGGTCGGACCAGCAGAAAAATTGAGGAATCTTGATTTAGAGACAAGATAGCCAGAAATTCGACATTTTTCAACGAATCTCGGCTATTTATAAACCGATCTTGAAATTCTTGGGTGGGTTCGTCAGGGCTCCAGACACTCAGCTGCCCCGCACCGAAAATTCAGAAAAAAGTTAGTATTTGGCCGAGATACCCTCGATTCTTGTCGGTTCTGACCGTTCTGACCAAGTTGCGGATGAGACCTCAAATTGCAATGCGCGTTCGTCGGAATCGCAGACATGCGGGTCGGACCAGCAGAAAAATTGAGGAATCTTGATTTAGAGACAAGATAGCCAGAAATTCGACATTTTTCAACGAATCTCGGCTATTTATGAACCGATCCTGAAATTCTTGGGTGGGTTCGACAGGGCTCCAGACACTCAGCTGCCCCGCACAGAAAATTCAGAAAAAAGTTAGTATTTGGCCGGGATACCCTCGATTCTTGTCGGTTCTGACCGTTCTGACCAAGTCGCGGATGAAACGTCGAATTGCAATGCGCGTTCTTCGGAATCGCAGACATTCGGGTCAGACGAGCAGAAAAATTGAGAAATCTTGATTTAGAGACAAGGTAGCTAGAAATTCGACATTTTTCAACGAATCTCGGCTATTTATGAACCGATCCTGAAATTCTTGGGTGGGTTCGTCAGGGCTCCAGACACTCAGCTGCCCCGCACCGAAAATTCAGAAAAAAGTTAGTATTTGGCCGAGATACCCTTGATTCTTGTCGGTTCTGACCGTTCTGACCAAGTTGCGGATGAGACCTCAAATTGCAATGCGCGTTCGTCGGAATCGCAGACATGCGGGTCAGACCAGCAGAAAAATTGAGGAATCTTGATTTAGAGACAAGATAGCCAGAAATTCGACATTTTTCAACGAATCTCGGCTATTTGTGAACCGATCTTGAAATTCTTGGTTGGGTTCGTCAGGGCTCCAGACACTCAGCTGCCCCGCACCAAAAATTCAGAAAAAAGTTAGTATTTGGCCGAGATACCCTCGATTCTTGTCGGTTCTGACCGTTCTGACCAAGTTGCGGATGAGACCTCAAATTGCAATGCGCGTTCGTCGGAATCGCAGACATGCGGGTCGGACCAGCAGAAAAATTGAGGAATCTTGATTTAGAGACAAGATAGCCAGAAATTCGACATTTTTCAACGAATCTCGGCTATTTATGAACCGATCCTGAAATTCTTGGTTGGGTCCGTCAGGGCTCCAGACACTCAGCTGCCCCGCACCAAAAATTCAGAAAAAAGTTAGTATTTGGCCGAGATACCCTCGATTCTTATCGGTTCTGACCGTTCTGACCAAGTCGCGGATGAAACGTCGAATTGCAATGCGCGTTCTTCGGAATCGCAGACATTCGGGTCAGACGAGCAGAAAAATTGAGGAATCTTGATTTAGAGACAAGGTAGCCAGAAATTCGACATTTTTCAACGAATCTCGCTATTTATGAACCGATCCTGAAATTCTTGGGTGGGTTCGACAGGGCTCCAGACACTCAGCTGCCCCGCACAGAAAATTCAGAAAAAAGTTAGTATTTGGCCGAGATATCCTCGATTCTTGTCGGTTCTGACCGTTCTGACCAAGTTGCGGATGAGACCTCAAATTGCAATGCGCGTTCGTCGGAATCGCAGACATGCGGGTCGGACCAGCAGAAAAATTGAGGAATCTTGATTTAGAGACAAGATAGCCAGAAATTCGACATTTTTCAACGAATCTCGGCTATTTATGAACCGATCCTGAAATTCTTGGGTGGGTTCGACAGGGCTCCAGACACTCAGCTGCCCCGCACAGAAAATTCAGAAAAAAGATAGTATTTGGCCGGGATACCCTCGATTCTTGTCGGTTCTGACCGTTCTGACCAAGTCGCGGATGAAACGTCGAATTGCAATGCGCGTTCTTCGGAATCGCAGACATTCGGGTCAGACGAGCAGAAAAATTGAGAAATCTTGATTTAGAGACAAGGTAGCCAGAAATTCGACATTTTTCAACGAATCTCGGCTATTTATGAACCGATCCTGAAATTCTTGGGTGGGTTCGTCAGGGCTCCAGACACTCAGCTGCCCCGCACCGAAAATTCAAAAAAAAGTTAGTATTTGGCCGACATACCCTCGATTCTTGTCGGTTCTGACCGTTCTGACCAAGTTGCGGATGAGACCTCAAATTGCGATGCGCGTTCGTCGGAATCGCAGACATGCGGGTCAGACCAGCAGAAAAATTGAGGAATCTTGATTTAGAGACAAGATAGCCAGAAATTCGACATTTTTCAACAAATCTCGGCTATTTATGAACCGATCCTGAAATTCTTGGGTGGGTTCGACAGGGCTCCAGACACTCAGCTGCCCCGCACAGAAAATTCAGAAAAAAGTTAGTATTTGGCCGAGATATCCTCGATTCTTGTCGGTTCTGACCGTTCTGACCAAGTTGCGGATGAGACCTCAAATTGCAATGCGCGTTCGTCGGAATCGCAGACATGCGGGTCGGACCAGCAGAAAAATGGAGGAATCTTGATTTAGAGACAAGATAGCCAGAAATTCGACATTTTTCAACGAATCTCGGCTATTTATGAACCGATCCTGAAATTCTTGGGTGGGTTCGACAGGGCTCCAGACACTCAGCTGCCCCGCACAGAAAATTCAGAAAAAAGTTAGTATTTGGCCGGGATACCCTCGATTCTTGTCGGTTCTGACCGTTCTGACCAAGTCGCGGATGAAACGTCGAATTGCAATGCGCGTTCTTCGGAATCGCAGACATTCGGGTCAGACGAGCAGAAAAATTGAGAAATCTTGATTTAGAGACAAGGTAGCCAGAAATTCGACATTTTTCAACGAATCTCGGCTATTAATGAACCGATCCTGAAATTCTTGGGTGGGTTCGTCAGGGCTCCAGACACTCAGCTGCCCCGCACCGAAAATTCAAAAAAAAGTTAGTATTTGGCCGAGATACCCTCGATTCTTGTCGGTTCTGACCGTTCTGACCAAGTTGCGGATGAGACCTCAAATTGCAATGCGCGTTCGTCGGAATCGCAGACATGCGGGTCAGACCAGCAGAAAAATTGAGGAATCTTGATTTAGAGACAAGATAGCCAGAAATTCGACATTTTTCAACAAATCTCGGCTATTTATGAACCGATCCTGAAATTCTTGGGTGGGTTCGACAGGGCTCCAGACACTCAGCTGCCCCGCACAGAAAATTCAGAAAAAAGTAAGTATTTGGCCGAGATACCCTCGATTCTTGTCCGTTCTGACCGTTCTGACCAAGTCGCGGATGAAACGTCGAATTGCAATGCGCGTTCGTCGGAATCGCAGACATGCGGGTCGGACCAGCAGAAGAATTGAGGAATCTTGATTTAGAGACAAGATAGCCAGAAATTCGACATTTTTCAACGAATCTCGGCTATTTATGAACCGATCCTGAAATTCTTGGGTGGGTTCGACAGGGCTCCAGACACTCAACTGCCCCGCACAGAAAATTCAGAAAAAAGTTAGTATTTGGCCGGGATACCCTCGATTCTTGTCGGTTCTGACCGTTCTGACCAAGTCGCGGATGAAACGTCGAATTGCAATGCGCGTTCTTCGGAATCGCAGACATTCGGGTCAGACGAGCAGAAAAATTGAGAAATCTTGATTTAGAGACAAGGTAGCCAGAAATTCGACATTTTTCAACGAATCTCGGCTATTTATGAACCGATCCTGAAATTCTTGGGTGGGTTCGTCAGGGCTCCAGACACTCAGCTGCCCCGCACCGAAAATTCAAAAAAAAGTTAGTATTTGGCCGAGATACCCTTGATTCTTGTCGGTTCTGACCGTTCTGACCAAGTTGCGGATGAGACCTCAAATTGCAATGCGCGTTCGTCGGAATCGCAGACATGCGGGTCAGACCAGCAGAAAAATTGAGGAATCTTGATTTAGAGACAAGATAGCCGGAAATTCCACATTTTTCAACGAATCTCGGCTATTTATGAACCGATCCTGAAATTCTTGGGTGGGTTCGTCAGGGCTCCAGACACTCAGCTGCCCCGCACAGAAAATTCAGGAAAAAGTTAGTATTTGGCCGAGATACCCTCGATTCTTGTCGGTTCTGACCGTTCTGACCAAGTCGCGGATGAAACGTCGAATTGCAATGCGCGTTCTTCGGAATCGCAGACATTCGGGTCAGACGAGCAGAAAAATTGAGGAATCTTGATTTAGAGACAAGGTAGCCAGAAATTCGACATTTTTCAACGAATCTCGGCTATTTATGAACCGATCCTGAAATTCTTGGTTGGGTCCGTCAGGGCTCCAGACACTCAGCTGCCCCGCACCAAAAATTCAGAAAAAAGTTAGTATTTGGCCGAGATACCCTCGATTCTTATCGGTTCTGACCGTTCTGACCAAGTCGCGGATAAAACGTCGAATTGCAATGCGCGTTCTTCGGAATCGCAGACATTCGGGTCAGACGAGCAGAAAAATTGAGGAATCTTGATTTAGCGACAAGGTAGCCAGAAATTCGACATTTTTCAACGAATCTCGCTATTTATGAACCGATCCTGAAATTCTTGGGTGGGTTCGACAGGGCTCCAGACACTCAGCTGCCCCGCACAGAAAATTCAGAAAAAAGTTAGTATTTGGCCGAGATATCCTCGATTCTTGTCGGTTCTGACCGTTCTGACCAAGTTGCGGATGAGACCTCAAATTGCAATGCGCGTTCGTCGGAATCGCAGACATGCGGGTCGGACCAGCAGAAAAATTGAGGAATCTTGATTTAGAGACAAGATAGCCAGAAATTCGACATTTTTCAACGAATCTCGGCTATTTATGAACCGATCCTGAAATTCTTGGGTGGGTTCGACAGGGCTCCAGACACTCAGCTGCCCCGCACCGAAAATTCAGAAAAAAGTTAGTATTTGGCCGAGATACCCTCTATTCTTGTCGGTTCTGACCGTTCTGACTAAGTTGCGGATGAGACCTCAAATTGCAATGCGCGTTCGTCGGAATCGCAGACATGCGGGTCAGACCAGCAGAAAAATTGAGGAATCTTGATTCAGAGACAAGATAGCCAGAAATTCGACATTTTTCAACGAATCTCGGCTATTTATGAACCGATCCTGAAATTCTTGGGTGGGTTCGACAGGGCTCCAGACACTCAGCTGCCCCGCACAGGAAATCCAGCAAAAAGTTAGTATTTGGCCGAGATACCCTCGATTCTTGTCGGTTCTGACCGTTCTGACCAAGTTGCGGATGAGACCTTAAATTGCAATGCGCGTTCGTCGGAATCGCAGACATGCGGGTCGGACCAGCAGAAAAATTGAGGAATCTTGATTTAGAGACAAGATAGCCAGAAATTCGACATTTTTCAACGAATCTCGGCTATTTATAAACCGATCTTGAAATTCTTGGGTGGGTTCGTCAGGGCTCCAGACACTCAGCTGCCCCGCACCGAAAATTCAGAAAAAAGTTAGTATTTGGCCGAGATACCCTCGATTCTTGTCGGTTCTGACCGTTCTGACCAAGTTGCGGATGAGACCTCAAATTGCAATGCGCGTTCGTCGGAATCGCAGACATGCGGGTCGGACCAGCAAAAAAATTGAGGAATCTTGATTTAGAGACAAGATAGCCAGAAATTCGACATTTTTCAACGAATCTCGGCTATTTATGAACCGATCCTGAAATTCTTGGGTGGGTTCGACAGGGCTCCAGACACTCAGCTGCCCCGCACAGAAAATACAGAAAAAAGTTAGTATTTGGCCGGGATACCCTCGATTCTTGTCGGTTCTGACCGTTCTGACCAAGTCGCGGATGAAACGTCGAATTGCAATGCGCGTTCTTCGGAATCGCAGACATTCGGGTCAGACGAGCAGAAAAATTGAGAAATCTTGATTTAGAGACAAGGTAGCCAGAAATTCGACATTTTTCAACGAATCTCGGCTATTTATGAACCGATCCTGAAATTCTTGGGTGGGTTCGTGAGGGCTCCAGACACTCAGCTGCCCCGCACCGAAAATTCAAAAAAAAGTTAGTATTTGGCCGAGATACCCTCGATTCTTGTCGGTTCTGACCGTTCTGACCAAGTTGCGGATGAGACCTCAAATTGCAATGCGCGTTCGTCGGAATCGCAGACATGCGGGTCAGACCAGCAGAAAAATTGAGGAATCTTGATTTAGAGACAAGATAGCCAGAAATTCGACATTTTTCAACAAATCTCGGCTATTTATGAACCGATCCTGAAATTCTTGGGTGGGTTCGACAGGGCTCCAGACACTCAGCTGCCCCGCACCGAAAATTCAGAAAAAAGTTAGTATTTGGCCGAAATACCCTCTATTCTTGTCGGTTCTGACCGTTCTGACTAAGTTGCGGATGAGACCTCAAATTGCAATGCGCGTTCGTCGGAATCGCAGACATGCGGGTCAGACCAGCAGAAAAATTGAGGAATCTTGATTCAGAGACAAGATAGCCAGAAATTCGACATTTTTCAACGAATCTCGGCTATTTATTAACCGATCCTGAAATTCTTGGGTGGGTTCGACAGGGCTCCAGACACTCAGCTGCCTCGCACCGAAAATTCAGAAAAAAGTTAGTATTTGGCCGAGATACCCTCGATTCTTGTCGGTTCTGACCGTTCTGACCAAGTCGCGGATGTAACGTCGAATTGCGATGCGCGTTCTTCGGATTCGCAGACATTCGGGTCAGACGAGCGGAAAAATTGAGGAATCTTGATTTAGAGACAAGATAGGCAGAAATTCGACATTTTTCAACGAATCTCGGCTATTCGTGAACCGATCCTGAAATTCTTGGGTGGGTTCGTCAGGGCTCCAGACACTCAGCTGCCCCGCACCGAAAATTCAGAAAAAAGTTAGTATTTGGCCGAGATACCCTCTATTCTTGTCGGTTCTGACCGTTCTGACTAAGTTGCGGATGAGACCTCAAATTGCAATGCGCGTTCGTCGGAATCGCAGACATGCGGGTCAGACCAGCAGAAAAATTGAGGAATCTTGATTTAGAGACAAGATAGCCAGAAATTCGACATTTTTCAACGAATCTCGGCTATTTATAAACCGATCTTGAAATTCTTGGGTGGGTTCGTCAGGGCTCCAGACACTCAGCTGCCCCGCACCGAAAATTCAGAAAAAAGTTAGTATTTGGCCGAGATACCCTCGATTCTTGTCGGTTCTGACCGTTCTGACCAAGTTGCGGATGAGACCTCAAATTGCAATGCGCGTTCGTCGGAATCGCAGACATGCGGGTCGGACCAGCAGAAAAATTGAGGAATCTTGATTTAGAGACAAGATAGCCAGAAATTCGACATTTTTCAACGAATCTCGGCTATTTATGAACCGATCCTGAAATTCTTGGGTGGGTTCGACAGGGCTCCAGACACTCAGCTGCCCCGCACAGAAAATTCAGAAAAAAGTTAGTATTTGGCCGGGATACCCTCGATTCTTGTCGGTTCTGACCGTTCTGACCAAGTCGCGGATGAAACGTCGAATTGCAATGCGCGTTCTTCGGAATCGCAGACATTCGGGTCAGACGAGCAGAAAAATTGAGGAATCTTGATTTAGAGACAAGATAGCCAGAAATTCGACATTTGTCAACGAATCTCGGCTATTTATGAACCCACCCTGAAATTCTTGGTTGGATTCGTCAGGGCTCCAGACACTCAGCTGCCCCGCACCAAAAATTCAGAAAAAAGTTAGTATTTGGCCGAGATACCCTCGATTCTTGTCGGTTCTGACCGTTCTGACCAAGTTGCGGATGAGACCTCAAATTGCAATGCGCGTTCGTCGGAATCGCAGACATGCGGGTCGGACCAGCAGAGAAATTGAGGAATCTTGATTTAGAGACAAGATAGCCAGAAATTCGACATTTTTCAACGAATCTCGGCTATTTATGAACCGATCCTGAAATTCTTGGGTGGGTTCGACAGGGCTCCAGACACTCAGCTGCCCCGCACCGAAAATTCAGAAAAAAGTTAGTATTTGGCCGAGATACCCTCTATTCTTGTCGGTTCTGACCGTTCTGACTAAGTTGCGGATGAGACCTCAAATTGCAATGCGCGTTCGTCGGAATCGCAGACATGCGGGTCAGACCAGCAGAAAAATTGAGGAATCTTGATTCAGAGACAAGATAGCCAGAAATTCGACATTTTTCAACGAATCTCGGCTATTTATGAACCGATCCTGAAATTCTTGGGTGGGTTCGACAGGGCTCCAGACACTCAGCTGCCCCGCACAGGAAATCCAGCAAAAAGTTAGTATTTGGCCGAGATACCCTCGATTCTTGTCGGTTCTGACCGTTCTGACCAAGTTGCGGATGAGACCTCAAATTGCAATGCGCGTTCGTCGGAATCGCAGACATGCGGGTCGGACCAGCAGAAAAATTGAGGAATCTTGATTTAGAGACAAGATAGCCAGAAATTCGACATTTTTCAACGAATCTCGGCTATTTATAAACCGATCTTGAAATTCTTGGGTGGGTTCGTCAGGGCTCCAGACACTCAGCTGCCCCGCACCGAAAATTCAGAAAAAAGTTAGTATTTGGCCGAGATACCCTCGATTCTTGTCGGTTCTGACCGTTCTGACCAAGTTGCGGATGAGACCTCAAATTGCAATGCGCGTTCGTCGGAATCGCAGACATGCGGGTCGGACCAGCAGAAAAATTGAGGAATCTTGATTTAGAGACAAGATAGCCAGAAATTCGACATTTTTCAACGAATCTCGGCTATTTATGAACCGATCCTGAAATTCTTGGGTGGGTTCGACAGGGCTCCAGACACTCAGCTGCCCCGCACCGAAAATTCAAAAAAAAGTTAGTATTTGGCCGGGATACCCTCGATTCTTGTCGGTTCTGACCGTTCTGACCAAGTCGCGGATGAAACGTCGAATTGCAATGCGCGTTCTTCGGAATCGCAGACATTCGGGTCAGACGAGCAGAAAAATTGAGAAATCTTGATTTAGAGACAAGGTAGCCAGAAATTCGACATTTTTCAACGAATCTCGGCTATTTATGAACCGATCCTGAAATTCTTGGGTGGGTTCGTCAGGGCTCCAGACACTCAGCTGCCCCGCACCGAAAATTCAAAAAAAAGTTAGTATTTGGCCGAGATACCCTCGATTCTTGTCGGTTCTGACCGTTCTGACCAAGTTGCGGATGAGACCTCAAATTGCAATGCGCGTTCGTCGGAATCGCAGACATGCGGGTCAGACCAGCAGAAAAATTGAGGAATCTTGATTTAGAGACAAGATAGCCAGAAATTCGACATTTTTCAACGAATCTCGGCTATTTGTGAACCGATCTTGAAATTCTTGGTTGGGTTCGTCAGGGCTCCAGACACTCAGCTGCCCCGCACAGAAAATTCAGGAAAAAGTTAGTATTTGGCCGAGATACCCTCGATTCTTGTCGGTTCTGACCGTTCTGACCAAGTCGCGGATGAAACGTCGAATTGCAATGCGCGTTCTTCGGAATCGCAGACATTCGGGTCAGACGAGCAGAAAAATTGAGGAATCTTGATTTAGAGACAAGGTAGCCAGAAATTCGACATTTTTCAACGAATCTCGGCTATTTATGAACCGATCCTGAAATTCTTGGTTGGGTCCGTCAGGGCTCCAGACACTCAGCTGCCCCGCACCAAAAATTCAGAAAAAAGTTAGTATTTGGCCGAGATACCCTCGATTCTTGTCGGTTCTGACCGTTCTGACCAAGTCGCGGATGAAACGTCGAATTGCAATGCGCGTTCTTCGGAATCGCAGACATTCGGGTCAGACGAGCAGAAAAATTGAGGAATCTTGATTTAGAGACAAGGTAGCCAGAAATTCGACATTTTTCAACGAATCTCGGCTATTTATGAACCGATTCTGAAATTCTTGGGTGGGTTCGACAGGGCTCCAGACACTCAGCTGCCCCGCACAGAAAATTCAGAAAAAAGTAAGTATTTGGCCGAGATATCCTCGATTCTTGTCGGTTCTGACCGTTCTGACCAAGTTGCGGATGAGACCTCAAATTGCAATGCGCGTTCGTCGGAATCGCAGACATGCGGGTCGGACCAGCAGAAAAATTGAGGAATCTTGATTTAGAGACAAGATAGCCAGAAATTCGACATTTTTCAACGAATCTCGGCTATTTATGAACCGATCCTGAAATTCTTGGGTGGGTTCGACAGGGCTCCAGACACTCAGCTGCCCCGCACAGAAAATTCAGAAAAAAGTTAGTATTTGGCCGGGATACCCTCGATTCTTGTCGGTTCTGACCGTTCTGACCAAGTCGCGGATGAAACGTCGAATTGCAATGCGCGTTCTTCGGAATCGCAGACATTCGGGTCAGACGAGCAGAAAAATTGAGAAATCTTGATTTAGAGACAAGGTAGCCAGAAATTCGACATTTTTCAACGAATCTCGGCTATTTATGAACCGATCCTGAAATTCTTGGGTGGGTTCGTCAGGGCTCCAGACACTCAGCTGCCCCGCACCGAAAATTCAAAAAAAAGTTAGTATTTGGCCGAGATACCCTCGATTCTTGTCGGTTCTGACCGTTCTGACCAAGTTGCGGATGAGACCTCAAATTGCAATGCGCGTTCGTCGGAATCGCAGACATGCGGGTCAGACCAGCAGAAAAATTGAGGAATCTTGATTTAGAGACAAGATAGCCAGAAATTCGACATTTTTCAACGAATCTCGGCTATTTATGAACCGATCCTGAAATTCTTGGGTGGGTTCGACAGGGCTCCAGACACTCAGCTGCCCCGCACCGAAAATTCAGAAAAAAGTTAGTATTTGGCCGAGATACCCTCTATTCTTGTCGGTTCTGACCGTTCTGACTAAGTTGCGGATGAGACCTCAAATTGCAATGCGCGTTCGTCGGAATCGCAGACATGCGGGTCAGACCAGCAGAAAAATTGAGGAATCTTGATTCAGACACAAGATAGCCAGAAATTCGACATTTTTCAACGAATCTCGGCTATTTATGAACCGATCCTGAAATTCTTGGGTGGGTTCGACAGGGCTCCAGACACTCAGCTGCCTCGCACCGAAAATTCAGAAAAAAGTTAGTATTTGGCCGAGATACCCTCGATTCTTGTCGGTTCTGACCGTTCTGACCAAGTCGCGGATGTAACGTCGAATTGCGATGCGCGTTCTTCGGATTCGCAGACATTCGGGTCAGACGAGCGGAAAAATTGAGGAATCTTGATTTAGAGACAAGATAGGCAGAAATTCGACATTTTTCAACGAATCTCGGCTATTCGTGAACCGATCCTGAAATTCTTGGGTGGGTTCGTCAGGGCTCCAGACACTCAGCTGCCCCGCACCGAAAATTCAGAAAAAAGTTAGTATTTGGCCGAGATACCCTCGATTCTTGTCGGTTCCGACCGTTCTGACCAAGTTGCGGATGAGACCTTAAATTGCAATGCGCGTTCGTCGGAATCGCAGACATGCGGGTCAGACCAGCAGAAAAATTGAGGAATCTTGATTTAGAGACAAGATAGCCAGAAATTCGACTTTTTTCAACAAATCTCGGCTATTTATAAACCGATCCTGAAATTCTTGGGGGGGTTCGACAGGGCTCCAGACACTCAGCTGCCCCGCACCGAAAATTCAGAAAAAAGTCAGTATTTGGCCGAGATACCCTCTATTCTTGTCGGTTCTGACCGTTCTGACTAAGTTGCGGATGAGACCTCAAATTGCAATGCGCGTTCGTCGGAATCGCAGACATGCGGGTCAGACCAGCAGAAAAATTGAGGA
This sequence comes from Diprion similis, assembly GCF_021155765.1. NCBI lineage: Eukaryota > Metazoa > Arthropoda > Insecta > Hymenoptera > Diprionidae > Diprion > Diprion similis. The sequence goes on along the minus strand of NC_060115.1, from coordinate 13,064,306 downwards.
ATCTTGACTTAGAGACAAGATAGCCAGAAATTCGACATTTTTCAACGAATCTCGGCTATTTATGAACCGATCCTGAAATTCATGGGTGGGTTCGTCAGGGCTCCAGACACTCAGCTGCCCCGCACCGAAAATTCAGAAAAAAGTTAGTATTTGGCCGAGATACCCTCGATTCTTGTCGGTTCTGACCGTTCTGACCAAGTTGCGGATGAGACCTCAAATTGCAACGCGCGTTCGTCGGAATCGCAGACATGCGGGTCAGACCAGCAGAAAAATTGAGGAATCTTGATTTAGAGACAAGATAGCCAGAAATTCGACATTTTTCAGCGAATCTCGGCTATTTATGAACCGATCCTGAAATTCTTGGGTGGGTTCGACAGGGCTCCAGACACTCAGCTGCCCCGCACCGAAAATTCAGAAAAAAGTTAGTATTTGGCCGAGATACCCTCTATTCTTGTCGGTTCTGACCGTTCTGACTAAGTTGCGGATGAGACCTCAAATTGCAATGCGCGTTTGTCGGAATCGCAGACATGCGGGTCAGACCAGCAGAAAAATCGAGGAATCTTGATTTAGAGACAAGATAGCCAGAAATTCGACATTTGTCATCGAATCTCGGCTATTTATGAACCGATCCTGAAATTCTTGGTTGGATTCGTCAGGGCTCCAGACACTCAGCTGCCCCGCACCAAAAATTCAGAAAAAAGTTAGTATTTGGCCGAGATACCCTCGATTCTTGTCGGTTCTGACCGTTCTGACCAAGTTGCGGATGAGACCTCAAATTGCAATGCGCGTTCGTCGGAATCGCAGACATGCGGGTCGGACCAGCAGAGAAATTGAGGAATCTTGATTTAGAGACAAGATAGCCAGAAATTCGACATTTTTCAACGAATCTCGGCTATTTATGAACCGATCCTGAAATTCTTGGGTGGGTTCGACAGGGCTCCAGACACTCAGCTGCCCCGCACCGAAAATTCAGAAAAAAGTTAGTATTTGGCCGAGATACCCTCTATTCTTGTCGGTTCTGACCGTTCTGACTAAGTTGCGGATGAGACCTCAAATTGCAATGCGCGTTCGTCGGAATCGCAGACATGCGGGTCAGACCAGCAGAAAAATTGAGGAATCTTGATTCAGAGACAAGATAGCCAGAAATTCGACATTTTTCAACGAATCTCGGCTATTTATAAACCGATCCTGAAATTCTTGGGTGGGTTCGACAGGGATCCAGACACTCAGCTGCCCCGCACAGGAAATCCAGCAAAAAGTTAGTATTTGGCCGAGATACCCTCGATTCTTGTCGGTTCTGACCGTTCTGACCAAGTTGCGGATGAGACCTCAAATTGCAATGCGCGTTCGTCGGAATCGCAGACATGCGGGTCGGACCAGCAGAAAAATTGAGGAATCTTGATTTAGAGACAAGATAGCCAGAAATTCGACATTTTTCAACAAATCTCGGCTATTTTTAAACCGATCTTGAAATTCTTGGGTGGGTTCGTCAGGGCTCCAGACACTCAGCTGCCCCGCACCGAAAATTCAGAAAAAAGTTAGTATTTGGCCGAGATACCCTCGATTCTTGTCGGTTCTGACCGTTCTGACCAAGTTGCGGATGAGACCTCAAATTGCAATGCGCGTTCGTCGGAATCGCAGACATGCGGGTCGGACCAGCAGAAAAATTGAGGAATCTTGATTTAGAGACAAGATAGCCAGAAATTCGACATTTTTCAACGTATCTCGGCTATTTATGAACCGATCCTGAAATTCTTGGGTGGGTTCGACAGGGCTCCAGACACTCAGCTGCCTCGCACCGAAAATTCAGAAAAAAGTTGGTATTTGGCCGAGATACCCTCGATTCTTGTCGGTTCTGACCGTTCTGACCAAGTCGCGGATGTAACGTCGAATTGCGATGCGCGTTCTTCGGATTCGCAGACATTCGGGTCAGACGAGCGGAAAAATTGGGGAATCTTGATTTAGAGACAAGATAGGCAGAAATTCGACATTTTTCAACGAATCTCGGCTATTCGTGAACCGATCCTGAAATTCTTGGGTGGGTTCGTCAGGGCTCCAGACACTCAGCTGCCCCGCACCGAAAATTCAGAAAAAAGTTAGTATTTGGCCGAGATACCCTTGATTCTTGTCGGTTCTGACCGTTCTGACCAAGTTGCGGATGAGACCTCAAATTGCAATGCGCGTTCGTCGGAATCGCAGACATGCGGGTCAGACCAGCAGAAAAATTGAGGAATCTTGATTTAGAGACAAGATAGCCAGACATTCGACATTTTCCAGCAAATCTCGGCTCTTATGAACCGATCCTGAAATTCTTGGGTGGGTTCGACAGGGCTCCAGACACTCAGCTGCCCCGCACCGAAAATTCAGAAAAAAGTTAGTATTTGGCCGAGATACCCTCTATTCTTGTCGGTTCTGACCGTTCTGACTAAGTTGCGGATGAGACCTCAAATTGCAATGCGCGTTCGTCGGAATCGCAGACATGCGGGTCAGACCAGCAGAAAAATTGAGGAATCTTGATTCAGACACAAGATAGCCAGAAATTCGACATTTTTCAACGAATCTCGGCTATTTATGAACCGATCCTGAAATTCTTGGGTGGGTTCGACAGGGCTCCAGACACTCAGCTGCCTCGCACCGAAAATTCAGAAAAAAGTTAGTATTTGGCCGAGATACCCTCGATTCTTGTCGGTTCTGACCGTTCTGACCAAGTCGCGGATGTAACGTCGAATTGCGATGCGCGTTCTTCGGATTCGCAGACATTCGGGTCAGACGAGCGGAAAAATTGAGAAATCTTGATTTAGAGACAAGATAGGCAGAAATTCGACATTTTTCAACGAATCTCGGCTATTCGTGAACCGATCCTGAAATTCTTGGGTGGGTTCGTCAGGGCTCCAGACACTCAGCTGCCCCGCACCGAAAATTCAGAAAAAAGTTAGTATTTGGCCGAGATACCCTCGATTCTTGTCGGTTCCGACCGTTCTGACCAAGTTGCGGATGAGACCTTAAATTGCAATGCGCGTTCGTCGGAATTGCCGACATGCGGGTCAGACCAGCAGAAAAATTGAGGAATCTTGATTTAGAGACAAGATAGCCAGAAATTCGACTTTTTTCAACAAATCTCGGCTATTTATGAACCGATCCTGAAATTCTTGGGTGGGTTCGACAGGGCTCCAGACACTCAGCTGCCCCGCACCGAAAATTCAGAAAAAAGTTAGTATTTGGCCGAGATACCCTCTATTCTTGTCGGTTCTGACCGTTCTGACTAAGTTTCGGATGAGACCTCAAATTGCAATGCGCGTTCGTCGGAATCGCAGACATGCGGGTCAGACCAGCAGAAAAATTGAGGAATCTTGATTTAGAGACAAGATAGCCAGAAATTCGACATTTTTCAACGAATCTCGGCTATTTATGAACCGATCCTGAAATTCATGGGTGGGTTCGTCAGGGCTCCAGACACTCAGCTGCCCCGCACCGAAAATTCAGAAAAAAGTTAGTATTTGGCCGAGATACCCTCGATTCTTGTCGGTTCTGACCGTTCTGACCAAGTTGCGGATGAGACCTCAAATTGCAACGCGCGTTCGTCGGAATCGCAGACATGCGGGTCAGACCAGCAGAAAAATTGAGGAATCTTGATTTAGAGACAAGATAGCCAGAAATTCGACATTTTTCAGCGAATCTCGGCTATTTATGAACCGATCCTGAAATTCTTGGGTGGGTTCGACAGGGCTCCAGACACTCAGCTGCCCCGCACCGAAAATTCAGAAAAAAGTTAGTATTTGGCCGAGATACCCTCTATTCTTGTCGGTTCTGACCGTTCTGACTAAGTTGCGGATGAGACCTCAAATTGCAATGCGCGTTTGTCGGAATCGCAGACATGCGGGTCAGACCAGCAGAAAAATCGAGGAATCTTGATTTAGAGACAAGATAGCCAGAAATTCGACATTTGTCAACGAATCTCGGCTATTTATGAACCGATCCTGAAATTCTTGGTTGGATTCGTCAGGGCTCCAGACACTCAGCTGCCCCGCACCAAAAATTCAGAAAAAAGTTAGTATTTGGCCGAGATACCCTCGATTCTTGTCGGTTCTGACCGTTCTGACCAAGTTGCGGATGAGACCTCAAATTGCAATGCGCGTTCGTCGGAATCGCAGACATGCGGGTCGGACCAGCAGAGAAATTGAGGAATCTTGATTTAGAGACAAGATAGCCAGAAATTCGACATTTTTCAACGAATCTCGGCTATTTATGAACCGATCCTGAAATTCTTGGGTGGGTTCGACAGGGCTCCAGACACTCAGCTGCCCCGCACCGAAAATTCAGAAAAAAGTTAGTATTTGGCCGAGATACCCTCTATTCTTGTCGGTTCTGACCGTTCTGACTAAGTTGCGGATGAGACCTCAAATTGCAATGCGCGTTCGTCGGAATCGCAGACATGCGGGTCAGACCAGCAGAAAAATTGAGGAATCTTGATTCAGAGACAAGATAGCCAGAAATTCGACATTTTTCAACGAATCTCGGCTATTTATGAACCGATCCTGAAATTCTTGGGTGGGTTCGACAGGGATCCAGACACTCAGCTGCCCCGCACAGGAAATCCAGCAAAAAGTTAGTATTTGGCCGAGATACCCTCGATTCTTGTCGGTTCTGACCGTTCTGACCAAGTTGCGGATGAGACCTCAAATTGCAATGCGCGTTCGTCGGAATCGCAGACATGCGGGTCGGACCAGCAGAAAAATTGAGAAATCTTGATTCAGAGACAAGATAGCCAGAAATTCGACATTTTTCAACGAATCTCGGCTATTTATGAACCGATCCTGAAATTCTTGGGTGGGTTCGACAGGGCTCCAGACACTCAGCTGCCCCGCACAGGAAATCCAGCAAAAAGTTAGTATTTGGCCGAGATACCCTCGATTCTTGTCGGTTCTGACCGTTCTGACCAAGTTGCGGATGAGACCTCAAATTGCAATGCGCGTTCGTCGGAATCGCAGACATGCGGGTCGGACCAGCAGAAAAATTGAGGAATCTTGATTTAGAGACAAGATAGCCAGAAATTCGACATTTTTCAACGAATCTCGGCTATTTATAAACCGATCTTGAAATTCTTGGGTGGGTTCGTCAGGGCTCCAGACACTCAGCTGCCCCGCACCGAAAATTCAGAAAAAAGTTAGTATTTGGCCGAGATACCCTCGATTCTTGTCGGTTCTGACCGTTCTGACCAAGTTGCGGATGAGACCTCAAATTGCAATGCGCGTTCGTCGGAATCGCAGACATGCGGGTCGGACCAGCAGAAAAATTGAGGAATCTTGATTTAGAGACAAGATAGCCAGAAATTCGACATTTTTCAACGAATCTCGGCTATTTATGAACCGATCCTGAAATTCTTGGGTGGGTTCGACAGGGCTCCAGACACTCAGCTGCCCCGCACAGAAAATTCAGAAAAAAGTTAGTATTTGGCCGGGATACCCTCGATTCTTGTCGGTTCTGACCGTTCTGACCAAGTCGCGGATGAAACGTCGAATTGCAATGCGCGTTCTTCGGAATCGCAGACATTCGGGTCAGACGAGCAGAAAAATTGAGAAATCTTGATTTAGAGACAAGGTAGCTAGAAATTCGACATTTTTCAACGAATCTCGGCTATTTATGAACCGATCCTGAAATTCTTGGGTGGGTTCGTCAGGGCTCCAGACACTCAGCTGCCCCGCACCGAAAATTCAGAAAAAAGTTAGTATTTGGCCGAGATACCCTTGATTCTTGTCGGTTCTGACCGTTCTGACCAAGTTGCGGATGAGACCTCAAATTGCAATGCGCGTTCGTCGGAATCGCAGACATGCGGGTCAGACCAGCAGAAAAATTGAGGAATCTTGATTTAGAGACAAGATAGCCAGAAATTCGACATTTTTCAACGAATCTCGGCTATTTGTGAACCGATCTTGAAATTCTTGGTTGGGTTCGTCAGGGCTCCAGACACTCAGCTGCCCCGCACCAAAAATTCAGAAAAAAGTTAGTATTTGGCCGAGATACCCTCGATTCTTGTCGGTTCTGACCGTTCTGACCAAGTTGCGGATGAGACCTCAAATTGCAATGCGCGTTCGTCGGAATCGCAGACATGCGGGTCGGACCAGCAGAAAAATTGAGGAATCTTGATTTAGAGACAAGATAGCCAGAAATTCGACATTTTTCAACGAATCTCGGCTATTTATGAACCGATCCTGAAATTCTTGGTTGGGTCCGTCAGGGCTCCAGACACTCAGCTGCCCCGCACCAAAAATTCAGAAAAAAGTTAGTATTTGGCCGAGATACCCTCGATTCTTATCGGTTCTGACCGTTCTGACCAAGTCGCGGATGAAACGTCGAATTGCAATGCGCGTTCTTCGGAATCGCAGACATTCGGGTCAGACGAGCAGAAAAATTGAGGAATCTTGATTTAGAGACAAGGTAGCCAGAAATTCGACATTTTTCAACGAATCTCGCTATTTATGAACCGATCCTGAAATTCTTGGGTGGGTTCGACAGGGCTCCAGACACTCAGCTGCCCCGCACAGAAAATTCAGAAAAAAGTTAGTATTTGGCCGAGATATCCTCGATTCTTGTCGGTTCTGACCGTTCTGACCAAGTTGCGGATGAGACCTCAAATTGCAATGCGCGTTCGTCGGAATCGCAGACATGCGGGTCGGACCAGCAGAAAAATTGAGGAATCTTGATTTAGAGACAAGATAGCCAGAAATTCGACATTTTTCAACGAATCTCGGCTATTTATGAACCGATCCTGAAATTCTTGGGTGGGTTCGACAGGGCTCCAGACACTCAGCTGCCCCGCACAGAAAATTCAGAAAAAAGATAGTATTTGGCCGGGATACCCTCGATTCTTGTCGGTTCTGACCGTTCTGACCAAGTCGCGGATGAAACGTCGAATTGCAATGCGCGTTCTTCGGAATCGCAGACATTCGGGTCAGACGAGCAGAAAAATTGAGAAATCTTGATTTAGAGACAAGGTAGCCAGAAATTCGACATTTTTCAACGAATCTCGGCTATTTATGAACCGATCCTGAAATTCTTGGGTGGGTTCGTCAGGGCTCCAGACACTCAGCTGCCCCGCACCGAAAATTCAAAAAAAAGTTAGTATTTGGCCGACATACCCTCGATTCTTGTCGGTTCTGACCGTTCTGACCAAGTTGCGGATGAGACCTCAAATTGCGATGCGCGTTCGTCGGAATCGCAGACATGCGGGTCAGACCAGCAGAAAAATTGAGGAATCTTGATTTAGAGACAAGATAGCCAGAAATTCGACATTTTTCAACAAATCTCGGCTATTTATGAACCGATCCTGAAATTCTTGGGTGGGTTCGACAGGGCTCCAGACACTCAGCTGCCCCGCACAGAAAATTCAGAAAAAAGTTAGTATTTGGCCGAGATATCCTCGATTCTTGTCGGTTCTGACCGTTCTGACCAAGTTGCGGATGAGACCTCAAATTGCAATGCGCGTTCGTCGGAATCGCAGACATGCGGGTCGGACCAGCAGAAAAATGGAGGAATCTTGATTTAGAGACAAGATAGCCAGAAATTCGACATTTTTCAACGAATCTCGGCTATTTATGAACCGATCCTGAAATTCTTGGGTGGGTTCGACAGGGCTCCAGACACTCAGCTGCCCCGCACAGAAAATTCAGAAAAAAGTTAGTATTTGGCCGGGATACCCTCGATTCTTGTCGGTTCTGACCGTTCTGACCAAGTCGCGGATGAAACGTCGAATTGCAATGCGCGTTCTTCGGAATCGCAGACATTCGGGTCAGACGAGCAGAAAAATTGAGAAATCTTGATTTAGAGACAAGGTAGCCAGAAATTCGACATTTTTCAACGAATCTCGGCTATTAATGAACCGATCCTGAAATTCTTGGGTGGGTTCGTCAGGGCTCCAGACACTCAGCTGCCCCGCACCGAAAATTCAAAAAAAAGTTAGTATTTGGCCGAGATACCCTCGATTCTTGTCGGTTCTGACCGTTCTGACCAAGTTGCGGATGAGACCTCAAATTGCAATGCGCGTTCGTCGGAATCGCAGACATGCGGGTCAGACCAGCAGAAAAATTGAGGAATCTTGATTTAGAGACAAGATAGCCAGAAATTCGACATTTTTCAACAAATCTCGGCTATTTATGAACCGATCCTGAAATTCTTGGGTGGGTTCGACAGGGCTCCAGACACTCAGCTGCCCCGCACAGAAAATTCAGAAAAAAGTAAGTATTTGGCCGAGATACCCTCGATTCTTGTCCGTTCTGACCGTTCTGACCAAGTCGCGGATGAAACGTCGAATTGCAATGCGCGTTCGTCGGAATCGCAGACATGCGGGTCGGACCAGCAGAAGAATTGAGGAATCTTGATTTAGAGACAAGATAGCCAGAAATTCGACATTTTTCAACGAATCTCGGCTATTTATGAACCGATCCTGAAATTCTTGGGTGGGTTCGACAGGGCTCCAGACACTCAACTGCCCCGCACAGAAAATTCAGAAAAAAGTTAGTATTTGGCCGGGATACCCTCGATTCTTGTCGGTTCTGACCGTTCTGACCAAGTCGCGGATGAAACGTCGAATTGCAATGCGCGTTCTTCGGAATCGCAGACATTCGGGTCAGACGAGCAGAAAAATTGAGAAATCTTGATTTAGAGACAAGGTAGCCAGAAATTCGACATTTTTCAACGAATCTCGGCTATTTATGAACCGATCCTGAAATTCTTGGGTGGGTTCGTCAGGGCTCCAGACACTCAGCTGCCCCGCACCGAAAATTCAAAAAAAAGTTAGTATTTGGCCGAGATACCCTTGATTCTTGTCGGTTCTGACCGTTCTGACCAAGTTGCGGATGAGACCTCAAATTGCAATGCGCGTTCGTCGGAATCGCAGACATGCGGGTCAGACCAGCAGAAAAATTGAGGAATCTTGATTTAGAGACAAGATAGCCGGAAATTCCACATTTTTCAACGAATCTCGGCTATTTATGAACCGATCCTGAAATTCTTGGGTGGGTTCGTCAGGGCTCCAGACACTCAGCTGCCCCGCACAGAAAATTCAGGAAAAAGTTAGTATTTGGCCGAGATACCCTCGATTCTTGTCGGTTCTGACCGTTCTGACCAAGTCGCGGATGAAACGTCGAATTGCAATGCGCGTTCTTCGGAATCGCAGACATTCGGGTCAGACGAGCAGAAAAATTGAGGAATCTTGATTTAGAGACAAGGTAGCCAGAAATTCGACATTTTTCAACGAATCTCGGCTATTTATGAACCGATCCTGAAATTCTTGGTTGGGTCCGTCAGGGCTCCAGACACTCAGCTGCCCCGCACCAAAAATTCAGAAAAAAGTTAGTATTTGGCCGAGATACCCTCGATTCTTATCGGTTCTGACCGTTCTGACCAAGTCGCGGATAAAACGTCGAATTGCAATGCGCGTTCTTCGGAATCGCAGACATTCGGGTCAGACGAGCAGAAAAATTGAGGAATCTTGATTTAGCGACAAGGTAGCCAGAAATTCGACATTTTTCAACGAATCTCGCTATTTATGAACCGATCCTGAAATTCTTGGGTGGGTTCGACAGGGCTCCAGACACTCAGCTGCCCCGCACAGAAAATTCAGAAAAAAGTTAGTATTTGGCCGAGATATCCTCGATTCTTGTCGGTTCTGACCGTTCTGACCAAGTTGCGGATGAGACCTCAAATTGCAATGCGCGTTCGTCGGAATCGCAGACATGCGGGTCGGACCAGCAGAAAAATTGAGGAATCTTGATTTAGAGACAAGATAGCCAGAAATTCGACATTTTTCAACGAATCTCGGCTATTTATGAACCGATCCTGAAATTCTTGGGTGGGTTCGACAGGGCTCCAGACACTCAGCTGCCCCGCACAGAAAATTCAGAAAAAAGTTAGTATTTGGCCGGGATACCCTCGATTCTTGTCGGTTCTGACCGTTCTGACCAAGTCGCGGATGAAACGTCGAATTGCAATGCGCGTTCTTCGGAATCGCAGACATTCGGGTCAGACGAGCAGAAAAATTGAGAAATCTTGATTTAGAGACAAGATAGCCAGAAATTCGACATTTTTCAACAAATCTCGGCTATTTATGAACCGATCCTGAAATTCTTGGGTGGGTTCGACAGGGCTCCAGACACTCAGCTGCCCCGCACCGAAAATTCAGGAAAAAGTTAGTATTTGGCCGAAATACCCTCTATTCTTGTCGGTTCTGACCGTTCTGACTAAGTTGCGGATGAGACCTCAAATTGCAATGCGCGTTTGTCGGAATCGCAGACATGCGGGTCAGACCAGCAGAAAAATCGAGGAATCTTGATTTAGAGACAAGATAGCCAGAAATTCGACATTCGTCAACGAATCTCGGCTATTTATGAACCGATCCCGAAATTCTTGGTTGGATTCGTCAGGGCTCCAGACACTCAGCTGCCCCGCACCAAAAATTCAGAAAAAAGTTAGTATTTGGCCGAGATACCCTCGATTCTTGTCGGTTCTGACCGTTCTGACCAAGTTGCGGATGAGACCTCAAATTGCAATGCGCGTTCGTCGGAATCGCAGACATGCGGGTCGGACCAGCAGAGAAATTGAGGAATCTTGATTTAGAGACAAGATAGCCAGAAATTCGACATTTTTCAACGAATCTCGGCTATTTATGAACCGATCCTGAAATTCTTGGGTGGGTTCGACAGGGCTCCAGACACTCAGCTGCCCCGCACCGAAAATTCAGAAAAAAGTTAGTATTTGGCCGAGATACCCTCTATTCTTGTCGGTTCTGACCGTTCTGACTAAGTTGCGGATGAGACCTCAAATTGCAATGCGCGTTCGTCGGAATCGCAGACATGCGGGTCAGACCAGCAGAAAAATTGAGGAATCTTGATTCAGAGACAAGATAGCCAGAAATTCGACATTTTTCAACGAATCTCGGCTATTTATGAACCGATCCTGAAATTCTTGGGTGGGTTCGACAGGGCTCCAGACACTCAGCTGCCCCGCACAGGAAATCCAGCAAAAAGTTAGTATTTGGCCGAGATACCCTCGATTCTTGTCGGTTCTGACCGTTCCGACCAAGTTGCGGATGAGACCTCAAATTGCAATGCGCGTTCGTCGGAATCGCAGACATGCGGGTCGGACCAGCAGAAAAATTGAGGAATCTTGATTTAGAGACAAGATAGCCAGAAATTCGACATTTTTCAACGAATCTCGGCTATTTATAAACCGATCTTGAAATTCTTGGGTGGGTTCGTCAGGGCTCCAGACACTCAGCTGCCCCGCACCGAAAATTCAGAAAAAAGTTAGTATTTGGCCGAGATACCCTCGATTCTTGTCGGTTCTGACCGTTCTGACCAAGTTGCGGATGAGACCTCAAATTGCAATGCGCGTTCGTCGGAATCGCAGACATGCGGGTCGGACCAGCAGAAAAATTGAGGAATCTTGATTTAGAGACAAGATAGCCAGAAATTCGACATTTTTCAACGAATCTCGGCTATTTATGAACCGATCCTGAAATTCTTGGGTGGGTTCGACAGGGCTCCAGACACTCAGCTGCCTCGCACCGAAAATTCAGAAAAAAGTTAGTATTTGGCCGAGATACCCTCGATTCTTGTCGGTTCTGACCGTTCTGACCAAGTCGCGGATGTAACGTCGAATTGCGATGCGCGTTCTTCGGATTCGCAGACATTCGGGTCAGACGAGCGGAAAAATTGGGGAATCTTGATTTAGAGACAAGATAGGCGGAAATTCGACATTTTTCAACGAATCTCGGCTATTCGTGAACCGATCCTGAAATTCTTGGGTGGGTTCGTCAGGGCTCCAGACACTCAGCTGCCCCGCACCAAAAATTCGGAAAAAAGTTAGTATTTGGCCGAGATACCCTTGATTCTTGTCGGTTCTGACCGTTCTGACCAAGTTGCGGATGAGACCTCAAATTGCAATGCGCGTTCGTCGGAATCGCAGACATGCGGGTCAGACCAGCAGAAAAATTGAGGAATCTTGATTTAGAGACAAGATAGCCAGACATTCGACATTTTCCAGCAAATCTCGGCTCTTATGAACCGATCCTGAAATTCTTGGGTGGGTTCGACAGGGCTCCAGACACTCAGCTGCCCCGCACCGAAAATTCAGAAAAAAGTTAGTATTTGGCCGAGATACCCTCTATTCTTGTCGGTTCTGACCGTTCTGACTAAGTTGCGGATGAGACCTCAAATTGCAATGCGCGTTCGTCGGAATCGCAGACATGCGGGTCAGACCAGCAGAAAAATTGAGGAATCTTGATTTAGAGACAAGATAGCCAGAAATTCGACATTTTTCAACGAATCTCGGCTATTTATAAACCGATCCTGAAATTCTTGGGTGGGTTCGTCAGGGCTCCAGACACTCAGCTGCCCCGCACCGGAAATTCAGAAAAAAGTTAGTATTTGGCCGAGATAACCTCGATTCTTGTCGGTTCTGACCGTTCTGACCAAGTTGCGGATGAGACCTCAAATTGCAATGCGCGTTCGTCGGAATCGCAGACATGCGGGTCGGACCAGCAGAAAAATTGAGGAATCTTGATTTAGAGACAAGATAGCCAGAAATTCGACATTTTTCAACGAATCTCGGCTATTTATGAACCGATCCTGAAATTCTTGGGTGGGTTCGACAGGGCTCCAGACACTCAACTGCCCCGCACAGAAAATTCAGAAAAAAGTTAGTATTTGGCCGGGATACCCTCGATTCTTGTCGGTTCTGACCGTTCTGACCAAGTCGCGGATGAAACGTCGAATTGCAATGCGCGTTCTTCGGAATCGCAGACATTCGGGTCAGACGAGCAGAAAAATTGAGAAATCTTGATTTAGAGACAAGGTAGCCAGAAATTCGACATTTTTCAACGAATCTCGGCTATTTATGAACCGATCCTGAAATTCTTGGGTGGGTTCGTCAGGGCTCCAGACACTCAGCTGCCCCGCACCGAAAATTCAAAAAAAAGTTAGTATTTGGCCGAGATACCCTTGATTCTTGTCGGTTCTGACCGTTCTGACCAAGTTGCGGATGAGACCTCAAATTGCAATGCGCGTTCGTCGGAATCGCAGACATGCGGGTCAGACCAGCAGAAAAATTGAGGAATCTTGATTTAGAGACAAGATAGCCGGAAATTCCACATTTTTCAACGAATCTCGGCTATTTATGAACCGATCCTGAAATTCTTGGGTGGGTTCGTCAGGGCTCCAGACACTCAGCTGCCCCGCACAGAAAATTCAGGAAAAAGTTAGTATTTGGCCGAGATACCCTCGATTCTTGTCGGTTCTGACCGTTCTGACCAAGTCGCGGATGAAACGTCGAATTGCAATGCGCGTTCTTCGGAATCGCAGACATTCGGGTCAGACGAGCAGAAAAATTGAGGAATCTTGATTTAGAGACAAGGTAGCCAGAAATTCGACATTTTTCAACGAATCTCGGCTATTTATGAACCGATCCTGAAATTCTTGGTTGGGTCCGTCAGGGCTCCAGACACTCAGCTGCCCCGCACCAAAAATTCAGAAAAAAGTTAGTATTTGGCCGAGATACCCTCGATTCTTATCGGTTCTGACCGTTCTGACCAAGTCGCGGATGAAACGTCGAATTGCAATGCGCGTTCTTCGGAATCGCAGACATTCGGGTCAGACGAGCAGAAAAATTGAGGAATCTTGATTTAGCGACAAGGTAGCCAGAAATTCGACATTTTTCAACGAATCTCGCTATTTATGAACCGATCCTGAAATTCTTGGGTGGGTTCGACAGGGCTCCAGACACTCAGCTGCCCCGCACAGAAAATTCAGAAAAAAGTTAGTATTTGGCCGAGATATCCTCGATTCTTGTCGGTTCTGACCGTTCTGACCAAGTTGCGGATGAGACCTCAAATTGCAATGCGCGTTCGTCGGAATCGCAGACATGCGGGTCGGACCAGCAGAAAAATTGAGGAATCTTGATTTAGAGACAAGATAGCCAGAAATTCGACATTTTTCAACGAATCTCGGCTATTTATGAACCGATCCTGAAATTCTTGGGTGGGTTCGACAGGGCTCCAGACACTCAGCTGCCCCGCACAGAAAATTCAGAAAAAAGTTAGTATTTGGCCGGGATACCCTCGATTCTTGTCGGTTCTGACCGTTCTGACCAAGTCGCGGATGAAACGTCGAATTGCAATGCGCGTTCTTCGGAATCGCAGACATTCGGGTCAGACGAGCAGAAAAATTGAGAAATCTTGATTTAGAGACAAGATAGCCAGAAATTCGACATTTTTCAACAAATCTCGGCTATTTATGAACCGATCCTGAAATTCTTGGGTGGGTTCGACAGGGCTCCAGACACTCAGCTGCCCCGCACCGAAAATTCAGGAAAAAGTTAGTATTTGGCCGAAATACCCTCTATTCTTGTCGGTTCTGACCGTTCTGACTAAGTTGCGGATGAGACCTCAAATTGCAATGCGCGTTTGTCGGAATCGCAGACATGCGGGTCAGACCAGCAGAAAAATCGAGGAATCTTGATTTAGAGACAAGATAGCCAGAAATTCGACATTCGTCAACGAATCTCGGCTATTTATGAACCGATCCCGAAATTCTTGGTTGGATTCGTCAGGGCTCCAGACACTCAGCTGCCCCGCACCAAAAATTCAGAAAAAAGTTAGTATTTGGCCGAGATACCCTCGATTCTTGTCGGTTCTGACCGTTCTGACCAAGTTGCGGATGAGACCTCAAATTGCAATGCGCGTTCGTCGGAATCGCAGACATGCGGGTCGGACCAGCAGAGAAATTGAGGAATCTTGATTTAGAGACAAGATAGCCAGAAATTCGACATTTTTCAACGAATCTCGGCTATTTATGAACCGATCCTGAAATTCTTGGGTGGGTTCGACAGGGCTCCAGACACTCAGCTGCCCCGCACCGAAAATTCAGAAAAAAGTTAGTATTTGGCCGAGATACCCTCTATTCTTGTCGGTTCTGACCGTTCTGACTAAGTTGCGGATGAGACCTCAAATTGCAATGCGCGTTCGTCGGAATCGCAGACATGCGGGTCAGACCAGCAGAAAAATTGAGGAATCTTGATTCAGAGACAAGATAGCCAGAAATTCGACATTTTTCAACGAATCTCGGCTATTTATGAACCGATCCTGAAATTCTTGGGTGGGTTCGACAGGGCTCCAGACACTCAGCTGCCCCGCACAGGAAATCCAGCAAAAAGTTAGTATTTGGCCGAGATACCCTCGATTCTTGTCGGTTCTGACCGTTCTGACCAAGTTGCGGATGAGACCTCAAATTGCAATGCGCGTTCGTCGGAATCGCAGACATGCGGGTCGGACCAGCAGAAAAATTGAGGAATCTTGATTTAGAGACAAGATAGCCAGAAATTCGACATTTTTCAACGAATCTCGGCTATTTATAAACCGATCTTGAAATTCTTGGGTGGGTTCGTCAGGGCTCCAGACACTCAGCTGCCCCGCACCGAAAATTCAGAAAAAAGTTAGTATTTGGCCGAGATACCCTCGATTCTTGTCGGTTCTGACCGTTCTGACCAAGTTGCGGATGAGACCTCAAATTGCAATGCGCGTTCGTCGGAATCGCAGACATGCGGGTCGGACCAGCAGAAAAATTGAGGAATCTTGATTTAGAGACAAGATAGCCAGAAATACGACATTTTTCAACGAATCTCGGCTATTTATGAACCGATCCTGAAATTCTTGGGTGGGTTCGACAGGGCTCCAGACACTCAGCTGCCTCGCACCGAAAATTCAGAAAAAAGTTAGTATTTGGCCGAGATACCCTCGATTCTTGTCGGTTCTGACCGTTCTGACCAAGTCGCGGATGTAACGTCGAATTGCGATGCGCGTTCTTCGGATTCGCAGACATTCGGGTCAGACGAGCGGAAAAATTGGGGAATCTTGATTTAGAGACAAGATAGGCGGAAATTCGATATTTTTCAACGAATCTCGGCTATTCGTGAACCGATCCTGAAATTCTTGGGTGGGTTCGTCAGGGCTCCAGACACTCAGCTGCCCCGCACCAAAAATTCGGAAAAAAGTTAGTATTTGGCCGAGATACCCTTGATTCTTGTCGGTTCTGACCGTTCTGACCAAGTTGCGGATGAGACCTCAAATTGCAATGCGCGTTCGTCGGAATCGCAGACATGCGGGTCAGACCAGCAGAAAAATTGAGGAATCTTGATTTAGAGACAAGATAGCCAGACATTCGACATTTTCCAGCAAATCTCGGCTCTTATGAACCGATCCTGAAATTCTTGGGTGGGTTCGACAGGGCTCCAGACACTCAGCTGCCCCGCACCGAAAATTCAGAAAAAAGTTAGTATTTGGCCGAGATACCCTCTATTCTTGTCGGTTCTGACCGTTCTGACTAAGTTGCGGATGAGACCTCAAATTGCAATGCGCGTTCGTCGGAATCGCAGACATGCGGGTCAGACCAGCAGAAAAATTGAGGAATCTTGATTTAGAGACAAGATAGCCAGAAATTCGACATTTTTCAACGAATCTCGGCTATTTATAAACCGATCCTGAAATTCTTGGGTGGGTTCGTCAGGGCTCCAGACACTCAGCTGCCCCGCACCGGAAATTCAGAAAAAAGTTAGTATTTGGCCGAGATAACCTCGATTCTTGTCGGTTCTGACCGTTCTGACCAAGTTGCGGATGAGACCTCAAATTGCAATGCGCGTTCGTCGGAATCGCAGACATGCGGGTCGGACCAGCAGAAAAATTGAGGAATCTTGATTCAGAGACAAGATAGCCAGAAATTCGACATTTTTCAACGAATCTCGGCTATTTATGAACCGATCCTGAAATTCTTGGGTGGGTTTGACAGGGCTCCAGACACTCAGCTGCCCCGCACAGGAAATTCAGCAAAAAGTTAGTATTTGGCCGAGATACCCTCGATTCTTGTCGGTTCTGACCGTTCTGACCAAGTTGCGGATGAGACCTCAAATTGCAATGCGCGTTCGTCGGAATCGCAGACATGCGGGTCAGACCAGCAGAAAAATTGAGGAATTTTGATTTAGAGACAAGATAGCCAGAAATTCGACATTTTTCAACGAATCTCGGCTATTTATAAACCGATCCTGAAATTCTTGGGTGGGTTCGTGAGGGCTCCAGACACTCAGCTGCCCCGCACCGAAAATTCAGAAAAAAGTTAGTATTTGGCCGAAATACCCTTGATTCTTGTCGGTTCTGACCGTTCTGACCAAGTTGCGGATGAGACCTCAAATTGCAATGCGCGTTCGTCGGAATCGCAGACATGCGGGTCGGACCAGCAGAAAAATTGAGGAATCTTGATTTAGAGACAAGATAGCCAGAAATTCGACATTTTTCAACGAATCTCGGCTATTTATGAACCGATCCTGAAATTCTTGGGTGGGTTCGACAGGGCTCCAGACACTCAGCTGCCTCGCACCGAAAATTCAGAAAAAAGTTAGTATTTGGCCGAGATACCCTCGATTCTTGTCGGTTCTGACCGTTCTGACCAAGTCGCGGATGTAACGTCGAATTGCGATGCGCGTTCTTCGGATTCGCAGACATTCGGGTCAGACGAGCGGAAAAATTGAGGAATCTTGATTTAGAGACAAGATAGGCAGAAATTCGACATTTTTCAACGAATCTCGGCTATTCGTGAACCGATCCTGAAATTCTTGGGTGGGTTCGTCAGGGCTCCAGACACTCAGCTGCCCCGCACCGAAAATTCAGAAAAAAGTTAGTATTTGGCCGAGATACCCTCGATTCTTGTCGGTTCTGACCGTTCTGACCAAGTTGCGGATGAGACTTTAAATTGCAATGCGCGTTCGTCGGAATCGCAGACATGCGGGTCAGACCAGCAGAAAAATTGAGGAATCTTGATTTAGAGACAAGATAGCCAGAAATTCGACTTTTTTCAACAAATCTCGGCTATTTATGAACCGATCCTGAAATTCTTGGGTGGGTTCGACAGGGCTCCAGACACTCAGCTGCCCCGCACCGAAAATTCAGAAAAAAGTTAGTATTTGGCCGAGATACCCTCTATTCTTGTCGGTTCTGACCGTTCTGACTAAGTTGCGGATGAGACCTCAAATTGCAATGCGCGTTCGTCGGAATCGCAGACATGCGGGTCAGACCAGCAGAAAAATTGAGGAATCTTGATTTAGAGACAAAATAGCCAGAAATTCGACATTTTTCAACGAATCTCGGCTATTATGAACCGATCCTGAAATTCTTGGGTGGGTTCGTCAGGGCTCCAGACACTCAGCTGCCCCGCACCGAAAATTCAGAAAAAAGTTAGTATTTGGCCGAGATACCCTCGATTCTTGTCGGTTCTGACCGTTCTGACCAAGTTGCGGATGAGACCTCAAATTGCAATGCGCGTTCGTCGGAATCGCAGACATGCGGGTCAGACCAGCAGAAAAATTGAGGAATCTTGATTTAGAGACAAGATAGCCAGAAATTCGACATTTTTCAGCAAATCTCGGCTATTTATGAACCGATCCTGAAATTCTTGGGTGGGTTCGACAGGGCTCCAGACACTCAGCTGCCCCGCACCGAAAATTCAGAAAAAAGTTAGTATTTGGCCGAGATACCCTCTATTCTTGTCGGTTCTGACCGTTCTGACTAAGTTGCGGATGAGACCTCAAATTGCAATGCGCGTTTGTCGGAATCGCAGACATGCGGGTCAGACCAGCAGAAAAATCGAGGAATCTTGATTTAGAGACAAGATAGCCAGAAATTCGACATTTGTCAACGAATCTCGGCTATTTATGAACCGATCCTGAAATTCTTGGTTGGATTCGTCAGGGCTCCAGACACTCAGCTGCCCCGCACCAAAAATTCAGAAAAAAGTTAGTATTTGGCCGAGATACCCTCGATTCTTGTCGGTTCTGACCGTTCTGACCAAGTTGCGGATGAGACCTCAAATTGCAATGCGCGTTCTTCGGAATCGCAGACATGCGGGTCGGACCAGCAGAGAAATTGAGGAATCTTGATTTGGAGACAAGATAGCCAGAAATTCGACATTTTTCAACGAATCTCGGCTATTTATGAACCGATCCTGAAATTCTTGGGTGGGTTCGACAGGGCTCCAGACACTCAGCTGCCCCGCACCGAAAATTCAGAAAAAAGTTAGTATTCGGACGAGATACCCTCTATTCTTGTCGGTTCTGACCGTTCTGACTAAGTTGCGGATGAGACCGCAAATTGCAATGCGCGTTCGTCGGAATCGCAGACATGCGGGTCAGACCAGCAGAAAAATTGAGGAATCTTGATTCAGAGACAAGATAGCCAGAAATTCGACATTTTTCAACGAATCTCGGCTATTTATGAACCGATCCTGAAATTCTTGGGTGGGTTCGACAGGGCTCCAGACACTCAGCTGCCCCGCACAGGAAATCCAGCAAAAAGTTAGTATTTGGCCGAGATACCCTCGATTCTTGTCGGTTCTGACCGTTCTGACCAAGTTGCGGATGAGACCTCAAATTGCAATGCGCGTTCGTCGGAATCGCAGACATGCGGGTCGGACCAGCAGAAAAATTGAGGAATCTTGATTTAGAGACAAGATAGCCAGAAATTCGACATTTTTCAACGAATCTCGGCTATTTATAAACCGATCTTGAAATTCTTGGGTGGGTTCGTCAGGGCTCCAGACACTCAGCTGCCCCGCACCGAAAATTCAGAAAAAAGTTAGTATTTGGCCGAGATACCCTCGATTCTTGTCGGTTCTGACCGTTCTGACCAAGTTGCGGATGAGACCTCAAATTGCAATGCGCGTTCGTCGGAATCGCAGACATGCGGGTCGGACCAGCAGAGAAATTGAGGAATCTTGATTTAGAGACAAGATAGCCAGAAATTCGACATTTTTCAACGAATCTCGGCTATTTATGAACCGATCCTGAAATTCTTGGGTGGGTTCGACAGGGCTCCAGACACTCAGCTGCCCCGCACCGAAAATTCAGATAAAAGTTAGTATTTGGCCGAGATACCCTCTATTCTTGTCGGTTCTGACCGTTCTGACCAAGTTGCGGATGAGACCTCAAATTGCAATGCGCGTTCGTCGGAATCGCAGACATGCGGGTCAGACCAGCAGAAAAATTGAGGAATCTTGATTTAGAGACAAGATAGCCAGAAATTCGACATTTTTTAACAAATCTCGGCTATTTATGAACCGATCCTGAAATTCTTGGGTGGGTTCGACAGGGCTCCAGACACTCAGCTGCGCCGCACCGAAAATTCAGAAAAAAGTTAGTATTTGGCCGAAATACCCTCCATTCTTGTCGGTTCTGACCGTTCTGACTAAGTTGCGGATGAGACCTCAAATTGCAATGCGCGTTTGTCGGAATCGCAGACATGCGGGTCAGACCAGCAGAAAAATCGAGGAATCTTGATTTAGAGACGAGATAGCCAGAAATTCGACATTTGTCAACGAATCTCGGCTATTTATGAACCGATCCTGAAATTCTTGGTTGGATTCGTCAGGGCTCCAGACACTCAGCTGCCCCGCACCAAAAATTCAGAAAAAAGTTAGTATTTGGCCGAGATACCCTCGATTCTTGTCGGTTCTGACCGTTCTGACCAAGTTGCGGATGAGACCTCAAATTGCAATGCGCGTTCGTCGGAATCGCAGACATGCGGGTCAGACCAGCAGAAAAATTGAGGAATCTTGATTTAGAGACAAGATAGCCAGAAATTCGACATTTTTCAGCAAATCTCGGCTATTTATGAACCGATCCTGAAATTCTTGGGTGGGTTCGACAGGGCTCCAGACACTCAGCTGCCCCGCACCGAAAATTCAGAAAAAAGTTAGTATTTGGCCGAGATACCCTCTATTCTTGTCGGTTCTGACCGTTCTGACTAAGTTGCGGATGAGACCTCAAATTGCAATGCGCGTTTGTCGGAATCGCAGACATGCGGGTCAGACCAGCAGAAAAATCGAGGAATCTTGATTTAGAGACAAGATAGCCAGAAATTCGACATTTGTCAACGAATCTCGGCTATTTATGAACCGATCCTGAAATTCTTGGTTGGATTCGTCAGGGCTCCAGACACTCAGCTGCCCCGCACCAAAAATTCAGAAAAAAGTTAGTATTTGGCCGAGATACCCTCGATTCTTGTCGGTTCTGACCGTTCTGACCAAGTTGCGGATGAGACCTCAAATTGCAATGCGCGTTCGTCGGAATCGCAGACATGCGGGTCGGACCAGCAGAGAAATTGAGGAATCTTGATTTAGAGACAAGATAGCCAGAAATTCGACATTTTTCAACGAATCTCGGCTATTTATGAACCGATCCTGAAATTCTTGGGTGGGTTCGACAGGGCTCCAGACACTCAGCTGCCCCGCACCGAAAATTCAGAAAAAAGTTAGTATTCGGCCGAGATACCCTCTATTCTTGTCGGTTCTGACCGTTCTGACTAAGTTGCGGATGAGACCGCAAATTGCAATGCGCGTTCGTCGGAATCGCAGACATGCGGGTCAGACCAGCAGAAAAATTGAGGAATCTTGATTCAGAGACAAGATAGCCAGAAATTCGACATTTTTCAACGAATCTCGGCTATTTATGAACCGATCCTGAAATTCTTGGGTGGGTTCGACAGGGCTCCAGACACTCAGCTGCCCCGCACAGGAAATCCAGCAAAAAGTTAGTATTTGGCCGAGATACCCTCGATTCTTGTCGGTTCTGACCGTTCTGACCAAGTTGCGGATGAGACCTCAAATTGCAATGCGCGTTCGTCGGAATCGCAGACATGCGGGTCGGACCAGCAGAAAAATTGAGGAATCTTGATTTAGAGACAAGATAGCCAGAAATTCGACATTTTTCAACGAATCTCGGCTATTTATAAACCGATCTTGAAATTCTTGGGTGGGTTCGTCAGGGCTCCAGACACTCAGCTGCCCCGCACCGAAAATTCAGAAAAAAGTTAGTATTTGGCCGAGATACCCTCGATTCTTGTCGGTTCTGACCGTTCTGACCAAGTTGCGGATGAGACCTCAAATTGCAATGCGCGTTCGTCGGAATCGCAGACATGCGGGTCGGACCAGCAGAAAAATTGAGGAATCTTGATTTAGAGACAAGATAGCCAGAAATTCGACATTTTTCAACGAATCTCGGCTATTTATGAACCGATCCTGAAATTCTTGGGTGGGTTCGACAGGGCTCCAGACACTCAGCTGCCCTGCACCGAAAATTCAGAAGAAAGTTGGTATTTGGCCGAAATACCCTCTATTCTTGTCGGTTCTGACCGTTCTGACTAAGTTGCGGATGAGACCTCAAATTGCAATGCGCGTTTGTCGGAATCGCAGACGTGCGGGTCAGACCAGCAGAAAAATCGAGGAATCTTGATTTAGAGACAAGATAGCCAGAAATTCGACATTTGTCAACGAATCTCGGCTATTTATGAACCGATCCTGAAATTCTTGGTTGGATTCGTCAGGGCTCCAGACACTCAGCTGCCCCGCACCAAAAATTCAGAAAAAAGTTAGTATTTGGCAGAGATACCCTCGATTCTTGTCGGTTCTGACCGTTCTGACCAAGTTGCGGATGAGACCTCAAATTGCAATGCGCGTTCGTCGGAATCGCAGACATGCGGGTCGGACCAGCAGAGAAATTGAGGAATCTTGATTTAGAGACAAGATAGCCAGAAATTCGACATTTTTCAACGAATCTCGGCTATTTATGAACCGATCCTGAAATTCTTGGGTGGGTTCGACAGGGCTCCAGACACTCAGCTGCCCCGCACCGAAAATTCAGAAAAAAGTTAGTATTTGGCCGAGATACCCTCTATTCTTGTCGGTTCTGACCGTTCTGACCAAGTTGCGGATGAGACCTCAAATTGCAATGCGCGTTCGTCGGAATCGCAGACATGCGGGTCAGACCAGCAGAAAAATTGAGGAATCTTGATTTAGAGACAAGATAGCCAGAAATTCGACATTTTTTAACAAATCTCGGCTATTTATGAACCGATCCTGAAATTCTTGGGTGGGTTCGACAGGGCTCCAGACACTCAGCTGCGCCGCACCGAAAATTCAGAAAAAAGTTAGTATTTGGCCGAAATACCCTCCATTCTTGTCGGTTCTGACCGTTCTGACTAAGTTGCGGATGAGACCTCAAATTGCAATGCGCGTTTGTCGGAATCGCAGACATGCGGGTCAGACCAGCAGAAAAATCGAGGAATCTTGATTTAGAGACGAGATAGCCAGAAATTCGACATTTGTCAACGAATCTCGGCTATTTATGAACCGATCCTGAAATTCTTGGTTGGATTCGTCAGGGCTCCAGACACTCAGCTGCCCCGCACCAAAAATTCAGAAAAAAGTTAGTATTTGGCCGAGATACCCTCGATTCTTGTCGGTTCTGACCGTTCTGACCAAGTTGCGGATGAGACCTCAAATTGCAATGCGCGTTCGTCGGAATCGCAGACATGCGGGTCGGACCAGCAGAGAAATTGAGGAATCTTGATTTAGAGACAAGATAGCCAGAAATTCGACATTTTTCAACGAATCTCGGCTATTTATGAACCAATCCTGAAATTCTTGGGTGGGTTCGACAGGGCTCCAGACACTCAGCTGCCCCGCACCAAAAATTCAGAAAAAAGTTAGTATTTGGCCGAGATACCCTCTATTCTTGTCGGTTCTGACCGTTCTGACTAAGTTGCGGATGAGACCTCAAATTGCAATGCGCGTTCGTCGGAATCGCAGACATGCGGGTCAGACCAGCAGAAAAATTGAGGAATCTTGATTCAGAGACAAGATAGCCAGAAATTCGACATTTTTCAACGAATCTCGGCTATTTATGAACCGATCCTGAAATTCTTGGGTGGGTTCGACAGGGCTCCAGACACTCAGCTGCCCCGCACAGGAAATCCAGCAAAAAGTTAGTATTTGGCCGAGATACCCTCGATTCTTGTCGGTTCTGACCGTTCTGACCAAGTTGCGGATGAGACCTCAAATTGCAATGCGCGTTCGTCGGAATCGCAGACATGCGGGTCGGACCAGCAGAAAAATTGAGGAATCTTGATTTAGAGACAAGATAGCCAGAAATTCGACATTTTTCAACGAATCTCGGCTATTTATAAACCGATCTTGAAATTCTTGGGTGGGTTCGTCAGGGCTCCAGACACTCAGCTGCCCCGCACCGAAAATTCAGAAAAAAGTTAGTATTTGGCCGAGATACCCTCGATTCTTGTCGGTTCTGACCGTTCTGACCAAGTTGCGGATGAGACCTCAAATTGCAATGCGCGTTCGTCGGAATCGCAGACATGCGGGTCGGACCAGCAGAAAAATTGAGGAATCTTGATTTAGAGACAAGATAGCCAGAAATTCGACATTTTTCAACGAATCTCGGCTATTTATGAACCGATCCTGAAATTCTTGGGTGGGTTCGACAGGGCTCCAGACACTCAGCTGCCCCGCACCGAAAATTCAGAAAAAAGTTAGTATTTGGCCGAGATACCCTCTATTCTTGTCGGTTCTGACCGTTCTGACTAAGTTGCGGATGAGACCTCAAATTGCAATGCGCGTTCGTCGGAATCGCAGACATGCGGGTCAGACCAGCAGAAAAATTGAGGAATCTTGATTCAGAGACAAGATAGCCAGAAATTCGACATTTTTCAACGAATCTCGGCTATTTATGAACCGATCCTGAAATTCTTGGGTGGGTTCGACAGGGCTCCAGACACTCAGCTGCCCCGCACAGGAAATCCAGCAAAAAGTTAGTATTTGGCCGAGATACCCTCGATTCTTGTCGGTTCTGACCGTTCTGACCAAGTTGCGGATGAGACCTCAAATTGCAATGCGCGTTCGTCGGAATCGCAGACATGCGGGTCGGACCAGCAGAAAAATTGAGGAATCTTGATTTAGAGACAAGATAGCCAGAAATTCGACATTTTTCAACGAATCTCGGCTGTTTATAAACCGATCTTGAAATTCTTGGGTGGCTTCGTCAGGGCTCCAGACACTCAGCTGCCCCGCACCGAAAATTCAGAAAAAAGTTAGTATTTGGCCGAGATACCCTCGATTCTTGTCGGTTCTGACCGTTCTGACCAAGTTGCGGATGAGACCTCAAATTGCAATGCGCGTTCGTCGGAATCGCAGACATGCGGGTCGGACCAGCAGAAAAATTGAGGAATCTTGATTTAGAGACAAGATAGCCAGAAATTCGACATTTTTCAACGAATCTCGGCTATTTATGAACCGATCCTGAAATTCTTGGGTGGGTTCGACAGGGCTCCAGACACTCAGCTGCCTCGCACCGAAAATTCAGAAAAAAGTTAGTATTTGGCCGAGATACCCTCGATTCTTGTCGGTTCTGACCGTTCTGACCAAGTCGCGGATGTAACGTCGAATTGCGATGCGCGTTCTTCGGATTCGCAGACATTCGGGTCAGACGAGCGGAAAAATTGGGGAATCTTGATTTAGAGACAAGATAGGCAGAAATTCGACATTTTTCAACGAATCTCGGCTATTCGTGAACCGATCCTGAAATTCTTGGGTGGGTTCGTCAGGGCTCCAGACACTCAGCTGCCCCGCACCAAAAATTCGGAAAAAAGTTAGTATTTGGCCGAGATACCCTTGATTTTTGTCGGTTCTGACCGTTCTGACCAAGTTGCGGATGAGACCTCAAATTGCAATGCGCGTTCGTCGGAATCGCAGACATGCGGGTCAGACCAGCAGAAAAATTGAGGAATCTTGATTTAGAGACAAGATAGCCAGACATTCGACATTTTCCAGCAAATCTCGGCTCTTATGAACCGATCCTGAAATTCTTGGGTGGGTTCGACAGGGCTCCAGACACTCAGCTGCCCCGCACCGAAAATTCAGAAAAAAGTTAGTATTTGGCCGAGATACCCTCTATTCTTGTCGGTTCTGACCGTTCTGACTAAGTTGCGGATGAGACCTCAAATTGCAATGCGCGTTCGTCGGAATCGCAGACATGCGGGTCAGACCAGCAGAAAAATTGAGGAATCTTGATTTAGAGACAAGATAGCCAGAAATTCGACATTTTTCAACGAATCTCGGCTATTTATAAACCGATCCTGAAATTCTTGGGTGGGTTCGTCAGGGCTCCAGACACTCAGCTGCCCCGCACCGGAAATTCAGAAAAAAGTTAGTATTTGGCCGAGATAACCTCGATTCTTGTCGGTTCTGACCGTTCTGACCAAGTTGCGGATGAGACCTCAAATTGCAATGCGCGTTCGTCGGAATCGCAGACATGCGGGTCGGACCAGCAGAAAAATTGAGGAATCTTGATTCAGAGACAAGATAGCCAGAAATTCGACATTTTTCAACGAATCTCGGCTATTTATGAACCGATCCTGAAATTCTTGGGTGGGTTTGACAGGGCTCCAGACACTCAGCTGCCCCGCACAGGAAATTCAGCAAAAAGTTAGTATTTGGCCGAGATACCCTCGATTCTTGTCGGTTCTGACCGTTCTGACCAAGTTGCGGATGAGACCTCAAATTGCAATGCGCGTTCGTCGGAATCGCAGACATGCGGGTCAGACCAGCAGAAAAATTGAGGAATTTTGATTTAGAGACAAGATAGCCAGAAATTCGACATTTTTCAACGAATCTCGGCTATTTATAAACCGATCCTGAAATTCTTGGGTGGGTTCGTGAGGGCTCCAGACACTCAGCTGCCCCGCACCGAAAATTCAGAAAAAAGTTAGTATTTGGCCGAAATACCCTTGATTCTTGTCGGTTCTGACCGTTCTGACCAAGTTGCGGATGAGACCTCAAATTGCAATGCGCGTTCGTCGGAATCGCAGACATGCGGGTCGGACCAGCAGAAAAATTGAGGAATCTTGATTTAGAGACAAGATAGCCAGAAATTCGACATTTTTCAACGGATCTCGGCTATTTATGAACCGATCCTGAAATTCTTGGGTGGGTTCGACAGGGCTCCAGACACTCAGCTGCCTCGCACCGAAAATTCAGAAAAAAGTTAGTATTTGGCCGAGATACCCTCGATTCTTGTCGGTTCTGACCGTTCTGACCAAGTCGCGGATGTAACGTCGAATTGCGATGCGCGTTCTTCGGATTCGCAGACATTCGGTTCAGACGAGCGGAAAAATTGAGGAATCTTGATTTAGAGACAAGATAGGCAGAAATTCGACATTTTTCAACGAATCTCGGCTATTCGTGAACCGATCCTGAAATTCTTGGGTGGGTTCGTCAGGGCTCCAGACACTCAGCTGCCCCGCACCGAAAATTCAGAAAAAAGTTAGTATTTGGCCGAGATACCCTCGATTCTTGTCGGTTCTGACCGTTCTGACCAAGTTGCGGATGAGACCTTAAATTGCAATGCGCGTTCGTCGGAATCGCAGACATGCGGGTCAGACCAGCAGAAAAATTGAGGAATCTTGATTTAGAGACAAGATAGCCAGAAATTCGACTTTTTTCAACAAATCTCGGCTATTTATGAACCGATCCTGAAATTCTTGGGTGGGTTCGACAGGGCTCTAGACACTCAGCTGCCCCGCACCGAAAATTCAGAAAAAAGTTAGTATTTGGCCGAGATACCCTCTATTCTTGTCGGTTCTGACCGTTCTGACTAAGTTGCGGATGACACCTCAAATTGCAATGCGCGTTCGTCGGAATCGCAGACATGCGGGTCAGACCAGCAGAAAAATTGAGGAATCTTGATTTAGAGACAAAATAGCCAGAAATTCGACATTTTTCAACGAATCTCGGCTATTTATGAACCGATCCTGAAATTCTTGGGTGGGTTCGTCAGGGCTCCAGACACTCAGCTGCCCCGCACCGAAAATTCAGAAAAAAGTTAGTATTTGGCCGAGATACCCTCGATTCTTGTCGGTTCTGACCGTTCTGACCAAGTTGCGGATGAGACCTCAAATTGCAATGCGCGTTCGTCGGAATCGCAGACATGCGGGTCAGACCAGCAGAAAAATTGAGGAATCTTGATTTAGAGACAAGATAGCCAGAAATTCGACATTTTTCAGCAAATCTCGGCTATTTATGAACCGATCCTGAAATTCTTGGGTGGGTTCGACAGGGCTCCAGACACTCAGCTGCCCCGCACCGAAAATTCAGAAAAAAGTTAGTATTTGGCCGAGATACCCTCTATTCTTGTCGGTTCTGACCGTTCTGACTAAGTTGCGGATGAGACCTCAAATTGCAATGCGCGTTTGTCGGAATCGCAGACATGCGGGTCAGACCAGCAGAAAAATCGAGGAATCTTGATTTAGAGACAAGATAGCCAGAAATTCGACATTTGTCAACGAATCTCGGCTATTTATGAACCGATCCTGAAATTCTTGGTTGGATTCGTCAGGGCTCCAGACACTCAGCTGCCCCGCACCAAAAATTCAGAAAAAAGTTAGTATTTGGCCGAGATACCCTCGATTCTTGTCGGTTCTGACCGTTCTGACCAAGTTGCGGATGAGACCTCAAATTGCAATGCGCGTTCGTCGGAATCGCAGACATGCGGGTCGGACCAGCAGAGAAATTGAGGAATCTTGATTTAGAGACAAGATAGCCAGAAATTCGACATTTTTCAACGAATCTCGGCTATTTATGAACCGATCCTGAAATTCTTGGGTGGGTTCGACAGGGCTCCAGACACTCAGCTGCCCCGCACCGAAAATTCAGAAAAAAGTTAGTATTCGGCCGAGATACCCTCTATTCTTGTCGGTTCTGACCGTTCTGACTAAGTTGCGGATGAGACCTCAAATTGCAATGCGCGTTCGTCGGAATCGCAGACATGCGGGTCAGACCAGCAGAAAAATTGAGGAATCTTGATTCAGAGACAAGATAGCCAGAAATTCGACATTTTTCAACGAATCTCGGCTATTTATGAACCGATCCTGAAATTCTTGGGTGGGTTCGACAGGGCTCCAGACACTCAGCTGCCCCGCACAGGAAATCCAGCAAAAAGTTAGTATTTGGCCGAGATACCCTCGATTCTTGTCGGTTCTGACCGTTCTGACCAAGTTGCGGATGAGACCTCAAATTGCAATGCGCGTTCGTCGGAATCGCAGACATGCGGGTCGGACCAGCAGAAAAATTGAGGAATCTTGATTTAGAGACAAGATAGCCAGAAATTCGACATTTTTCAACGAATCTCGGCTATTTATGAACCGATCCTGAAATTCTTGGGTGGGTTCGACAGGGCTCCAGACACTCAGCTGCCCTGCACCGAAAATTCAGAAGAAAGTTGGTATTTGGCCGAAATACCCTCTATTCTTGTCGGTTCTGACCGTTCTGACTAAGTTGCGGATGAGACCTCAAATTGCAATGCGCGTTTGTCGGAATCGCAGACGTGCGGGTCAGACCAGCAGAAAAATCGAGGAATCTTGATTTAGAGACAAGATAGCCAGAAATTCGACATTTGTCAACGAATCTCGGCTATTTATGAACCGATCCTGAAATTCTTGGTTGGATTCGTCAGGGCTCCAGACACTCAGCTGCCCCGCACCAAAAATTCAGAAAAAAGTTAGTATTTGGCAGAGATACCCTCGATTCTTGTCGGTTCTGACCGTTCTGACCAAGTTGCGGATGAGACCTCAAATTGCAATGCGCGTTCGTCGGAATCGCAGACATGCGGGTCGGACCAGCAGAGAAATTGAGGAATCTTGATTTAGAGACAAGATAGCCAGAAATTCGACATTTTTCAACGAATCTCGGCTATTTATGAACCGATCCTGAAATTCTTGGGTGGGTTCGACAGGGCTCCAGACACTCAGCTGCCCCGCACCGAAAATTCAGAAAAAAGTTAGTATTTGGCCGAGATACCCTCTATTCTTGTCGGTTCTGACCGTTCTGACCAAGTTGCGGATGAGACCTCAAATTGCAATGCGCGTTCGTCGGAATCGCAGACATGCGGGTCAGACCAGCAGAAAAATTGAGGAATCTTGATTTAGAGACAAGATAGCCAGAAATTCGACATTTTTCAACAAATCTCGGCTATTTATGAACCGATCCTGAAATTCTTGGGTGGGTTCGACAGGGCTCCAGACACTCAGCTGCGCCGCACCGAAAATTCAGAAAAAAGTTAGTATTTGGCCGAAATACCCTCCATTCTTGTCGGTTCTGACCGTTCTGACTAAGTTGCGGATGAGACCTCAAATTGCAATGCGCGTTTGTCGGAATCGCAGACATGCGGGTCAGACCAGCAGAAAAATCGAGGAATCTTGATTTAGAGACAAGATAGCCAGAAATTCGACATTTGTCAACGAATCTCGGCTATTTATGAACCGATCCTGAAATTCTTGGTTGGATTCGTCAGGGCTCCAGACACTCAGCTGCCCCGCACCAAAAATTCAGAAAAAAGTTAGTATTTGGCCGAGATACCCTCGATTCTTGTCGGTTCTGACCGTTCTGACCAAGTTGCGGATGAGACCTCAAATTGCAATGCGCGTTCGTCGGAATCGCAGACATGCGGGTCGGACCAGCAGAGAAATTGAGGAATCTTGATTTAGAGACAAGATAGCCAGAAATTCGACATTTTTCAACGAATCTCGGCTATTTATGAACCGATCCTGAAATTCTTGGGTGGGTTCGACAGGGCTCCAGACACTCAGCTGCCCCGCACCAAAAATTCAGAAAAAAGTTAGTATTTGGCCGAGATACCCTCTATTCTTGTCGGTTCTGACCGTTCTGACTAAGTTGCGGATGAGACCTCAAATTGCAATGCGCGTTCGTCGGAATCGCAGACATGCGGGTCAGACCAGCAGAAAAATTGAGGAATCTTGATTCAGAGACAAGATAGCCAGAAATTCGACATTTTTCAACGAATCTCGGCTATTTATGAACCGATCCTGAAATTCTTGGGTGGGTTCGACAGGGCTCCAGACACTCAGCTGCCCCGCACAGGAAATCCAGCAAAAAGTTAGTATTTGGCCGAGATACCCTGTGACAGGAGGCGAATCCCGCACTTATTTTGGGGGGAGAGAGAGGGAGACGAGAGACGGGGAAGAGAAACTGCACGTGCCGACGTTGTGAAGAATAAGGTATATCGCGTCTTTAATATGGCATTGATCTTACGAGCTACTTAACAAAGGGGTCGGTCCCACGTGGCGGCTGGTCACGCCCCAGCCGGTTAGCGTGGTTCTTAAATCTAAATCCTTAAAAACTAATGAATTAGTGCTAATGGACGGGTGTGTGAAAGGGGGGGTGTGTGTGTGTGAGTGTGTGAAGGTGTACGGGGAGTGTGGGGGGGGGTGTGTGTGAGGGGGGTCTGAGGGATATGCAGTGTGTGGATGCAGTGATTGGCAGTGGCGGTGCGGAGCGTGGTTGGTGTGTGGTGAAGTGGAATCAGATCAGCTGACCTTTTCGTTACGTTGCTGGTCCGTTGATGCGTCCGGCGGCGTACGTGGCTGGCACAAGAGTGCCTTCTCCGGCCGGCCCGGCGCGTCTTCGGGTGCGCCCGGGCCGGTTCGGCATTGTTCGGCCCCGCTCCGCGGGTTTGGGGCTTATTGTGACGTGCACGCGGGGTGCAACGTCACAACTCCCCCCTCCCCACACGGGGCGAGGCCTATAGGGTGAGCGGGAAGGGTGGTGTGGTCGTGTGGGTGTTTTTTGGTTTTGGTTTTCTTGTTGGGTTTCGTTGTTAGTGAGTGTTTGTTGCTTCTCCTTGCGCCTTTTTGTGTGTTTGTTCTGGATGTCGTTGTTGGTTGAATGTCTGTTGTTTCTCCTCATGCCTTTTCGTGTGTTTGTTCTGGATGTCGTTGTTGGTTGAATGTCTGTTGTTTCTCCTCATGCCTTTTCGTGTGTTTGTTCTGGATGTCGTTGTTGGTTGAATGTTTGTCGTTTCTCCTCGTGCCTTTTTGGGTGTTGTTCCGTTTGTCTGTCGTTCTGCCAATCTGTGGGAGGGGTTAAGGGATGATGAGTAGTGTGTTACTTGGTGTGTTTGTGTTCGTGTTTTGGTATGCTGCTGTGTAGTTTTGTTGGCGGGAGCTTGGTGTTTGCGATCTAATCGTTTGTTGTCTGGTGTTTTCCCATTCTACGTTTGATTCCCACATTTTCGCCGCGTTTTCTAGTTGGTCGAAGTTTGCGAAGTCGTATGGTTTTATATACGTTTTGTATTCTATTCTCATGTTTCGGTATGCTATGTCTAGTTGCTTGTGTATTGGGTATGGGGGTATGAGTTGTGTAAATAGTGTTCTTATTGCGATGAGATATGGTGTGATTTTTTGGAATTGTCCCTGCATGTAATTTCTTATTTTGTGTTCTAGTCTGTCTCTGTATTGTGAGTCCTGGAATGTGTATAGTAGGTCGATCTCGAATTGCGCGCGTGTTTGCCATTTTCCGCGGTTTAAGCGGTACCAGTTTTTCGCATCTCCGTCTAAGATCGGGGTTAAATTGTCTATTAGTTGTTTGTCCGTCATGTCGTATCCTGTCTGTAATTCTCTTAGGTTTTCTATGAATTCGTATGCGTTTTCGTTTGTTCGCCCTGCGTATGATATTTTCCACGTTTGTATGGTTCGCATTGGTATTGTTGCCTGCTGTGTGTTATTCATGCTCGTGTTGTATGTGTTTACTGGTTGGTTATGCGTGTGGTGTGTTGTTTGTGTGTCGTGTCGTCGTGGTTCGTCAAAGTCTATCAGGTTGCGAATTCCTGCTAAGTTGAGGTTGTTTGTGCCCATAAATGTATCCGCGCCTATTGTTGGGTGTGTTAGTCTGTTTTGTGGCTGGATGGTTCTGTTACTGAGATCGCGTAGTGGTGAGATTCTCAGTGTTTGTGTGAGGTCTATTGGTTCGATTCGTCTCGGTTGTATCTGTGTGCTGTGCAGTGATTCGCTAATCGGTTCGTTTATAGGTGCATCTAATATGCTTAACTCGTGGTTCATTATGTTTCCGTCGTCTCGGAATGGTTCGTGAACTTGCATCCGCTGATAGTATGGGTATTGTGTGTGCGTCCCCTCGCCTGTGTTGTGGGTTTCGCGCGCGTCGCCGTGTACCGTATTGTTTTGGTTCCGCGCCCGGGTGTGTGTGTCTGTGTCGTCGAGTGCCGAGCCGTGCGGCATGCTGTGTCTTCTATTTGACATTATTTTGTTTTGATTCTGTGTGTTCGTGTATATGTGTGATTTTAACCGTTCCTTTTCAAATATCTCGAATTTTCTCGTCGTGATTCTACTTTGTTAGACTGATTAATTTGTGTATTGTCTCGTTTCTCGTCTCGATTTTTGGGACTTAATGTGGGTGATTTACGTTGGGCGCCAATTTGTGACAGGAGGCGAATCCCGCACTTATTTTGGGGGGAGAGAGAGGGAGACGAGAGACGGGGAAGAGAAACTGCACGTGCCGACGTTGTGAAGAATAAGGTATATCGCGTCTTTAATATGGCATTGATCTTACGAGCTACTTAACAAAGGGGTCGGTCCCACGTGGCGGCTGGTCACGCCCCAGCCGGTTAGCGTGGTTCTTAAATCTAAATCCTTAAAAACTAATGAATTAGTGCTAATGGACGGGTGTGTGAAAGGGGGGGTGTGTGTGTGTGAGTGTGTGAAGGTGTATGGGGAGTGTGGGGGGGGGTGTGTGTGAGGGGGGTCTGAGGGATATGCAGTGTGTGGATGCAGTGATTGGCAGTGGCGGTGCGGAGCGTGGTTGGTGTGTGGTGAAGTGGAATCAGATCAGCTGACCTTTTCGTTACGTTGCTGGTCCGTTGATGCGTCCGGCGGCGTACGTGGCTGGCACAAGAGTGCCTTCTCCGGCCGGCCCGGCGCGTCTTCGGGTGCGCCCGGGCCGGTTCGGCATTGTTCGGCCCCGCTCCGCGGGTTTGGGGCTTATTGTGACGTGCACGCGGGGTGCAACGTCACAACCCTCGATTCTTGTCGGTTCTGACCGTTCTGACCAAGTTGCGGATGAGACCTCAAATTGCAATGCGCGTTCGTCGGAATCGCAGACATGCGGGTCGGACCAGCAGAAAAATTGAGGAATCTTGATTTAGAGACAAGATAGCCAGAAATTCGACATTTTTCAACGAATCTCGGCTATTTATAAACCGATCTTGAAATTCTTGGGTGGGTTCGTCAGGGCTCCAGACACTCAGCTGCCCCGCACCGAAAATTCAGAAAAAAGTTAGTATTTGGCCGAGATACCCTCGATTCTTGTCGGTTCTGACCGTTCTGACCAAGTTGCGGATGAGACCTCAAATTGCAATGCGCGTTCGTCGGAATCGCAGACATGCGGGTCGGACCAGCAGAAAAATTGAGGAATCTTGATTGAGAGACAAGATAGCCAGAAATTCGACATTTTTCAACGAATCTCGGCTATTTATGAACCGATCCTGAAATTCTTGGGTGGGTTCGACAGGGCTCCAGACACTCAGCTGCCCCGCACCGAAAATTCAGAAAAAAGTTAGTATTTGGCCGAAATACCCTCTATTCTTGTCGGTTCTGACCGTTCTGACTAAGTTGCGGATGAGACCTCAAATTGCAATGCGCGTTTGTCGGAATCGCAGACATGCGGGTCAGACCAGCAGAAAAATCGAGGAATCTTGATTTAGAGACAAGATAGCCAGAAATTCGACATTTGTCAACGAATCTCGGCTATTTATGAACCGATCCTGAAATTCTTGGTTGGATTCGTCAGGGCTCCAGACACTCAGCTGCCCCGCACCAAAAATTCAGAAAAAAGTTAGTATTTGGCCGAGATACCCTCGATTCTTGTCGGTTCTGACCGTTCTGACCAAGTTGCGGATGAGACCTCAAATTGCAATGCGCGTACGTCGGAATCGCAGACATGCGGGTCGGACCAGCAGAGAAATTGAGGAATCTTGATTTAGAGACAAGATAGCCAGAAATTCGACATTTTTCAACGAATCTCGGCTATTTATGAACCGATCCTGAAATTCTTGGGTGGGTTCGACAGGGCTCCAGACACTCAGCTGCCCCGCACCGAAAATTCAGAAAAAAGTTAGTATTTGGCCGAGATACCCTCTATTCTTGTCGGTTCTGACCGTTCTGACTAAGTTGCGGATGAGACCTCAAATTGCAATGCGCGTTCGTCGGAATCGCAGACATGCGGGTCAGACCAGCAGAAAAATTGAGGAATCTTGATTCAGAGACAAGATAGCCAGAAATTCGACATTTTTCAACGAATCTCGGCTATTTATGAACCGATCCTGAAATTCTTGGGTGGGTTCGACAGGGCTCCAGACACTCAGCTGCCCCGCACAGGAAATCCAGCAAAAAGTTAGTATTTGGCCGAGATACCCTCGATTCTTGTCGGTTCTGACCGTTCTGACCAAGTTGCGGATGAGACCTCAAATTGCAATGCGCGTTCGTCGGAATCGCAGACATGCGGGTCGGACCAGCAGAAAAATTGAGGAATCTTGATTTAGAGACAAGATAGCCAGAAATTCGACATTTTTCAACGAATCTCGGCTATTTATAAACCGATCTTGAAATTCTTGGGTGGGTTCGTCAGGGCTCCAGACACTCAGCTGCCCCGCACCGAAAATTCAGAAAAAAGTTAGTATTTGGCCGAGATACCCTCGATTCTTGTCGGTTCTGACCGTTCTGACCAAGTTGCGGATGAGACCTCAAATTGCAATGCGCGTTCGTCGGAATCGCAGACATGCGGGTCGGACCAGCAGAAAAATTGAGGAATCTTGATTTAGAGACAAGATAGCCAGAAATTCGACATTTTTCAACGAATCTCGGCTATTTATGAACCGATCCTGAAATTCTTGGGTTGGTTCGACAGGGCTCCAGACACTCAGCTGCCCCGCACAGAAAATTCAGAAAAAAGTTAGTATTTGGCCGGGATACCCTCGATTCTTGTCGGTTCTGACCGTTCTGACCAAGTCGCGGATGAAACGTCGAATTGCAATGCGCGTTCTTCGGAATCGCAGACATTCGGGTCAGACGAGCAGAAAAATTGAGAAATCTTGATTTAGAGACAAGGTAGCCAGAAATTCGACATTTTTCAACGAATCTCGGCTATTTATGAACTGATCCTGAAATTCTTGGGTGGGTTCGTCAGGGCTCCAGACACTCAGCTGCCCCGCACCGAAAATTCAAAAAAAAGTTAGTATTTGGCCGAGATACCCTCGATTCTTGTCGGTTCTGACCGTTCTGACCAAGTTGCGGATGAGACCTCAAATTGCAATGCGCGTTCGTCGGAATCGCAGACATGCGGGTCAGACCAGCAGAAAAATTGAGGAATCTTGATTTAGAGACAAGATAGCCAGAAATTCGACATTTTTCAACAAATCTCGGCTATTTATGAACCGATCCTGAAATTCTTGGGTGGGTTCGACAGGGCTCCAGACACTCAGCTGCCCCGCACAGAAAATTCAGAAAAAAGTTAGTATTTGGCCGATATACCCTCGATTCTTGTCGGTTCTGACCGTTCTGACCAAGTCGCGGGTGAAACGTCGAATTGCAATGCGCGTTCGTCGGAATCGCAGACATGCGGGTCGGACCAGCAGAAAAATTGAGGAATCTTGATTTAGAGACAAGATAGCCAGAAATTCGACATTTTTCAACGAATCTCGGCTATTTATGAACCGATCCTGAAATTCTTGGGTGGGTTCGACAGGGCTCCAGACACTCAGCTGCCCCGCACAGAAAATTCAGAAAAAAGTTAGTATTTGGCCGGGATACCCTCGATTCTTGTCGGTTCTGACCGTTCTGACCAAGTCGCGGATGAAACGTCGAATTGCAATGCGCGTTCTTCGGAATCGCAGACATTCGGGTCAGACGAGCAGAAAAATTGAGAAATCTTGATTTAGAGACAAGGTAGCCAGAAATTCGACATTTTTCAACGAATTTCGGCTATTTATGAACCGATCCTGAAATTCTTGGGTGGGTTTGTCAGGGCTCCAGACACTCAGCTGCCCCGCACCGAAAATTCAAAAAAAAGTTAGTATTTGGCCGAGATACCCTCGATTCTTGTCGGTTCTGACCGTTCTGACCAAGTTGCGGATGAGACCTCAAATTGCAATGCGCGTTCGTCGGAATCGCAGACATGCGGGTCAGACCAGCAGAAAAATTGAGGAATCTTGATTTAGAGACAAGATAGCCAGAAATTCGACATTTTTCAACAAATCTCGGCTATTTATGAACCGATCCTGAAATTCTTGGGTGGGTTCGACAGGGCTCCAGACACTCAGCTGCCCCGCACCGAAAATTCAAAAAAAAGTTAGTATTTGGCCGAGATACCCTCGATTCTTGTCGGTTCTGACCGTTCTGACCAAGTTGCGGATGAGACCTCAAATTGCAATGCGCGTTCGTCGGAATCGCAGACATGCGGGTCAGACCAGCAGAAAAATTGAGGAATCTTGATTTAGAGACAAGATAGCCAGAAATTCGACATTTTTCAACAAATCTCGGCTATTTATGAACCGATCCTGAAATTCTTGGGTGGGTTCGACAGGGCTCCAGACACTCAGCTGCCCCGCACCGAAAATTCAGAAAAAAGTTAGTATTTGGCCGAAATACCCTCTATTCTTGTCGGTTCTGACCGTTCTGACTAAGTTGCGGATGAGACCTCAAATTGCAATGCGCGTTTGTCGGAATCGCAGACATGCGGGTCAGACCAGCAGAAAAATCGAGGAATCTTGATTTAGAGACAAGATAGCCAGAAATTCGACATTTGTCAACGAATCTCGGCTATTTATGAACCGATCCTGAAATTCTTGGTTGGATTCGTCAGGGCTCCAGACACTCAGCTGCCCCGCACCAAAAATTCAGAAAAAAGTTAGTATTTGGCCGAGATACCCTCGATTCTTGTCGGTTCTGACCGTTCTGACCAAGTTGCGGATGAGACCTCAAATTGCAATGCGCGTTCGTCGGAATCGCAGACATGCGGGTCGGACCAGCGGAGAAATTGAGGAATCTTGATTTAGAGACAAGATAGCCAGAAATTCGACATTTTTCAACGAATCTCGGCTATTTATGAACCGATCCTGAAATTCTTGGGTGGGTTCGACAGGGCTCCAGACACTCAGCTGCCCCGCACCGAAAATTCAGAAAAAAGTTAGTATTTGGCCGAGATACCCTCTATTCTTGTCGGTTCTGACCGTTCTGACTAAGTTGCGGATGAGACCTCAAATTGCAATGCGCGTTCGTCGGAATCGCAGACATGCGGGTCAGACCAGCAGAAAAATTGAGGAATCTTGATTCAGAGACAAGATAGCCAGAAATTCGACATTTTTCAACGAATCTCGGCTATTTATGAACCGATCCTGAAATTCTTGGGTGGGTTCGACAGGGCTCCAGACACTCAGCTGCCCCGCACAGGAAATCCAGCAAAAAGTTAGTATTTGGCCGAGATACCCTCGATTCTTGTCGGTTCTGACCGTTCTGACCAAGTTGCGGATGAGACCTCAAATTGCAATGCGCGTTCGTCGGAATCGCAGACATGCGGGTCGGACCAGCA
Source organism: Diprion similis (assembly GCF_021155765.1). Lineage (NCBI taxonomy): Eukaryota > Metazoa > Arthropoda > Insecta > Hymenoptera > Diprionidae > Diprion > Diprion similis. The sequence continues at coordinate 13,025,982 of NC_060115.1, read as the reverse complement.
GAAAAATTGAGGAATCTTGATTTAGAGACAAGATAGCCAGAAATTCGACATTTTTCAACGAATCTCGGCTATTTATGAACCGATCCTGAAATTCTTGGGTGGGTTCGACAGGGCTCCAGACACTCAGCTGCCCCGCACAGAAAATTCAGAAAAAAGTTAGTATTTGGCCGGGATACCCTCGATTCTTGTCGGTTCTGACCGTTCTGACCAAGTCGCGGATGAAACGTCGAATTGCAATGCGCGTTCTTTGGAATCGCAGACATTCGGGTCAGACGAGCAGAAAAATTGAGAAATCTTGATTTAGAGACAAGGTAGCCAGAAATTCGACATTTTTCAACGAATCTCGGCTATTTATGAACCGATCCTGAAATTCTTGGGTGGGTTCGTCAGGGCTCCAGACACTCAACTGCCCCGCACCGAAAATTCAAAAAAAAGTTAGTATTTGGCCGAGATACCCTCGATTCTTGTCGGTTCTGACCGTTCTGACCAAGTTGCGGATGAGACCTCAAATTGCAATGCGCGTTCGTCGGAATCGCAGACATGCGGGTCGGACCAGCAGAAAAATTGAGGAATCTTGATTTAGAGACAAAATAGCCAGAAATTCGACATTTTTCAACAAATCTCGGCTATTTATGAACCGATCCTGAAATTCTTGAGTGGGTTCGACAGGGCTCCAGACACTCAGCTGCCCCGCACAGAAAATTCAGAAAAAAGTTAGTATTTGGCCGAGATACCCTCGATTCTTGTCGGTTCTGACCGTTCTGACCAAGTCGCGGATAAAACGTCGAATTGCAATGCGCGTTCGTCGGAATCGCAGACATGCGGGTCGGACCAGCAGAAAAATTGAGGAATCTTGATTTAGAGACAAGATAGCCAGAAATTCGACATTTTTCAACGAATCTCGGCTATTCATGAACCGATCCTGAAATTCTTGGGTGGGTTCGACAGGGCTCTAGACACTCAGCTGCCCCGCACAGAAAATTCAGAAAAAAGTGAGTATTTGGCCGGGATACCCTCGATTCTTGTCGGTTCTGACCGTTCTGACCAAGTCGCGGATGAAACGTCGAATTGCAATGCGCGTTCTTCGGAATCGCAGACATTCGGGTCAGACGAGCAGAAAAATTGAGAAATCTTGATTTAGAGACAAGGTAGCCAGAAATTCGACATTTTTCAACGAATCTCGGCTATTTATGAACCGATCCTGAAATTCTTGGGTGGGTTCGTCAGGGCTCCAGACACTCAGCTGCCCCGCACCGAAAATTCAAAAAAAAGTTAGTATTTGGCCGAGATACCCTCGATTCTTGTCGGTTCTGACCGTTCTGACCAAGTTGCGGATGAGACCTCAAATTGCAATGCGCGTTCGTCGGAATCGCAGACATGCGGGTCAGACCAGCAGAAAAATTGAGGAATCTTGATTTAGAGACAAGATAGCCAGAAATTCGACATTTTTCAACAAATCTCGGCTATTTATGAACCGATCCTGAAATTCTTGGGTGGGTTCGACAGGGCTCCAGACACTCAGCTGCGCCGCACCGAAAATTCAGAAAAAAGTTAGTATTTGGCCGAAATACCCTCCATTCTTGTCGGTTCTGACCGTTCTGACTAAGTTGCGGATGAGACCTCAAATTGCAATGCGCGTTTGTCGGAATCGCAGACATGCGGGTCAGACCAGCAGAAAAATCGAGGAATCTTGATTTAGAGACAAGATAGCCAGAAATTCGACATTTGTCAACGAATCTCGGCTATTTATGAACCGATCCTGAAATTCTTGGTTGGATTCGTCAGGGCTCCAGACACTCAGCTGCCCCGCACCAAAAATTCAGAAAAAAGTTAGTATTTGGCCGAGATACCCTCGATTCTTGTCGGTTCTGACCGTTCTGACCAAGTTGCGGATGAGACCTCAAATTGCAATGCGCGTTCGTCGGAATCGCAGACATGCGGGTCGGACCAGCAGAGAAATTGAGGAATCTTGATTTAGAGACAAGATAGCCAGAAATTCGACATTTTTCAACGAATCTCGGCTATTTATGAACCGATCCTGAAATTCTTGGGTGGGTTCGACAGGGCTCCAGACACTCAGCTGCCCCGCACCGAAAATTCAGAAAAAAGTTAGTATTTGGCCGAGATACCCTCTATTCTTGTCGGTTCTGACCGTTCTGACTAAGTTGCGGATGAGACCTCAAATTGCAATGCGCGTTCGTCGGAATCGCAGACATGCGGGTCAGACCAGCAGAAAAATTGAGGAATCTTGATTCAGAGACAAGATAGCCAGAAATTCGACATTTTTCAACGAATCTCGGCTATTTATGAACCGATTCTGAAATTCTTGGGTGGGTTCGACAGGGCTCCAGACACTCAGCTGCCCCGCACAGGAAATCCAGCAAAAAGTTAGTATTTGGCCGAGATACCCTCGATTCTTGTCGGTTCTGACCGTTCTGACCAAGTTGCGGATGAGACCTCAAATTGCAATGCGCGTTCGTCGGAATCGCAGACATGCGGGTCGGACCAGCAGAAAAATTGAGGAATCTTGATTTAGAGACAAGATAGCCAGAAATTCGACATTTTTCAACGAATCTCGGCTATTTATAAACCGATCTTGAAATTCTTGGGTGGGTTCAGCAGGGCTCCAGACACTCAGCTGCCCCGCACCGAAAATTCAGAAAAAAGTTAGTATTTGGCCGAGATACCCTCGATTCTTGTCGGTTCTGACCGTTCTGACCAAGTTGCGGATGAGACCTCAAATTGCAATGCGCGTTCCTCGGAATCGCAGACATGCGGGTCGGACCAGCAGAAAAATTGAGGAATCTTGATTTAGAGACAAGATAGCCAGAAATTCGACATTTTTCAACGAATCTCGGCTATTTATGAACCGATCCTGGAATTCTTGGGTGGGTTCGACAGGGCTCCAGACACTCAGCTGCCCCGCACAGAAAATTCAGAAAAAAGTTAGTATTTGGCCGGGATACCCTCGATTCTTGTCGGTTCTGACCGTTCTGACCAAGTCGCGGATAAAACGTCGAATTGCAATGCGCGTTCTTCGGAATCGCAGACATTCGGGTCAGACGAGCAGAAAAATTGAGAAATCTTGATTTAGAGACAAGGTGGCCAGAAATTCGACATTTTTCAACGAATCTCGGCTATTTATGAACCGATCCTGAAATTCTTGGGTGGGTTCGTCAGGGCTCCAGACACTCAGCTGCCCCGCACCGAAAATTCGAAAAAAAGTTAGTATTTGGCCGAGATACCCTCGATTCTTGTCGGTTCTGACCGTTCTGACCAAGTTGCGGATGAGACCTCAAATTGCAATGCGCGTTCGTCGGAATCGCAGACATGCGGGTCAGACCAGCGGAAAAATTGAGGAATCTTGATTTAGAGACAAGATAGCCAGAAATTCGACATTTTTAAACAAATCTCGGCTATTTATGAACCGATCCTGAAATTCTTGGGTGGGTTCGACAGGGCTCCAGACACTCAGCTGCCCCGCACCGAAAATTCAGGAAAAAGTTAGTATTTGGCCGAAATACCCTCTATTCTTGTCGGTTCTGACCGTTCTGACTAAGTTGCGGATGAGACCTCAAATTGCAATGCGCGTTTGTCGGAATCGCAGACATGCGGGTCAGACCAGCAGAAAAATCGAGGAATCTTGATTTAGAGACAAGATAGCCAGAAATTCGACATTTGTCAACGAATCTCGGCTATTTATGAACCGATCCTGAAATTCTTGGTTGGATTCGTCAGGGCTCCAGACACTCAGCTGCCCCGCACCAAAAATTCAGAAAAAAGTTAGTATTTGGCCGAGATACCCTCGATTCTTGTCGGTTCTGACCGTTCTGACCAAGTTGCGGATGAGACCTCAAATTGCAATGCGCGTTCGTCGGAATCGCAGACATGCGGGTCAGACCAGCAGAAAAATTGAGGAATCTTGATTTAGAGACAAGATAGCCAGAAATTCGACATTTTTCAACAAATCTCGGCTATTTATGAACCGATCCTGAAATTCTTGGGTGGGTTCGACAGGGCTCCAGACACTCAGCTGCCCCGCACCGAAAATTCAGGAAAAAGTTAGTATTTGGCCGAAATACCCTCTATTCTTGTCGGTTCTGACCGTTCTGACTAAGTTGCGGATGAGACCTCAAATTGCAATGCGCGTTTGTCGGAATCGCAGACATGCGGGTCAGACCAGCAGAAAAATCGAGGAATCTTGATTTAGAGACAAGATAGCCAGAAATTCGACATTTGTCAACGAATCTCGGCTATTTATGAACCGATCCTGAAATTCTTGGTTGGATTCGTCAGGGCTCCAGACACTCAGCTGCCCCGCACCAAAAATTCAGAAAAAAGTTAGTATTTGGCCGGGATACCCTCGATTCTTGTCGGTTCTGACCGTTCTGACCAAGTCGCGGATGAAACGTCGAATTGCAATGCGCGTTCGTCGGAATCGCAGACATGCGGGTCGGACCAGCAGAAAAATTGAGGAATCTTGATTTAGAGACAAGATAGCCAGAAATTCGACATTTTTCAACGAATCTCGGCTATTTATGAACCGATCCTGAAATTCTTGGGTGGGTTCGACAGGGCTCCAGACACCCAGCTGCCCCGCACAGAAAATTCAGAAAAAAGTTAGTCTTTGGCCGGGATACCCTCGATTCTTGTCGGTTCTGACCGTTCTGACCAAGTCGCGGATGAAACGTCGGATTGCAATGCGCGTTCTTCGGAATCGCAGACATTCGGGTCAGACGAGCAGAAAAATTGAGAAATCTTGATTTAGAGACAAGGTAGCCAGAAATTCGACATTTTTCAACGAATCTCGGCTATTTATGAACCGATCCTGAAATTCTTGGGTGGGTTCGTCAGGGCTCCAGACACTCAGCTGCCCCGCACCGAAAATTCAAAAAAAAGTTAGTATTTGGCCGAGATACCCTCGATTCTTGTCGGTTCTGACCGTTCTGACCAAGTTGCGGATGAGACCTCAAATTGCAATGCGCGTTCGTCGGAATCGCAGACATGCGGGTCAGACCAGCAGAAAAATTGAGGAATCTTGATTTAGAGACAAGATAGCCAGAAATTCGACATTTTTCAACAAATCTCGGCTATTTATGAACCGATCCTGAAATTCTTGGGTGGGTTCGACAGGGCTCCAGACACTCAGCTGCGCCGCACCGAAAATTCAGAAAAAAGTTAGTATTTGGCCGAAATACCCTCCATTCTTGTCGGTTCTGACCGTTCTGACTAAGTTGCGGATGAGACCTCAAATTGCAATGCGCGTTTGTCGGAATCGCAGACATGCGGGTCAGACCAGCAGAAAAATCGAGGAATCTTGATTTAGAGACAAGATAGCCAGAAATTCGACATTTGTCAACGAATCTCGGCTATTTATGAACCGATCCTGAAATTCTTGGTTGGATTCGTCAGGGCTCCAGACACTCAGCTGCCCCGCACCAAAAATTCAGAAAAAAGTTAGTATTTGGCCGAGATACCCTCGATTCTTGTCGGTTCTGACCGTTCTGACCAAGTTGCGGATGAGACCTCAAATTGCAATGCGCGTTCGTCGGAATCGCAGACATGCGGGTCGGACCAGCAGAGAAATTGAGGAATCTTGATTTAGAGACAAGATAGCCAGAAATTCGACATTTTTCAACGAATCTCGGCTATTTATGAACCGATCCTGAAATTCTTGGGTGGGTTCGACAGGGCTCCAGACACTCAGCTGCCCCGCACCGAAAATTCAGAAAAAAGTTAGTATTTGGCCGAAATACCCTCCATTCTTGTCGGTTCTGACCGTTCTGACTAAGTTGCGGATGAGACCTCAAATTGCAATGCGCGTTTGTCGGAATCGCAGACATGCGGGTCAGACCAGCAGAAAAATCGAGGAATCTTGATTTAGAGACAAGATAGCCAGAAATTCGACATTTGTCAACGAATCTCGGCTATTTATGAACCGATCCTGAAATTCTTGGTTGGATTCGTCAGGGCTCCAGACACTCAGCTGCCCCGCACCAAAAATTCAGAAAAAAGTTAGTATTTGGCCGAGATACCCTCTATTCTTGTCGGTTCTGACCGTTCTGACTAAGTTGCGGATGAGACCTCAAATTGCAATGCGCGTTCGTCGGAATCGCAGACATGCGGGTCAGACCAGCAGAAAAATTGAGGAATCTTGATTCAGAGACAAGATAGCCAGAAATTCGACATTTTTCAACGAATCTCGGCTATTTATGAACCGATTCTGAAATTCTTGGGTGGGTTCGACAGGGCTCCAGACACTCAGCTGCCCCGCACCGAAAATTCAGAAAAAAGTTAGTATTTGGCCGAAATACCCTCTATTCTTGTCGGTTCTGACCGTTCTGACTAAGTTGCGGATGAGACCTCAAATTGCAATGCGCGTTTGTCGGAATCGCAGACATGCGGGTCAGACCAGCAGAAAAATCGAGGAATCTTGATTTAGAGACAATATAGCCAGAAATTCGACATTTGTCAACGAATCTCGGCTATTTATGAACCGATCCTGAAATTCTTGGTTGGATTCGTCAGGGCTCCAGACACTCAGCTGCCCCGCACCAAAAATTCAGAAAAAAGTTAGTATTTGGCCGAGATACCCTCGATTCTTGTCGGTTCTGACCGTTCTGACCAAGTTGCTGATGAGACCTCAAATTGCAATGCGCGTTCGTCGGAATCGCAGACATGCGGGTCGGACCAGCAGAGAAATTGAGGAATCTTGATTTAGAGACAAGATAGCCAGAAATTCGACATTTTTCAACGAATCTCGGCTATTTATGAACCGATCCTGAAATTCTTGGGTGGGTTCGACAGGGCTCCAGACACTCAGCTGCCCCGCACCGAAAATTCAGAAAAAAGTTAGTATTTGGCCGAGATACCCTCTATTCTTGTCGGTTCTGACCGTTCTGACTAAGTTGCGGATGAGACCTCAAATTGCAATGCGCGTTCGTCGGAATCGCAGACATGCGGGTCAGACCAGCAGAAAAATTGAGGAATCTTGATTCAGAGAAAAGATAGCCAGAAATTCGACATTTTTCAACGAATCTCGGCTATTTATGAACCGATTCTGAAATTCTTGGGTGGGTTCGACAGGGCTCCAGACACTCAGCTGCCCCGCACAGGAAATCCAGCAAAAAGTTAGTATTTGGCCGAGATACCCTCGATTCTTGTCGGTTCTGACCGTTCTGACCAAGTTGCGGATGAGACCTCAAATTGCAATGCGCGTTCGTCGGAATCGCAGACATGCGGGTCGGACCAGCAGAAAAATTGAGGAATCTTGATTTAGAGACAAGATAGCCAGAAATTCGACATTTTTCAACGAATCTCGGCTATTTATAAACCGATCTTGAAATTCTTGGGTGGGTTCGTCAGGGCTCCAGACACTCAGCTGCCCCGCACCGAAAATTCAGAAAAAAGTTAGTATTTGGCCGAGATACCCTCGATTCTTGTCGGTTCTGACCGTTCTGACCAAGTTGCGGATGAGACCTCAAATTGCAATGCGCGTTCCTCGGAATCGCAGACATGCGGGTCGGACCAGCAGAAAAATTGAGGAATCTTGATTTAGAGACAAGATAGCCAGAAATTCGACATTTTTCAACGAATCTCGGCTATTTATGAACCGATCCTGAAATTCTTGGGTGGGTTCGACAGGGCTCCAGACACTCAGCTGCCCCGCACAGAAAATTCAGAAAAAAGTTAGTATTTGGCCGGGATACCCTCGATTCTTGTCGGTTCTGACCGTTCTGACCAAGTCGCGGATGAAACGTCGAATTGCAATGCGCGTTCTTCGGAATCGCAGACATTCGGGTCAGACGAGCAGAAAAATTGAGAAATCTTGATTTAGAGACAAGGTAGCCAGAAATTCGACATTTTTCAACGAATCTCGGCTATTTATGAACCGATCCTGAAATTCTTGGGTGGGTTCGTCAGGGCTCCAGACACTCAGCTGCCCCGCACCGAAAATTCGAAAAAAAGTTAGTATTTGGCCGAGATACCCTCGATTCTTGTCGGTTCTGACCGTTCTGACCAAGTTGCGGATGAGACCTCAAATTGCAATGCGCGTTCGTCGGAATCGCAGACATGCGGGTCAGACCAGCAGAAAAATTGAGGAATCTTGATTTAGAGACAAGATAGCCAGAAATTCGACATTTTTCAACAAATCTCGGCTATTTATGAACCGATCCTGAAATTCTTGGGTGGGTTCGACAGGGCTCCAGACACTCAGCTGCCCCGCGCCGAAAATTCAGAAAAAAGTTAGTATTTGGCCGAAATACCCTCTATTCTTGTCGGTTCTGACCGTTCTGACTAAGTTGCGGATGAGACCTCAAATTGCAATGCGCGTTTGTCGGAATCGCAGACATGCGGGTCAGACCAGCAGAAAAATCGAGGAATCTTGATTTAGAGACAAGATAGCCAGAAATTCGACATTTGTCAACGAATCTCGGCTATTTATGAACCGATCCTGAAATTCTTGGTTGGATTCGTCAGGGCTCCAGACACTCAGCTGCCCCGCACCAAAAATTCAGAAAAAAGTTAGTATTTGGCCGAGATACCCTCGATTCTTGTCGGTTCTGACCGTTTTGACCAAGTTGCTGATGAGACCTCAAATTGCAATGCGCGTTCGTCGGAATCGCAGACATGCGGGTCGGACCAGCAGAGAAATTGAGGAATCTTGATTTAGAGACAAGATAGCCAGGAATTCGACATTTTTCAACGAATCTCGGCTATTTATGAACCGATCCTGAAATTCTTGGGTGGGTTCGACAGGGCTCCAGACACTCAGCTGCCCCGCACCGAAAATTCAGAAAAAAGTTAGTATTTGGCCGAGATACCCTCTATTCTTGTCGGTTCTGACCGTTCTGACTAAGTTGCGGATGAGACCTCAAATTGCAATGCGCGTTCGTCGGAATCGCAGACATGCGGGTCAGACCAGCAGAAAAATTGAGGAATCTTGATTCAGAGACAAGATAGCCAGAAATTCGACATTTTTCAACGAATCTCGGCTATTTATGAACCGATTCTGAAATTCTTGGGTGGGTTCGACAGGGCTCCAGACACTCAGCTGCCCCGCACAGGAAATCCAGCAAAAAGTTAGTATTTGGCCGAGATACCCTCGATTCTTGTCGGTTCTGACCGTTCTGACCAAGTTGCGGATGAGACCTCAAATTGCAATGCGCGTTCGTCGGAATCGCAGACATGCGGGTCGGACCAGCAGAAAAATTGAGGAATCTTGATTTAGAGACAAGATAGCCAGAAATTCGACATTTTTCAACGAATCTCGGCTATTTATAAACCGATCTTGAAATTCTTGGGTGGGTTCGTCAGGGCTCCAGACACTCAGCTGCCCCGCACCGAAAATTCAGAAAAGAGTTAGTATTTGGCCGAGATACCCTCGATTCTTGTCGGTTCTGACCGTTCTGACCAAGTTGCGGATGAGACCTCAAATTGCAATGCGCGTTCCTCGGAATCGCAGACATGCGGGTCGGACCAGCAGAAAAATTGAGGAATCTTGATTTAGAGACAAGATAGCCAGAAATTCGACATTTTTCAACGAATCTCGGCTATTTATGAACCGATCCTGAAATTCTTGGGTGGGTTCGACAGGGCTCCAGACACTCAGCTGCCCCGCACAGAAAATTCAGAAAAAAGTTAGTATTTGGCCGGGACACCCTCGATTCTTGTCGGTTCTGACCGTTCTGACCAAGTCGCGGATGAAACGTCGAATTGCAATGCGCGTTCTTCGGAATCGCAGACATTCGGGTCAGACGAGCAGAAAAATTGAGAAATCTTGATTTAGAGACAAGGTAGCCAGAAATTCGACATTTTTCAACGAATCTCGGCTATTTATGAACCGATCCTGAAATTCTTGGGTGGGTTCGTCAGGGCTCCAGACACTCAGCTGCCCCGCACCGAAAATTCAGAAAAAAGTTAGTATTTGGCCGAGATACCCTCGATTCTGGTCGGTTCTGACCGTTCTGACCAAGTCGCGGATGAAACGTCGAATTGCAATGCGCGTTCTTCGGAATCGCAGACATTCGGGTCAGACGAGCAGAAAAATTGAGGAATCTTGATTTAGAGACAAGATAGCCAGAAATTCGACATTTTTCAACGAATCTCGGCTATTTATGAACCGATCCTGAAATTCTTGGGTGGGTTCGACAGGGCTCCAGACACTCAGCTGCCCCGCACAGAAAATTCAGAAAAAAGTGAGTATTTGGCCGAGATACCCTCGATTCTTGTCGGTTCTGACCGTTCTGACCAAGTCGCGGATGAAACGTCGAATTGCAATGCGCGTTCTTCGGAATCGCAGACATTCGGGTCAGACGAGCAGAAAAATTGAGGAATCTTGATTTAGAGACAAGGTAGCCAGAAATTCGACATTTTTCAACGAATCTCGGCTATTTATGAACCGATCCTGAGATTCTTGGGTGGGTTCGTCAGGGCTCCAGACACTCAGCTGCCCCGCACCGGAAATTCAGAAAAAAGTTAGTATTTGGCCGAGATACCCTCGATTCTTGTCGGTTCTGACCGTTCTGACCAAGTTGCGGATGAGACCTCAAATTGCAATGCGCGATCGTCGGAATCGCGGACATGCGGGTCGGACCAGCATAAAAATTGAGGAATCTTGATTTAGAGACAAGATAGCCAGAAATTCGACATTTTTCAACGAATCTCGGCTATTTATGAACCGATCCTGAAATTCTTGGGTGGGTTCGACAGGGCTCCAGACACTCAGCTGCCCCGCACAGAAAATTCAGAAAAAAGTTAGTATTTGGCCGAGATACCCTCGATTCTTGTCGGTTCTGACCGTTCTGACCAAGTCGCGGATGAAACGTCGAATTGCAATGCGCGTTCTTCGGATTCGCAGACATTCGGGTCAGACGAGCAGAAAAATTGAGGAATCTTGATTTAGAGACAAGGTAGCCAGAAATTCGACATTTTTCAACGAATCTCGGCTATTTATGAACCGATCCTGAAATTCTTGGGTGGGTTCGTCAGGGCTCCAGACACTCAGCTGCCCCGCACCAAAAATTCAGAAAAAAGTTAGTATTTGGCCGAGATACCCTCGATTCTTGTCGGTTCTGACCGTTCTGACCAAGTTGCGGATGAAACGTCGAATTGCAATGCGCGTTCTTCGGAATCGCAGACATTCGGGTCAGACGAGCAGAAAAATTGAGGAATCCTGATTCAGAGACAATGTAGCCAGAAATTCGACATTTTTCAACGAATCTCGGCTATTTATGAACCGATCCTGAAATTCTTGGGTGGGTTCGTCAGGGCTCCAGACACTCAGCTGCCCCGCACCGAAAATTCAGAAAAAAGTGAGTATTTGGCCGAGATACCCTCGATTCTGGTCGGTTCTGACCGTTCTGACCAAGTCGCGGATGAAACGTCGAATTGCAATGCGCGTTCTTCGGAATCGCAGACATTCGGGTCAGACGAGCAGAAAAATTGAGGAATCTTGATTTAGAGACAAGGTAGCCAGAAATTCGACATTTTTCAACGAATCTCGGCTATTTATGAACCGATCCTGAAATTCTTGGGTGGGTTCGTCAGGGCTCCAGACACTCAGCTGCCCCGCACCGGAAATTCAGAAAAAAGTTAGTATTTGGCCGAGATACCCTCGATTCTTGTCGGTTCTGACCGTTCTGACCAAGTTGCGGATGAGACCTCAAATTGCAATGCGCGTTCGTCGGAATCGCGGACATGCGGGTCGGACCAGCATAAAAATTGAGGAATCTTGATTGAGAGACAAGATAGCCAGAAATTCGACATTTTTCAACGAATCTCGGCTATTTATGAACCGATCCTGAAATTCTTGGGTGGGTTCGACAGGGCTCCAGACACTCAGCTGCCCCGCACAGAAAATTCAGAAAAAAGTTAGTATTTGGCCGAGATACCCTCGATTCTTGTCGGTTCTGACCGTTCTGACCAAGTCGCGGATGAAACGTCGAATTGCAATGCGCGTTCTTCGGAATCGCAGACATTCGGGTCAGACGAGCAGAAAAATTGAGGAATCTTGATTTAGAGACAAGGTAGCCAGAAATTCGACATTTTTCAACGAATCTCGGCTATTTATGAACCGATCCTGAAATTCTTGGGTGGGTTCGTCAGGGCTCCAGACACTCAGCTGCCCCGCACCAAAAATTCAGAAAAAAGTTAGTATTTGGCCGAGATACCCTCGATTCTTGTCGGTTCTGACCGTTCTGACCAAGTTGCGGATGAGACCTCAAATTGCAATGCGCGTTCGTCGGAATCGCGGACATGCGGGTCGGACCAGCATAAAAATTGAGGAATCTTGATTTAGAGACAAGATAGCCAGAAATTCGACATTTTTCAACGAATCTCGGCTATTTATGAACCGATCCTGAAATTCTTGGGTGGGTTCGACAGGGCTCCAGACACTCAGCTGCCCCGCACCGAAAATTCAGAAAAAAGTTAGTATTTGGCCGAGATACCCTCGATTCTTGTCGGTTCTGACCGTTCTGACCAAGTCGCGGATGAAACGTCGAATTGCAATGCGCGTTCTTCGGAATCGCAGACATTCGGGTCAGACGAGCAGAAAAATTGAGGAATCTTGATTTAGAGACAAGGTAGCCAGAAATTCGACATTTTTTAACGAATCTCGGCTATTTATAAACCGATCCTGAAATTCTTGGGTGGGTTCGTCAGGGCTCCAGACACTCAGCTGCCCCGCACCGAAAATTCAGAAAAAAGTTAGTATTTGGCCGAGATACCCTCGATTCTTGTCGGTTCTGACCGTTCTGACCAAGTTGCGGATGAGACCTCAAATTGCAATGCGCGTTCGTCGGAATCGCAGACATGCGGGTCAGACCAGCAGGAAAATTGAGGAATCTTGATTTAGAGACAAGATAGCCAGAAATTCGACATTTTTCAACGAATCTCGGCTATTTATGAACCGATCCTGAAATTCTTGGGTGGGTTCGTCAGGGCTCCAGACACTCAGCTGCCCCGCACCGAAAATTCAAAAAAAAGTTAGTATTTGGCCGAGATACCCTCGATTCTTGTCGGTTCTGACCGTTCTGACCAAGTTGCGGATGAGACCTCAAATTGCAATGCGCGTTCGTCGGAATCGCAGACATGCGGGTCAGACCAGCAGAAAAATTGAGGAATCTTGATTTAGAGACAAGATAGCCAGAAATTCGACATTTTTCAACGAATCTCGGCTATTTATGAACCGATCCTGAAATTCTTGGGTGGGTTCGACAGGGCTCCAGACACTCAGCTGCCCCGCACGGAAAATTCAGAAAAAAGTTAGTATTTGGCTGAGATACCCTCGATTCTTGTCGGTTCTGACCGTTCTGACCAAGTCGCGGATGAAACGTCGAATTGCAATGCGCGTTCTTCGGAATCGCAGACATTCGGGTCAGACGAGCAGAAAAATTGAGGAATCCTGATTTAGAGACAAGGTAACCAGAAATTCGACATTTTTCAACGAATCTCGGCTATTTATGAACCGATCCTGAAATTCTTGGGTGGGTTCGTCAGGGCTCCAGACACTCAGCTGCCCCGCACCGAAAATTCAGAAAAAAGTTAGTATTTGGCCGAGATACCCTCGATTCTAGTCGGTTCTGACCGTTCTGACCAAGTCGCGGATGATACGTCGAATTGCAATGCGCGTTCTTCGGAATCGCAGACATTCGGGTCAGACGAGCAGAAAAATTGAGGAATCTTGATTTAGAGACAAGATAGCCAGAAATTCGACATTTTTCAACGAATCTCGGCTATTTATGAACCGATCCTGAAATTCTTGGGTGGGTTCGACAGGGCTCCAGACACTCAGCTGCCCCGCACAGAAAATTCAGAAAAAAGTTAGTATTTGGCCGAGATACCCTCGATTCTAGTCGGTTCTGACCGTTCTGACCAAGTCGCGGATGAAACGTCGAATTGCAATGCGCGTTCTTCGGAATCGCAGACATTCGGGTCAGACGAGCAGAAAAATTGAGGAATCTTGATTTAGAGACAAGGTAGCCAGAAATTCGACATTTTTCAACGAATCTCGGCTATTTATGAACCGATCCTGAAATTCTTGGGTGGGTTCGTCAGGGCTCCAGACACTCAGCTGCCCCGCACCGAAAATTCAGAAAAAAGTTAGTATTTGGCCGAGATACCCTCGATTCTTGTCGGTTCTGACCGTTCTGACCAAGTCGCGGATGAAACGTCGAATTGCAATGCGCGTTTTTCGGAATCGCAGACATTCGGGTCAGACGAGCAGAAAAATTGAGGAATCTTGATTTAGAGACAAGGTAGCCAGAAATTCGACATTTTTCAACGAATCTCGGCTATTCATGAACCGATCCTGAAATTCTTGGGTGGGTTCGTCAGGGCTCCAGACACTCAGCTACCCCGCACCAAAAATTCAGAAAAAAGTGAGTATTTGGCCGAGATACCCTCGATTTTTGTCGGTTCTGACCGTTCTGACCAAGTTGCGGATGAGACCTCAAATTGCAATGCGCGTTCGTCGGAATCGCGGACATGCGGGTCGGACCAGCATAAAAATTGAGGAATCTTGATTTAGAGACAAGATAGCCAGAAATTCGACATTTTTCAACGAATCTCGGCTATTTATGAACCGAACCTGAAATTCTTGGGTGGGTTCGACAGGGCTCCAGACACTCAGCTGCCCCGCACAGAAAATTCAGAAAAAAGTTAGTATTTGGCCGAGATACCCTCGATTCTTGTCGGTTCTGACCGTTCTGACCAAGTCGCGGATGAAACGTCGAATTGCAATGCGCGTTCTTCGGAATCGCAGACATTTGGGTCAGACGAGCAGAAAAATTGAGGAATCTTGATTTAGAGACAAGGTAGCCAGAAATTCGACATTTTTCAACGAATCTCGGCTATTTATGAACCGATCCTGAAATTCTTGGGTGGGTTCGACAGGGCTCCAGACACTCAGCTGCCCCGCACAGAAAATTCAGAAAAAAGTTAGTATTTGGCCGAGATACCCTCGATTCTAGTCGGTTCTGACCGTTCTGACCAAGTCGCGGATGAAACGTCGAATTGCAATGCGCGTTCTTCGGAATCGCAGACATTCGGGTCAGACGAGCAGAAAAATTGAGGAATCTTGATTTAGAGACAAGGTAGCCAGAAATTCGACATTTTTCAACGAATCTCGGCTATTTATGAACCGATCCTGAAATTCTTGGGTGGGTTCGTCAGGGCTCCAGACACTCAGCTGCCCCGCACCAAAAATTCAGAAAAAAGTTAGTATTTGGCCGAGATACCCTCGATTCTTGTCGGTTCTGACCGTTCTGACCAAGTTGCGGATGAGACCTCAAATTGCAATGCGCGTTCGTCGGAATCGCGGACATGCGGGTCGGACCAGCATAAAAATTGAGGAATCTTGATTTAGAGACAAGATAGCCAGAAATTCGACATTTTTCAACAAATCTCGGCTATATATGAACCGATCCTGAAATTCTTGGGTGGGTTCGACAGGGCTCCAGACACTCAGCTGCCCCGCACAGAAAATTCAGAAAAAAGTTAGTATTTGGCCGAGATACCCTCGATTCTTGTCGGTTCTGACCGTTCTGACCAAGTCGCGGATGAAACGTCGAATTGCAATGCGCGTTCTTCGGAATCGCAGACATTCGGGTCAGACGAGCAGAAAAATTGAGGAATCTTGATTTAGAGACAAGGTAACCAGAAATTCGACATTTTTCAACGAATCTCGGCTATTTATGAACCGATCCTGAAATTCTTGGGTGGGTTCGTCAGGGCTCCAGACACTCAGCTGCCCCGCACCGAAAATTCAAAAAAAAGTTAGTATTTGGCCGAGATACCCTTGATTCTTGTCGGTTCTGACCGTTCTGACCAAGTTGCGGATGAGACCTCGAATTGCAATGCGCGTTCGTCGGAATCGCAGACATGCAGGTCGGACCAGCAGGAAAATTGAGGAATCTTGATTTAGAGACAAGATAGCCAGAAATTCGACATTTTTCAACGAATCTCGGCTATTTATGAACCGATCCTGAAATTCTTGGGTGGGTTCGTCAGGGCTCCAGACACTCAGCTGCCCCGCACCGAAAATTCAGAAAAAAGTTAGTATTTGGCCGAGATACCCTCGATTCTTGTCGGTTCTGACCGTTCTGACCAAGTCGCGGATGGAACGTCGAATTGCAATGCGCGTTCTTCGGAATCGCAGACATTCGGGTCAGACGAGCAGAAAAATTGAGGAATCTTGATTTAGAGACAAGGTAGCCAGAAATTCGACATTTTTCAACGAATCTCGGCTATTTATGAACCGATCCTGAAATTCTTGGGTGGGTTCGTCAGGGCTCCAGACACTCAGCTACCCCGCACCAAAAATTCAGAAAAAAGTTAGTATTTGGCCGAGATACCCTCGATTCTTGTCGGTTCTGACCGTTCTGACCAAGTTGCGGATGAGACCTCAAATTGCAATGCGCGTTCGTCGGAATCGCGGACATGCGGGTCGGACCAGCATAAAAATTGAGGAATCTTGATTTAGAGACAAGATAGCCAGAAATTCGACATTTTTCAACGAATCTCGGCTATTCATGAACCGATCCTGAAATTCTTGGGTGGGTTCGACAGGGCTCCAGACACTCAGCTGCCCCGCACAGAAAATTCAGAAAAAAGTTAGTATTTGGCCGAGATACCCTCGATTCTTGTCGGTTCTGACCGTTCTGACCAAGTCGCGGATGAAACGTCGAATTGCAATGCGCGTTCTTCGGAATCGCAGACATTCGGGTCAGACGAGCAGAAAAATTGAGGAATCTTGATTTAGAGACAAGGTAGCCAGAAATTCGACATTTTTCAACGAATCTCGGCTATTTATGAACCGATCCTGAAATTCTTGGGTGGGTTCGTCAGGGCTCCAGACACTCAGCTGCCCCGCACCGAAAATTCAAAAAAAAGTTAGTATTTGGCCGAGATACCCTCGATTCTTGTCGGTTCTGACCGTTCTGACCAAGTTGCGGATGATACCTCAAATTGCGATGCGCGTTCGTCGGAATCGCAGACATGCGGGTCAGACCAGCAGGAGAATTGAGGAATCTTGATTTAGAGACAAGATAGCCAGAAATTCGACATTTTTCAACGAATCTCGGCTATTTATGAACCGATCCTGAAATTCTTGGGTGGGTTCGTCAGGGCTCCAGACACTCAGCTGCCCCGCACCAAAAATTCAGAGAAAAGTTAGTATTTGGCCGAGATACCCTCGATTCTTGTCGGTTCTGACCGTTCTGACCAAGTTGCGGATGAGACCTCAAATTGCAATGCGCGTTCGTCGGAATCGCGGACATGCGGGTCGGACCAGCATAAAAATTGAGGAATCTTGATTTTGAGACAAGATAGCCAGAAATTCGACATTTTTCAACGAATCTCGGCTATTTATGAACCGATCCTGAAATTCTTGGGTGGGTTCGACAGGGCTCCAGACACTCAGCTGCCCCGCACAGAAAATTCAGAAAAAAGTTAGTATTTGGCCGAGATACCCTCGATTCTAGTCGGTTCTGACCGTTCTGACCAAGTCGCGGATGAAACGTCGAATTGCAATGCGCGTTCTTCGGAATCGCAGACATTCGGGTCAGACGAGCAGAAAAATTGAGGAATCTTGATTTAGAGACAAGGTAGCCAGAAATTCGACATTTTTCAACGAATCTCGGCTATTTATGAACCGATCCTGAAATTCTTGGGTGGGTTCGTCAGGGCTCCAGACACTCAGCTGCCCCGCACCAAAAATTCAGAAAAAAGTTAGTATTTGGCCGAGATACCCTCGATTCTTGTCGGTTCTGACCGTTCTGACCAAGTTGCGGATGAGACCTCAAATTGCAATGCGCGTTCGTCGGAATCGCGGACATGCGGGTCGGACCAGCATAAAAATTGAGGAATCTTGATTTAGAGACAAGATAGCCAGAAATTCGACATTTTTCAACAAATCTCGGCTATTTATGAACCGATCCTGAAATTCTTGGGTGGGTTCGACAGGGCTCCAGACACTCAGCTGCCCCGCACAGAAAATTCAGAAAAAAGTTAGTATTTGGCCGAGATACCCTCGATTCTTGTCGGTTCTGACCGTTCTGACCAAGTCGCGGATGAAACGTCGAATTGCAATGCGCGTTCTTCGGAATCGCAGACATTCGGGTCAGACGAGCAGAAAAATTGAGGAATCTTGATTTAGAGACAAGGTAGCCAGAAATTCGACATTTTTCAACGAATCTCGGCTATTTATGAACCGATCCTGAAATTCTTGGGTGGGTTCGTCAGGGCTCCAGACACTCAGCTGCCCCGCACCGAAAATTCAAAAAAAAGTTAGTATTTGGCCGAGATACCCTTGATTCTTGTCGGTTCTGACCGTTCTGACCAAGTTGCGGATGAGACCTCGAATTGCAATGCGCGTTCGTCGGAATCGCAGACATGCAGGTCGGACCAGCAGGAAAATTGAGGAATCTTGATTTAGAGACAAGATAGCCAGAAATTCGACATTTTTCAACGAATCTTGGCTATTTATGAACCGATCCTGAAATTCTTGGGTGGGTTCGTCAGGGCTCCAGACACTCAGCTGCCCCGCACCGAAAATTCAGAAAAAAGTTAGTATTTGGCCGAGATACCCTCGATTCTTGTCGGTTCTGACCGTTCTGACCAAGTCGCGGATGGAACGTCGAATTGCAATGCGCGTTCTTCGGAATCGCAGACATTCGGGTCAGACGAGCAGAAAAATTGAGGAATCTTGATTTAGAGACAAGGTAGCCAGAAATTCGACATTTTTCAACGAATCTCGGCTATTTATGAACCGATCCTGAAATTCTTGGGTGGGTTCGTCAGGGCTCCAGACACTCAGCTACCCCGCACCAAAAATTCAGAAAAAAGTTAGTATTTGGCCGAGATACCCTCGATTCTTGTCGGTTCTGACCGTTCTGACCAAGTTGCGGATGAGACCTCAAATTGCAATGCGCGTTCGTCGGAATCGCGGACATGCGGGTCGGACCAGCATAAAAATTGAGGAATCTTGATTTAGAGACAAGATAGCCAGAAATTCGACATTTTTCAACGAATCTCGGCTATTTATGAACCGATCCTGAAATTCTTGGGTGGGTTCGACAGGGCTCCAGACACTCAGCTGCCCCGCACCAAAAATTCAGAAAAAAGTTAGTATTTGGCCGAGATACCCTCGATTCTTGTCGGTTCTGACCGTTCTGACCAAGTCGCGGATGAAACGTCGAATTGCAATGCGCGTTCTTCGGAATCGCAGACATTCGGGTCAGACGAGCAGAAAAATTGAGGAATCTTGATTTAGAGACAAGGTAGCCAGAAATTCGACATTTTTCAACGAATCTCGGCTATTTATGAACCGATCCTGAAATTCTTGGGTGGGTTCGTCAGGGCTCCAGACACTCAGCTGCCCCGCACCGAAAATTCAAAAAAAAGTTAGTATTTGGCCGAGATACCCTCGATTCTTGTCGGTTCTGACCGTTCTGACCAAGTTGCGGATGAGACCTCAAATTGCGATGCGCGTTCGTCGGAATCGCAGACATGCGGGTCAGACCAGCAGGAAAATTGAGGAATCTTGATTTAGAGACGAGATAGCCAGAAATTCGACATTTTTCAACGAATCTCGGCTATTTATGAACCGATCCTGAAATTCTTGGGTGGGTTCGTCAGGGCTCCAGACACTCAGCTGCCCCGCACCAAAAATTCAGAAAAAAGTTAGTATTTGGCCGAGATACCCTCGATTCTTGTCGGTTCTGACCGTTCTGACCAAGTTGCGGATGAGACCTCAAATTGCAATGCGCGTTCGTCGGAATCGCGGACATGCGGGTCGGACCAGCATAAAAATTGAGGAATCTTGATTTAGAGACAAGATAGCCAGAAATTCGACATTTTTCAACGAATCTCGGCTATTTATGAACCGATCCTGAAATTCTTGGGTGGGTTCGACAGGGCTCCAGACACTCAGCTGCCCCGCACAGAAAATTCAGAAAAAAGTTAGTATTTGGCCGAGATACCCTCGATTCTTGTCGGTTCTGACCGTTCTGACCAAGTCGCGGATGAAACGTCGAATTGCAATGCGCGTTCTTCGGAATCGCAGACATTCGGGTCAGACGAGCAGAAAAATTGAGGAATCTTGATTTAGAGACAAGGTAGCCAGAAATTCGACATTTTTCAACGAATCTCGGCTATTTCTGAACCGATCCTGAAATTCTTGGGTGGGTTCGTCAGGGCTCCAGACACTCAGCTGCCCCGCACCGAAAATTCGAAAAAAAGTTAGTATTTGGCCGAGATACCCTCGATTCTTGTCGGTTCTGACCGTTCTGACCAAGTTGCGGATGAGACCTCAAATTGCAATGCGCGTTCGTCGGAATCGCAGACATGCGGGTCGGACCAGCAGGAAAATTGAGGAATCTTGATTTAGAGACAAGATAGCCAGAAATTCGACATTTTTCAACGAATCTCGGCTATTTATGAACCGATCCTGAAATTCTTGGGTGGGTTCGTCAGGGCTCCAGACACTCAGCTGCCCCGCACCGAAAATTCAGGGAAAAGTTAGTATTTGGCCGAGATACCCTCGATTCTTGTCGGTTCTGACCGTTCTGACCAAGTCGCGGATGAAACGTCGAATTGCAATGCGCGTTCTTCGGAATCGCAGACATTCGGGTCAGACGAGCAGAAAAATTGAGGAATCTTGATTTAGAGACAAGGTAGCCAGAAATTCGACATTTTTCAACGAATCTCGGCTATTTATGAACCGATCCTGAAATTCTTGGGTGGGTTCGTCAGGGCTCCAGACACTCAGCTGCCCCGCACCAAAAATTCAGAAAAAAGTTAGTATTTGGCCGAGATACCCTCGATTCTTGTCGGTTCTGACCGTTCTGACCAAGTTGCGGATGAGACCTCAAATTGCAATGCGCGTTCGTCGGAATCGCGGACATGCGGGTCGGACCAGCATAAAAATTGAGGAATCTTGATTTAGAGACAAGATAGCCAGAAATTCGACATTTTTCAACGAATCTCGGCTATTTATGAACCGATCCTGAAATTCTTGGGTGGGTTCGACAGGGCTCCAGACACTCAGCTGCCCCGCACAGAAAATTCAGAAAAAAGTTAGTATTTGGCCGAGATACCCTCGATTCTTGTCGGTTCTGACCGTTCTGACCAAGTCGCGGATGAAACGTCGAATTGCAATGCGCGTTCTTCGGAATCGCAGACATTCGGGTCGGACCAGCAGGAAAATTGAGGAATCTTGATTTAGAGACAAGATAGCCAGAAATTCGACATTTTTCAACGAATCTCGGCTATTTATGAACCGATCCTGAAATTCTTGGGTGGGTTCGACAGGGCTCCAGACACTCAGCTGCCCCGCACAGAAAATTCAGATAAAAGTTAGTATTTGGCCGAGATACCCTCGATTCTTGTCGGTTCTGACCGTTCTGACCAAGTCGCGGATGAAACGTCGAATTGCAATGCGCGTTCTTCGGAATCGCAGACATTCGGGTCAGACGAGCAGAAAAATTGAGGAATCCTGATTTAGAGACAAGGTAGCCAGAAATTCGACATTTTTCAACGAATCTCGGCTATTTATGAACCGATCCTGAAATTCTTGGGTGGGTTCGACAGGGCTCCAGACACTCAGCTGCCCCGCACAGAAAATTCAGAAAAAAGTTAGTATTTGGCCGAGATACCCTCGATTCTTGTCGGTTCTGACCGTTCTGACCAAGTCGCGGATGAAACGTCGAATTGCAATGCGCGTTCTTCGGAATCGCAGACATTCGGGTCAGACGAGCAGAAAAATTGAGGAATCTTGATTTAGAGACAAGGTAGCCAGAAATTCGACATTTTTCAACGAATCTCGGCTATTTATGAACCGATCCTGAAATTCTTGGGTGGGTTCGTCAGGGCTCCAGACACTCAGCTGCCCCGCACCGAAAATTCAAAAAAAAGTTAGTATTTGGCCGAGATACCCTCGATTCTTGTCGGTTCTGACCGTTCTGACCAAGTTGCGGATGAGACCTCAAATTGCGATGCGCGTTCGTCGGAATCGCAGACATGCGGGTCAGACCAGCAGGAAAATTGAGGAATCTTGATTTAGAGACGAGATAGCCAGAAATTCGACATTTTTCAACGAATCTCGGCTATTTATGAACCGATCCTGAAATTCTTGGGTGGGTTCGTCAGGGCTCCAGACACTCAGCTGCCCCGCACCAAAAATTCAGAAAAAAGTTAGTATTTGGCCGAGATACCCTCGATTCTTGTCGGTTCTGACCGTTCTGACCAAGTTGCGGATGAGACCTCAAATTGCAATGCGCGTTCGTCGGAATCGCGGACATGCGGGTCGGACCAGCATAAAAATTGAGGAATCTTGATTTAGAGACAAGATAGCCAGAAATTCGACATTTTTCAACGAATCTCGGCTATTTATGAACCGATCCTGAAATTCTTGGGTGGGTTCGACAGGGCTCCAGACACTCAGCTGCCCCGCACAGAAAATTCAGAAAAAAGTTAGTATTTGGCCGAGATACCCTCGATTCTTGTCGGTTCTGACCGTTCTGACCAAGTCGCGGATGAAACGTCGAATTGCAATGCGCGTTCTTCGGAATCGCAGACATTCGGGTCAGACGAGCAGAAAAATTGAGGAATCTTGATTTAGAGACAAGGTAGCCAGAAATTCGACATTTTTCAACGAATCTCGGCTATTTATGAACCGATCCTGAAATTCTTGGGTGGGTTCGTCAGGGCTCCAGACACTCAGCTGCCCCGCACCGAAAATTCGAAAAAAAGTTAGTATTTGGCCGAGATACCCTCGATTCTTGTCGGTTCTGACCGTTCTGACCAAGTTGCGGATGAGACCTCAAATTGCAATGCGCGTTCGTCGGAATCGCAGACATGCGGGTCGGACCAGCAGGAAAATTGAGGAATCTTGATTTAGAGACAAGATAGCCAGAAATTCGACATTTTTCAACGAATCTCGGCTATTTATGAACCGATCCTGAAATTCTTGGGTGGGTTCGTCAGGGCTCCAGACACTCAGCTGCCCCGCACCGAAAATTCAGGGAAAAGTTAGTATTTGGCCGAGATACCCTCGATTCTTGTCGGTTCTGACCGTTCTGACCAAGTCGCGGATGAAACGTCGAATTGCAATGCGCGTTCTTCGGAATCGCAGACATTCGGGTCAGACGAGCAGAAAAATTGAGGAATCTTGATTTAGAGACAAGGTAGCCAGAAATTCGACATTTTTCAACGAATCTCGGCTATTTATGAACCGA